>NC_134549.1:2585945-3210945 GCF_050624435.1 Tenrec ecaudatus
CTCTTGCCCTGGAGGAAGTAGTGAGTTTGGGTTACTTAGTACTTAGTAGCTTATGCCTCATCCCGACTCTCGGGTGGTTCCACATTTACCATGTACTGGCTGCAGTCCCACAAAGGCGCACCAGTCTGAAAGATGCTGGAAAGGCTATATTAAACTGGTGCCGACAGAGAGCATAACGCAGCTTCTCCAGTACACCCCTGATTCCCAGCATCACCTGTGCAGGGGCTTCAAAATATTTGTGTGAGAAACCCTAATTGTGCTAGCATCCGTTTTCCCAAAGCGGTCTGCAGTGTAAGCGTCGGTTAACCTAGACGGCATGCACTAGACCACGGTGGACCGGAAGTTTTGAGCGAATGCTGCTGTCATGAGGAGTCTGCATCATCGGGACCTTTTGTCCCAAATCGCCCAGAACATCCTTATGGCCAGACGGACGGACGGAGCAGCCACATTCACTCTAATTGGCAGTCGATAATTCTGGTTTGCAGTCTAACGTCCTGGGACCCCGTATACGGAATCTTTAGGAGGGTACCCTTAAATACTTGACAGTTATTGAAACCACTGGGAAAGAGATTCAGGTATTACTAAACTTACTGGGAAAGGGCATTTGACAAATTTATGTGAGAGGAACCTCCACTAAAGAGACTCAAGAAGATCGAAGAGAGAGTGTAAGGTTTGTGCCCTGGGCACCGCTCACTTGAAGGGGGAAGATGAAAAGTTTCTCTTAACCTGATTTAACCCAATGGGCTTCCCCAATCACTAGAAGTCTGGAGAGGAGGGGAGGTGGGGAGTGGAGGAAAAGGGAACCCTGTCCTTAGGTGCAAAATGGCATTTTCACTTGCCATGAATCTGAAAGGCATCCGAACAGATTACTAGACCAGGGGTGTGCGTGTATGTGTGCGTGCGCGCGTGCGTGCGCGTGTGCGCGCGCCCGCTCGCGCCCGCCTTTGCAGGAGGTATGCCTCTAGCAATGTTGATTCTTCTTGAAACTGGCAGGAGCGGGAGGCAGGGGATAGCACCACCATTGATTGAGCAGTTTATCCTCACTGGGTCCCTGGTCCAGGTTGGTGCTCCTGGAGTGCAGTGGGCACAGATGGGTGCAGATAAGGGTGGATTGTTTGTCTGGGAGAAGGAGGAAAGGGGGGCAACTATTTAGATCGATTTTGTGAGCAACGCTGCTTTCCATTGAACGAGATATGCAGGTGCAGCAGAGATACACTGGCGCCCAAACTAACAGGAAAAGCGAAGCCAAGTCTGTGGTGTGCGGTTGTGGAGCTGAGAAGTTCGCGCAGGTCTAGACCTACCTGCCAGCAGGCGCCCTGCTGGCACCGCCCCTCCCCGCCCCTCCCCGCCCCCACCTAGCCAAGAGGCCAGCCCTGAGGGAGTTGGTTGGTTAGCGGCAGTCTCAAAGGAAGCAGCAAGTGAACAGTTTTAGCCAGTAGGCTTGGGAAACTGCACAGTTTGTGCCTGGGCGGCAAACTTTGCTGCCATCGGATCTTCGTGGACCAGAGTTCTTAAGTCACGGTGTGCTCGTCTCTCTCCAGCGGTCTGGCTGACCTTCCTTCCTATTCCTGACTGCTCAGGAACCGGACGGAAACATAAAACCGGCCAAGTCGTAAACTGCCTATTCCACAGCCGGGACGCTCAGGTCAGTGCTGTACACGTCGCGGGCCGGCGCTGCACGGGGTGCATCCACCGCAGATTTCTCGTCAGCTTGTAGCGCACGCGAGGAAGTTTTTGCCGCCGTCGCGCTTCGGTCCCGCTGCCTTGGTCCGTTTCGCTTCGCCCTCCCCGCCCCCCTCCCCCACTCTCTCATCCTGCCCCCTCCCCCATCACCCGCCCCTCCCCCCCCCACCGCCCTCATTTGGACGCTGAGGGTCTGAACGCTCTCACTGGCAGTGAATCCATAAAAAGTGCGCCCAGTTTAAAGGGCTCCTCCTTGGGGCGCGCGGCCTGGGGGTGGAGGGTGGGGTGGGTGGGGGCGGGGCAAAGGACCTGGTAGGGAGCAGAACTGAGAGGAGTTTGAGGACTGGAGTGAGGGGGCGGGGGGGTGAGGGGTCAGGGGGAGAGTGGGGGGGGCCCTTAGAGGAAAGAAAATTGGTACGGGACTTGTAGGAAAGAAGCCTAATTTGTACTCGCCGGAGCTCGCTGTTAAAAGGAATCTCTTCAGTGGGAGGATGCACTGGAATCCCGGAAGCTCTGTACAGTGCGTTCTCTTTCCAAGTGGGAAAGAGAGAGGCGTCAAGTTCTCGCTTGCAGTCGTTTTCGACAACAACGTGAGAGACAAGTAACAGGTTTTTCTTACAGTGGAACTGGAGAGAGAGAAACCACTAACGCGCCAACTAGCAAAATAAAAGAAAATAAACATACTACAAGGAAACCAAGCAAGCCAGCAGGGTGTTCCAACTCGGTTGTAGTCATTTTTCTTACCTGCTGGCTATGCAGTTTACGCTGTAAACTACGGGCCCTCTGCACTGGAGGTAGAAATGCGCCTGCCTGTACCCCTGGTGTAAGGGAGAGCAGACAGGCACAAAAAACCAAAACCAAAAACGTGCAGATCGAGGCGCTGATCCTTTTCGTTTGCCTTCCCTGGCCTTGCAGTTGTTGTGGGCTTCCTGGGTTCTGGTGTTGACCAGGCCTTGATGGGTAGAGGTCTGGGCCAGAGGGCTTCAGTTTACCAATACTTCCCAGCAAGACCACAGCTATCTTTGCAGGAGCTGCTGAGCGCCTCCCCCTGTGCACCAGCTGCTTGGGACTGCAGAGTGGGGTATGTTTGGGAAGTAGGTGAGTCATTTAAAAAGTGGCAGAGTCAAAGAGTGGCTGTGTGTCAAAACAACTCTTGGAAAGAAAGAAACAAAAAGCCCCACTGTCGGGTGTCATGACGCCCACTCTGGCTCATACTGACCCTAAACGAATGACAGGTTTAAAGTGCTGGTTGTGTTACTACCACTGTGTCATCCATCTCATTGAATTAAGTGTTCCAGTGGTTTTCTTTACCAAAAACGGGCAGGGACAGTCCGTTTGCGCTCTAGCAGTGTGCGCTTAAGCAGCAGGGTCTCGGTGGACGGGGACTCTAAAGAACAGTGACATGGCCTCACAGCACATTACAGAGTATATGCAATTAGGAGTATTAGCTCATTTCTTGTCCCGTGTTTGAAAGAGGCTAGGTTATAATCGCAATTATAGGGGCCGGTGATTTAAAATAGAAAGGAAACAGTCGGCCCCTAACACAAATAGATTTGGATGGTGTTGGAATCGGACGAGTGCCGATGAATTCTGGTTGGAGAAACAATCTGTAACTGTTCACGCATATCTCAGCGGTTCATACTGAAGCCTTTTTGGTTTAACTCTCCAGGCCGCCTCTACTGTTCACATGCTTCCGGGATTTTTAGTCAATCTTGTTCCTTCTAAGCATAGCACCTGTGACTCCTGCTGGTTTGGAATTGTCTGTTGCCCTCTTGGGCATTCTAAATCCTAGGCTACATTAGATCAGCACTGTCCTTTCACCACCAATAGAATGTACAGGGCTGCAATCTTCATTGTCACATTTGTTCTCCCACAGAAGTGGGTAGTCTTCACCCACTGACCTCTAGGTCAGCCAGTTTTTGACCACTGCATCACCAGTGCCCCAGGTTAGGGTCACACAAAATAAAGTGAAAGTAGGACTGCGCAACTCACAGAGTTCCAGTGGTGGCAGGTGAAGGTGATGAGGAGGAGGAGGGGGAGGGGGAGAGGAGTAGGAGGAGGAGAGGGAGGGCAAGACGGAGGGGGAGGAGGAGTCTCAAAGCAGCAGGCAGCCCTCTCACTACTTCCCTTTTTGGTGGCATGGCAGGTGGGTTCTACTCACTGTGAACAGTGCGTGCATTGGGACTTGGCTGGTCTCTTACCTCCTTGTTCTCTGAGCTGTGCTCAATGTTCCCATGCTAGACACCTCTTCGGTAGGGGTGCAGGCTCCTTGGGTGAAGAACCACTTAGGGGAGTGAAGTGCAGAGGTGTCTGTGACCCTCCTGAGCAGGAAGGGGGGGGGGGCCAGGTTTCTGGCCCAGCCAGCAACAGAGAAGGCTGAAGTTTCTTTCCTCTCAGTGCTTTAAAGGTGACGGAGTAGTGCAATGAGGAGAGGACAGCCAAGAATCAAAGCAACAACCACAATCACAACAAACAAAACCTACCGCCTTCCAAGTGATTCGGGTGCAGGGCTGCTCTTTAAAGCAGAAAAGGCTGTAGTCTTTATGGACGCCTACTGCAACATCTTTCGTTGGGGCAGGTCCAAACGAAGAGTTTTAGAGGCTGTTTGGAAGGCAGGCAGCATAACAGAAAGTCCTTAACAGCACCTGCCCTGCTGAGGGCATCCACTCCTCGAATTCTCCTTTGCCCTTGGGTGCACACTCACGCAATGGGATCCTTCTTAAAAGCTACACACGTATACTATATCTTAGGATGTTTCAGGTACAGAACTGTGGACACTGTGATGTAGGAAAAAGAGCTTGTGCTCCAATACATAAAAGGTGTACTTAGAACTTGCATTGAGTGAGGTCTCTGGCCTGTGCTGCTTCAGACGGAGGACTTGAGTCTGGAATGCTAAGCTAAGCTTTATAGCTGTGCCTTCTAAAGAGCCAAGAGAATCTTTGACTTGCTTATGCATACTTTTTTAAAGGGTGCATTTGATGGGAAAGAGGATCAGGATTGTGCTGTCCAAAGAGAGGGAGACACACGTAAATGATCCATGTTTTGGACAGGTGTTATCGTTGCTTGGTGTCGTCTAAGTCAGTTGTGACTCACATCAGTGTACAGTGGAGAGAAAGAAACACTGCCTGTTTTGCTTTATCCTCACCATTGCAGTTGTGTTTGAGTCCATTGTTGCAACCACTAAGTCAACCCAGTTCACTGCCGATCTTTCTTGTTTTGACCAACTCTCCACCAGGTATGATGCCTCTCCTTATAACATGCCCAAAATACACGGTATTGCCCGCCCCCGCCCCAATGAAGGTTGTGTTTTTCCCATTGCCCACCAGACATGGAAGAAGGAAGATTGAAGAAGAATTGATGCATTTGAATTGTGGTGCTGTCGAAGAATATTGAAAGTGCTATGGACTGCCAACAGAACAAACAAGTCTGTCTTGGAGGAAGGGCAGTAAGAATGCTCCTTAGAAGCAAGGGTCACATGGCCCCATCTCAAGCATTTTAGACATGGGATCAGGAGAGACCGGTTCCAAGAAGAAGGACATCGTGCTTGGTAGAGCGTCCGTGAAAAGGAGATGACCCTTGGCAAAATAGATTGACTCAGCGGCTGCAACAGATGGGCCCAAACAGAGGAACCGTTGTGAGGGTGGCACAGGGCAGGGCAATGCGTTGTACTTGGTAGCTAGGGTTGCTGTGAGTTTGAACTGACTCAATGGCACCTAACAAGGAGGGCAGATTTTTCTTCCCGCCCCCTCCCCACCCCCCAGACAGATTTGTTTGCTCTTCTGGTAGCCCATGGTATTTTCCATCAATATTCTTGGACAACAGCATGATTCAAACCCATTGATTCTATTGCAGTCTCCCACAGCTATTGTCCTACTTTCACATGCATGTGGAGTCATTGGAAAGGCCATGGTTTGGGTCTGGTGTCAAAGTGTCATCTTTGCTCTTTAGCATTTTTTTTTAAAGAAGTATTGTGAAGTACTTCATTTGACTTCTTAACCACTGCTTAAATGAGTGTTGGTTGTGGATCCAAGAATAATGAAACCCTTGACAATTTCAGCCTTTTCTTTCTTTATTGAGGCTCAATTGTGAAGTTGATTTAAAAAATTTTTTTTCTTACGTTCTTTACATTGAACCACGAATCCTTCTCTGGGTTGTAGTCTTTGAATTTCATTGCTAAGTGCTTCCAGACTGCTTTGTTTTCAGCACGTTTGTTTTATGCCCATGGCAGGTTATTCACGAGCCTTCTAATGAGTTCTGCCACATTCTTTTTCATGAAATTCAACGACTCTGATTACTTGCTCACGTACAGATTGAATAAGTAATAGTATTGGTGAGTAGTGGTATAATCCTGATGCGTACCTTTCCCCATTTTAAACCATGACATAAATCCTTTGTTCTCTTTGCATGGCTGCCTTTTCATCTCTGCACAGGTTCCACATTAGCCCAATTAAGCCAACACCCAAACCAAATCTACTGTCACTAAGTCAGTTGTGACTCAGCCCTCTTATGTAGCGTCTCCAAGTCTACATGTATTTCTGGGAGCAGACAGTCTCATCTTCCTTCTTTGTGGCTGCCCGTGAATTGAACCATCAACCTAGCAGTCCACCGTTTACTTGACAGCACCACCAATGAATTATTCTGGAATCTCCCTTTTTCTCAATGTAATCCATAGTCTTTTTATCATCCACACAGTCCAGGATCTTTGCCCTATTAGTAAAACACAGCTAAGCATCTTTCTGGTGTTGTTGTTTTTTGTTTTTTTTTTTTGGCTTTTAACCCAAGATCCGTCTGACGACATTAGCAGTGGCTGTCCCTTGTGTCCAGGCCCTCTTCCAAATCCAATTTGGAGTTCTGGCAGCTCTCTGTTGACGTACTGCCGCAAACATTTAAAAATTAACCCATCAAAATCTTCCTCGCACATGATATTAACGATATCGTTTGATAATTTCTGCATCGAATTGAGTCATTTTTTTCCCTTGGAACGGCCTGAGAAGTGACTCTTTTCCAGTTGGTTGGCCAGGCACCAGGCACCTTCCAAATTTTCTTCACATAAGACTAGTAAGTGCTTTCAGCACTGCAGGAATTTTTGTGTACGCAGGCACACATCTTACAGGATCGGCCTAAAAGCTTAGTATAGCTTACTGATCTAGTTCTTTGTGGATCAGGATTCTTTGGAGACTAAATTGATAGATCAAACCTTTCCATACCTGTAAATAGTTGTGGGCAACCTTCCAATAGGCTTCTTTCGTCCCTTTCCTCTGGGTAAGCCATTTTGTTCTCCGCTGGGAATTTCCCAGGTTCTAGGTGGAACAAGACATACACGGTACAAGTAGTATATATTAAAATAGTTAGGGTGGGAACCTGGCTTGTAGGAGAGAACTCAAGGGGCTGAGAAACAGGGTAATGGAATAGTAGCTATGCGTATGCAAACAGAGAAACAAAAAACGTGTACTATATTCACCAGAGAGGAAACACAAGACTTGAATTGGAATCAGGATTAGAGATGTTTGCAGTATGTTTCTAGGGTCAAAAATCCATGTGAAGGTGCAAAAGCTGTCACTTGGAAACAAAAAGAATACTCCTATCTGAGTGATCAGATCTCCTAAAGCCGAAGCCTTCCCTGCCACGGTAGAACGTGATCATGGATGTAAGGCACATGTAGAGAGATAAATGAATCTCTGGCCAGTGGGAAATTTGAGGAAATAGCAGAAAGCTGTCAGCTGGATGACCGTCAGTTACTAAGATTACTTCTGTTGATAGTTCCTCCGCTTTTGAGAAAAAGAGATTGTGTTGAGCACGAAGGAGGGTTTCCAGGTTTCGTATTCTTGATCTTGAGTGACTGACTGGCTGGTTGTGGAAATAGAGGAAGCTCAGCTGCCTGCTTGGATATGCACTCCCTCCCCACTTCCTGTCAGTGTAGTAAATAAACCTCATTTTTCACCTGGGGAAGGGCTGGTGGTTTCCAACTGCTGACCATGAGGTTGGCGGGCAACTAACCACTATGCCGCCTCCCGACATGAGGTTGGACCCAGTGGATAGGAAAACAGACTTGTGTGTGCGCGTGTGTGCGTCTGTGTTTGGGGGGTGGTGGAGGAAGGGGGGATGTGTGTCTTATGAGAGGAACAAAGAAAGAGATATTAACTGTTATCAGAGGAGCTCCTTCAGGGATTGCCTGTATAAAGTAGATTAGCCAGGTGCCTTTTTGACTGACAACTAACTGGATATTGGATCAGTTGCTAACTGCTGACCCAAAGCTCCATGGGTGAACCTGTCGATCTCTGCGAGGGAGTAAAATATCTGTTTCCCTAAAGTTGATAGCCTTGTAAAATCCTACTTCATCCTCTAGGGTGGAAAGGAGTCCACTGAGCAGCAACAAGTGTGTGATTCTAATAACTAGTGTGTAAACGCAAGCTAGCCTTTAGTTTGCCCCGTAAGATCATATGCTTTGTGAGAGTTTAGGCGGCCACTGTCGCCACTTTGGAAGACCGCTCTTCAGTGCCGCCTGCTTGAGGTAGACCTGGGTAAGGTGTTGGCTGGGCCGGCGTCGGCTCACGGTGCTACCCGAATTTCCTGTACAGCCAGAAGAAGCTCCTTGCAGACGTGGTCACGCCATCTGAGGTCGAGTCTAGGTAGCACTTGCGCAGGCACGCCTCAGGTTTGGTTTGGCTCGGGCCTTTCTTAAAGGTGGGTTGGGAGGCGGAGGTGGGCAACGGGCTGCCTGAGCTTATTTGCCAGTATTGGTGCCTGTTCAGATTCCGTCTTTTGCAAAGTCTGAGGGGCGCAGAACACCTTCCCCCAACCTCCAGGGGGAAGCCAGCGACAAATGTATTCAGTGTGTTGGAGAGTACTTTGAAGGTGATAAGGTGGTTTGGTTTTGTTTAAAAAAATGTGTAGCTTTGAAAACATAATTCCGGTTCTGGGGGCGGGGTGGGAGGGGGCGTATATTGAGGTCACGGAGGAGTGGGTTTTGGGGGGTGGAACCTCCACCAAGTGCAGCTGAGAGCATTTGGAGAAGAGGGCACCAAGATGAGATTGTGCCGAGAATGAAGCTTTCTGGATTCCCACCACTAAGAGGCAGAAGCTTGGCTCCAGGTTGTGACATTCCAAAGGCAACTGCTCTACCCCGCATAGCTTGCAAGCACTTAGCTACAGATCCGCAGGAATTAGTCCGCCAACTAAGCCAAATCAAATTCTCTTCTTCCCCACCCCCCACCTCCCACCCCCCTGCCATCTCTACTCAGCATGACCTTGTAGACAGGGTAGAACTGCCCTTGTGGGTTTCTGAGAGAGTAAGTCCTTAAGTCTCCCCTCCCCTCCAACAGCTAACCCAACCTATATCCACTACACCACCAGGGGCTTCCCCCAGTTGGCTGTTAGCAGCTTCATGCTGGTTGGAACCCAAGGGCTAGCTACTATGCCAGGTGCCTCCATCCCAAGCGTGGCACTTGATGAAGAAAGACCGACAGACCCCGTGTCTCTGGAGGGCCTCGGGAGAATTGAGAAGGGAAGTTGTATTAAAATATAGGTGGGGCAGACGCTGGCAAGCCTTCTCTTGCCCTGGAGGAAGTAGTGAGTTTGGGTTACTTAGTACTTAGTAGCTTATGCCTCATCCCGACTCTCGGGTGGTTCCACATTTACCATGTACTGGCTGCAGTCCCACAAAGGCGCACCAGTCTGAAAGATGCTGGAAAGGCTATATTAAACTGGTGCCGACAGAGAGCATAACGCAGCTTCTCCAGTACACCCCTGATTCCCAGCATCACCTGTGCAGGGGCTTCAAAATATTTGTGTGAGAAACCCTAATTGTGCTAGCATCCGTTTTCCCAAAGCGGTCTGCAGTGTAAGCGTCGGTTAACCTAGACGGCATGCACTAGACCACGGTGGACCGGAAGTTTTGAGCGAATGCTGCTGTCATGAGGAGTCTGCATCATCGGGACCTTTTGTCCCAAATCGCCCAGAACATCCTTATGGCCAGACGGACGGACGGAGCAGCCACATTCACTCTAATTGGCAGTCGATAATTCTGGTTTGCAGTCTAACGTCCTGGGACCCCGTATACGGAATCTTTAGGAGGGTACCCTTAAATACTTGACAGTTATTGAAACCACTGGGAAAGAGATTCAGGTATTACTAAACTTACTGGGAAAGGGCATTTGACAAATTTATGTGAGAGGAACCTCCACTAAAGAGACTCAAGAAGATCGAAGAGAGAGTGTAAGGTTTGTGCCCTGGGCACCGCTCACTTGAAGGGGGAAGATGAAAAGTTTCTCTTAACCTGATTTAACCCAATGGGCTTCCCCAATCACTAGAAGTCTGGAGAGGAGGGGAGGTGGGGAGTGGAGGAAAAGGGAACCCTGTCCTTAGGTGCAAAATGGCATTTTCACTTGCCATGAATCTGAAAGGCATCCGAACAGATTACTAGACCAGGGGTGTGCGTGTATGTGTGCGTGCGCGCGTGCGTGCGCGTGTGCGCGCGCCCGCTCGCGCCCGCCTTTGCAGGAGGTATGCCTCTAGCAATGTTGATTCTTCTTGAAACTGGCAGGAGCGGGAGGCAGGGGATAGCACCACCATTGATTGAGCAGTTTATCCTCACTGGGTCCCTGGTCCAGGTTGGTGCTCCTGGAGTGCAGTGGGCACAGATGGGTGCAGATAAGGGTGGATTGTTTGTCTGGGAGAAGGAGGAAAGGGGGGCAACTATTTAGATCGATTTTGTGAGCAACGCTGCTTTCCATTGAACGAGATATGCAGGTGCAGCAGAGATACACTGGCGCCCAAACTAACAGGAAAAGCGAAGCCAAGTCTGTGGTGTGCGGTTGTGGAGCTGAGAAGTTCGCGCAGGTCTAGACCTACCTGCCAGCAGGCGCCCTGCTGGCACCGCCCCTCCCCGCCCCTCCCCGCCCCCACCTAGCCAAGAGGCCAGCCCTGAGGGAGTTGGTTGGTTAGCGGCAGTCTCAAAGGAAGCAGCAAGTGAACAGTTTTAGCCAGTAGGCTTGGGAAACTGCACAGTTTGTGCCTGGGCGGCAAACTTTGCTGCCATCGGATCTTCGTGGACCAGAGTTCTTAAGTCACGGTGTGCTCGTCTCTCTCCAGCGGTCTGGCTGACCTTCCTTCCTATTCCTGACTGCTCAGGAACCGGACGGAAACATAAAACCGGCCAAGTCGTAAACTGCCTATTCCACAGCCGGGACGCTCAGGTCAGTGCTGTACACGTCGCGGGCCGGCGCTGCACGGGGTGCATCCACCGCAGATTTCTCGTCAGCTTGTAGCGCACGCGAGGAAGTTTTTGCCGCCGTCGCGCTTCGGTCCCGCTGCCTTGGTCCGTTTCGCTTCGCCCTCCCCGCCCCCCTCCCCCACTCTCTCATCCTGCCCCCTCCCCCATCACCCGCCCCTCCCCCCCCCACCGCCCTCATTTGGACGCTGAGGGTCTGAACGCTCTCACTGGCAGTGAATCCATAAAAAGTGCGCCCAGTTTAAAGGGCTCCTCCTTGGGGCGCGCGGCCTGGGGGTGGAGGGTGGGGTGGGTGGGGGCGGGGCAAAGGACCTGGTAGGGAGCAGAACTGAGAGGAGTTTGAGGACTGGAGTGAGGGGGCGGGGGGGTGAGGGGTCAGGGGGAGAGTGGGGGGGGCCCTTAGAGGAAAGAAAATTGGTACGGGACTTGTAGGAAAGAAGCCTAATTTGTATTCGCCGGAGCTCGCTGTTAAAAGGAATCTCTTCAGTGGGAGGATGCACTGGAATCCCGGAAGCTCTGTACAGTGCGTTCTCTTTCCAAGTGGGAAAGAGAGAGGCGTCAAGTTCTCGCTTGCAGTCGTTTTCGACAACAACGTGAGAGACAAGTAACAGGTTTTTCTTACAGTGGAACTGGAGAGAGAGAAACCACTAACGCGCCAACTAGCAAAATAAAAGAAAATAAACATACTACAAGGAAACCAAGCAAGCCAGCAGGGTGTTCCAACTCGGTTGTAGTCATTTTTCTTACCTGCTGGCTATGCAGTTTACGCTGTAAACTACGGGCCCTCTGCACTGGAGGTAGAAATGCGCCTGCCTGTACCCCTGGTGTAAGGGAGAGCAGACAGGCACAAAAAACCAAAACCAAAAACGTGCAGATCGAGGCGCTGATCCTTTTCGTTTGCCTTCCCTGGCCTTGCAGTTGTTGTGGGCTTCCTGGGTTCTGGTGTTGACCAGGCCTTGATGGGTAGAGGTCTGGGCCAGAGGGCTTCAGTTTACCAATACTTCCCAGCAAGACCACAGCTATCTTTGCAGGAGCTGCTGAGCGCCTCCCCCTGTGCACCAGCTGCTTGGGACTGCAGAGTGGGGTATGTTTGGGAAGTAGGTGAGTCATTTAAAAAGTGGCAGAGTCAAAGAGTGGCTGTGTGTCAAAACAACTCTTGGAAAGAAAGAAACAAAAAGCCCCACTGTCGGGTGTCATGACGCCCACTCTGGCTCATACTGACCCTAAACGAATGACAGGTTTAAAGTGCTGGTTGTGTTACTACCACTGTGTCATCCATCTCATTGAATTAAGTGTTCCAGTGGTTTTCTTTACCAAAAACGGGCAGGGACAGTCCGTTTGCGCTCTAGCAGTGTGCGCTTAAGCAGCAGGGTCTCGGTGGACGGGGACTCTAAAGAACAGTGACATGGCCTCACAGCACATTACAGAGTATATGCAATTAGGAGTATTAGCTCATTTCTTGTCCCGTGTTTGAAAGAGGCTAGGTTATAATCGCAATTATAGGGGCCGGTGATTTAAAATAGAAAGGAAACAGTCGGCCCCTAACACAAATAGATTTGGATGGTGTTGGAATCGGACGAGTGCCGATGAATTCTGGTTGGAGAAACAATCTGTAACTGTTCACGCATATCTCAGCGGTTCATACTGAAGCCTTTTTGGTTTAACTCTCCAGGCCGCCTCTACTGTTCACATGCTTCCGGGATTTTTAGTCAATCTTGTTCCTTCTAAGCATAGCACCTGTGACTCCTGCTGGTTTGGAATTGTCTGTTGCCCTCTTGGGCATTCTAAATCCTAGGCTACATTAGATCAGCACTGTCCTTTCACCACCAATAGAATGTACAGGGCTGCAATCTTCATTGTCACATTTGTTCTCCCACAGAAGTGGGTAGTCTTCACCCACTGACCTCTAGGTCAGCCAGTTTTTGACCACTGCATCACCAGTGCCCCAGGTTAGGGTCACACAAAATAAAGTGAAAGTAGGACTGCGCAACTCACAGAGTTCCAGTGGTGGCAGGTGAAGGTGATGAGGAGGAGGAGGGGGAGGGGGAGAGGAGTAGGAGGAGGAGAGGGAGGGCAAGACGGAGGGGGAGGAGGAGTCTCAAAGCAGCAGGCAGCCCTCTCACTACTTCCCTTTTTGGTGGCATGGCAGGTGGGTTCTACTCACTGTGAACAGTGCGTGCATTGGGACTTGGCTGGTCTCTTACCTCCTTGTTCTCTGAGCTGTGCTCAATGTTCCCATGCTAGACACCTCTTCGGTAGGGGTGCAGGCTCCTTGGGTGAAGAACCACTTAGGGGAGTGAAGTGCAGAGGTGTCTGTGACCCTCCTGAGCAGGAAGGGGGGGGGGGCCAGGTTTCTGGCCCAGCCAGCAACAGAGAAGGCTGAAGTTTCTTTCCTCTCAGTGCTTTAAAGGTGACGGAGTAGTGCAATGAGGAGAGGACAGCCAAGAATCAAAGCAACAACCACAATCACAACAAACAAAACCTACCGCCTTCCAAGTGATTCGGGTGCAGGGCTGCTCTTTAAAGCAGAAAAGGCTGTAGTCTTTATGGACGCCTACTGCAACATCTTTCGTTGGGGCAGGTCCAAACGAAGAGTTTTAGAGGCTGTTTGGAAGGCAGGCAGCATAACAGAAAGTCCTTAACAGCACCTGCCCTGCTGAGGGCATCCACTCCTCGAATTCTCCTTTGCCCTTGGGTGCACACTCACGCAATGGGATCCTTCTTAAAAGCTACACACGTATACTATATCTTAGGATGTTTCAGGTACAGAACTGTGGACACTGTGATGTAGGAAAAAGAGCTTGTGCTCCAATACATAAAAGGTGTACTTAGAACTTGCATTGAGTGAGGTCTCTGGCCTGTGCTGCTTCAGACGGAGGACTTGAGTCTGGAATGCTAAGCTAAGCTTTATAGCTGTGCCTTCTAAAGAGCCAAGAGAATCTTTGACTTGCTTATGCATACTTTTTTAAAGGGTGCATTTGATGGGAAAGAGGATCAGGATTGTGCTGTCCAAAGAGAGGGAGACACACGTAAATGATCCATGTTTTGGACAGGTGTTATCGTTGCTTGGTGTCGTCTAAGTCAGTTGTGACTCACATCAGTGTACAGTGGAGAGAAAGAAACACTGCCTGTTTTGCTTTATCCTCACCATTGCAGTTGTGTTTGAGTCCATTGTTGCAACCACTAAGTCAACCCAGTTCACTGCCGATCTTTCTTGTTTTGACCAACTCTCCACCAGGTATGATGCCTCTCCTTATAACATGCCCAAAATACACGGTATTGCCCGCCCCCGCCCCAATGAAGGTTGTGTTTTTCCCATTGCCCACCAGACATGGAAGAAGGAAGATTGAAGAAGAATTGATGCATTTGAATTGTGGTGCTGTCGAAGAATATTGAAAGTGCTATGGACTGCCAACAGAACAAACAAGTCTGTCTTGGAGGAAGGGCAGTAAGAATGCTCCTTAGAAGCAAGGGTCACATGGCCCCATCTCAAGCATTTTAGACATGGGATCAGGAGAGACCGGTTCCAAGAAGAAGGACATCGTGCTTGGTAGAGCGTCCGTGAAAAGGAGATGACCCTTGGCAAAATAGATTGACTCAGCGGCTGCAACAGATGGGCCCAAACAGAGGAACCGTTGTGAGGGTGGCACAGGGCAGGGCAATGCGTTGTACTTGGTAGCTAGGGTTGCTGTGAGTTTGAACTGACTCAATGGCACCTAACAAGGAGGGCAGATTTTTCTTCCCGCCCCCTCCCCACCCCCCAGACAGATTTGTTTGCTCTTCTGGTAGCCCATGGTATTTTCCATCAATATTCTTGGACAACAGCATGATTCAAACCCATTGATTCTATTGCAGTCTCCCACAGCTATTGTCCTACTTTCACATGCATGTGGAGTCATTGGAAAGGCCATGGTTTGGGTCTGGTGTCAAAGTGTCATCTTTGCTCTTTAGCATTTTTTTTTAAAGAAGTATTGTGAAGTACTTCATTTGACTTCTTAACCACTGCTTAAATGAGTGTTGGTTGTGGATCCAAGAATAATGAAACCCTTGACAATTTCAGCCTTTTCTTTCTTTATTGAGGCTCAATTGTGAAGTTGATTTAAAAAATTTTTTTTCTTACGTTCTTTACATTGAACCACGAATCCTTCTCTGGGTTGTAGTCTTTGAATTTCATTGCTAAGTGCTTCCAGACTGCTTTGTTTTCAGCACGTTTGTTTTATGCCCATGGCAGGTTATTCACGAGCCTTCTAATGAGTTCTGCCACATTCTTTTTCATGAAATTCAACGACTCTGATTACTTGCTCACGTACAGATTGAATAAGTAATAGTATTGGTGAGTAGTGGTATAATCCTGATGCGTACCTTTCCCCATTTTAAACCATGACATAAATCCTTTGTTCTCTTTGCATGGCTGCCTTTTCATCTCTGCACAGGTTCCACATTAGCCCAATTAAGCCAACACCCAAACCAAATCTACTGTCACTAAGTCAGTTGTGACTCAGCCCTCTTATGTAGCGTCTCCAAGTCTACATGTATTTCTGGGAGCAGACAGTCTCATCTTCCTTCTTTGTGGCTGCCCGTGAATTGAACCATCAACCTAGCAGTCCACCGTTTACTTGACAGCACCACCAATGAATTATTCTGGAATCTCCCTTTTTCTCAATGTAATCCATAGTCTTTTTATCATCCACACAGTCCAGGATCTTTGCCCTATTAGTAAAACACAGCTAAGCATCTTTCTGGTGTTGTTGTTTTTTGTTTTTTTTTTTTGGCTTTTAACCCAAGATCCGTCTGACGACATTAGCAGTGGCTGTCCCTTGTGTCCAGGCCCTCTTCCAAATCCAATTTGGAGTTCTGGCAGCTCTCTGTTGACGTACTGCCGCAAACATTTAAAAATTAACCCATCAAAATCTTCCTCGCACATGATATTAACGATATCGTTTGATAATTTCTGCATCGAATTGAGTCATTTTTTTCCCTTGGAACGGCCTGAGAAGTGACTCTTTTCCAGTTGGTTGGCCAGGCACCAGGCACCTTCCAAATTTTCTTCACATAAGACTAGTAAGTGCTTTCAGCACTGCAGGAATTTTTGTGTACGCAGGCACACATCTTACAGGATCGGCCTAAAAGCTTAGTATAGCTTACTGATCTAGTTCTTTGTGGATCAGGATTCTTTGGAGACTAAATTGATAGATCAAACCTTTCCATACCTGTAAATAGTTGTGGGCAACCTTCCAATAGGCTTCTTTCGTCCCTTTCCTCTGGGTAAGCCATTTTGTTCTCCGCTGGGAATTTCCCAGGTTCTAGGTGGAACAAGACATACACGGTACAAGTAGTATATATTAAAATAGTTAGGGTGGGAACCTGGCTTGTAGGAGAGAACTCAAGGGGCTGAGAAACAGGGTAATGGAATAGTAGCTATGCGTATGCAAACAGAGAAACAAAAAACGTGTACTATATTCACCAGAGAGGAAACACAAGACTTGAATTGGAATCAGGATTAGAGATGTTTGCAGTATGTTTCTAGGGTCAAAAATCCATGTGAAGGTGCAAAAGCTGTCACTTGGAAACAAAAAGAATACTCCTATCTGAGTGATCAGATCTCCTAAAGCCGAAGCCTTCCCTGCCACGGTAGAACGTGATCATGGATGTAAGGCACATGTAGAGAGATAAATGAATCTCTGGCCAGTGGGAAATTTGAGGAAATAGCAGAAAGCTGTCAGCTGGATGACCGTCAGTTACTAAGATTACTTCTGTTGATAGTTCCTCCGCTTTTGAGAAAAAGAGATTGTGTTGAGCACGAAGGAGGGTTTCCAGGTTTCGTATTCTTGATCTTGAGTGACTGACTGGCTGGTTGTGGAAATAGAGGAAGCTCAGCTGCCTGCTTGGATATGCACTCCCTCCCCACTTCCTGTCAGTGTAGTAAATAAACCTCATTTTTCACCTGGGGAAGGGCTGGTGGTTTCCAACTGCTGACCATGAGGTTGGCGGGCAACTAACCACTATGCCGCCTCCCGACATGAGGTTGGACCCAGTGGATAGGAAAACAGACTTGTGTGTGCGCGTGTGTGCGTCTGTGTTTGGGGGGTGGTGGAGGAAGGGGGGATGTGTGTCTTATGAGAGGAACAAAGAAAGAGATATTAACTGTTATCAGAGGAGCTCCTTCAGGGATTGCCTGTATAAAGTAGATTAGCCAGGTGCCTTTTTGACTGACAACTAACTGGATATTGGATCAGTTGCTAACTGCTGACCCAAAGCTCCATGGGTGAACCTGTCGATCTCTGCGAGGGAGTAAAATATCTGTTTCCCTAAAGTTGATAGCCTTGTAAAATCCTACTTCATCCTCTAGGGTGGAAAGGAGTCCACTGAGCAGCAACAAGTGTGTGATTCTAATAACTAGTGTGTAAACGCAAGCTAGCCTTTAGTTTGCCCCGTAAGATCATATGCTTTGTGAGAGTTTAGGCGGCCACTGTCGCCACTTTGGAAGACCGCTCTTCAGTGCCGCCTGCTTGAGGTAGACCTGGGTAAGGTGTTGGCTGGGCCGGCGTCGGCTCACGGTGCTACCCGAATTTCCTGTACAGCCAGAAGAAGCTCCTTGCAGACGTGGTCACGCCATCTGAGGTCGAGTCTAGGTAGCACTTGCGCAGGCACGCCTCAGGTTTGGTTTGGCTCGGGCCTTTCTTAAAGGTGGGTTGGGAGGCGGAGGTGGGCAACGGGCTGCCTGAGCTTATTTGCCAGTATTGGTGCCTGTTCAGATTCCGTCTTTTGCAAAGTCTGAGGGGCGCAGAACACCTTCCCCCAACCTCCAGGGGGAAGCCAGCGACAAATGTATTCAGTGTGTTGGAGAGTACTTTGAAGGTGATAAGGTGGTTTGGTTTTGTTTAAAAAAATGTGTAGCTTTGAAAACATAATTCCGGTTCTGGGGGCGGGGTGGGAGGGGGCGTATATTGAGGTCACGGAGGAGTGGGTTTTGGGGGGTGGAACCTCCACCAAGTGCAGCTGAGAGCATTTGGAGAAGAGGGCACCAAGATGAGATTGTGCCGAGAATGAAGCTTTCTGGATTCCCACCACTAAGAGGCAGAAGCTTGGCTCCAGGTTGTGACATTCCAAAGGCAACTGCTCTACCCCGCATAGCTTGCAAGCACTTAGCTACAGATCCGCAGGAATTAGTCCGCCAACTAAGCCAAATCAAATTCTCTTCTTCCCCACCCCCCACCTCCCACCCCCCTGCCATCTCTACTCAGCATGACCTTGTAGACAGGGTAGAACTGCCCTTGTGGGTTTCTGAGAGAGTAAGTCCTTAAGTCTCCCCTCCCCTCCAACAGCTAACCCAACCTATATCCACTACACCACCAGGGGCTTCCCCCAGTTGGCTGTTAGCAGCTTCATGCTGGTTGGAACCCAAGGGCTAGCTACTATGCCAGGTGCCTCCATCCCAAGCGTGGCACTTGATGAAGAAAGACCGACAGACCCCGTGTCTCTGGAGGGCCTCGGGAGAATTGAGAAGGGAAGTTGTATTAAAATATAGGTGGGGCAGACGCTGGCAAGCCTTCTCTTGCCCTGGAGGAAGTAGTGAGTTTGGGTTACTTAGTACTTAGTAGCTTATGCCTCATCCCGACTCTCGGGTGGTTCCACATTTACCATGTACTGGCTGCAGTCCCACAAAGGCGCACCAGTCTGAAAGATGCTGGAAAGGCTATATTAAACTGGTGCCGACAGAGAGCATAACGCAGCTTCTCCAGTACACCCCTGATTCCCAGCATCACCTGTGCAGGGGCTTCAAAATATTTGTGTGAGAAACCCTAATTGTGCTAGCATCCGTTTTCCCAAAGCGGTCTGCAGTGTAAGCGTCGGTTAACCTAGACGGCATGCACTAGACCACGGTGGACCGGAAGTTTTGAGCGAATGCTGCTGTCATGAGGAGTCTGCATCATCGGGACCTTTTGTCCCAAATCGCCCAGAACATCCTTATGGCCAGACGGACGGACGGAGCAGCCACATTCACTCTAATTGGCAGTCGATAATTCTGGTTTGCAGTCTAACGTCCTGGGACCCCGTATACGGAATCTTTAGGAGGGTACCCTTAAATACTTGACAGTTATTGAAACCACTGGGAAAGAGATTCAGGTATTACTAAACTTACTGGGAAAGGGCATTTGACAAATTTATGTGAGAGGAACCTCCACTAAAGAGACTCAAGAAGATCGAAGAGAGAGTGTAAGGTTTGTGCCCTGGGCACCGCTCACTTGAAGGGGGAAGATGAAAAGTTTCTCTTAACCTGATTTAACCCAATGGGCTTCCCCAATCACTAGAAGTCTGGAGAGGAGGGGAGGTGGGGAGTGGAGGAAAAGGGAACCCTGTCCTTAGGTGCAAAATGGCATTTTCACTTGCCATGAATCTGAAAGGCATCCGAACAGATTACTAGACCAGGGGTGTGCGTGTATGTGTGCGTGCGCGCGTGCGTGCGCGTGTGCGCGCGCCCGCTCGCGCCCGCCTTTGCAGGAGGTATGCCTCTAGCAATGTTGATTCTTCTTGAAACTGGCAGGAGCGGGAGGCAGGGGATAGCACCACCATTGATTGAGCAGTTTATCCTCACTGGGTCCCTGGTCCAGGTTGGTGCTCCTGGAGTGCAGTGGGCACAGATGGGTGCAGATAAGGGTGGATTGTTTGTCTGGGAGAAGGAGGAAAGGGGGGCAACTATTTAGATCGATTTTGTGAGCAACGCTGCTTTCCATTGAACGAGATATGCAGGTGCAGCAGAGATACACTGGCGCCCAAACTAACAGGAAAAGCGAAGCCAAGTCTGTGGTGTGCGGTTGTGGAGCTGAGAAGTTCGCGCAGGTCTAGACCTACCTGCCAGCAGGCGCCCTGCTGGCACCGCCCCTCCCCGCCCCTCCCCGCCCCCACCTAGCCAAGAGGCCAGCCCTGAGGGAGTTGGTTGGTTAGCGGCAGTCTCAAAGGAAGCAGCAAGTGAACAGTTTTAGCCAGTAGGCTTGGGAAACTGCACAGTTTGTGCCTGGGCGGCAAACTTTGCTGCCATCGGATCTTCGTGGACCAGAGTTCTTAAGTCACGGTGTGCTCGTCTCTCTCCAGCGGTCTGGCTGACCTTCCTTCCTATTCCTGACTGCTCAGGAACCGGACGGAAACATAAAACCGGCCAAGTCGTAAACTGCCTATTCCACAGCCGGGACGCTCAGGTCAGTGCTGTACACGTCGCGGGCCGGCGCTGCACGGGGTGCATCCACCGCAGATTTCTCGTCAGCTTGTAGCGCACGCGAGGAAGTTTTTGCCGCCGTCGCGCTTCGGTCCCGCTGCCTTGGTCCGTTTCGCTTCGCCCTCCCCGCCCCCCTCCCCCACTCTCTCATCCTGCCCCCTCCCCCATCACCCGCCCCTCCCCCCCCCCACCGCCCTCATTTGGACGCTGAGGGTCTGAACGCTCTCACTGGCAGTGAATCCATAAAAAGTGCGCCCAGTTTAAAGGGCTCCTCCTTGGGGCGCGCGGCCTGGGGGTGGAGGGTGGGGTGGGTGGGGGCGGGGCAAAGGACCTGGTAGGGAGCAGAACTGAGAGGAGTTTGAGGACTGGAGTGAGGGGGCGGGGGGGTGAGGGGTCAGGGGGAGAGTGGGGGGGGCCCTTAGAGGAAAGAAAATTGGTACGGGACTTGTAGGAAAGAAGCCTAATTTGTACTCGCCGGAGCTCGCTGTTAAAAGGAATCTCTTCAGTGGGAGGATGCACTGGAATCCCGGAAGCTCTGTACAGTGCGTTCTCTTTCCAAGTGGGAAAGAGAGAGGCGTCAAGTTCTCGCTTGCAGTCGTTTTCGACAACAACGTGAGAGACAAGTAACAGGTTTTTCTTACAGTGGAACTGGAGAGAGAGAAACCACTAACGCGCCAACTAGCAAAATAAAAGAAAATAAACATACTACAAGGAAACCAAGCAAGCCAGCAGGGTGTTCCAACTCGGTTGTAGTCATTTTTCTTACCTGCTGGCTATGCAGTTTACGCTGTAAACTACGGGCCCTCTGCACTGGAGGTAGAAATGCGCCTGCCTGTACCCCTGGTGTAAGGGAGAGCAGACAGGCACAAAAAACCAAAACCAAAAACGTGCAGATCGAGGCGCTGATCCTTTTCGTTTGCCTTCCCTGGCCTTGCAGTTGTTGTGGGCTTCCTGGGTTCTGGTGTTGACCAGGCCTTGATGGGTAGAGGTCTGGGCCAGAGGGCTTCAGTTTACCAATACTTCCCAGCAAGACCACAGCTATCTTTGCAGGAGCTGCTGAGAGCCTCCCCCTGTGCACCAGCTGCTTGGGACTGCAGAGTGGGGTATGTTTGGGAAGTAGGTGAGTCATTTAAAAAGTGGCAGAGTCAAAGAGTGGCTGTGTGTCAAAACAACTCTTGGAAAGAAAGAAACAAAAAGCCCCACTGTCGGGTGTCATGACGCCCACTCTGGCTCATACTGACCCTAAACGAATGACAGGTTTAAAGTGCTGGTTGTGTTACTACCACTGTGTCATCCATCTCATTGAATTAAGTGTTCCAGTGGTTTTCTTTACCAAAAACGGGCAGGGACAGTCCGTTTGCGCTCTAGCAGTGTGCGCTTAAGCAGCAGGGTCTCGGTGGACGGGGACTCTAAAGAACAGTGACATGGCCTCACAGCACATTACAGAGTATATGCAATTAGGAGTATTAGCTCATTTCTTGTCCCGTGTTTGAAAGAGGCTAGGTTATAATCGCAATTATAGGGGCCGGTGATTTAAAATAGAAAGGAAACAGTCGGCCCCTAACACAAATAGATTTGGATGGTGTTGGAATCGGACGAGTGCCGATGAATTCTGGTTGGAGAAACAATCTGTAACTGTTCACGCATATCTCAGCGGTTCATACTGAAGCCTTTTTGGTTTAACTCTCCAGGCCGCCTCTACTGTTCACATGCTTCCGGGATTTTTAGTCAATCTTGTTCCTTCTAAGCATAGCACCTGTGACTCCTGCTGGTTTGGAATTGTCTGTTGCCCTCTTGGGCATTCTAAATCCTAGGCTACATTAGATCAGCACTGTCCTTTCACCACCAATAGAATGTACAGGGCTGCAATCTTCATTGTCACATTTGTTCTCCCACAGAAGTGGGTAGTCTTCACCCACTGACCTCTAGGTCAGCCAGTTTTTGACCACTGCATCACCAGTGCCCCAGGTTAGGGTCACACAAAATAAAGTGAAAGTAGGACTGCGCAACTCACAGAGTTCCAGTGGTGGCAGGTGAAGGTGATGAGGAGGAGGAGGGGGAGGGGGAGAGGAGTAGGAGGAGGAGAGGGAGGGCAAGACGGAGGGGGAGGAGGAGTCTCAAAGCAGCAGGCAGCCCTCTCACTACTTCCCTTTTTGGTGGCATGGCAGGTGGGTTCTACTCACTGTGAACAGTGCGTGCATTGGGACTTGGCTGGTCTCTTACCTCCTTGTTCTCTGAGCTGTGCTCAATGTTCCCATGCTAGACACCTCTTCGGTAGGGGTGCAGGCTCCTTGGGTGAAGAACCACTTAGGGGAGTGAAGTGCAGAGGTGTCTGTGACCCTCCTGAGCAGGAAGGGGGGGGGGCAGGTTTCTGGCCCAGCCAGCAACAGAGAAGGCTGAAGTTTCTTTCCTCTCAGTGCTTTAAAGGTGACGGAGTAGTGCAATGAGGAGAGGACAGCCAAGAATCAAAGCAACAACCACAATCACAACAAACAAAACCTACCGCCTTCCAAGTGATTCGGGTGCAGGGCTGCTCTTTAAAGCAGAAAAGGCTGTAGTCTTTATGGACGCCTACTGCAACATCTTTCGTTGGGGCAGGTCCAAACGAAGAGTTTTAGAGGCTGTTTGGAAGGCAGGCAGCATAACAGAAAGTCCTTAACAGCACCTGCCCTGCTGAGGGCATCCACTCCTCGAATTCTCCTTTGCCCTTGGGTGCACACTCACGCAATGGGATCCTTCTTAAAAGCTACACACGTATACTATATCTTAGGATGTTTCAGGTACAGAACTGTGGACACTGTGATGTAGGAAAAAGAGCTTGTGCTCCAATACATAAAAGGTGTACTTAGAACTTGCATTGAGTGAGGTCTCTGGCCTGTGCTGCTTCAGACGGAGGACTTGAGTCTGGAATGCTAAGCTAAGCTTTATAGCTGTGCCTTCTAAAGAGCCAAGAGAATCTTTGACTTGCTTATGCATACTTTTTTAAAGGGTGCATTTGATGGGAAAGAGGATCAGGATTGTGCTGTCCAAAGAGAGGGAGACACACGTAAATGATCCATGTTTTGGACAGGTGTTATCGTTGCTTGGTGTCGTCTAAGTCAGTTGTGACTCACATCAGTGTACAGTGGAGAGAAAGAAACACTGCCTGTTTTGCTTTATCCTCACCATTGCAGTTGTGTTTGAGTCCATTGTTGCAACCACTAAGTCAACCCAGTTCACTGCCGATCTTTCTTGTTTTGACCAACTCTCTACCAGGTATGATGCCTCTCCTTATAACATGCCCAAAATACACGGTATTGCCCGCCCCCGCCCCAATGAAGGTTGTGTTTTTCCCATTGCCCACCAGACATGGAAGAAGGAAGATTGAAGAAGAATTGATGCATTTGAATTGTGGTGCTGTCGAAGAATATTGAAAGTGCTATGGACTGCCAACAGAACAAACAAGTCTGTCTTGGAGGAAGGGCAGTAAGAATGCTCCTTAGAAGCAAGGGTCACATGGCCCCATCTCAAGCATTTTAGACATGGGATCAGGAGAGACCGGTTCCAAGAAGAAGGACATCGTGCTTGGTAGAGCGTCCGTGAAAAGGAGATGACCCTTGGCAAAATAGATTGACTCAGCGGCTGCAACAGATGGGCCCAAACAGAGGAACCGTTGTGAGGGTGGCACAGGGCAGGGCAATGCGTTGTACTTGGTAGCTAGGGTTGCTGTGAGTTTGAACTGACTCAATGGCACCTAACAAGGAGGGCAGATTTTTCTTCCCGCCCCCTCCCCACCCCCCAGACAGATTTGTTTGCTCTTCTGGTAGCCCATGGTATTTTCCATCAATATTCTTGGACAACAGCATGATTCAAACCCATTGATTCTATTGCAGTCTCCCACAGCTATTGTCCTACTTTCACATGCATGTGGAGTCATTGGAAAGGCCATGGTTTGGGTCTGGTGTCAAAGTGTCATCTTTGCTCTTTAGCATTTTTTTTTAAAGAAGTATTGTGAAGTACTTCATTTGACTTCTTAACCACTGCTTAAATGAGTGTTGGTTGTGGATCCAAGAATAATGAAACCCTTGACAATTTCAGCCTTTTCTTTCTTTATTGAGGCTCAATTGTGAAGTTGATTTAAAAAATTTTTTTTCTTACGTTCTTTACATTGAACCACGAATCCTTCTCTGGGTTGTAGTCTTTGAATTTCATTGCTAAGTGCTTCCAGACTGCTTTGTTTTCAGCACGTTTGTTTTATGCCCATGGCAGGTTATTCACGAGCCTTCTAATGAGTTCTGCCACATTCTTTTTCATGAAATTCAACGACTCTGATTACTTGCTCACGTACAGATTGAATAAGTAATAGTATTGGTGAGTAGTGGTATAATCCTGATGCGTACCTTTCCCCATTTTAAACCATGACATAAATCCTTTGTTCTCTTTGCATGGCTGCCTTTTCATCTCTGCACAGGTTCCACATTAGCCCAATTAAGCCAACACCCAAACCAAATCTACTGTCACTAAGTCAGTTGTGACTCAGCCCTCTTATGTAGCGTCTCCAAGTCTACATGTATTTCTGGGAGCAGACAGTCTCATCTTCCTTCTTTGTGGCTGCCCGTGAATTGAACCATCAACCTAGCAGTCCACCGTTTACTTGACAGCACCACCAATGAATTATTCTGGAATCTCCCTTTTTCTCAATGTAATCCATAGTCTTTTTATCATCCACACAGTCCAGGATCTTTGCCCTATTAGTAAAACACAGCTAAGCATCTTTCTGGTGTTGTTGTTTTTTGTTTTTTTTTTTTGGCTTTTAACCCAAGATCCGTCTGACGACATTAGCAGTGGCTGTCCCTTGTGTCCAGGCCCTCTTCCAAATCCAATTTGGAGTTCTGGCAGCTCTCTGTTGACGTACTGCCGCAAACATTTAAAAATTAACCCATCAAAATCTTCCTCGCACATGATATTAACGATATCGTTTGATAATTTCTGCATCGAATTGAGTCATTTTTTTCCCTTGGAACGGCCTGAGAAGTGACTCTTTTCCAGTTGGTTGGCCAGGCACCAGGCACCTTCCAAATTTTCTTCACATAAGACTAGTAAGTGCTTTCAGCACTGCAGGAATTTTTGTGTACGCAGGCACACATCTTACAGGATCGGCCTAAAAGCTTAGTATAGCTTACTGATCTAGTTCTTTGTGGATCAGGATTCTTTGGAGACTAAATTGATAGATCAAACCTTTCCATACCTGTAAATAGTTGTGGGCAACCTTCCAATAGGCTTCTTTCGTCCCTTTCCTCTGGGTAAGCCATTTTGTTCTCCGCTGGGAATTTCCCAGGTTCTAGGTGGAACAAGACATACACGGTACAAGTAGTATATATTAAAATAGTTAGGGTGGGAACCTGGCTTGTAGGAGAGAACTCAAGGGGCTGAGAAACAGGGTAATGGAATAGTAGCTATGCGTATGCAAACAGAGAAACAAAAAACGTGTACTATATTCACCAGAGAGGAAACACAAGACTTGAATTGGAATCAGGATTAGAGATGTTTGCAGTATGTTTCTAGGGTCAAAAATCCATGTGAAGGTGCAAAAGCTGTCACTTGGAAACAAAAAGAATACTCCTATCTGAGTGATCAGATCTCCTAAAGCCGAAGCCTTCCCTGCCACGGTAGAACGTGATCATGGATGTAAGGCACATGTAGAGAGATAAATGAATCTCTGGCCAGTGGGAAATTTGAGGAAATAGCAGAAAGCTGTCAGCTGGATGACCGTCAGTTACTAAGATTACTTCTGTTGATAGTTCCTCCGCTTTTGAGAAAAAGAGATTGTGTTGAGCACGAAGGAGGGTTTCCAGGTTTCGTATTCTTGATCTTGAGTGACTGACTGGCTGGTTGTGGAAATAGAGGAAGCTCAGCTGCCTGCTTGGATATGCACTCCCTCCCCACTTCCTGTCAGTGTAGTAAATAAACCTCATTTTTCACCTGGGAAAGGGCTGGTGGTTTCCAACTGCTGACCATGAGGTTGGCGGGCAACTAACCACTATGCCGCCTCCCGACATGAGGTTGGACCCAGTGGATAGGAAAACAGACTTGTGTGTGCGCGTGTGTGCGTCTGTGTTTGGGGGGTGGTGGAGGAAGGGGGGATGTGTGTCTTATGAGAGGAACAAAGAAAGAGATATTAACTGTTATCAGAGGAGCTCCTTCAGGGATTGCCTGTATAAAGTAGATTAGCCAGGTGCCTTTTTGACTGACAACTAACTGGATATTGGATCAGTTGCTAACTGCTGACCCAAAGCTCCATGGGTGAACCTGTCGATCTCTGCGAGGGAGTAAAATATCTGTTTCCCTAAAGTTGATAGCCTTGTAAAATCCTACTTCATCCTCTAGGGTGGAAAGGAGTCCACTGAGCAGCAACAAGTGTGTGATTCTAATAACTAGTGTGTAAACGCAAGCTAGCCTTTAGTTTGCCCCGTAAGATCATATGCTTTGTGAGAGTTTAGGCGGCCACTGTCGCCACTTTGGAAGACCGCTCTTCAGTGCCGCCTGCTTGAGGTAGACCTGGGTAAGGTGTTGGCTGGGCCGGCGTCGGCTCACGGTGCTACCCGAATTTCCTGTACAGCCAGAAGAAGCTCCTTGCAGACGTGGTCACGCCATCTGAGGTCGAGTCTAGGTAGCACTTGCGCAGGCACGCCTCAGGTTTGGTTTGGCTCGGGCCTTTCTTAAAGGTGGGTTGGGAGGCGGAGGTGGGCAACGGGCTGCCTGAGCTTATTTGCCAGTATTGGTGCCTGTTCAGATTCCGTCTTTTGCAAAGTCTGAGGGGCGCAGAACACCTTCCCCCAACCTCCAGGGGGAAGCCAGCGACAAATGTATTCAGTGTGTTGGAGAGTACTTTGAAGGTGATAAGGTGGTTTGGTTTTGTTTAAAAAAATGTGTAGCTTTGAAAACATAATTCCGGTTCTGGGGGCGGGGTGGGAGGGGGCGTATATTGAGGTCACGGAGGAGTGGGTTTTGGGGGGTGGAACCTCCACCAAGTGCAGCTGAGAGCATTTGGAGAAGAGGGCACCAAGATGAGATTGTGCCGAGAATGAAGCTTTCTGGATTCCCACCACTAAGAGGCAGAAGCTTGGCTCCAGGTTGTGACATTCCAAAGGCAACTGCTCTACCCCGCATAGCTTGCAAGCACTTAGCTACAGATCCGCAGGAATTAGTCCGCCAACTAAGCCAAATCAAATTCTCTTCTTCCCCACCCCCCACCTCCCACCCCCCTGCCATCTCTACTCAGCATGACCTTGTAGACAGGGTAGAACTGCCCTTGTGGGTTTCTGAGAGAGTAAGTCCTTAAGTCTCCCCTCCCCTCCAACAGCTAACCCAACCTATATCCACTACACCACCAGGGGCTTCCCCCAGTTGGCTGTTAGCAGCTTCATGCTGGTTGGAACCCAAGGGCTAGCTACTATGCCAGGTGCCTCCATCCCAAGCGTGGCACTTGATGAAGAAAGACCGACAGACCCCGTGTCTCTGGAGGGCCTCGGGAGAATTGAGAAGGGAAGTTGTATTAAAATATAGGTGGGGCAGACGCTGGCAAGCCTTCTCTTGCCCTGGAGGAAGTAGTGAGTTTGGGTTACTTAGTACTTAGTAGCTTATGCCTCATCCCGACTCTCGGGTGGTTCCACATTTACCATGTACTGGCTGCAGTCCCACAAAGGCGCACCAGTCTGAAAGATGCTGGAAAGGCTATATTAAACTGGTGCCGACAGAGAGCATAACGCAGCTTCTCCAGTACACCCCTGATTCCCAGCATCACCTGTGCAGGGGCTTCAAAATATTTGTGTGAGAAACCCTAATTGTGCTAGCATCCGTTTTCCCAAAGCGGTCTGCAGTGTAAGCGTCGGTTAACCTAGACGGCATGCACTAGACCACGGTGGACCGGAAGTTTTGAGCGAATGCTGCTGTCATGAGGAGTCTGCATCATCGGGACCTTTTGTCCCAAATCGCCCAGAACATCCTTATGGCCAGACGGACGGACGGAGCAGCCACATTCACTCTAATTGGCAGTCGATAATTCTGGTTTGCAGTCTAACGTCCTGGGACCCCGTATACGGAATCTTTAGGAGGGTACCCTTAAATACTTGACAGTTATTGAAACCACTGGGAAAGAGATTCAGGTATTACTAAACTTACTGGGAAAGGGCATTTGACAAATTTATGTGAGAGGAACCTCCACTAAAGAGACTCAAGAAGATCGAAGAGAGAGTGTAAGGTTTGTGCCCTGGGCACCGCTCACTTGAAGGGGGAAGATGAAAAGTTTCTCTTAACCTGATTTAACCCAATGGGCTTCCCCAATCACTAGAAGTCTGGAGAGGAGGGGAGGTGGGGAGTGGAGGAAAAGGGAACCCTGTCCTTAGGTGCAAAATGGCATTTTCACTTGCCATGAATCTGAAAGGCATCCGAACAGATTACTAGACCAGGGGTGTGCGTGTATGTGTGCGTGCGCGCGTGCGTGCGCGTGTGCGCGCGCCCGCTCGCGCCCGCCTTTGCAGGAGGTATGCCTCTAGCAATGTTGATTCTTCTTGAAACTGGCAGGAGCGGGAGGCAGGGGATAGCACCACCATTGATTGAGCAGTTTATCCTCACTGGGTCCCTGGTCCAGGTTGGTGCTCCTGGAGTGCAGTGGGCACAGATGGGTGCAGATAAGGGTGGATTGTTTGTCTGGGAGAAGGAGGAAAGGGGGGCAACTATTTAGATCGATTTTGTGAGCAACGCTGCTTTCCATTGAACGAGATATGCAGGTGCAGCAGAGATACACTGGCGCCCAAACTAACAGGAAAAGCGAAGCCAAGTCTGTGGTGTGCGGTTGTGGAGCTGAGAAGTTCGCGCAGGTCTAGACCTACCTGCCAGCAGGCGCCCTGCTGGCACCGCCCCTCCCCGCCCCTCCCCGCCCCCACCTAGCCAAGAGGCCAGCCCTGAGGGAGTTGGTTGGTTAGCGGCAGTCTCAAAGGAAGCAGCAAGTGAACAGTTTTAGCCAGTAGGCTTGGGAAACTGCACAGTTTGTGCCTGGGCGGCAAACTTTGCTGCCATCGGATCTTCGTGGACCAGAGTTCTTAAGTCACGGTGTGCTCGTCTCTCTCCAGCGGTCTGGCTGACCTTCCTTCCTATTCCTGACTGCTCAGGAACCGGACGGAAACATAAAACCGGCCAAGTCGTAAACTGCCTATTCCACAGCCGGGACGCTCAGGTCAGTGCTGTACACGTCGCGGGCCGGCGCTGCACGGGGTGCATCCACCGCAGATTTCTCGTCAGCTTGTAGCGCACGCGAGGAAGTTTTTGCCGCCGTCGCGCTTCGGTCCCGCTGCCTTGGTCCGTTTCGCTTCGCCCTCCCCGCCCCCCTCCCCCACTCTCTCATCCTGCCCCCTCCCCCATCACCCGCCCCTCCCCCCCCCACCGCCCTCATTTGGACGCTGAGGGTCTGAACGCTCTCACTGGCAGTGAATCCATAAAAAGTGCGCCCAGTTTAAAGGGCTCCTCCTTGGGGCGCGCGGCCTGGGGGTGGAGGGTGGGGTGGGTGGGGGCGGGGCAAAGGACCTGGTAGGGAGCAGAACTGAGAGGAGTTTGAGGACTGGAGTGAGGGGGCGGGGGGGTGAGGGGTCAGGGGGAGAGTGGGGGGGGCCCTTAGAGGAAAGAAAATTGGTACGGGACTTGTAGGAAAGAAGCCTAATTTGTACTCGCCGGAGCTCGCTGTTAAAAGGAATCTCTTCAGTGGGAGGATGCACTGGAATCCCGGAAGCTCTGTACAGTGCGTTCTCTTTCCAAGTGGGAAAGAGAGAGGCGTCAAGTTCTCGCTTGCAGTCGTTTTCGACAACAACGTGAGAGACAAGTAACAGGTTTTTCTTACAGTGGAACTGGAGAGAGAGAAACCACTAACGCGCCAACTAGCAAAATAAAAGAAAATAAACATACTACAAGGAAACCAAGCAAGCCAGCAGGGTGTTCCAACTCGGTTGTAGTCATTTTTCTTACCTGCTGGCTATGCAGTTTACGCTGTAAACTACGGGCCCTCTGCACTGGAGGTAGAAATGCGCCTGCCTGTACCCCTGGTGTAAGGGAGAGCAGACAGGCACAAAAAACCAAAACCAAAAACGTGCAGATCGAGGCGCTGATCCTTTTCGTTTGCCTTCCCTGGCCTTGCAGTTGTTGTGGGCTTCCTGGGTTCTGGTGTTGACCAGGCCTTGATGGGTAGAGGTCTGGGCCAGAGGGCTTCAGTTTACCAATACTTCCCAGCAAGACCACAGCTATCTTTGCAGGAGCTGCTGAGCGCCTCCCCCTGTGCACCAGCTGCTTGGGACTGCAGAGTGGGGTATGTTTGGGAAGTAGGTGAGTCATTTAAAAAGTGGCAGAGTCAAAGAGTGGCTGTGTGTCAAAACAACTCTTGGAAAGAAAGAAACAAAAAGCCCCACTGTCGGGTGTCATGACGCCCACTCTGGCTCATACTGACCCTAAACGAATGACAGGTTTAAAGTGCTGGTTGTGTTACTACCACTGTGTCATCCATCTCATTGAATTAAGTGTTCCAGTGGTTTTCTTTACCAAAAACGGGCAGGGACAGTCCGTTTGCGCTCTAGCAGTGTGCGCTTAAGCAGCAGGGTCTCGGTGGACGGGGACTCTAAAGAACAGTGACATGGCCTCACAGCACATTACAGAGTATATGCAATTAGGAGTATTAGCTCATTTCTTGTCCCGTGTTTGAAAGAGGCTAGGTTATAATCGCAATTATAGGGGCCGGTGATTTAAAATAGAAAGGAAACAGTCGGCCCCTAACACAAATAGATTTGGATGGTGTTGGAATCGGACGAGTGCCGATGAATTCTGGTTGGAGAAACAATCTGTAACTGTTCACGCATATCTCAGCGGTTCATACTGAAGCCTTTTTGGTTTAACTCTCCAGGCCGCCTCTACTGTTCACATGCTTCCGGGATTTTTAGTCAATCTTGTTCCTTCTAAGCATAGCACCTGTGACTCCTGCTGGTTTGGAATTGTCTGTTGCCCTCTTGGGCATTCTAAATCCTAGGCTACATTAGATCAGCACTGTCCTTTCACCACCAATAGAATGTACAGGGCTGCAATCTTCATTGTCACATTTGTTCTCCCACAGAAGTGGGTAGTCTTCACCCACTGACCTCTAGGTCAGCCAGTTTTTGACCACTGCATCACCAGTGCCCCAGGTTAGGGTCACACAAAATAAAGTGAAAGTAGGACTGCGCAACTCACAGAGTTCCAGTGGTGGCAGGTGAAGGTGATGAGGAGGAGGAGGGGGAGGGGGAGAGGAGTAGGAGGAGGAGAGGGAGGGCAAGACGGAGGGGGAGGAGGAGTCTCAAAGCAGCAGGCAGCCCTCTCACTACTTCCCTTTTTGGTGGCATGGCAGGTGGGTTCTACTCACTGTGAACAGTGCGTGCATTGGGACTTGGCTGGTCTCTTACCTCCTTGTTCTCTGAGCTGTGCTCAATGTTCCCATGCTAGACACCTCTTCGGTAGGGGTGCAGGCTCCTTGGGTGAAGAACCACTTAGGGGAGTGAAGTGCAGAGGTGTCTGTGACCCTCCTGAGCAGGAAGGGGGGGGGGGCCAGGTTTCTGGCCCAGCCAGCAACAGAGAAGGCTGAAGTTTCTTTCCTCTCAGTGCTTTAAAGGTGACGGAGTAGTGCAATGAGGAGAGGACAGCCAAGAATCAAAGCAACAACCACAATCACAACAAACAAAACCTACCGCCTTCCAAGTGATTCGGGTGCAGGGCTGCTCTTTAAAGCAGAAAAGGCTGTAGTCTTTATGGACGCCTACTGCAACATCTTTCGTTGGGGCAGGTCCAAACGAAGAGTTTTAGAGGCTGTTTGGAAGGCAGGCAGCATAACAGAAAGTCCTTAACAGCACCTGCCCTGCTGAGGGCATCCACTCCTCGAATTCTCCTTTGCCCTTGGGTGCACACTCACGCAATGGGATCCTTCTTAAAAGCTACACACGTATACTATATCTTAGGATGTTTCAGGTACAGAACTGTGGACACTGTGATGTAGGAAAAAGAGCTTGTGCTCCAATACATAAAAGGTGTACTTAGAACTTGCATTGAGTGAGGTCTCTGGCCTGTGCTGCTTCAGACGGAGGACTTGAGTCTGGAATGCTAAGCTAAGCTTTATAGCTGTGCCTTCTAAAGAGCCAAGAGAATCTTTGACTTGCTTATGCATACTTTTTTAAAGGGTGCATTTGATGGGAAAGAGGATCAGGATTGTGCTGTCCAAAGAGAGGGAGACACACGTAAATGATCCATGTTTTGGACAGGTGTTATCGTTGCTTGGTGTCGTCTAAGTCAGTTGTGACTCACATCAGTGTACAGTGGAGAGAAAGAAACACTGCCTGTTTTGCTTTATCCTCACCATTGCAGTTGTGTTTGAGTCCATTGTTGCAACCACTAAGTCAACCCAGTTCACTGCCGATCTTTCTTGTTTTGACCAACTCTCCACCAGGTATGATGCCTCTCCTTATAACATGCCCAAAATACACGGTATTGCCCGCCCCCGCCCCAATGAAGGTTGTGTTTTTCCCATTGCCCACCAGACATGGAAGAAGGAAGATTGAAGAAGAATTGATGCATTTGAATTGTGGTGCTGTCGAAGAATATTGAAAGTGCTATGGACTGCCAACAGAACAAACAAGTCTGTCTTGGAGGAAGGGCAGTAAGAATGCTCCTTAGAAGCAAGGGTCACATGGCCCCATCTCAAGCATTTTAGACATGGGATCAGGAGAGACCGGTTCCAAGAAGAAGGACATCGTGCTTGGTAGAGCGTCCGTGAAAAGGAGATGACCCTTGGCAAAATAGATTGACTCAGCGGCTGCAACAGATGGGCCCAAACAGAGGAACCGTTGTGAGGGTGGCACAGGGCAGGGCAATGCGTTGTACTTGGTAGCTAGGGTTGCTGTGAGTTTGAACTGACTCAATGGCACCTAACAAGGAGGGCAGATTTTTCTTCCCGCCCCCTCCCCACCCCCCAGACAGATTTGTTTGCTCTTCTGGTAGCCCATGGTATTTTCCATCAATATTCTTGGACAACAGCATGATTCAAACCCATTGATTCTATTGCAGTCTCCCACAGCTATTGTCCTACTTTCACATGCATGTGGAGTCATTGGAAAGGCCATGGTTTGGGTCTGGTGTCAAAGTGTCATCTTTGCTCTTTAGCATTTTTTTTTAAAGAAGTATTGTGAAGTACTTCATTTGACTTCTTAACCACTGCTTAAATGAGTGTTGGTTGTGGATCCAAGAATAATGAAACCCTTGACAATTTCAGCCTTTTCTTTCTTTATTGAGGCTCAATTGTGAAGTTGATTTAAAAAATTTTTTTTCTTACGTTCTTTACATTGAACCACGAATCCTTCTCTGGGTTGTAGTCTTTGAATTTCATTGCTAAGTGCTTCCAGACTGCTTTGTTTTCAGCACGTTTGTTTTATGCCCATGGCAGGTTATTCACGAGCCTTCTAATGAGTTCTGCCACATTCTTTTTCATGAAATTCAACGACTCTGATTACTTGCTCACGTACAGATTGAATAAGTAATAGTATTGGTGAGTAGTGGTATAATCCTGATGCGTACCTTTCCCCATTTTAAACCATGACATAAATCCTTTGTTCTCTTTGCATGGCTGCCTTTTCATCTCTGCACAGGTTCCACATTAGCCCAATTAAGCCAACACCCAAACCAAATCTACTGTCACTAAGTCAGTTGTGACTCAGCCCTCTTATGTAGCGTCTCCAAGTCTACATGTATTTCTGGGAGCAGACAGTCTCATCTTCCTTCTTTGTGGCTGCCCGTGAATTGAACCATCAACCTAGCAGTCCACCGTTTACTTGACAGCATCACCAATGAATTATTCTGGAATCTCCCTTTTTCTCAATGTAATCCATAGTCTTTTTATCATCCACACAGTCCAGGATCTTTGCCCTATTAGTAAAACACAGCTAAGCATCTTTCTGGTGTTGTTGTTTTTTGTTTTTTTTTTTTGGCTTTTAACCCAAGATCCGTCTGACGACATTAGCAGTGGCTGTCCCTTGTGTCCAGGCCCTCTTCCAAATCCAATTTGGAGTTCTGGCAGCTCTCTGTTGACGTACTGCCGCAAACATTTAAAAATTAACCCATCAAAATCTTCCTCGCACATGATATTAACGATATCGTTTGATAATTTCTGCATCGAATTGAGTCATTTTTTTCCCTTGGAACGGCCTGAGAAGTGACTCTTTTCCAGTTGGTTGGCCAGGCACCAGGCACCTTCCAAATTTTCTTCACATAAGACTAGTAAGTGCTTTCAGCACTGCAGGAATTTTTGTGTACGCAGGCACACATCTTACAGGATCGGCCTAAAAGCTTAGTATAGCTTACTGATCTAGTTCTTTGTGGATCAGGATTCTTTGGAGACTAAATTGATAGATCAAACCTTTCCATACCTGTAAATAGTTGTGGGCAACCTTCCAATAGGCTTCTTTCGTCCCTTTCCTCTGGGTAAGCCATTTTGTTCTCCGCTGGGAATTTCCCAGGTTCTAGGTGGAACAAGACATACACGGTACAAGTAGTATATATTAAAATAGTTAGGGTGGGAACCTGGCTTGTAGGAGAGAACTCAAGGGGCTGAGAAACAGGGTAATGGAATAGTAGCTATGCGTATGCAAACAGAGAAACAAAAAACGTGTACTATATTCACCAGAGAGGAAACACAAGACTTGAATTGGAATCAGGATTAGAGATGTTTGCAGTATGTTTCTAGGGTCAAAAATCCATGTGAAGGTGCAAAAGCTGTCACTTGGAAACAAAAAGAATACTCCTATCTGAGTGATCAGATCTCCTAAAGCCGAAGCCTTCCCTGCCACGGTAGAACGTGATCATGGATGTAAGGCACATGTAGAGAGATAAATGAATCTCTGGCCAGTGGGAAATTTGAGGAAATAGCAGAAAGCTGTCAGCTGGATGACCGTCAGTTACTAAGATTACTTCTGTTGATAGTTCCTCCGCTTTTGAGAAAAAGAGATTGTGTTGAGCACGAAGGAGGGTTTCCAGGTTTCGTATTCTTGATCTTGAGTGACTGACTGGCTGGTTGTGGAAATAGAGGAAGCTCAGCTGCCTGCTTGGATATGCACTCCCTCCCCACTTCCTGTCAGTGTAGTAAATAAACCTCATTTTTCACCTGGGGAAGGGCTGGTGGTTTCCAACTGCTGACCATGAGGTTGGCGGGCAACTAACCACTATGCCGCCTCCCGACATGAGGTTGGACCCAGTGGATAGGAAAACAGACTTGTGTGTGCGCGTGTGTGCGTCTGTGTTTGGGGGGTGGTGGAGGAAGGGGGGATGTGTGTCTTATGAGAGGAACAAAGAAAGAGATATTAACTGTTATCAGAGGAGCTCCTTCAGGGATTGCCTGTATAAAGTAGATTAGCCAGGTGCCTTTTTGACTGACAACTAACTGGATATTGGATCAGTTGCTAACTGCTGACCCAAAGCTCCATGGGTGAACCTGTCGATCTCTGCGAGGGAGTAAAATATCTGTTTCCCTAAAGTTGATAGCCTTGTAAAATCCTACTTCATCCTCTAGGGTGGAAAGGAGTCCACTGAGCAGCAACAAGTGTGTGATTCTAATAACTAGTGTGTAAACGCAAGCTAGCCTTTAGTTTGCCCCGTAAGATCATATGCTTTGTGAGAGTTTAGGCGGCCACTGTCGCCACTTTGGAAGACCGCTCTTCAGTGCCGCCTGCTTGAGGTAGACCTGGGTAAGGTGTTGGCTGGGCCGGCGTCGGCTCACGGTGCTACCCGAATTTCCTGTACAGCCAGAAGAAGCTCCTTGCAGACGTGGTCACGCCATCTGAGGTCGAGTCTAGGTAGCACTTGCGCAGGCACGCCTCAGGTTTGGTTTGGCTCGGGCCTTTCTTAAAGGTGGGTTGGGAGGCGGAGGTGGGCAACGGGCTGCCTGAGCTTATTTGCCAGTATTGGTGCCTGTTCAGATTCCGTCTTTTGCAAAGTCTGAGGGGCGCAGAACACCTTCCCCCAACCTCCAGGGGGAAGCCAGCGACAAATGTATTCAGTGTGTTGGAGAGTACTTTGAAGGTGATAAGGTGGTTTGGTTTTGTTTAAAAAAATGTGTAGCTTTGAAAACATAATTCCGGTTCTGGGGGCGGGGTGGGAGGGGGCGTATATTGAGGTCACGGAGGAGTGGGTTTTGGGGGGTGGAACCTCCACCAAGTGCAGCTGAGAGCATTTGGAGAAGAGGGCACCAAGATGAGATTGTGCCGAGAATGAAGCTTTCTGGATTCCCACCACTAAGAGGCAGAAGCTTGGCTCCAGGTTGTGACATTCCAAAGGCAACTGCTCTACCCCGCATAGCTTGCAAGCACTTAGCTACAGATCCGCAGGAATTAGTCCGCCAACTAAGCCAAATCAAATTCTCTTCTTCCCCACCCCCCACCTCCCACCCCCCTGCCATCTCTACTCAGCATGACCTTGTAGACAGGGTAGAACTGCCCTTGTGGGTTTCTGAGAGAGTAAGTCCTTAAGTCTCCCCTCCCCTCCAACAGCTAACCCAACCTATATCCACTACACCACCAGGGGCTTCCCCCAGTTGGCTGTTAGCAGCTTCATGCTGGTTGGAACCCAAGGGCTAGCTACTATGCCAGGTGCCTCCATCCCAAGCGTGGCACTTGATGAAGAAAGACCGACAGACCCCGTGTCTCTGGAGGGCCTCGGGAGAATTGAGAAGGGAAGTTGTATTAAAATATAGGTGGGGCAGACGCTGGCAAGCCTTCTCTTGCCCTGGAGGAAGTAGTGAGTTTGGGTTACTTAGTACTTAGTAGCTTATGCCTCATCCCGACTCTCGGGTGGTTCCACATTTACCATGTACTGGCTGCAGTCCCACAAAGGCGCACCAGTCTGAAAGATGCTGGAAAGGCTATATTAAACTGGTGCCGACAGAGAGCATAACGCAGCTTCTCCAGTACACCCCTGATTCCCAGCATCACCTGTGCAGGGGCTTCAAAATATTTGTGTGAGAAACCCTAATTGTGCTAGCATCCGTTTTCCCAAAGCGGTCTGCAGTGTAAGCGTCGGTTAACCTAGACGGCATGCACTAGACCACGGTGGACCGGAAGTTTTGAGCGAATGCTGCTGTCATGAGGAGTCTGCATCATCGGGACCTTTTGTCCCAAATCGCCCAGAACATCCTTATGGCCAGACGGACGGACGGAGCAGCCACATTCACTCTAATTGGCAGTCGATAATTCTGGTTTGCAGTCTAACGTCCTGGGACCCCGTATACGGAATCTTTAGGAGGGTACCCTTAAATACTTGACAGTTATTGAAACCACTGGGAAAGAGATTCAGGTATTACTAAACTTACTGGGAAAGGGCATTTGACAAATTTATGTGAGAGGAACCTCCACTAAAGAGACTCAAGAAGATCGAAGAGAGAGTGTAAGGTTTGTGCCCTGGGCACCGCTCACTTGAAGGGGGAAGATGAAAAGTTTCTCTTAACCTGATTTAACCCAATGGGCTTCCCCAATCACTAGAAGTCTGGAGAGGAGGGGAGGTGGGGAGTGGAGGAAAAGGGAACCCTGTCCTTAGGTGCAAAATGGCATTTTCACTTGCCATGAATCTGAAAGGCATCCGAACAGATTACTAGACCAGGGGTGTGCGTGTATGTGTGCGTGCGCGCGTGCGTGCGCGTGTGCGCGCGCCCGCTCGCGCCCGCCTTTGCAGGAGGTATGCCTCTAGCAATGTTGATTCTTCTTGAAACTGGCAGGAGCGGGAGGCAGGGGATAGCACCACCATTGATTGAGCAGTTTATCCTCACTGGGTCCCTGGTCCAGGTTGGTGCTCCTGGAGTGCAGTGGGCACAGATGGGTGCAGATAAGGGTGGATTGTTTGTCTGGGAGAAGGAGGAAAGGGGGGCAACTATTTAGATCGATTTTGTGAGCAACGCTGCTTTCCATTGAACGAGATATGCAGGTGCAGCAGAGATACACTGGCGCCCAAACTAACAGGAAAAGCGAAGCCAAGTCTGTGGTGTGCGGTTGTGGAGCTGAGAAGTTCGCGCAGGTCTAGACCTACCTGCCAGCAGGCGCCCTGCTGGCACCGCCCCTCCCCGCCCCTCCCCGCCCCCACCTAGCCAAGAGGCCAGCCCTGAGGGAGTTGGTTGGTTAGCGGCAGTCTCAAAGGAAGCAGCAAGTGAACAGTTTTAGCCAGTAGGCTTGGGAAACTGCACAGTTTGTGCCTGGGCGGCAAACTTTGCTGCCATCGGATCTTCGTGGACCAGAGTTCTTAAGTCACGGTGTGCTCGTCTCTCTCCAGCGGTCTGGCTGACCTTCCTTCCTATTCCTGACTGCTCAGGAACCGGACGGAAACATAAAACCGGCCAAGTCGTAAACTGCCTATTCCACAGCCGGGACGCTCAGGTCAGTGCTGTACACGTCGCGGGCCGGCGCTGCACGGGGTGCATCCACCGCAGATTTCTCGTCAGCTTGTAGCGCACGCGAGGAAGTTTTTGCCGCCGTCGCGCTTCGGTCCCGCTGCCTTGGTCCGTTTCGCTTCGCCCTCCCCGCCCCCCTCCCCCACTCTCTCATCCTGCCCCCTCCCCCATCACCCGCCCCTCCCCCCCCCACCGCCCTCATTTGGACGCTGAGGGTCTGAACGCTCTCACTGGCAGTGAATCCATAAAAAGTGCGCCCAGTTTAAAGGGCTCCTCCTTGGGGCGCGCGGCCTGGGGGTGGAGGGTGGGGTGGGTGGGGGCGGGGCAAAGGACCTGGTAGGGAGCAGAACTGAGAGGAGTTTGAGGACTGGAGTGAGGGGGCGGGGGGTGAGGGGTCAGGGGGAGAGTGGGGGGGGCCCTTAGAGGAAAGAAAATTGGTACGGGACTTGTAGGAAAGAAGCCTAATTTGTACTCGCCGGAGCTCGCTGTTAAAAGGAATCTCTTCAGTGGGAGGATGCACTGGAATCCCGGAAGCTCTGTACAGTGCGTTCTCTTTCCAAGTGGGAAAGAGAGAGGCGTCAAGTTCTCGCTTGCAGTCGTTTTCGACAACAACGTGAGAGACAAGTAACAGGTTTTTCTTACAGTGGAACTGGAGAGAGAGAAACCACTAACGCGCCAACTAGCAAAATAAAAGAAAATAAACATACTACAAGGAAACCAAGCAAGCCAGCAGGGTGTTCCAACTCGGTTGTAGTCATTTTTCTTACCTGCTGGCTATGCAGTTTACGCTGTAAACTACGGGCCCTCTGCACTGGAGGTAGAAATGCGCCTGCCTGTACCCCTGGTGTAAGGGAGAGCAGACAGGCACAAAAAACCAAAACCAAAAACGTGCAGATCGAGGCGCTGATCCTTTTCGTTTGCCTTCCCTGGCCTTGCAGTTGTTGTGGGCTTCCTGGGTTCTGGTGTTGACCAGGCCTTGATGGGTAGAGGTCTGGGCCAGAGGGCTTCAGTTTACCAATACTTCCCAGCAAGACCACAGCTATCTTTGCAGGAGCTGCTGAGCGCCTCCCCCTGTGCACCAGCTGCTTGGGACTGCAGAGTGGGGTATGTTTGGGAAGTAGGTGAGTCATTTAAAAAGTGGCAGAGTCAAAGAGTGGCTGTGTGTCAAAACAACTCTTGGAAAGAAAGAAACAAAAAGCCCCACTGTCGGGTGTCATGACGCCCACTCTGGCTCATACTGACCCTAAACGAATGACAGGTTTAAAGTGCTGGTTGTGTTACTACCACTGTGTCATCCATCTCATTGAATTAAGTGTTCCAGTGGTTTTCTTTACCAAAACGGGCAGGGACAGTCCGTTTGCGCTCTAGCAGTGTGCGCTTAAGCAGCAGGGTCTCGGTGGACGGGGACTCTAAAGAACAGTGACATGGCCTCACAGCACATTACAGAGTATATGCAATTAGGAGTATTAGCTCATTTCTTGTCCCGTGTTTGAAAGAGGCTAGGTTATAATCGCAATTATAGGGGCCGGTGATTTAAAATAGAAAGGAAACAGTCGGCCCCTAACACAAATAGATTTGGATGGTGTTGGAATCGGACGAGTGCCGATGAATTCTGGTTGGAGAAACAATCTGTAACTGTTCACGCATATCTCAGCGGTTCATACTGAAGCCTTTTTGGTTTAACTCTCCAGGCCGCCTCTACTGTTCACATGCTTCCGGGATTTTTAGTCAATCTTGTTCCTTCTAAGCATAGCACCTGTGACTCCTGCTGGTTTGGAATTGTCTGTTGCCCTCTTGGGCATTCTAAATCCTAGGCTACATTAGATCAGCACTGTCCTTTCACCACCAATAGAATGTACAGGGCTGCAATCTTCATTGTCACATTTGTTCTCCCACAGAAGTGGGTAGTCTTCACCCACTGACCTCTAGGTCAGCCAGTTTTTGACCACTGCATCACCAGTGCCCCAGGTTAGGGTCACACAAAATAAAGTGAAAGTAGGACTGCGCAACTCACAGAGTTCCAGTGGTGGCAGGTGAAGGTGATGAGGAGGAGGAGGGGGAGGGGGAGAGGAGTAGGAGGAGGAGAGGGAGGGCAAGACGGAGGGGGAGGAGGAGTCTCAAAGCAGCAGGCAGCCCTCTCACTACTTCCCTTTTTGGTGGCATGGCAGGTGGGTTCTACTCACTGTGAACAGTGCGTGCATTGGGACTTGGCTGGTCTCTTACCTCCTTGTTCTCTGAGCTGTGCTCAATGTTCCCATGCTAGACACCTCTTCGGTAGGGGTGCAGGCTCCTTGGGTGAAGAACCACTTAGGGGAGTGAAGTGCAGAGGTGTCTGTGACCCTCCTGAGCAGGAAGGGGGGGGGGGCCAGGTTTCTGGCCCAGCCAGCAACAGAGAAGGCTGAAGTTTCTTTCCTCTCAGTGCTTTAAAGGTGACGGAGTAGTGCAATGAGGAGAGGACAGCCAAGAATCAAAGCAACAACCACAATCACAACAAACAAAACCTACCGCCTTCCAAGTGATTCGGGTGCAGGGCTGCTCTTTAAAGCAGAAAAGGCTGTAGTCTTTATGGACGCCTACTGCAACATCTTTCGTTGGGGCAGGTCCAAACGAAGAGTTTTAGAGGCTGTTTGGAAGGCAGGCAGCATAACAGAAAGTCCTTAACAGCACCTGCCCTGCTGAGGGCATCCACTCCTCGAATTCTCCTTTGCCCTTGGGTGCACACTCACGCAATGGGATCCTTCTTAAAAGCTACACACGTATACTATATCTTAGGATGTTTCAGGTACAGAACTGTGGACACTGTGATGTAGGAAAAAGAGCTTGTGCTCCAATACATAAAAGGTGTACTTAGAACTTGCATTGAGTGAGGTCTCTGGCCTGTGCTGCTTCAGACGGAGGACTTGAGTCTGGAATGCTAAGCTAAGCTTTATAGCTGTGCCTTCTAAAGAGCCAAGAGAATCTTTGACTTGCTTATGCATACTTTTTTAAAGGGTGCATTTGATGGGAAAGAGGATCAGGATTGTGCTGTCCAAAGAGAGGGAGACACACGTAAATGATCCATGTTTTGGACAGGTGTTATCGTTGCTTGGTGTCGTCTAAGTCAGTTGTGACTCACATCAGTGTACAGTGGAGAGAAAGAAACACTGCCTGTTTTGCTTTATCCTCACCATTGCAGTTGTGTTTGAGTCCATTGTTGCAACCACTAAGTCAACCCAGTTCACTGCCGATCTTTCTTGTTTTGACCAACTCTCTACCAGGTATGATGCCTCTCCTTATAACATGCCCAAAATACACGGTATTGCCCGCCCCCGCCCCAATGAAGGTTGTGTTTTTCCCATTGCCCACCAGACATGGAAGAAGGAAGATTGAAGAAGAATTGATGCATTTGAATTGTGGTGCTGTCGAAGAATATTGAAAGTGCTATGGACTGCCAACAGAACAAACAAGTCTGTCTTGGAGGAAGGGCAGTAAGAATGCTCCTTAGAAGCAAGGGTCACATGGCCCCATCTCAAGCATTTTAGACATGGGATCAGGAGAGACCGGTTCCAAGAAGAAGGACATCGTGCTTGGTAGAGCGTCCGTGAAAAGGAGATGACCCTTGGCAAAATAGATTGACTCAGCGGCTGCAACAGATGGGCCCAAACAGAGGAACCGTTGTGAGGGTGGCACAGGGCAGGGCAATGCGTTGTACTTGGTAGCTAGGGTTGCTGTGAGTTTGAACTGACTCAATGGCACCTAACAAGGAGGGCAGATTTTTCTTCCCGCCCCCTCCCCACCCCCCAGACAGATTTGTTTGCTCTTCTGGTAGCCCATGGTATTTTCCATCAATATTCTTGGACAACAGCATGATTCAAACCCATTGATTCTATTGCAGTCTCCCACAGCTATTGTCCTACTTTCACATGCATGTGGAGTCATTGGAAAGGCCATGGTTTGGGTCTGGTGTCAAAGTGTCATCTTTGCTCTTTAGCATTTTTTTTTAAAGAAGTATTGTGAAGTACTTCATTTGACTTCTTAACCACTGCTTAAATGAGTGTTGGTTGTGGATCCAAGAATAATGAAACCCTTGACAATTTCAGCCTTTTCTTTCTTTATTGAGGCTCAATTGTGAAGTTGATTTAAAAAATTTTTTTTCTTACGTTCTTTACATTGAACCACGAATCCTTCTCTGGGTTGTAGTCTTTGAATTTCATTGCTAAGTGCTTCCAGACTGCTTTGTTTTCAGCACGTTTGTTTTATGCCCATGGCAGGTTATTCACGAGCCTTCTAATGAGTTCTGCCACATTCTTTTTCATGAAATTCAACGACTCTGATTACTTGCTCACGTACAGATTGAATAAGTAATAGTATTGGTGAGTAGTGGTATAATCCTGATGCGTACCTTTCCCCATTTTAAACCATGACATAAATCCTTTGTTCTCTTTGCATGGCTGCCTTTTCATCTCTGCACAGGTTCCACATTAGCCCAATTAAGCCAACACCCAAACCAAATCTACTGTCACTAAGTCAGTTGTGACTCAGCCCTCTTATGTAGCGTCTCCAAGTCTACATGTATTTCTGGGAGCAGACAGTCTCATCTTCCTTCTTTGTGGCTGCCCGTGAATTGAACCATCAACCTAGCAGTCCACCGTTTACTTGACAGCACCACCAATGAATTATTCTGGAATCTCCCTTTTTCTCAATGTAATCCATAGTCTTTTTATCATCCACACAGTCCAGGATCTTTGCCCTATTAGTAAAACACAGCTAAGCATCTTTCTGGTGTTGTTGTTTTTTGTTTTTTTTTTTTGGCTTTTAACCCAAGATCCGTCTGACGACATTAGCAGTGGCTGTCCCTTGTGTCCAGGCCCTCTTCCAAATCCAATTTGGAGTTCTGGCAGCTCTCTGTTGACGTACTGCCGCAAACATTTAAAAATTAACCCATCAAAATCTTCCTCGCACATGATATTAACGATATCGTTTGATAATTTCTGCATCGAATTGAGTCATTTTTTTCCCTTGGAACGGCCTGAGAAGTGACTCTTTTCCAGTTGGTTGGCCAGGCACCAGGCACCTTCCAAATTTTCTTCACATAAGACTAGTAAGTGCTTTCAGCACTGCAGGAATTTTTGTGTACGCAGGCACACATCTTACAGGATCGGCCTAAAAGCTTAGTATAGCTTACTGATCTAGTTCTTTGTGGATCAGGATTCTTTGGAGACTAAATTGATAGATCAAACCTTTCCATACCTGTAAATAGTTGTGGGCAACCTTCCAATAGGCTTCTTTCGTCCCTTTCCTCTGGGTAAGCCATTTTGTTCTCCGCTGGGAATTTCCCAGGTTCTAGGTGGAACAAGACATACACGGTACAAGTAGTATATATTAAAATAGTTAGGGTGGGAACCTGGCTTGTAGGAGAGAACTCAAGGGGCTGAGAAACAGGGTAATGGAATAGTAGCTATGCGTATGCAAACAGAGAAACAAAAAACGTGTACTATATTCACCAGAGAGGAAACACAAGACTTGAATTGGAATCAGGATTAGAGATGTTTGCAGTATGTTTCTAGGGTCAAAAATCCATGTGAAGGTGCAAAAGCTGTCACTTGGAAACAAAAAGAATACTCCTATCTGAGTGATCAGATCTCCTAAAGCCGAAGCCTTCCCTGCCACGGTAGAACGTGATCATGGATGTAAGGCACATGTAGAGAGATAAATGAATCTCTGGCCAGTGGGAAATTTGAGGAAATAGCAGAAAGCTGTCAGCTGGATGACCGTCAGTTACTAAGATTACTTCTGTTGATAGTTCCTCCGCTTTTGAGAAAAAGAGATTGTGTTGAGCACGAAGGAGGGTTTCCAGGTTTCGTATTCTTGATCTTGAGTGACTGACTGGCTGGTTGTGGAAATAGAGGAAGCTCAGCTGCCTGCTTGGATATGCACTCCCTCCCCACTTCCTGTCAGTGTAGTAAATAAACCTCATTTTTCACCTGGGGAAGGGCTGGTGGTTTCCAACTGCTGACCATGAGGTTGGCGGGCAACTAACCACTATGCCGCCTCCCGACATGAGGTTGGACCCAGTGGATAGGAAAACAGACTTGTGTGTGCGCGTGTGTGCGTCTGTGTTTGGGGGGTGGTGGAGGAAGGGGGGATGTGTGTCTTATGAGAGGAACAAAGAAAGAGATATTAACTGTTATCAGAGGAGCTCCTTCAGGGATTGCCTGTATAAAGTAGATTAGCCAGGTGCCTTTTTGACTGACAACTAACTGGATATTGGATCAGTTGCTAACTGCTGACCCAAAGCTCCATGGGTGAACCTGTCGATCTCTGCGAGGGAGTAAAATATCTGTTTCCCTAAAGTTGATAGCCTTGTAAAATCCTACTTCATCCTCTAGGGTGGAAAGGAGTCCACTGAGCAGCAACAAGTGTGTGATTCTAATAACTAGTGTGTAAACGCAAGCTAGCCTTTAGTTTGCCCCGTAAGATCATATGCTTTGTGAGAGTTTAGGCGGCCACTGTCGCCACTTTGGAAGACCGCTCTTCAGTGCCGCCTGCTTGAGGTAGACCTGGGTAAGGTGTTGGCTGGGCCGGCGTCGGCTCACGGTGCTACCCGAATTTCCTGTACAGCCAGAAGAAGCTCCTTGCAGACGTGGTCACGCCATCTGAGGTCGAGTCTAGGTAGCACTTGCGCAGGCACGCCTCAGGTTTGGTTTGGCTCGGGCCTTTCTTAAAGGTGGGTTGGGAGGCGGAGGTGGGCAACGGGCTGCCTGAGCTTATTTGCCAGTATTGGTGCCTGTTCAGATTCCGTCTTTTGCAAAGTCTGAGGGGCGCAGAACACCTTCCCCCAACCTCCAGGGGGAAGCCAGCGACAAATGTATTCAGTGTGTTGGAGAGTACTTTGAAGGTGATAAGGTGGTTTGGTTTTGTTTAAAAAAATGTGTAGCTTTGAAAACATAATTCCGGTTCTGGGGGCGGGGTGGGAGGGGGCGTATATTGAGGTCACGGAGGAGTGGGTTTTGGGGGGTGGAACCTCCACCAACTGCAGCTGAGAGCATTTGGAGAAGAGGGCACCAAGATGAGATTGTGCCGAGAATGAAGCTTTCTGGATTCCCACCACTAAGAGGCAGAAGCTTGGCTCCAGGTTGTGACATTCCAAAGGCAACTGCTCTACCCCGCATAGCTTGCAAGCACTTAGCTACAGATCCGCAGGAATTAGTCCGCCAACTAAGCCAAATCAAATTCTCTTCTTCCCCACCCCCCACCTCCCACCCCCCTGCCATCTCTACTCAGCATGACCTTGTAGACAGGGTAGAACTGCCCTTGTGGGTTTCTGAGAGAGTAAGTCCTTAAGTCTCCCCTCCCCTCCAACAGCTAACCCAACCTATATCCACTACACCACCAGGGGCTTCCCCCAGTTGGCTGTTAGCAGCTTCATGCTGGTTGGAACCCAAGGGCTAGCTACTATGCCAGGTGCCTCCATCCCAAGCGTGGCACTTGATGAAGAAAGACCGACAGACCCCGTGTCTCTGGAGGGCCTCGGGAGAATTGAGAAGGGAAGTTGTATTAAAATATAGGTGGGGCAGACGCTGGCAAGCCTTCTCTTGCCCTGGAGGAAGTAGTGAGTTTGGGTTACTTAGTACTTAGTAGCTTATGCCTCATCCCGACTCTCGGGTGGTTCCACATTTACCATGTACTGGCTGCAGTCCCACAAAGGCGCACCAGTCTGAAAGATGCTGGAAAGGCTATATTAAACTGGTGCCGACAGAGAGCATAACGCAGCTTCTCCAGTACACCCCTGATTCCCAGCATCACCTGTGCAGGGGCTTCAAAATATTTGTGTGAGAAACCCTAATTGTGCTAGCATCCGTTTTCCCAAAGCGGTCTGCAGTGTAAGCGTCGGTTAACCTAGACGGCATGCACTAGACCACGGTGGACCGGAAGTTTTGAGCGAATGCTGCTGTCATGAGGAGTCTGCATCATCGGGACCTTTTGTCCCAAATCGCCCAGAACATCCTTATGGCCAGACGGACGGACGGAGCAGCCACATTCACTCTAATTGGCAGTCGATAATTCTGGTTTGCAGTCTAACGTCCTGGGACCCCGTATACGGAATCTTTAGGAGGGTACCCTTAAATACTTGACAGTTATTGAAACCACTGGGAAAGAGATTCAGGTATTACTAAACTTACTGGGAAAGGGCATTTGACAAATTTATGTGAGAGGAACCTCCACTAAAGAGACTCAAGAAGATCGAAGAGAGAGTGTAAGGTTTGTGCCCTGGGCACCGCTCACTTGAAGGGGGAAGATGAAAAGTTTCTCTTAACCTGATTTAACCCAATGGGCTTCCCCAATCACTAGAAGTCTGGAGAGGAGGGGAGGTGGGGAGTGGAGGAAAAGGGAACCCTGTCCTTAGGTGCAAAATGGCATTTTCACTTGCCATGAATCTGAAAGGCATCCGAACAGATTACTAGACCAGGGGTGTGCGTGTATGTGTGCGTGCGCGCGTGCGTGCGCGTGTGCGCGCGCCCGCTCGCGCCCGCCTTTGCAGGAGGTATGCCTCTAGCAATGTTGATTCTTCTTGAAACTGGCAGGAGCGGGAGGCAGGGGATAGCACCACCATTGATTGAGCAGTTTATCCTCACTGGGTCCCTGGTCCAGGTTGGTGCTCCTGGAGTGCAGTGGGCACAGATGGGTGCAGATAAGGGTGGATTGTTTGTCTGGGAGAAGGAGGAAAGGGGGGCAACTATTTAGATCGATTTTGTGAGCAACGCTGCTTTCCATTGAACGAGATATGCAGGTGCAGCAGAGATACACTGGCGCCCAAACTAACAGGAAAAGCGAAGCCAAGTCTGTGGTGTGCGGTTGTGGAGCTGAGAAGTTCGCGCAGGTCTAGACCTACCTGCCAGCAGGCGCCCTGCTGGCACCGCCCCTCCCCGCCCCTCCCCGCCCCCACCTAGCCAAGAGGCCAGCCCTGAGGGAGTTGGTTGGTTAGCGGCAGTCTCAAAGGAAGCAGCAAGTGAACAGTTTTAGCCAGTAGGCTTGGGAAACTGCACAGTTTGTGCCTGGGCGGCAAACTTTGCTGCCATCGGATCTTCGTGGACCAGAGTTCTTAAGTCACGGTGTGCTCGTCTCTCTCCAGCGGTCTGGCTGACCTTCCTTCCTATTCCTGACTGCTCAGGAACCGGACGGAAACATAAAACCGGCCAAGTCGTAAACTGCCTATTCCACAGCCGGGACGCTCAGGTCAGTGCTGTACACGTCGCGGGCCGGCGCTGCACGGGGTGCATCCACCGCAGATTTCTCGTCAGCTTGTAGCGCACGCGAGGAAGTTTTTGCCGCCGTCGCGCTTCGGTCCCGCTGCCTTGGTCCGTTTCGCTTCGCCCTCCCCGCCCCCCTCCCCCACTCTCTCATCCTCCCCCCTCCCCCATCACCCGCCCCTCCCCCCCCCACCGCCCTCATTTGGACGCTGAGGGTCTGAACGCTCTCACTGGCAGTGAATCCATAAAAAGTGCGCCCAGTTTAAAGGGCTCCTCCTTGGGGCGCGCGGCCTGGGGGTGGAGGGTGGGGTGGGTGGGGGCGGGGCAAAGGACCTGGTAGGGAGCAGAACTGAGAGGAGTTTGAGGACTGGAGTGAGGGGGCGGGGGGTGAGGGGTCAGGGGGAGAGTGGGGGGGCCCTTAGAGGAAAGAAAATTGGTACGGGACTTGTAGGAAAGAAGCCTAATTTGTACTCGCTGGAGCTCGCTGTTAAAAGGAATCTCTTCAGTGGGAGGATGCACTGGAATCCCGGAAGCTCTGTACAGTGCGTTCTCTTTCCAAGTGGGAAAGAGAGAGGCGTCAAGTTCTCGCTTGCAGTCGTTTTCGACAACAACGTGAGAGACAAGTAACAGGTTTTTCTTACAGTGGAACTGGAGAGAGAGAAACCACTAACGCGCCAACTAGCAAAATAAAAGAAAATAAACATACTACAAGGAAACCAAGCAAGCCAGCAGGGTGTTCCAACTCGGTTGTAGTCATTTTTCTTACCTGCTGGCTATGCAGTTTACGCTGTAAACTACGGGCCCTCTGCACTGGAGGTAGAAATGCGCCTGCCTGTACCCCTGGTGTAAGGGAGAGCAGACAGGCACAAAAAACCAAAACCAAAAACGTGCAGATCGAGGCGCTGATCCTTTTCGTTTGCCTTCCCTGGCCTTGCAGTTGTTGTGGGCTTCCTGGGTTCTGGTGTTGACCAGGCCTTGATGGGTAGAGGTCTGGGCCAGAGGGCTTCAGTTTACCAATACTTCCCAGCAAGACCACAGCTATCTTTGCAGGAGCTGCTGAGAGCCTCCCCCTGTGCACCAGCTGCTTGGGACTGCAGAGTGGGGTATGTTTGGGAAGTAGGTGAGTCATTTAAAAAGTGGCAGAGTCAAAGAGTGGCTGTGTGTCAAAACAACTCTTGGAAAGAAAGAAACAAAAAGCCCCACTGTCGGGTGTCATGACGCCCACTCTGGCTCATACTGACCCTAAACGAATGACAGGTTTAAAGTGCTGGTTGTGTTACTACCACTGTGTCATCCATCTCATTGAATTAAGTGTTCCAGTGGTTTTCTTTACCAAAAACGGGCAGGGACAGTCCGTTTGCGCTCTAGCAGTGTGCGCTTAAGCAGCAGGGTCTCGGTGGACGGGGACTCTAAAGAACAGTGACATGGCCTCACAGCACATTACAGAGTATATGCAATTAGGAGTATTAGCTCATTTCTTGTCCCGTGTTTGAAAGAGGCTAGGTTATAATCGCAATTATAGGGGCCGGTGATTTAAAATAGAAAGGAAACAGTCGGCCCCTAACACAAATAGATTTGGATGGTGTTGGAATCGGACGAGTGCCGATGAATTCTGGTTGGAGAAACAATCTGTAACTGTTCACGCATATCTCAGCGGTTCATACTGAAGCCTTTTTGGTTTAACTCTCCAGGCCGCCTCTACTGTTCACATGCTTCCGGGATTTTTAGTCAATCTTGTTCCTTCTAAGCATAGCACCTGTGACTCCTGCTGGTTTGGAATTGTCTGTTGCCCTCTTGGGCATTCTAAATCCTAGGCTACATTAGATCAGCACTGTCCTTTCACCACCAATAGAATGTACAGGGCTGCAATCTTCATTGTCACATTTGTTCTCCCACAGAAGTGGGTAGTCTTCACCCACTGACCTCTAGGTCAGCCAGTTTTTGACCACTGCATCACCAGTGCCCCAGGTTAGGGTCACACAAAATAAAGTGAAAGTAGGACTGCGCAACTCACAGAGTTCCAGTGGTGGCAGGTGAAGGTGATGAGGAGGAGGAGGGGGAGGGGGAGAGGAGTAGGAGGAGGAGAGGGAGGGCAAGACGGAGGGGGAGGAGGAGTCTCAAAGCAGCAGGCAGCCCTCTCACTACTTCCCTTTTTGGTGGCATGGCAGGTGGGTTCTACTCACTGTGAACAGTGCGTGCATTGGGACTTGGCTGGTCTCTTACCTCCTTGTTCTCTGAGCTGTGCTCAATGTTCCCATGCTAGACACCTCTTCGGTAGGGGTGCAGGCTCCTTGGGTGAAGAACCACTTAGGGGAGTGAAGTGCAGAGGTGTCTGTGACCCTCCTGAGCAGGAAGGGGGGGGGGCCAGGTTTCTGGCCCAGCCAGCAACAGAGAAGGCTGAAGTTTCTTTCCTCTCAGTGCTTTAAAGGTGACGGAGTAGTGCAATGAGGAGAGGACAGCCAAGAATCAAAGCAACAACCACAATCACAACAAACAAAACCTACCGCCTTCCAAGTGATTCGGGTGCAGGGCTGCTCTTTAAAGCAGAAAAGGCTGTAGTCTTTATGGACGCCTACTGCAACATCTTTCGTTGGGGCAGGTCCAAACGAAGAGTTTTAGAGGCTGTTTGGAAGGCAGGCAGCATAACAGAAAGTCCTTAACAGCACCTGCCCTGCTGAGGGCATCCACTCCTCGAATTCTCCTTTGCCCTTGGGTGCACACTCACGCAATGGGATCCTTCTTAAAAGCTACACACGTATACTATATCTTAGGATGTTTCAGGTACAGAACTGTGGACACTGTGATGTAGGAAAAAGAGCTTGTGCTCCAATACATAAAAGGTGTACTTAGAACTTGCATTGAGTGAGGTCTCTGGCCTGTGCTGCTTCAGACGGAGGACTTGAGTCTGGAATGCTAAGCTAAGCTTTATAGCTGTGCCTTCTAAAGAGCCAAGAGAATCTTTGACTTGCTTATGCATACTTTTTTAAAGGGTGCATTTGATGGGAAAGAGGATCAGGATTGTGCTGTCCAAAGAGAGGGAGACACACGTAAATGATCCATGTTTTGGACAGGTGTTATCGTTGCTTGGTGTCGTCTAAGTCAGTTGTGACTCACATCAGTGTACAGTGGAGAGAAAGAAACACTGCCTGTTTTGCTTTATCCTCACCATTGCAGTTGTGTTTGAGTCCATTGTTGCAACCACTAAGTCAACCCAGTTCACTGCCGATCTTTCTTGTTTTGACCAACTCTCTACCAGGTATGATGCCTCTCCTTATAACATGCCCAAAATACACGGTATTGCCCGCCCCCGCCCCAATGAAGGTTGTGTTTTTCCCATTGCCCACCAGACATGGAAGAAGGAAGATTGAAGAAGAATTGATGCATTTGAATTGTGGTGCTGTCGAAGAATATTGAAAGTGCTATGGACTGCCAACAGAACAAACAAGTCTGTCTTGGAGGAAGGGCAGTAAGAATGCTCCTTAGAAGCAAGGGTCACATGGCCCCATCTCAAGCATTTTAGACATGGGATCAGGAGAGACCGGTTCCAAGAAGAAGGACATCGTGCTTGGTAGAGCGTCCGTGAAAAGGAGATGACCCTTGGCAAAATAGATTGACTCAGCGGCTGCAACAGATGGGCCCAAACAGAGGAACCGTTGTGAGGGTGGCACAGGGCAGGGCAATGCGTTGTACTTGGTAGCTAGGGTTGCTGTGAGTTTGAACTGACTCAATGGCACCTAACAAGGAGGGCAGATTTTTCTTCCCGCCCCCTCCCCACCCCCCAGACAGATTTGTTTGCTCTTCTGGTAGCCCATGGTATTTTCCATCAATATTCTTGGACAACAGCATGATTCAAACCCATTGATTCTATTGCAGTCTCCCACAGCTATTGTCCTACTTTCACATGCATGTGGAGTCATTGGAAAGGCCATGGTTTGGGTCTGGTGTCAAAGTGTCATCTTTGCTCTTTAGCATTTTTTTTTAAAGAAGTATTGTGAAGTACTTCATTTGACTTCTTAACCACTGCTTAAATGAGTGTTGGTTGTGGATCCAAGAATAATGAAACCCTTGACAATTTCAGCCTTTTCTTTCTTTATTGAGGCTCAATTGTGAAGTTGATTTAAAAAATTTTTTTTCTTACGTTCTTTACATTGAACCACGAATCCTTCTCTGGGTTGTAGTCTTTGAATTTCATTGCTAAGTGCTTCCAGACTGCTTTGTTTTCAGCACGTTTGTTTTATGCCCATGGCAGGTTATTCACGAGCCTTCTAATGAGTTCTGCCACATTCTTTTTCATGAAATTCAACGACTCTGATTACTTGCTCACGTACAGATTGAATAAGTAATAGTATTGGTGAGTAGTGGTATAATCCTGATGCGTACCTTTCCCCATTTTAAACCATGACATAAATCCTTTGTTCTCTTTGCATGGCTGCCTTTTCATCTCTGCACAGGTTCCACATTAGCCCAATTAAGCCAACACCCAAACCAAATCTACTGTCACTAAGTCAGTTGTGACTCAGCCCTCTTATGTAGCGTCTCCAAGTCTACATGTATTTCTGGGAGCAGACAGTCTCATCTTCCTTCTTTGTGGCTGCCCGTGAATTGAACCATCAACCTAGCAGTCCACCGTTTACTTGACAGCACCACCAATGAATTATTCTGGAATCTCCCTTTTTCTCAATGTAATCCATAGTCTTTTTATCATCCACACAGTCCAGGATCTTTGCCCTATTAGTAAAACACAGCTAAGCATCTTTCTGGTGTTGTTGTTTTTTGTTTTTTTTTTTTGGCTTTTAACCCAAGATCCGTCTGACGACATTAGCAGTGGCTGTCCCTTGTGTCCAGGCCCTCTTCCAAATCCAATTTGGAGTTCTGGCAGCTCTCTGTTGACGTACTGCCGCAAACATTTAAAAATTAACCCATCAAAATCTTCCTCGCACATGATATTAACGATATCGTTTGATAATTTCTGCATCGAATTGAGTCATTTTTTTCCCTTGGAACGGCCTGAGAAGTGACTCTTTTCCAGTTGGTTGGCCAGGCACCAGGCACCTTCCAAATTTTCTTCACATAAGACTAGTAAGTGCTTTCAGCACTGCAGGAATTTTTGTGTACGCAGGCACACATCTTACAGGATCGGCCTAAAAGCTTAGTATAGCTTACTGATCTAGTTCTTTGTGGATCAGGATTCTTTGGAGACTAAATTGATAGATCAAACCTTTCCATACCTGTAAATAGTTGTGGGCAACCTTCCAATAGGCTTCTTTCGTCCCTTTCCTCTGGGTAAGCCATTTTGTTCTCCGCTGGGAATTTCCCAGGTTCTAGGTGGAACAAGACATACACGGTACAAGTAGTATATATTAAAATAGTTAGGGTGGGAACCTGGCTTGTAGGAGAGAACTCAAGGGGCTGAGAAACAGGGTAATGGAATAGTAGCTATGCGTATGCAAACAGAGAAACAAAAAACGTGTACTATATTCACCAGAGAGGAAACACAAGACTTGAATTGGAATCAGGATTAGAGATGTTTGCAGTATGTTTCTAGGGTCAAAAATCCATGTGAAGGTGCAAAAGCTGTCACTTGGAAACAAAAAGAATACTCCTATCTGAGTGATCAGATCTCCTAAAGCCGAAGCCTTCCCTGCCACGGTAGAACGTGATCATGGATGTAAGGCACATGTAGAGAGATAAATGAATCTCTGGCCAGTGGGAAATTTGAGGAAATAGCAGAAAGCTGTCAGCTGGATGACCGTCAGTTACTAAGATTACTTCTGTTGATAGTTCCTCCGCTTTTGAGAAAAAGAGATTGTGTTGAGCACGAAGGAGGGTTTCCAGGTTTCGTATTCTTGATCTTGAGTGACTGACTGGCTGGTTGTGGAAATAGAGGAAGCTCAGCTGCCTGCTTGGATATGCACTCCCTCCCCACTTCCTGTCAGTGTAGTAAATAAACCTCATTTTTCACCTGGGGAAGGGCTGGTGGTTTCCAACTGCTGACCATGAGGTTGGCGGGCAACTAACCACTATGCCGCCTCCCGACATGAGGTTGGACCCAGTGGATAGGAAAACAGACTTGTGTGTGCGCGTGTGTGCGTCTGTGTTTGGGGGGTGGTGGAGGAAGGGGGGATGTGTGTCTTATGAGAGGAACAAAGAAAGAGATATTAACTGTTATCAGAGGAGCTCCTTCAGGGATTGCCTGTATAAAGTAGATTAGCCAGGTGCCTTTTTGACTGACAACTAACTGGATATTGGATCAGTTGCTAACTGCTGACCCAAAGCTCCATGGGTGAACCTGTCGATCTCTGCGAGGGAGTAAAATATCTGTTTCCCTAAAGTTGATAGCCTTGTAAAATCCTACTTCATCCTCTAGGGTGGAAAGGAGTCCACTGAGCAGCAACAAGTGTGTGATTCTAATAACTAGTGTGTAAACGCAAGCTAGCCTTTAGTTTGCCCCGTAAGATCATATGCTTTGTGAGAGTTTAGGCGGCCACTGTCGCCACTTTGGAAGACCGCTCTTCAGTGCCGCCTGCTTGAGGTAGACCTGGGTAAGGTGTTGGCTGGGCCGGCGTCGGCTCACGGTGCTACCCGAATTTCCTGTACAGCCAGAAGAAGCTCCTTGCAGACGTGGTCACGCCATCTGAGGTCGAGTCTAGGTAGCACTTGCGCAGGCACGCCTCAGGTTTGGTTTGGCTCGGGCCTTTCTTAAAGGTGGGTTGGGAGGCGGAGGTGGGCAACGGGCTGCCTGAGCTTATTTGCCAGTATTGGTGCCTGTTCAGATTCCGTCTTTTGCAAAGTCTGAGGGGCGCAGAACACCTTCCCCCAACCTCCAGGGGGAAGCCAGCGACAAATGTATTCAGTGTGTTGGAGAGTACTTTGAAGGTGATAAGGTGGTTTGGTTTTGTTTAAAAAAATGTGTAGCTTTGAAAACATAATTCCGGTTCTGGGGGCGGGGTGGGAGGGGGCGTATATTGAGGTCACGGAGGAGTGGGTTTTGGGGGGTGGAACCTCCACCAACTGCAGCTGAGAGCATTTGGAGAAGAGGGCACCAAGATGAGATTGTGCCGAGAATGAAGCTTTCTGGATTCCCACCACTAAGAGGCAGAAGCTTGGCTCCAGGTTGTGACATTCCAAAGGCAACTGCTCTACCCCGCATAGCTTGCAAGCACTTAGCTACAGATCCGCAGGAATTAGTCCGCCAACTAAGCCAAATCAAATTCTCTTCTTCCCCACCCCCCACCTCCCACCCCCCTGCCATCTCTACTCAGCATGACCTTGTAGACAGGGTAGAACTGCCCTTGTGGGTTTCTGAGAGAGTAAGTCCTTAAGTCTCCCCTCCCCTCCAACAGCTAACCCAACCTATATCCACTACACCACCAGGGGCTTCTCCCAGTTGGCTGTTAGCAGCTTCATGCTGGTTGGAACCCAAGGGCTAGCTACTATGCCAGGTGCCTCCATCCCAAGCGTGGCACTTGATGAAGAAAGACCGACAGACCCCGTGTCTCTGGAGGGCCTCGGGAGAATTGAGAAGGGAAGTTGTATTAAAATATAGGTGGGGCAGACGCTGGCAAGCCTTCTCTTGCCCTGGAGGAAGTAGTGAGTTTGGGTTACTTAGTACTTAGTAGCTTATGCCTCATCCCGACTCTCGGGTGGTTCCACATTTACCATGTACTGGCTGCAGTCCCACAAAGGCGCACCAGTCTGAAAGATGCTGGAAAGGCTATATTAAACTGGTGCCGACAGAGAGCATAACGCAGCTTCTCCAGTACACCCCTGATTCCCAGCATCACCTGTGCAGGGGCTTCAAAATATTTGTGTGAGAAACCCTAATTGTGCTAGCATCCGTTTTCCCAAAGCGGTCTGCAGTGTAAGCGTCGGTTAACCTAGACGGCATGCACTAGACCACGGTGGACCGGAAGTTTTGAGCGAATGCTGCTGTCATGAGGAGTCTGCATCATCGGGACCTTTTGTCCCAAATCGCCCAGAACATCCTTATGGCCAGACGGACGGACGGAGCAGCCACATTCACTCTAATTGGCAGTCGATAATTCTGGTTTGCAGTCTAACGTCCTGGGACCCCGTATACGGAATCTTTAGGAGGGTACCCTTAAATACTTGACAGTTATTGAAACCACTGGGAAAGAGATTCAGGTATTACTAAACTTACTGGGAAAGGGCATTTGACAAATTTATGTGAGAGGAACCTCCACTAAAGAGACTCAAGAAGATCGAAGAGAGAGTGTAAGGTTTGTGCCCTGGGCACCGCTCACTTGAAGGGGGAAGATGAAAAGTTTCTCTTAACCTGATTTAACCCAATGGGCTTCCCCAATCACTAGAAGTCTGGAGAGGAGGGGAGGTGGGGAGTGGAGGAAAAGGGAACCCTGTCCTTAGGTGCAAAATGGCATTTTCACTTGCCATGAATCTGAAAGGCATCCGAACAGATTACTAGACCAGGGGTGTGCGTGTATGTGTGCGTGCGCGCGTGCGTGCGCGTGTGCGCGCGCCCGCTCGCGCCCGCCTTTGCAGGAGGTATGCCTCTAGCAATGTTGATTCTTCTTGAAACTGGCAGGAGCGGGAGGCAGGGGATAGCACCACCATTGATTGAGCAGTTTATCCTCACTGGGTCCCTGGTCCAGGTTGGTGCTCCTGGAGTGCAGTGGGCACAGATGGGTGCAGATAAGGGTGGATTGTTTGTCTGGGAGAAGGAGGAAAGGGGGGCAACTATTTAGATCGATTTTGTGAGCAACGCTGCTTTCCATTGAACGAGATATGCAGGTGCAGCAGAGATACACTGGCGCCCAAACTAACAGGAAAAGCGAAGCCAAGTCTGTGGTGTGCGGTTGTGGAGCTGAGAAGTTCGCGCAGGTCTAGACCTACCTGCCAGCAGGCGCCCTGCTGGCACCGCCCCTCCCCGCCCCTCCCCGCCCCCACCTAGCCAAGAGGCCAGCCCTGAGGGAGTTGGTTGGTTAGCGGCAGTCTCAAAGGAAGCAGCAAGTGAACAGTTTTAGCCAGTAGGCTTGGGAAACTGCACAGTTTGTGCCTGGGCGGCAAACTTTGCTGCCATCGGATCTTCGTGGACCAGAGTTCTTAAGTCACGGTGTGCTCGTCTCTCTCCAGCGGTCTGGCTGACCTTCCTTCCTATTCCTGACTGCTCAGGAACCGGACGGAAACATAAAACCGGCCAAGTCGTAAACTGCCTATTCCACAGCCGGGACGCTCAGGTCAGTGCTGTACACGTCGCGGGCCGGCGCTGCACGGGGTGCATCCACCGCAGATTTCTCGTCAGCTTGTAGCGCACGCGAGGAAGTTTTTGCCGCCGTCGCGCTTCGGTCCCGCTGCCTTGGTCCGTTTCGCTTCGCCCTCCCCGCCCCCCTCCCCCACTCTCTCATCCTGCCCCCTCCCCCATCACCCGCCCCTCCCCCCCCCACCGCCCTCATTTGGACGCTGAGGGTCTGAACGCTCTCACTGGCAGTGAATCCATAAAAAGTGCGCCCAGTTTAAAGGGCTCCTCCTTGGGGCGCGCGGCCTGGGGGTGGAGGGTGGGGTGGGTGGGGGCGGGGCAAAGGACCTGGTAGGGAGCAGAACTGAGAGGAGTTTGAGGACTGGAGTGAGGGGGCGGGGGGGTGAGGGGTCAGGGGGAGAGTGGGGGGGGCCCTTAGAGGAAAGAAAATTGGTACGGGACTTGTAGGAAAGAAGCCTAATTTGTACTCGCCGGAGCTCGCTGTTAAAAGGAATCTCTTCAGTGGGAGGATGCACTGGAATCCCGGAAGCTCTGTACAGTGCGTTCTCTTTCCAAGTGGGAAAGAGAGAGGCGTCAAGTTCTCGCTTGCAGTCGTTTTCGACAACAACGTGAGAGACAAGTAACAGGTTTTTCTTACAGTGGAACTGGAGAGAGAGAAACCACTAACGCGCCAACTAGCAAAATAAAAGAAAATAAACATACTACAAGGAAACCAAGCAAGCCAGCAGGGTGTTCCAACTCGGTTGTAGTCATTTTTCTTACCTGCTGGCTATGCAGTTTACGCTGTAAACTACGGGCCCTCTGCACTGGAGGTAGAAATGCGCCTGCCTGTACCCCTGGTGTAAGGGAGAGCAGACAGGCACAAAAAACCAAAACCAAAAACGTGCAGATCGAGGCGCTGATCCTTTTCGTTTGCCTTCCCTGGCCTTGCAGTTGTTGTGGGCTTCCTGGGTTCTGGTGTTGACCAGGCCTTGATGGGTAGAGGTCTGGGCCAGAGGGCTTCAGTTTACCAATACTTCCCAGCAAGACCACAGCTATCTTTGCAGGAGCTGCTGAGCGCCTCCACCTGTGCACCAGCTGCTTGGGACTGCAGAGTGGGGTATGTTTGGGAAGTAGGTGAGTCATTTAAAAAGTGGCAGAGTCAAAGAGTGGCTGTGTGTCAAAACAACTCTTGGAAAGAAAGAAACAAAAAGCCCCACTGTCGGGTGTCATGACGCCCACTCTGGCTCATACTGACCCTAAACGAATGACAGGTTTAAAGTGCTGGTTGTGTTACTACCACTGTGTCATCCATCTCATTGAATTAAGTGTTCCAGTGGTTTTCTTTACCAAAAACGGGCAGGGACAGTCCGTTTGCGCTCTAGCAGTGTGCGCTTAAGCAGCAGGGTCTCGGTGGACGGGGACTCTAAAGAACAGTGACATGGCCTCACAGCACATTACAGAGTATATGCAATTAGGAGTATTAGCTCATTTCTTGTCCCGTGTTTGAAAGAGGCTAGGTTATAATCGCAATTATAGGGGCCGGTGATTTAAAATAGAAAGGAAACAGTCGGCCCCTAACACAAATAGATTTGGATGGTGTTGGAATCGGACGAGTGCCGATGAATTCTGGTTGGAGAAACAATCTGTAACTGTTCACGCATATCTCAGCGGTTCATACTGAAGCCTTTTTGGTTTAACTCTCCAGGCCGCCTCTACTGTTCACATGCTTCCGGGATTTTTAGTCAATCTTGTTCCTTCTAAGCATAGCACCTGTGACTCCTGCTGGTTTGGAATTGTCTGTTGCCCTCTTGGGCATTCTAAATCCTAGGCTACATTAGATCAGCACTGTCCTTTCACCACCAATAGAATGTACAGGGCTGCAATCTTCATTGTCACATTTGTTCTCCCACAGAAGTGGGTAGTCTTCACCCACTGACCTCTAGGTCAGCCAGTTTTTGACCACTGCATCACCAGTGCCCCAGGTTAGGGTCACACAAAATAAAGTGAAAGTAGGACTGCGCAACTCACAGAGTTCCAGTGGTGGCAGGTGAAGGTGATGAGGAGGAGGAGGGGGAGGGGGAGAGGAGTAGGAGGAGGAGAGGGAGGGCAAGACGGAGGGGGAGGAGGAGTCTCAAAGCAGCAGGCAGCCCTCTCACTACTTCCCTTTTTGGTGGCATGGCAGGTGGGTTCTACTCACTGTGAACAGTGCGTGCATTGGGACTTGGCTGGTCTCTTACCTCCTTGTTCTCTGAGCTGTGCTCAATGTTCCCATGCTAGACACCTCTTCGGTAGGGGTGCAGGCTCCTTGGGTGAAGAACCACTTAGGGGAGTGAAGTGCAGAGGTGTCTGTGACCCTCCTGAGCAGGAAGGGGGGGGGGGGCCAGGTTTCTGGCCCAGCCAGCAACAGAGAAGGCTGAAGTTTCTTTCCTCTCAGTGCTTTAAAGGTGACGGAGTAGTGCAATGAGGAGAGGACAGCCAAGAATCAAAGCAACAACCACAATCACAACAAACAAAACCTACCGCCTTCCAAGTGATTCGGGTGCAGGGCTGCTCTTTAAAGCAGAAAAGGCTGTAGTCTTTATGGACGCCTACTGCAACATCTTTCGTTGGGGCAGGTCCAAACGAAGAGTTTTAGAGGCTGTTTGGAAGGCAGGCAGCATAACAGAAAGTCCTTAACAGCACCTGCCCTGCTGAGGGCATCCACTCCTCGAATTCTCCTTTGCCCTTGGGTGCACACTCACGCAATGGGATCCTTCTTAAAAGCTACACACGTATACTATATCTTAGGATGTTTCAGGTACAGAACTGTGGACACTGTGATGTAGGAAAAAGAGCTTGTGCTCCAATACATAAAAGGTGTACTTAGAACTTGCATTGAGTGAGGTCTCTGGCCTGTGCTGCTTCAGACGGAGGACTTGAGTCTGGAATGCTAAGCTAAGCTTTATAGCTGTGCCTTCTAAAGAGCCAAGAGAATCTTTGACTTGCTTATGCATACTTTTTTTAAGGGTGCATTTGATGGGAAAGAGGATCAGGATTGTGCTGTCCAAAGAGAGGGAGACACACGTAAATGATCCATGTTTTGGACAGGTGTTATCGTTGCTTGGTGTCGTCTAAGTCAGTTGTGACTCACATCAGTGTACAGTGGAGAGAAAGAAACACTGCCTGTTTTGCTTTATCCTCACCATTGCAGTTGTGTTTGAGTCCATTGTTGCAACCACTAAGTCAACCCAGTTCACTGCCGATCTTTCTTGTTTTGACCAACTCTCCACCAGGTATGATGCCTCTCCTTATAACATGCCCAAAATACACGGTATTGCCCGCCCCCGCCCCAATGAAGGTTGTGTTTTTCCCATTGCCCACCAGACATGGAAGAAGGAAGATTGAAGAAGAATTGATGCATTTGAATTGTGGTGCTGTCGAAGAATATTGAAAGTGCTATGGACTGCCAACAGAACAAACAAGTCTGTCTTGGAGGAAGGGCAGTAAGAATGCTCCTTAGAAGCAAGGGTCACATGGCCCCATCTCAAGCATTTTAGACATGGGATCAGGAGAGACCGGTTCCAAGAAGAAGGACATCGTGCTTGGTAGAGCGTCCGTGAAAAGGAGATGACCCTTGGCAAAATAGATTGACTCAGCGGCTGCAACAGATGGGCCCAAACAGAGGAACCGTTGTGAGGGTGGCACAGGGCAGGGCAATGCGTTGTACTTGGTAGCTAGGGTTGCTGTGAGTTTGAACTGACTCAATGGCACCTAACAAGGAGGGCAGATTTTTCTTCCCGCCCCCTCCCCACCCCCCAGACAGATTTGTTTGCTCTTCTGGTAGCCCATGGTATTTTCCATCAATATTCTTGGACAACAGCATGATTCAAACCCATTGATTCTATTGCAGTCTCCCACAGCTATTGTCCTACTTTCACATGCATGTGGAGTCATTGGAAAGGCCATGGTTTGGGTCTGGTGTCAAAGTGTCATCTTTGCTCTTTAGCATTTTTTTTTAAAGAAGTATTGTGAAGTACTTCATTTGACTTCTTAACCACTGCTTAAATGAGTGTTGGTTGTGGATCCAAGAATAATGAAACCCTTGACAATTTCAGCCTTTTCTTTCTTTATTGAGGCTCAATTGTGAAGTTGATTTAAAAAATTTTTTTTCTTACGTTCTTTACATTGAACCACGAATCCTTCTCTGGGTTGTAGTCTTTGAATTTCATTGCTAAGTGCTTCCAGACTGCTTTGTTTTCAGCACGTTTGTTTTATGCCCATGGCAGGTTATTCACGAGCCTTCTAATGAGTTCTGCCACATTCTTTTTCATGAAATTCAACGACTCTGATTACTTGCTCACGTACAGATTGAATAAGTAATAGTATTGGTGAGTAGTGGTATAATCCTGATGCGTACCTTTCCCCATTTTAAACCATGACATAAATCCTTTGTTCTCTTTGCATGGCTGCCTTTTCATCTCTGCACAGGTTCCACATTAGCCCAATTAAGCCAACACCCAAACCAAATCTACTGTCACTAAGTCAGTTGTGACTCAGCCCTCTTATGTAGCGTCTCCAAGTCTACATGTATTTCTGGGAGCAGACAGTCTCATCTTCCTTCTTTGTGGCTGCCCGTGAATTGAACCATCAACCTAGCAGTCCACCGTTTACTTGACAGCACCACCAATGAATTATTCTGTAAATTTTATATTTAGATCCTTTTTATTGTTTCCCATCGCTTCCCCACCTTCCCATTTCCTTGCATGCTAATCTCACCACTGGTCCTGAGGGATTTATTTACTGTATTCCCAGTGTTTGCAGTTCCTATCTGTAGCAGTGTACATCTTCTGGTGTAGTTTGATTCGTAATGTACAATTGGGATTGTGATATTGGGCAGTTGTGTGGGGAATTAAAGAACTAGAGGAAAATTGTATGTGTCATTGGTCCTGTATTGCACCCTGACTGACTCGTCTCCTGCCAGCAACCCTCCTCTAAGGAGATGTCCAGATCCTACAGATGGGCTTTGAGTTTCCACTTTGCACTATCGTCATATACAATGATAATGATTGTTTTGTTTTTATATGCCTTATACCTGATCCCATCGACACCTCGTGATCTCATAGGCTGGTTTGCTTCTTCTATGTGGACTTTCCTGCTTCTCAGCTAAAGGACCACTTATTTATCTTTAAGCCTTTAAAACCCCAGATCCTATATCATTTGATAACCTAGCACCGCCAGCTTTCTTTACCACATATGCTTATGCACCCTCTTTGTCTTCTCCTGTCATGTCGGAAAGGTAAGTGTTATGGAATGCCAATTTAATAGAACAAAGTTGTTTTGTCATTGAGGGAATACTTGAGTAGAGACCCAATGTCCCCTTGCTACCTTATACTACACCTATAAATGTATGCACACAGATCTATTTCTCCATCCTCATATATAAAGATTGTACTATGTGCATGCCTGTACTTAGAGTTCCATAAATTCTCTTTCACTCCTAGTTATTTCCTCTATTTCCTTTCACTTTCCTCTTGAACCACTGTCATGTTCAGCCTTCATTTGAATTTCAGTAATTCCTCTCAGTTACATTGCACTTGATCAAGCCCTACCAGGCCTCCTACACACTCCTTACCATCAATTTGGATCACTTGTTCCCTTGCCCTTTGGTTTAATACCCACTTCCTTTTCCCCATATCCCCCTTACCCATGATCCCTCTCAAACCGTTTGTCCCATTGTTTTCTCCTCCAGCTTGTTTATCCTCCCTATTTTATGTAGATAGATCTGCAAAGATAATAATATGCACAAAAAGCAGCAAAACAAAACAACCCCTCCTAAAAAAAAACCAATGACCAAAAAATAGATAATCCTGTAAGTAATTTAAGGTCTGTTTGTTAACCTTTAGGAATGTTTTCCAGTCTGATCTGATGAGGTGTCACATACTGCCCCCAAAGTCTATTTTTGGTATCCCTCTGGTCTTCCTTGCTCTGCTTCCTTTACTGTTCTGTTGCACACCCTTAGAGTTTTGCCTCAGTGTGGTGGATCAACTCGGGCACAATTCCTGCAGTGTCTCCAGTGTTGTTTCCTGTAGGGCTATGGGTCACTGAAGGATTCCCTGTCTCATAGTGGAGCTGGCCATATGGTCCTCTCTGCATTGGCTGCTCTGAGCAAGGACATCGTCCTCAAGGCTTGGTGGGCCAGGATATGTTCTTTTATGTCTTCCTCCCCCTTCATTTTCTTTCTGTTTTCATCTTTTAAAATGTTGCATAGTAGTTTTATAATTTGTTTAATTATTTTATTGGGGGCTCATATAACTCATAATATCCATTGTTTCCATCATCATTTTCTTTTTTTGCTTTTATGAAAGAAGCCTGTTTTTAATTTAAACATTGAAATATACCAATATTTATTTATTTAAAAATCATTTTATTGGGGCCCATACAACTCATCACAATCCACACATCAAGCACATTTGTACATTTGTTGGCTTCATCAATCTCAAAACATTTGCTTTCTATTTGAGCCTTTGGTATTAGCTCATTTTCCCTCCCTCTTCTCTCTCCCTCACAAATCCTTGATAATTTATAAATTATTATTATTTGGACATGTCTTTCACTGCCTGGCATCTCCCTTCACCCACTATTCTGTTGTCTGTCTCCCAGGGAGGGGGGTTACATGTAGATCATAGTAATTGATTCCCCCTCCACCTTCCTGGTATCTCTACTCTCACCATCTGTACTGAATTTCCTATTTCCAGTTCCTATCTCTACCTGTGTACATGTTCTGGTTTAGTCGGATTTGTCACGTTGAATTGTGGCCATTATAGTGGGGCCAGCAAGCATTAAAGAACTGGAGGAAAGTTGTATATTTCATTGGTGCTTTGCTGCACTGTGACTGGCTCTTCTCTTCCTCGTGACCCTTTGGTGAAGGGATTTGCAATTGTCTATGAAGGGCTTTGGGTCTCCACTATACTCTCTCCCTCATTCACATCAATATATTTTTTTCTGGATTTTAGAAGCCTGGTACCTGATCCATGCAAACCGTATGATCACACAAGCTAGAGTGCTTCTTCCATGTGGGCTTTGTTGTTTCCCAGCTAAATGGATGCTTGTTTATCTTCAAGCCTTTAAGATTCCAGATGCTTTCATAGCTGGGCACTATCGTCTTTCTTCACCACATTTTCTTATGCACCCATTTTGTCTTCAGCTATCATCATGGTTTGTTATTATTGCCAGGTTATTAGAAGAAAATGATTTTGCACTGAGAGCCTACTTGAATAAAGTCCCAGTGTCCATCTTCTACCATCTTCTACCTTGATACATATAAGTATATGTATATAGATTTATTTCCCTTTTGACACACATATATATATGTCTGTGTTTAGACCTTCATAAATACCTTTTGCCTCCTAGTTCTTTCCTCTATTTTATTTTACTTTCCTCGTGTCCCACTATCATTTTTGGCCTTCATTTGGGTTTCAGTAATTCCTCTCAGTTACATTGTTCTTGATCAAGTCCTACCAGGCAATCTATGCACCCCTCACCATCAATTTTGCATCACTTGTTGTTCCCTTGTACCTGGGTTTGTTAACACCAACTTCCTTTCCCCCACCCCCCTCTGTCTCAACTTGTGGTTTACTCCTCCAATTTGTTTATCCCACCTATCTTAACTAGAGAGACATGTAGACACAATAATAAGTACAAAAACAAGACCAAGAAAAACAAAACAACCACAGAAAAAATCCACAAAAATAAAATTAGCCAATAAATAGTTGAAGGTCTGTTTGTTGAGTGTTTTCTGGTCAAGTCTGGTGGGGTACTACACCCTGGCCTCAAAGTGTATTTTTGTTATTCCCCTGAGACTTCATTGCTTTGTTCCCTTGCTGCTCTATTGCATGTGTTACAAGTTCTTATATTTTACTGTTAGCCTATTGAATTTCTATTTTTATTTGTTCAGATACTTCTAATTTTACATTTATTTTGTTGGATTGGTCTTGATTTCTTCTACCTTCTCTTCTCTTTTTCTGTAATTCTGTCACAGTTTCCCTCCATTTAAAGAAGTGGAAGATCTTTGTCCTCAATTCTCTAAAAGGAAACTCTAAAGCTTTCTCCTCCTCCAAGACCTCCTAGTGTTCACATCTGCATGTAGTCCAATCAGTGGAGCTAGTTTTTCTTTCTTTTTTTTGAATTTGCACAGAATCTGTTTGATCAGCAAACACTATGTACCTGTTGCAGATTTCAGAGATTTAAAAATGGCAGAAGACAGGAAACAAATACTGATAGCTGTCTAAGACCTGGTTTACAGATTGTCTCCCAAGTTTCCAGGGAGAATTTTTGAAACAAGTAATATAAAATTTACTTCTCATTGAATTTGACAACTTAGATAGGCTTCAAAATATCATGGGGAAATTCCATGTTCTTTTAATTCCGTATTTCATGAATTATTTTAAAGCCTTCTTAGATTGTTTTTATGGGTGTGTGTATATTTCACATTACTTCTTACTCTGTTTTCAGTGATGTTCTTAGGACTTTAATATCATTAATATATTTTACAATCAGGCTGCTTCTGTGAAATACCATATTTTTCAAAAATGTCATTAATTTTCAAAATCTACATGAGGGAAATAAAGGATGAAATTGTAATACCTCTAATTTTAGATTTACGCGCCAGTAAAATTGTATATGAACAAAATGTCAGCAGAAGTTATATTTTTTTCATCTTTGGTTTTTCCTTATTTGTTTACATTTGATATAATTATTTTTGTTCGTTTTTCCTGTTTCCTAGTAGTGTTCTACAATGGAAGAAACTAGATGTTATGAGTTATCCAGGAAAACAGATATGTCGTGTGATTCTCAATCGGATAGTATTCTTCAACATCAAGATTCAAGTTGTGCCAATACAAGTAACAAGCATCTGTTGGGAAAGAATGATGACAATACTTTTATAATAAAGAATAAGGATTTGGTGAACCAGATAGTGGAAACCTCTGGCCAACATTCTCAAACAGATTTTCTTGATGGTCAGCAAGATTCTGAGTTCTTCAAGGACAAAGAAGAAATCCCTGGTAATAATCTCATTTTAGTTGTTGGACATTTTCATTTACTGCACATTTCATTTATTTTCTTCTGCCAGATGTTGCTTAATCGATAATATACATATTATCTTTAGTTGAATCAGTCTGCCTGGTTGCTGAAGATACAGGTAAGCATTGAAAAGAGTAAAAAAGGTTATTTTCTGGGTAGTTATGAATTCTTTTTTAATATTGTTATCCTTAATTGATGAATGAAACAATTTGGGCCTGTTCTATATCAGTAATTAGTTAGGGATAGGAATATTGGCACCCAGATCTTCATTGACTGGTTTTTGGAAATAGATTGCTAGACTTCTATTCTTAGTTTGTCTTTTGTTGGAAACTCTGCTGAAACTTTTCACCTTCACAGCAATATGCAAGCTGCTACTATCAGATAGTATTAGGTTTACATGAGGTGCAACCTGGCCATGAATCAAATCCACATCTTTCCTAAGAGGGCAAGAATTTTTTCACTGCAACACTATTATGCTAAGTACATATTAAAAGTATTTGTGGTTTGGCTAGCTGACCAAAATTTACTGAGGAAGTGGTCTATAAGTTTTTTTAAAGGTTATTCAGAAAACTTTGGTTAACATATTTATCCTTTAGAAAGTAGGTTAATTAAACTAGGATTTAAGTTGTTTTCTCCCTTGTGATATGTTAGTCAACTGAAAATATGAATATGCTGTTATCTCAGGAGTGAAATCAGAAACTATATGTTAACACTGTTAGCTGCCCCTCAGTCTTTCTATGCTTGATTTGGATTTTCTTTTTGAATGACAATAATTTAAAATTGCTTGTTACAGTACTAATAAAGTCTTAATACCTTCAATGTGGTGTTATCCTATTTGGGGTATTAGATTAAGAAGGAAATGTATTTTTACACATGTATATATATTATAAATGATATTTTTCTTTATAATTTTGGTCCCATATTCCATCAGTGTATACAATATCCCAACTTGTAAGGGTTAATATATCTTTTCATGTTTCAAAATTTTATTTTAGTAAGATATATATAACTTAAAGCTTATCATTTTAGTCATGTCTACACATATAACTTAGTGACTCTTTTAGATTCATAATCTGCTGAATTATTAACACCATCACTATTATCTATGCTTACGATCGTTTAGATACAGCTTTCAATTAATTTTTACTTTTATTGAGATATAATTCCCATAAACAAATTAGTAGATTAATCATGTTAGAAAGAGTTGTGAAATAACCAAACTCATTGTTATCTTCCAATTTTCCCACACTTCTTCTCTGCCATCTCCTTAAACAATTATCAGTCCACTTACTGTCTCTTTAGATTGGCTATAATATTTCATATAAGAAAATCATACAACATAGCAAGAAATAAAAAACCAATAACTACAAATTAAACAGAAAAATTTCAGTAAGAATGAAGCAGAAAATATTAAAAGCAGAAGCAATTTTTAAAATGAGCCCATTCCCCCACAGAAGTGGTATAAGGAAGGGATAGCTCAATCACGGTATTGTATAGAACCAACAAATCACACATCATTCCTCTAGTTCCTGAATAATTTCTACCCCCACTACCTTACAAATCTGACTAGACTGAATAACTCACATTGGTACAGTGTAATATAGGAAATAGCAATATATAATTGATCAAGTTTACAGGAGAGTGGGAGGGTGGGGAAAGGGGTAAAAAGAAGAGCTTATATCAAGGGCTCATGCAGAAAATGTCTTGGAAAAGATGATGGCAACATATGTTCAAATATACTTGATACAATTGGTGTATGGAATATTATAAGAGCTGTAAGAGCCCCCAATAAAATGATGGAAAAATAAATAAATAAAAGTGAGCCCAAAGGAAAATCAGATTATATGGTTTACTGTTTCTCCTACATCTGGATAATTGACTTTACAAACCTCACTCTCTGATAGCAAGGGTTTTCCTATCCCTTGACTATTGTCAAGGGACTTATTCTATACGAGGATGCTGCAGATGAATTTTGGGCTTCCACTGTCTATAGACTTTTTCAAACAAAATGTTCACAATTTAGTCTCTGATACCATTCCCACCAATTTGGATTTTTTTTTTACAATCCTTGAATCACACAGGCTGGTATCCTATGTGGACAGAATTAAGATACAGTACCTTAGTATACTATCTTGTGTATAAGAGAGAACACTTTCAGGAAAAATATTATCCTTAAATTAAGAAATAGAAAAATTTCGATGGGCTTTTGCCCTCTTCTCTTCTTTGTCCACCTGTTTCCCTTTGCATTAGAAAAGCGATTTAAACTTACCTTTTTTTCTCTAAATAGAATCTTGGACACACAATTGATTAATCACAAGGTTAGCACTTAAAACCCACTTTCTGTTCATGGGAGAAAGATAAGGTTTTGGTGCTCCCTTAAAGATTTATAGCCTCAGAAAGACATATCATTAGTTTTGTTCTACCTTATATTTAAGGTGAGTCTGGGAATGAGGTTTTTGGTTTGTTTGTTTAGAGTTTATGTTTAGTAAACAAGCTTAACACTTGAAATATGCATAGCAAATCACCAGAAAGTAGTAACTAACTTACTTTGCTTCTCATATGCAAAATTGGATGTTGTAAGTAATTGTGTGCACATTAGGTGGAGTAGCAACTTTGACCTTGCTTCATTATTTGTAGTTGGCTAGAAAGAAAAATGTTTTTTGTTCTCAGAGAAAAGTTGATACTTCACATTTGAATTTGCCTTTAATCAAAAGTATTTTTAAACTTTTCTTACCACTTGACTGCCAAAATGCAGTGTTAATTGAATGAAAAATTTGTAAGGCTAGAATGATCAGGTCTTGCTAAATCAATTTATTATTGTTTTTTCTACTAAATGTTTTAGGTAAACATTTGTTTCTAGTTTTAACCACAATTATTTCATTTTGGATGGTAGGAAATATGTTTTATATAGATTTTATATGTTCTATTGATTTCATTCATATTTTGAGTCTTATTTTATTTTTAATTACCAATCATCAGGAAAAGAAGTTTTATTAATAATGCAAGCCCTAAAGACTCTTTCAACTACAGAGGAGAAACTGGCAGCTCTCTGCAAGAAATGTATTGATCTTGTGAGTATTTAATCAAAATATGTGTGGCTTTGTACAAAACATGTTTACTAAGCTTTTAAAATATAGATAGCTTTAAGAATGAATGATACCTTATTTTTCAAGTTGAAGAGAAAAACCTAATTTCTTGAGATTCTTTGTTGACCGCAGACCTTTTTTTGACCCCATATATAGATTACAGTACTCCCTGAGATGTGCTATTCTTATGATACCTTAGGTGAGATTTAGACCCAGAAAAGAAAACTTGGAGGGCTGGGAGTACACTGCATTTGCACGAATCAAGAAACTCACTGGATAGTGGAGGTGTGAGCAGTGAAAGATCAGTCATAGATGGATGTCATTGGCCTGCCTATTATCCCACACCAGAAACCTGGGCTCAAGATCCTGATCCTGGAAATAGTTTATGCAGGCCCAGGTGATGTCTGAAGTCAAGGTGCTAGCCTCAGAAAAGGACTTCTTCGCCTCCAACAGCAGCTGAGAGCAAGGTGTGTAGTTACATATGGAGTTCTTGGCCACTCAGGTGGCCTTTGACATGCTGCTTGTCAGGCACTGAGAGTTCTAAACTGCTGCATAACTGAACTCCAGAGGTGATTATAGAGCACTAGGAGTGAATCCACAAATATGTGTCTCAGACCTGAAATGGCCAAATAGTGTTGAGGATATGTAAGTGACTACTGAGTAGGAGAGGATGGTGACTGGTCATTTCTCTAGTCACAAGGAGGGTGTGGATTGAAAGAGAGAATCCCATCTTACTCAGTACCACCTTATGGCTATGTTGCACACTGTTTGCTGTCAAGTCACATGTCTGTTTCATCTTTAGCAGCTCCCTTTTCACTTTTTCCTCAGTTGGTATTCAGTCTAACTCTCTATCTTTTCCCCGGATGCTTAGGATTCCAGCATTATCATTAGTCTCTATTCTCTCAGATCTTTGTTGAAAATGTCTGTATAGCACATCTGCTTAGTTTGCCATCTTTGTACAAGTCTTCATTAAATTCTTTAAATTATCTACTTCTGTGTTTATTTGTCCACTGAAACAGTCTTTTAAAAACATCTAACATTCAACACATATATATAACATCCCAGTTTCTGATGACCTTTAGATATTTTAAAATTCTATTCATTTCCATTTATGGATTTGTCTCTTCATCAGCACCTAATGAATTGTGTTTATCATATTGATGGATATTTAGGTTATTTGTTCCTTTTGGCTCTTATGAATAAAGCTAGCCAAAATACTATGGCCTGTGGTATAAGAAAGAGACTGAGCAGAATTGAATCCTCTGCTTTTGGATTGTACATAGCCCTTGCCTGCCATTTTTGCTGAGGTTCTGTCTACCTTGAGGAGCCTGAGAACTGTTGGCACCATGTCATGTTTCCATTGATCTTGGAATTACTTCCCTGAATCTTGCTTCACCTTTCTGTACCACTGCCTTATGACTACATGATTCTTACTAAGCATATGATCCAAGGACTTGATTTGGACTGAGCTAGAATTACTTATTAATATAAAATTAGTTTTTAGACATTCTTATTCATATAAATATCTCTAGTTTTCTTCCTTTAGACAACCTTGCCTAAAAAAATAGCGGATTTTAAACTGGAAAAATTAAAGAATTCAAGTCCCAAAGTTCCAATATTGCAAGATTCTATGGGTGGAACATTGAAGGATGAAAGAAGCATCGAAAGAATACACAGAAGCACTGTACCAAAAAGAACTAGTTGGGTGCTATTATAAGTATTCTTAAGTGCTTTTTCTTGATGAGATGTTGCTTCTTTGTTTACTCACCAAGACAATTTATTCACCTTCTGAGAATAATGCATGCTCCTGAACACATCCTGAATTGCATTTTCTGCAAGATTTTCTTCCCACTCTGGTAGGCTTGTCTTTTGATTTGGAGTTACCTTAACTTAGTGTTCTATGGCAGCAATTGAACGGTCTCCCCACACCATTGTGAAAAACTGACCCCAGCAGAGCGAGGCCTCCTTTGCTGAACTTGATTTTTAGGTGTACATATAAAGGGGATGGTATGGTTCATGGAGCACTAGGCAGGCTGTTTACCTCCTAGCTTGGGAGACCAGAATAGAATATATAACCCGAGAGTAAAGGCCTATGTCTTGATGTTTATCTATACTGTAGTGGCTCGAACAGTCGCTAGTCTTTTGTGATTGACTAACTTCATTAAGCATAATGCTTTTCAGGTTCCTTGTATGTCATGACATGTTTGATCGCTGATTTTTAAGGATAAATAGTATTTTCCTTGTGTGTATATATATCAGAGTTTCTTTATTCATTTTACCCATAAGCATTTGGGCTGTTTCTAGCATCCTGCTTTTGTGAACTATGCTGCAATGAACATTGGGCAGCATGTATCTATCTGTTGGTGTTCTGACTCCTGTTTTGGGGAGTATCTGCCTAGCCGAGCTATTTCTGGGTCATAGGGTATTTCTATTTCTAGTTGTTTTACAGATCACTGAATCAGTTTACACATTGATTGTACATATGTCCAAGCAAGGTATGAGTTCCAATTCCTCTTCATGCTCTCCAACCTTTATTCTGGTGGTGTTTTTGTTGTTGTTTGTTTTAATTTCGCTATTGTTGGGTGTAAATTGATAACTCGTTTGAATTTTTATCATCTGGGGAGCTAGCGATTGTGAGCTTTTCTTCATGTATTAACTGTTTGATTATTGTTCTTTGTGAGTTGCCCTTTGCCCATCATTTAGGGTTTTTTTTTGGTTTTGTTTTCTAATGGGGGTGTGGTAATGTTCTATACTTTTTGGTAATTAGTTTCTTGTATCATTGCTATAGATTATCAATTTATAGTTTCTCCTTTTGCTTCTGATTTGCAAAAATGCTCTGTTTTTAATAAGTTCCATCATGTGCTTTGTCTTCCACTAGTGTGTTTCCTTTATTATATTTGGTAAAGCCCATTTCACTTAATGGGTTGTAATTTGATCCTTATCTTTGCTGCAATTCTTTCACGGATGACCCAGTGGCTCTGGGATTGGCATTACGTTTTTTTCCTAAACTATATTTTCCCTTAGGCCAGGTTTGGGCCCCGTTTCACTCTTCTGCAGATGGGGAGATCCAGTTTTTCCCTAACCATTTTTGAAGAACCATTTTATCCATTTGTGTGTGTATGTTCTTTGTTTCAAAATCAGTTGGCTGTAAGTATCCTGTTTCATTGTTCTATTTATCTGTCTTTACTCTTAATCATACAGTTGCTAAGGCAAATAGAAGAAAGGATGAAGTCAAAGAACTGCGTAGAAAATTTCAAAGAGCAGCTCCAGAAGACAAAGTAATATGAAGAAATGTACCAAGACTTAGAATTAGAAAACTAAAAAGGAAGACTATGGGCAGCATAACTTAAAAGAAGTGAAGGAAAAGAATTCAGAACTAGAGTTGCAATCTTGAAAGATTCTATGGGTAAAATATTAAATGATCCCAAAAGAATCAAAAGATGTAAAAAATACAGTTACAGTACCAAAAAGAAAGGTTTACATTCCACCATTTCAGGACATGGTATATGAACAAGATGCAATGATGATGAAGGAAGAGGTTCAAACTATACAGAAAGCATGAGCCACAAACAAGGCTCTCAGAATTGACAGATCAACAATATAATGAAGCCTTAGAAGCTCTACTGTATATGCCAGGAAATTTGGAAGGCAGTTACCTGGTCAATTTACTGAAAGAAATCCAAATATTAATTCATCCCAAAGAAAGATGACACCCCGAAATACTCAAATTATAGAAAAATATCTTTGCTATTTCACATAAGTAAAATGTTGCTGCAGATCATACAATAACCATTGACAGGAAACTTCCGGAGGTTCAGGCCAGATTCAGAAGAGGATAGTACATTATTGCTGATGTCGGTGCTTATGCATACCTTGCATAAGGATTGAGAGGCAGTTATGTAAACAAAACAAGGGAATAACTGCATGGTTTTCTACTAGTAAAGGAGTGTGCCAGCCTTGTATTCACTCACCATACATATTCAGTCTGCATGCTGAATAAATAAAGAAACTGGCTGTTATGAAGAAGAATGTGGTTTATTATAGGAAGGTTAATTAACAACCTTGGATATGTAGATGTTTGCTACAATGTGGTGATGATCAGAGACTATAACCTTTAATATGTGTCATACTTTAACATAAAAATGTTCTTCACAACAAGAAACAATCAATGTAATGATAAGTAAAGGTGGGGGTTATCCGGGATTTCCTTTTACATGGATTATAAATCAAGCCTATGAAAGCAACAGAAAACATAGTGCCTCAGGCTAATCTGTCTTTCAAAGATATAGCTGAGGTTCGAAGATAAGATGTATTTGACCTTAGGTATGGTCTGATGGCCATAGTGGTTATGGATTGTGCTGTGTCAAAACCCCCACGCCTGCTCCACTGAGTAAAGAGAGGGCTTTCTACAATTGTAAAGAGTAACAGTCTGAGCCACTGGCTAATCCACTCTAGACAAAGGCAAGGGTCTTGGAACAGTTTTACTATCATGCAGCAACCATTATAATCTTGATTGTGTTGGATTGAAGTTAATGCTTGGCCAGTTCACCACCCTAAAGATGTGACCTGAGTTTGTTCTGGTTGCAAATGCCTTTTACATGATGGAGATTTCTTCCCTGTGTTTTTTTTTAAATGTTGTTAGGTGCCTTTTCCTTCTTACACATTATTCGTGTTTTTGTCTATATACCCTGCCCTATAGGGTTACTATGGCAGTGACTTAATGCAGTGAGATACATTTGAAAACTTGACAATGCATAAGGAAGATCAAACAACATTGATGCATTTGATTTATGATGTGGGCAAAGTAGATGAAATATACATTGACTGCCATAAAAATGAACAAATCTTTCTTGGTAGATTTACAACTAGAATATTCTGTATAAGTGAGAAGGATAAAATTTTTTACATAATTTGGAAATGTTATCAGGAGGAACTATGCCCTAAAGAAGAACACAATTCTTGATAAAGAAGTGACTCGGTGAAAAAAGCTGCTGTAGACCTCAGTAACCCCGAGGGAGTACAAAGGGCAGACTCTGGGGCCAGAGCATGGAACCCCATTGGATCTGACTGAAGGACACGCCTAGAGATCAAAAATCAGACCTTGATCTATTTACAGGTTTTAATTAAAAATTTTTTTCTTTTAATTATTCTATGGATAATTGGTTTCCCTTTTTATTGTCATAGCTGTGTTCTCACTCAATGCAATGACTTGATTTTTGGTGCATATTATTATCTCTACAGATCTATCTAGATGGACTGGATGAATAGTCTGGAGGAGAAAACAACGGGACCAATAGTTCCAGGGGTACATGGGAGAAGGGGAGGTGGGGGCAGGGAGGTGGTGCTGACCAACCAAGGGACACGGGAGCAATAAGTGATCCAAAATCAGTAGCAAGGAGGGTGAGTGGCCTGGTAGGGATTCAGCAAGGGTAAGGTAACCGAGAGAAATTACTGAAACCCAAATGAAGGATGAACATGATAGTGGGGCAAGAGGAAAGTAAAAGGAAATAGAGGAAAGAACTAGGTGACAAACGGTATTCATAGGGTCCAAAGACTGGAATGTACATGTCGATATATTTATATGAGTGTGGGGAAACAAATCTATGTGTATGTATTTAGAAGTTTAGTATTAAAGCAGCAGATGGACATTGGGTCTCCACTCAAGCACTTAATGCAAGAACACTTTGTTCTAATAAATTGGCATTCCATGATGTACACCTTCCCAACAAGATTGCTGGAGAAAAATGTGTGCATAAGCAAATGTGGTGAAGAAAGCTGACAGTGCCAGGCTACCAAAGATAGAACGCCTGGGGTCTTAAGGCTTGAAGATAAGCGAGCATCTAGCTGAGAAGCATCAAAGCCCACATGGAAGAAGCAAATGAGCCTGTCTGACCACAAGATTAAGAAGGGACTAGTTATTAGACATTAAAGAGCTAAAAACCCTATCAGTGGGTGCCCACTTCCCTGATAGGATTAATGAAGTCAAACGTGTGCATAAGCAAATGTGAAGAAAGCGGATGGTGCCCAGCTATCAAAAGACATAGCGTCTGGGGTCTTAAAGGCTCGAAGGCAAATAAGTGGCCACCTAGTCCAGAGCAACAAAGCCCACATGGAAGAAACACAGCAGCCTGTGTGAGCACAGCTGTCGAAGGGATCAGGTATCAAGCATCAAGGAACAAAAAATCGTATCATTGAAAATGTGGGTGAGTGCAGAGGAGACTTAAAGCCCTTTGGTAGCGAACCGGACACCCCTTGCTGAGCGGTTGTGGGGAGGAGATGAACCTGCCAGGGTGCAGGGTAGCAATGATGAAACATGTAACTTTCCTCTAGTTCTTAAATACTCCCCCCCCCCCCACTATCATGATCCCAATTCTACCTTGCAAATACGGCTAGACCAGAGGATGTACATTGGCACAGATAGCAACTGGAAACACGGGATCCAGGACAGATGACTCCTCCAGAACCAGTGATGAGAGTGGCAATGCCTGGAAGGTGGACAGAATGTAGCGTAGAAAGGGGGAACTGATTACAGGAATCTACGTGTAGCCTCCTCCCTGTGTGAGGGACAGTAGAGAAGAGGGCAGGAGGAGACATCAGACAGTGTAATATATGACACAATAAATAATATATGAATGATGAAAGGTTCATGAGATGGGGAGTGGGGAGGGAGGGGGAAAAGGAGCAGCAGATGTTTTGAGAGTGATGATGGCAACAAATGTACATATGTTCTTGACACTATGTATGTATGTATGTATTGTGATAACTATATGAGCCCCCAATAAATTGATTAAAAAGCAAAAACCAGTTACAATTGACTGCCTTCCACAGAGTGTATGAACAATAAATTATCAATGCCATGAGCTCTAGGGCATTTGTAGTCTTCAAGTGTTGCTCACCATTTCATTCTTTAAACCACACATAAGTTCTAAGTCAGACCATTACTTGGAAGAGTGCCCTGCTTCTGACTTTCAGGCAGAGAGAACAGAGTAGACATATACAATAGTAAATTCTTCTCTGCTGCTTCTGAGCCAGATTTCTGGAGTGTTGTAACTGTTTGCCAGTTTTGATACAGTTCCAGAGCAGGTACAGGATGTCAAAATTAAAGGTTTCACTTCCATTACACAGACCTTTTTTAAAAGTTCAGTATTTGTTTTTTGGTGCTTTTTAATGTTCTTACAAATCTGAAACTATGGATCATTGAGTTTTCTTTGTTTTTATTCGTGGTACTTCAGGTGGCTTATTCATGATATTTCAGATACCTCTTTTTAAATTTAGTGTTTATTACCCTTCAAGGTTGGCTTATATTTCTTCCAGTGTACTGCACTTATCTTAAACAACCTCCTTGGTCATGCTTCACACATTAAAGGCTTTTATATGACTTTCTGTAATCTCCTCTGCCCCAACTTCTACTCTGAATTCATTGTTGGTTGCCCATAGAGAACTCTGTCTTGATATCCAATTTCTTAACTACATTATTATTGTAATATCAAGGTCGTTCACTGTTATATCCACCCTATGACTTTTATCTTGAGAAAACTTGAGACCTACACTATTATTAATGCAGACATCCCATCCAAGCCATATGCATCATCAGTTCAGTATACATAAGTATATCCACTAAATTTTGCTTTTCAAATACCCAGTGACTATCCATTCATTGGTTCTGTTTTCTCTCTCATTATGACCTTATCATGGTCCTTGGAAATAATTTCCCTTCCAAGCCCATCATTCACTACAATTATTTTGCTGAATTTGAACTCTTACATATGATTGCCAGAACAACAAATTTATTTTCTAAAATTATGCATGTTATTTGCAGACTTGTGTGCCCACCAAACAATGAAAAATTTGTACCTGAGTACAAACATGGGTGCCTTGGTATTCAGTAGCTCTGACTCATTTTCTTCATGGGCTTCACACAGCAAAATTACTGTGCATAACTAGAATTGACTGCATCTCTTCCTAGATGCATTTGATTTTGATGTTTCATGGAATCCATATTTGTTAACTTGCTTATTTGCTAATACTTACTGGCCATCCCAGAGCCAATATTGTGGCCCTTTTGTGATCACTTGTAGCCATATACTGGGATGTGAAAAATTTGAATTACTCGATGCCTATATTCACATTTTCATTTCTATTACTGATTATGTTGTTTAAAATAGACCCTTGAAAATGATAATGTGCTGTTTTCTGGTCCTAGGTGCTAGAAATTTATGATATGTATTATGGGAAAATAAATGTGTTAGATGATCTTGTTCAGTTCAATGCTGCAGTATTTCTTGGCCGTAGGCTTAAAGTGAATGATTAAAAATATTTATTTAACAATAGATTTAAGCAGAAACCCATCTACATAAGACAAGACTGAACATACATAAAACGAATGTGTGATTCAGTTTTGCTGACTACCATCTTCAGACAACATAACCTCTATTAATCAGTCAACTGTATCTTTCAATGGCTGGTTGAGTTATGTGCCTTTAACTCTAACTCCTGAACTGTTTTACTCCTGTTCCTCTCAGATTTTTGTGCCTCAGTCTTTGTAGAATAAAGATAAATCAGTAGTGTCCCGTTATTAAATCCACAAATTAATTGCATCCTTTATCTTTTAGAACTGTTTATCATGTGTGGTTAGCTCAATGCCTAACCACAATAAGGCTCAATATCATAAATGATCAGTTCAACAGGGTAATCACTTCTTAGTTACTAGAACAGTAATTTGTTACTACTGCTACTGTTGTTAGGTTCTGGATTGGTTCTCTTCTGTTCTTGTTTCTCAGCTCAAACATCAGAAGCATGATTGAAAATTGAAGTAAACTTCTATGAGTGAAAATAAAGCTTTTCATTGTGCATTCGCAAGACAAGAATGGGGCATCTCCAGAAGGTGTGGAGGGCCACGTGGAAAAACCAGGAAATGAGGGGTAGTGGAATAAAAAAGGGAGAAATAAAAAGGGTGGAGATACCTGGGAGGTAGGGGAGATGAAACTAAAGAGAGGTCATAAGCCTGTCTTCACTTACTATGCTCTCCCTCTTCTATCTCCATTTGGACGGTGTGGTTGTGTGTATTGGTGCATTCTTAGTGGAGTCACTCAAGTGTGCATGTGATTTATCAAGTTACTGGTTCTTACTGTGCATGCCCAAACTGTGACTGGGTGTGCATAAGTGTGTGATGTAATTTGTCTTTACTGTAGATGTCTCTTCTGATAGCTTTTCAAAGTCGCCCAGGTTTCTTAGGAAGAACCCTTTTTATTTATACACATGGCTAGCTGTTCCTTACTGACTGGTGGATCTTTGAGAAACATTCTCTTTTTCCTAAGCTACTTGCCTATCCCTGTTAAAACTTAAAATTGAATAGGAATTCTTTTGCTTTTCCCTATAACATGAATTTTAATTGCATTGTGATATATTTACTTTGCATACAAAATAATGATAAGGGGTTATTTTATGCTGTAGCTCAGAGTTTATAAGTTACAAAAACAAAATTACAAAAAACCCAGAAATTATGAAGTAAGTTGTTTTTTTTCCCGAAAGACTTTTTATCAAGGTTGTTTTAGTAATAAATACACAGTTGTAAGGATGCCTACTATATTTTGTTAGATGCTCTTTTTGTGCATATTTGTTTTACCAATATTTTATTTCTTCATTAATAGGCATTTTAATACTGAAGTGTTAGTAAGGTTCTATCTAAGTTTTTAGTTTTGATTTAATGTTTACTTGAATAATTTGTTCTAAATCTAAAAGTACCGTCCTCATTAAGAATACTAACTCCTGCTTATTAAGTTCTAATTACAAATGATTAGGGAAAGTAGCTCTATATGGTATTGTTTCCTAAGAAATTTTACAAAATCTGTTTTTATTTTTGGAGAGAAAGTAGAAAGGTGGGTTGTTATGTGTCACAGGACACATATGTTACTAGGTGTCACAATAGGAATTCTAGTCATACTTGGAAAGGAGAGGGCTAGAAAAATTTTATTACTGTTAATATAATTCTTCCAAGTACAACCCAAAGGTTACTACTGTTTTCCCTAAATGTAAAGTATTTGTTAATTTTAGTTGGAGGATAAGGAAGCTGTTGAGAAGCAAATTTGGGTTCTGAAGAAGAAGCAAGCCCAGACTGAGATAGAAAATATGCGTTTGCAGAGCGAACACAGCAAGACTATCTTGACAAGAAGCAAATTGGAGTCTCTTTGCAGGGAACTTCAGCATCATAATAAGAGTTTAAAGGTTAGTTGGTTCACTTCTTTGTTTATACTAAAGCATTTATTTAACTGATTTTATCAGCACTATTTCTATTAGAGATCAATTGTTTTCTGGACTTACAGGATTTAGTTGTAATGTGATTTAGTTGATAAATCACAACGATATTTGTAGGTCTTAAATGTGGGGAATTCTACTCTATTGTTCTTTTGAAGCTTTGTTAATTAACTGTTAATGTAAGATCATAAACTTCTACATAAAGTTCCTTAAATGAAAGTACCTTACATGAAAGTAAGGAGTACCTTACTTTATCGTTAAAGCAAAATTCCAAATTCAGTGCCATCAAGTTGATTCATAGAAACTATGATATGGGGACAGTATAGAAATGCCCCTGTGGGTTTCTGAGACTGAAACCCCTTCTTCTGTCTCCCATAAGCTTATTTATTATTTACTTAGTACTTACATAAATCTGCTTATAACTTAGCCAGTTATAAAGGAAAGAGACCAAGTTGCCAAAGATTAACTAAAATAGAAGAAAAGTAAAATATCCAGACATATTGTAATCTGCATACCCCATATATACATTACTTGTCAGTATGTCACACTCTGATGGCTTGTGTGTTACTGTGATGCGTGGTAAGCTATGTCACAGAGCATTGTCAGAACTTCCCTGGAAGATTAGTAACTCAGATAAAAAAGCACTCAAATATGACTGAGAAGAACTGGCTTCTCAGAATAGAGTTGATCACAGTGATGGGTAGAGTGAAGCCTTCAGGACATTTATTTGCTGATGGCACATGACTCAAAATAAGAAGAAACAACTGCAAACGTTATTACCTATATATAATAGGAAATTGGAATGTACAAAGTATGAATCATAGAATACTGGAAGCCCTCAAAAATTAAATGAAGGCAGAAAGTGCAATATCATAGGCATTAGTGAGTTGAAATGGTCATTTTGAATCATAATATTCATATAGTTTACTATGACTGAAATGAAAGATCCAGAGGAGTGGCATTGCAATTATGGTCAAAAAGTACATTTCAAACTACAAATATAGGATAATATTTGCATATAAGAAAATTCATTCAATGCAATTATTACTCAAATTTATGCAATACCACTGAAGTTAGTGATACAAAATTAAAGAATTTTACAAAACGTCTGAAATTTATTGAGCTTGTTGCATAATACTCTGCTAATAAGGCTTTACAGCCCTAATCCTTTATGTATCATATAATGATTATGGCTTTTCTGTTGGCTGTGGTCCCACTTAGAAGCCCCACATATGTATAATGATTATGGCTTTTCTGTTGGCTGTGGTCCCACTTAGAAGCCCCACATATGTCTGCTAACAAATAAGAATGGGATGAGATTGAATTCTGACCTTATAAAGGGTATGAATCAGACCGCATTCTTGGTTTAAGGTTATTTTAGTTACTGATACTTATATTGAATGTAAGGAATTACATACTACAGCTGCAAGGAGAAAGAAAACCAAGTTTCCACACAGAGAATCCAGGACAGCTCAACACCCCAGGACCAGTGGTGAGAATGACGATACTGGTAGGGTGGAGCGAAGGTCGAGTAGAAAGGGGGAAGTGATTACAATGATCTACATACAACCTCCTCCTTGTGGGATGGACAACAGTAAAGTGGGTGAAAGATGTTGGGAAATGTAACTATAATATAATAATAATTTATTAATTACCAAGGTTCATGAAATGAGCTGATTCCATGGGCTCAAGTGGAAAGCAAATGTTTTGAGAATTATGAGGGCAACAAATGTACAAATGAGCTTGACACAGACATATATATGGATTGCGATGAGTTTTACAAGCCCCCAATAAAATTATTTAGATAAAAATAATAAAAAAGAAAGGAAAGAAAACAAGTTTCCGGTGCATAAACCTGGCTGATTATAATTAGTAGATGACCCTTGCCTACTGGAAACAACTTGCCAGAGCCCCCAGGTTATATGCATATATAAGATACAATCCAGAGGTGGAGAACGGATTATTATATTTGGGTGAAATTTAGTTACAACATGTAACTTCCACTAAATGACCTTTCCCTGTATGGGTATTGTAAGGAGACGGGGGAAGACATCGATAAGGTTTGCTCTAATTGTGAACAGAATTCCTTTCGGTGCCATTCTGCTGCTAATAAAATGAGCACACTGAGAGGGTGTGTATTCTATCACTGGCAAGAGCCATGACTAAAGGGCCTCAGCATCTGACTTAATTACTGCCTCAACTTCAGTCTTTGGATTGAACTGCACCCACTCCAAGGGAGACATTTCCTTGAACTTTCATGAGTTCTATGGGACCTTCAGCAATTTGAAGAACCCGGAGACAGGAGTGAATATATTGAAGAGAAGAGTGGCAGAAAATTTAAGCAGACTATTACCAAGAGTTGGACTGTTGGAACTTTTCAATTTCCAATTTTTCAGGACTAGTTTGGTATTGATTCTTATAGAATAAGTTATTACCACACAGGATTAAGATGCACTGATATTTATTTGTGGTTGGAATGCAAAAAAGTAGAAACAAAGGAAAGAACAGTATTTGGAAAAATAGGATTTGAAATAGAAACAACTGGAAATCACATGATAGAATTTTGCAAAACAATGACTTTAAAATTGAGAATGTGAGATAGCTGTATAAAAACAAAACAGACAACATACTTCAGGATAATGTTATTGAACAAGGAATAAATGAATTCATCTACACCTGAATAAAGCATGTTTAGCAATTGTGGGAGTGGGGACAACCACAAAAGTGAATGATCCTGCAGCAGATTCCAACAGTAGCTGGATTGCTGTGTCTTCTAAAGATGTGTTAGAGAGAAAAACTGAGCTCCACACATATCAGGCATCAACAAGGCAACAGGACAATCACACAGGATGGACCTACACACCTGACTATGACACCCAGGTTTCATGCTAGCTTTGTGCATAGGAGGCACACAAAGGCAGGCAGACGTTATTCCAAAGCTACTTTTACTGGTAACTCTTGTCTGTCCTATAACCACTGAATATTGTTTGGGAAAGCTTTGGGGTGTTTTTGTTGGTTTATTTTTTTTTAGTTTTACACTTTTGTATTAAGCTTTAAAACAGCAAGATCACTAAGCCTCATGCATGTTGCAAATAAACTCATGAAGTAAGTTAAGGTAAATCACCCCAGCATTTTTATTCATTAATATTCATAAATCGATAAGCTTCATTTGAGATTTCAATTTCCTATTCAGTTTGAACATAACATAAGAACATAAGGAAGCAGAGATCCCCTGCACTACTAACTCATTTACTTGCTAAGAGTAAAACTGAGTTAAGTGGAAATGATTATATATTTTTCCTTTTCCTTTTGAATGTAAACAATGTAACAAGAGTGACAATCCTGAAATTATAATCACCAAATAAACTCAGGGTAATTGTCCACGTTCATTAGGAAATACAGCATAATAAAAATAAATAGGCATACTATCTACACAGCCCATAACACCAAAGTTATCAGCTACCCTGATAATCATCATCTGAAGACAAGCTCTCTTCACACACTAAAGTGCACAGAAGGAGCCCTTGGACAAATAGGCTGCAGTCTGCATGCATGCTTTCTATATTTTAGTATCATTCACCTTGTTGAAAGAAATGGAGGATTTTGGATCACTTGACTGCTTTCTGTATTAGTATTAGTTGTTACTGTGGCCTACAGGCAATGAAGGATTTTTCTCATAAAATTGACCACAAGAATGGTTACAGCCCTTTATACCAGTGGTTTTCAAACTCCCTAAGGCCGCCACCCTTTAATACAGTTTCTCATGTGGTGACTCCCCAACCATAAAATTATTTTTGTTGCTACTTCATAACTATAATTTTCTTATTGTTATGAATTAGATGAGCTCTGTGAAAGGGTTGTTTAGCCCCCCAAAGGGATCTCAGTCCACTGAGAACTACTACTTTAGGCTGACCAAATGAGGGTACTTGGAATAACATGAAAAAATGTTTATTTTTCAGTTTTGAGTGATTTTCTAGATGTTCAGAGACTAGTTTTATATAGTTTATATAGTATAGTTTGCATCTCCTTAGGTAAAATGCTTGGGAAAAGCAATTTGCTTTTTTATAAGGTGGGAAACTAGTTTGAAAGCAAAACTGGGGCAGAAAAGATCCACACATTTGAAACAATTTTTGTTAGCATCCTGTCTGTACATTTATAGTATTAATATAAATTATTTTGGATAATAAGGAAGAAAATATGAAACGAGCACAGGTGGAAGAAGAAAGCCGCAAAAAAGCCATTGCACATTTTCAGATCACATTAAATGAAATTCAAACACAACTGGAGCAGCAGCATATCCATAATACCAAACTCCAACAAGAGAACATTGACTTGGGAGAGAAGTTGAAGAAGCTTATTGAACAATATGAACTAAGGGAAAAGGTAAGATCATTTTGTTTATTTAGTCAACATTAATGAAGTCATTTAAGTGTGTTATTAATTTAAAAGTATTAGCACTGGAGATTTTAAAATTATTTAAAATAGAAGCATTAATTGTGATTATCACTTTAATTGCTCAGGCATTAGTGGATTTGGATAAATGAAGTAATTTATAAATGGAAATAATAAAGTAGGGTTGGACATTGAGCTACTAACCACAGGTCAGCAGTTTAATCCAACAAGCTTCTCCAAAGAAAAAGGATGATGTGTCTGCTATAAATATTAAGTTTGAGAAAATATTTATGGGTTGTTATGAGTTAGAATCAATTTTGTTGAAGTAGGTTGGTTTTGGTTTATGATAAGTATCTTCTACGTCTGATACTGAAAGATCATGAATTTTTTCTTAACATTAACATTTTTAATATAGACATTAATCCACATCCAAAATATAATATATCTCAAGCAAAATATTCTATATACCAGATTTTATGAATTTATATATATATATATTTGGACTACATTTAATATAAATTAAGAATTTATATGTACAACTGGGGTAAAAAAGAACTTATATCTACACCTATAAATTTCCTGGAAGAACATGTGGCTGAGTCATTGAGAATGAGTTTTCAGCTTTTTCAGTTATTTTACTAGCTAGCCTGAAAATCTAGCATTGTTTGATAGACTTTGCTATATAAAGTAAGAGACAAATTATATAGTTAACATGTTGATAGATTTTTCCTCACTTTGAGACATCGAGTTGTGAACTTTAAAAAAAAGCTTATCTTCTGCTTTTGTAATTCTTAAAGCCTGTATAATGTAATGCTGTTAGTTGGTGTCTCAGATTCTTAGTATTGCTGTAACCAAAACTATAGATTCATGGTTGATAATGTAAAGAAAAAGAGTAATTTTTTAGGAAATTTGTTGAGAGGAAATTCATCAAAGCAGCTTAGCTTGGACCTCGGTTATTATGATGGCTGATTTCAGAATTTAGGGAACATGTTGATAATAAGTAGTAAGTTCTGATTCAGAACAACCCTGTGAACAACAGAATGAAACAGGGTCTGGCTCTGCACCATCGGTCATTCTTTCAATCGATCTCATTAAGGGTCTTACTCTCTTCATTGCCCTTCTATGTTAACAAGCATGATATGGGAGGCATCAAATTCAGGATAGCATCTGTGTCTTATGAAAAGGTCTGTTTATATTTAGTGCAGGGGTAGATACCTGATCTCATTTTCTACCCCAGAAAATTTTAGTTTCTTGGTTCCTTCACAGAGCCTAGTTTTCTAGTTTGTGTTTGTTATACAAATTTATGCTTTGTAGATGAGGGGGTTCTCCTCTTCCCCTTCCAAAAATGGAAAAAAGCTTTCATAGCACACATTTTCCCCACAAAACCAGCATCGAGCAATTCACTATGGTTAGTACATCCAGTGGCATTGCCTGGGAAGGTTCTCTCAGGTCACAGTGATTCTTTTCATAAAAGCAGTTTAGCTTGAACCTCATTTTTTATGATGGCCGACTTCAGAGAGCAGCATGTGGCTGTGAAATTTTGTTTCCTGCTCAGGAATAATGATGCCACAGGAACTGTTGTGATGTTTTCCCCTAACACTATTGGGGAAAAAAAACTCAAGTGCACAACTTGTTTTCTCATTTTAAAAAGATGAAATGTTGTAGATGTCAGATCTTGTTCTAGAAGTATGTGAACTTCCCAAACGGACCAAAACATTGACATGTAGTGCCTTTGGAATTCGTCCTATCAGGTCAGATTGTTAATCAAAGACTGTTTGTCAGAATTTTACTATTTGCAGGTTATGGAAAGATTGCATAATAGTGTGCGACAAAAATGGCCTGATTTATGGCAGACAGGTTTTAACACCATGACAATGCACCTGCTCACACAGTACACTGTTGTTGTTTTTTTGTCAAAAAACAGCATGCCTCACTTACTCCATGCACCCTTTCACCTGACCTGTTCCATGCGACTTCTTTTTGTTTCCACGAATTAAGAGGTTCTAAGTAAGGACAGCAACTTGACTATGTAAAAGAGGTGAATAAGAAAATGAGGGAGGAACTGTCAGCCATCCAAACATGAGTTGGACAAATATTTCCAAGAGTGGAATCGCAGATTTGACAAATGCATTAAGTGACATGGAGAGTACTTTGAAGTTGATAATGTTTTTTTTTTTAAAGTTAAATACATATCTTTAAAGAAAAATTTCTGGGGGTTATTTTTGGGTTCCTCCTCGAATACTACTAAGGGATAAGAGATTTTTTTTTTGTGTGTGTGTGCATATATATATATATTTGTATATGTAAACTTTTATTAGCATACAAGGGGACCCTGTTTGCTAACACATGGGTACATTAGTAGACTCAATCATGATAGTGATTGAGAGGATGATACAGAACCAAACTATTTTGCTTTTTTTGGGGTTATTTATTTTTTGAAAATAGTTTTGATGACATATATTTCACATATGATACAATTCAATCAATCAATTATATTAAGAAATATGTGCAATCCTCACCACAATCAATTTCATATATATTTTTCTTGTACTCGTTAGCTTCTCATTTCTCTTCATCCTCCCTTGCTGTGACTCTACGCAAGCATCAACCCATTTAATGTTTATAGCTTTGTGTAGCCTGCATTTCATATACAGAAAATCATATAGAATGTAAATAGGAAGCAGATCAAAACAATAACATAACCAACAACAATGAACAAAACATAGAAAACCTCATAGAAAAGTAAGCAGAAAATATTAAAACTGAAACAACTTTACTATGAGTCAAAAGGAAAATTAAATGATAGATATGGCATTTTAACTAACTCCTCAGCCATAAAGGACTACACATTTCAATCTGATAAAAATATTCTCATCCACCAACCATGGTCAGAGAGGATTCACCAGAAGCTTAATCCATGGTGTGAACCCTGCAAATGGATTTTGAAAGGTTTTCACTGTCATCCATAGCCTTCTGCAAATAAGGTATTCACAGTTTAAACACTGATCCCATACATTTCCACCATATGTCTCTATCAGTTTAGTAAAGGGGAGGGACAGCAGAAAAGAAAAATGCCCTCAATGAGATGGATTGACACAGAGGCTGCATCAGTGGGCTCAGGCATAAGAACAATTGTTAGGATGTCAGCATAGGACCGGGCAGTGTTTCCTTCTGTTGTACATAGGGTTTCTATGGATGAAACCTTGATGGTCCCTAAGAACAACAACCCATTCCCTCAGATTTGGGTTTTTAAAATTTATAATCCTTGGATCACATTGGCAGGTGCGCTTCTTCATGTAGATGACTCTGCTTATTTGAAGACAAACAATTAAGATCTTAGATACTTTTTTTTTAAAAAGGAAGACCCAAGACACTATTCTTTCTCATAACCAGGCATAATCTTTTTTTTTTTTTTTACCACATTTGCTATCTCAACCATATATTCCATTATTTATTCATGACCTTTAGCATGAAGCAAGGACATGGCATAAGAATTAATTGTTCTTATATAGGCCTAGAATTAAGTGTGAACTCAAAATCCATTTGTATATCTGGTTTATGTGTGTCTCTTGAAAGACACCATTTTTGTGATGGAGAACATTATCCCCCTTACACATAGGTAGTTATTGTTTGTGTCATTAATTTATCCACTAGTATAAAATTTAAAACACTGTTGAGAAAAGGAAGTCTTAAAAGTACCGGCCAACTTGATGTTATAGGGTATGAAAATAATAATTTATAATTTATCAAGAGTTCATGAGGGAAGGCAGGCGAGAGAGGGAAGAAATGGGGAGGTGATATCAGGAACTCAAGTGGGAAGAGAATGCTTTGAAAATGATGATGGGAGCATCTGTGCAAATGCGCTTGACACTGAATGAATGTATGGATTGTGAAAAGAGATGTAAGAGCTCCCAGCATAAGTATTTAAAAAAAACAAAGAATAAGAAAATAAAACACATATAAACCACAAAAAATGTACTGACTAACTTCAGATTGCAATATATGAATTAAACAGATTACATTTGTAAGTAACTGGGCACAATTTAAAGAGGGGTTTGTTGGTAGGGCAAATTTAGCAAAACACCCCTTCACCAAGGCAGAACCATGTCTATCAGATTAATACAAGCCATAAGTAAGCAGGGGAACATTAAAGCAATGCATTTTAAAGAAATTTTTTTGCAACAGATGCAGTACATTGTTTGCTTATTTGAATACTGCTTCCATGTGTGTTGATGGTGGATCCAAGCAATATCAATTTTTAATTTATCGATGCAGTTGTGAGAATATTACATTTTATTTATTTTGAGGTTTAATCTAAATTGAGACTGCATTCTTTTCATCAGTAAATGTCTCAAGTTCTCTTAACTTTCAACAAGCAATGCGTGTAGTCTGTGTATTACAGTTTATTAAATGAGTCTTCTGGTCCTGTTGGACCATTCTTCATTTAGTTAAACTTCTTTATTACATCATTTTATTAGTGTATTTTTCATTTGTATCTGTTTGTAATATCACCTTTTACCTATTATTCTGGGTGTTTGGATCTTTTCTCTTTTTTCTTTTGTTAAATTTGCTGGTGTTTTGTCTAGTTTGTACTAAAGAACCAATGTTGATTTTTTGCATTGTTTTGTTTTCCATCTCATTTAATTCTGCTTTGCCCCTTCTGATTTCTTTCCTTCCTTTATTGGAGGATTGAGTTCTTGTTCCAGTTCTTGGAGGGATTGTGTTGGGGTGTTAATTTTAGATTTTTTTCATGTGTCTGTTGATAGCTATAAATTGACCTCTGATTACTACTTTCATTGTGTCCCAGCGATTTTGATATGTTGTCTTATCAATTTCATTTGTCTCAGGAATTCTTTAATTTCCTAATTTACTTGCCTCATTACCTAGTCATTTTTTAGTATTGTCTTGTTCAGTCTCCTTGTGTTTGTCTTTGTTTTCATTGTTTATGTTTGTTGATTTCTATTTTTAGAGCTTATGGTCTTAGAAGATTGATTTTAGGATTTCAATTGTTGAGGCATGATTTGTGGCCTAGTATGTAGTCTGTTCTTAAGAATATTCCATGTGTGTTGTAGAAGAAAATATACTGTATTTTTGTTGGATGGTTCTGAATATGTCTGTCAGGTCATTTTTGTTGATTGTGTTATTGAGTTTTTTGTGCCTTTATTGAGTTTTCTCCTTCTTTAACCCCCACTGGTTTATTAGCACATAATATATAGATACCAGTGTATAATTCAGTAGTTCTGTCATATCAAGGAGAATTGTGTAATCACCACCACATCAATCTTTGAGCATCGTCCACCATGGTTAAATTGCCTTAAAAATCACAATCTATTCTAGTACTTCTTCCTGTCTCCCACCCTTATTATTTACTCTCAAGATCTTTTTCTCCACTTTTGACTCTATCCTCCAACCCCACATTTCCTATAACCCAGTGGTTCTCGACCTTTCAAATACAGTGACCCTTCATACAGTTCCTCATGTTATGGTGACCCCAAACCATAAAATTATTTTTGTTGCTACTTCACAACTGTAATTTTGCTACTGTTATGAGTCAGGTGAACCCTGTGAAAGGGTCGTTCAACCCTGCAATCCACAGGTTGAGAACTGTGGGTATCTATTAATATCATTGTGTCTGTTACCTTCATAGCTGGGATATACAAGCTTTTCTCTTGATGTCCTTTCTTTCCTTGAGAGATGTGTATTAAAGTCTCCTAGTATTGTTCGTATGTTTGCATTGTATCCCTTATCAATTCTGTGAGTATGTGATTGAGGTATTTCAAGGATCTTTCATTGGGTTCCTATGTGTTTTTATAACAGTTGTATAGTTTCCTGAGTTACTTTTCCCTTTATCATTACATAATGTTCTTATCTCTTATTAGGTTGTTTGCCTTGAAGTCTTATCTTCTCCGAGATTAGTATTGCTACCCCTGCTGTCTATTGGTTCCTGTTTGCTTGGTACGCTATTGTTCAGTCTCTGATTTTTTGTCTGTTCATGGCTTTGTTTGGAAGGTGTGTTTCTTGTAGGCAGAATACTGGTGGATTTTTTTCTGATCCATTCTGCTACTCTGTCTCCTTGCTACTGCATTTAGTCCACTAACATTCAGTAAAATTATTGATGTGTGTTTCTTACTACCATTTTCCTTTATATATGTGTATGTGGTGTTTGTATGTGTAATGTGTTTAGTTTCTTCTTTCCCTCCTGTGTTATTTCCTTGATTTGGGTTTTGCTCTCTGTTGGTTTTTATAAGGAATGGTCTTGTATGTTGGTTTCAGGTTATATGTTGTTGCTGCTGGGTGCTTTTTGTAGTGGTGGTCTGTTTTGTAAATTCATTTCACCTTGTCTTGGAATACTTTATTTTACCACCATAGTTGAATGTTTATTTTGCTGGATACAGGCTTCTAGATTGACAAATTTTTCCCTCTATTGCTTTATATACATTACTCCATTGTCTTTGTGTCTCCATGGTTTCCAGTGAGAAATGAGAAGTTATTGTTATTGTAGACAATTGGATGTAGGTGATTTATTTTTTTTCTGGCTGCTTTTAGTATTTAACTTCCCTCTAGTTTCTTAAATTTCCATCAGACTTTTGTTTTCTTTAACTTTTCTCTCTTTGCTGTCTTCACTGTCCATGATTTAACTTTATTTTATTTAATTTACCATTTCTTTTCTTTGAAAGCACTAATCTATTAAGACCTTCCAGCGATTATTTTAATTATGCAGAAGAACCCACACCTCAACACTAGTCCATTCCAGAAGGAACCTTCAAGATACAATGCAGTCAAGTTCTGAATCAATTTTTCCGACAAGAAATCATAGAAAACATGAATGAGTTTTTGACCACCACGTTTTTACCCTATCCTTGCCCTTTTATACAAAACATAACACAGAAATTTCAAAGTAAATAAGTTCAGAGTTAAATAATATAATTTAAACAAGAAACATTGAAAAGGTTTTTTAACAACTATAGTATGGCCCATACCTTGAGATTGATTAGGATCTGAATCTGTGGACACAAATGTGAACAGGAGTTTTTCCCCTCTTTGCCTTTTTTCACTAGGACCTGGCTGGCTTTTTGTAGAAGAAAATCTGTATAATGTGGTCTGCTGTTAGCATTCCTTAACTGTTTGCTAAAAAACGTTACTAAATTATCATCAACAATATTGATAACATGGTTATCATGATGATTCTTTAAAAAAAACTCTTCTATAGGACCCATGTTTTTCATCTCAAAACAGTACAAATAATAACAAATAAAAAATTATGGGAAAAACGCTTGGAACACAGCTGCAAAAGGTTTGAACAATGTGTACTAACACCACCAAAATACCAAAAACACAGTTTTTTTTTAAACAAAAATCACGTGCATCCTGTTGGATTCCAATGTTTTGTTCTAACTCCAAGGCAAAATTTTCTCAACATTTCCTGTTGAAAGCTGTCATGAATGGCAAATCAATAATTACTTAACACTCAGACATTTTCAAATGCTCGGTTTATTCACTGCAAGCACGCATGAAACAACCTAAAAATAACTCAGACTACTATGGATGAAAGTGTTGGGGCAAGTATGAGCATAAGGTCATAATAGCAGCACTTTTCACACATATCTTTCTAGCATTGTAGTCCCAATAAGCATTGTCTTCATCTGTGTACTCACCCGGGTAGAGTTGGAGAGAAGGAGTTGATGTCCTAGCTCTCTGAAAAGTCAGTGTCTCTGCCCAGGTTTGAAGGGACAGTTTGGCTCTTTGACGTCACCCATGTCCCAGTCAAGTCTTACTGGGTTTCTCCACACTTTAGGTGCCTTGACTTTGGTCAGGTTCTGCACACTTTTGCGGTGGCTCCTTGGACTATCTGTTGATTCTTGGTGATGGTACTTGGCCTTAATGTCACACTTTATGTCTTCTGCTTTGTTGCTTCTGAGCTAGATGGCCGCTTGTTTGCCTTTAAGACCCCAGATGCTATCTCTTTTGATAGGCAGGCACCATCAGCTTTTTTCACCACATTTGCTTATGCACCCGTTTGTCCTCAACGGTCATATCCTGGAGGTGTGCACCCAATGATAAGATTTTTCGGTTCTTTGATGTCGCATAACTGATCCCTTAAGAACCATGTGATCACATAAGCTGGCGTGTTCTTCCATGTGGGCTTTGTTGCTTCTGAGCTAGATGACCACTTGTTTATCTTCAACCTTTAAGCCCCAGATGCTATATCTTTTTATAGCTGGGCACCATCAGCTTTCTTCACCATATTTACTTGTCCACACACTTTGGCTTCAGGGCTTGTGTCGGGAGGGTGAGCATCATAGAATGCCAATTTAATAGAAGAAAGTATTCATTCATTGAGGGAGTACTTGAGTAGAGGCCCAATGTCCTTCCGTCACCTTAATAATAAACCTATAAATATAGGCACATAGATCTATTTCCCCATCCTCATATATATTTGCATATGTACATGTCTTTGTCTAGACCTCTACAAATGCCCTTTGCCGCCCAGCTCTTTCCTCCATTTCCCTTTACCTTCATCCTGTCTCACCATCATGCCCATCCCCACCTGGGTTTCAGCTATACCTCTTAATTACATTGCCCTTGATCATTCCCTACCAGCCCTGCCACACCCACCTCACCACCAATTTGGATCACTTGTTCCCATGTCCCTGGGTTTATTAACATTTCCTTACCCACCACCTTCCCTTATCACATATCCCCCTGGAACTGTCAGTCCCATTGTTTTTCTTCCAGATAGTTTATCCAGCCTATCTTATTTAGACAGACCGTGAAGATAATAGCATGCACAAAAACAAGACAGAGGAAAACCAAGCAACAGTATACAACAAAACAACAAGAAACCACTGAGAAAGAACAAAACAAAACACAATGAGAAAGAAAAGCTTGTAGTTATATCAAGGATTGTTTGTTGGCCTTTAGGAATGTTTTCCAGTCCAGTCTGTTGGGGCACCATGCCCTGGCCCCAAAATCCACTTTCAGCATTTTCTGGGGACCTTGCTGCTCCTTTCCCTTCCTGTTCTTCTGCACTCCCCCAACGCGTTGCCTCGGTGTGGTGGGATCAGGTCGGGCGCAATTCCCACACTGTGTCTCTAGTGCTATCCCCTGCAGGGCCATGGGTCAGTGAGGGACGTCATATCTCCTAGTGGGGCTGGCCATGTGGTCCTCTCTGTAGATTGGCTGCTCAAATTTGGGTAATCATCCTCAGGGCCTGGTGGGCCAGGCTGTGCTCCACTCTCTTCTCCTCCCTCTTCATCTGTTCCTGTGTGCTTTCATCAGGTATGTCCCTCTCCCAGAGCTGCAGAGTCTTCTGCTTCGTAGTGATTCCAGGTTTTGCTTATTATTAATCATTGATGCCTATCATAAGTTCTTCAGCTCATTGACTTCCTCTTCTAGTGTTTAGTAATTTTCCCCAAATCATATTTGGTCAAAGGGAGTTCTTTTTTAAATGCAACTAGTGTTTCCAAGATATTTCCTGATAACCTGAGAAAGGACATAGCCATTGAAAATAGTTCACCATTGTACTCTTGAGAAGTACTTTTTCTTATAATGAAACCTGTTAAATAACTTTTCTAAGGTAGTACTTAGGAGGTACATGATACAAAGAGAATACCACAGCATCAAGGTTCTGGTTGTCTTTTCCCATCTCTTCCTACTTAACGTCAAATTATTGGAGGACAAAGCCTCATCGTAAACCTGGCCTGAACAGTGGTTACTATATCCAGTACCAAGAAGACCATGAGGAATGGGGCATGGTAGATCTATGGTGTGTGTGGTTCTCTTAGGAGAAATCCAAGCTGGTCATATTTTTCCCACTTTTTCCCCCAGTAACGTTATTTTGAATCTTTGGAGAAGATTGACATAGCAGATTATGTTCCTACTTTGTAATTTCAACATTCTTGGTTACATTCTTCGTGTGTGTGAAGATTCTCATCATTGTCATTCAGTTTATACCAAACATTTTAAACATACATTGAAAACTCAAAAGAAATTTGGAGGAAAAGGAAAGTTCAAACTTTTAACAATGATGTAAACAACATAAACAAATAATTGAAAATGAAACCATTATTCCATATTTACCAAAAAATGATCCAGTTCTATTTTCCACACCTATCTGTTTGTAAATATTCAGGTCCTACTATATTGCAGGCTTAACATTTCTTTATATCTTTTTTAGCAGTTTTATTGGCATATAATTATACACACATTTCAATAATTCAGTCACATTAAGAAGGGTTGTACAATCATCACCACCATCAGTTTTAGAACATTTCCTTCATTCTTGAACTCTTCATTACTATCTCCCCATTTCACCCCAACCTTCCATCCCATACCTCCAAGGAACCATTATTCCAGTTGGTATCTATGTCAGACAGGGCTCTCTAGAGAAACAAAACCAGAATGCTAATAAATAAATAAATATATGTATATATATATTAATAGATAGATGTATAACATAATAAATACAGTTAATTAAATTATAAAGCAGTACAGATGGCTCAGTGCAACTCACTCCCATGAGACAGTTGTGAGACACTGGCAGTCCTTCACATCTTGTGGGCCACCGGTAAGTCCTCTGTAGAGTAGTTCAGGCTATCAGGACAGCAAACAGCAAGGCTGGTCACCCAACTGTCAGCCAGATGACTGGGTCCGACTGTCCCCACCTCAAAGGATGTAAATTCCATGGATGTGGTGAAGCAGGTCTTGGAAGGAACCTCAGATTACAGCAACACAGTCCACTGGTTAGGTGTCCCACAGGTAGTTGTAACTTGCAAATTGAACACAACAAGCTAGGCAGCCGCATACTGGTCTGATAATAAAGAGCAAGAGACAAGAAAGACTAGACTCACTGAGCCATTTATCTCTCCACTCTTCAATTAATCCCATTTGTGTTTATTGGCCAGGTTGGCACAATAAACTACATAAGCATCTATAGTTTTACCTATCATGGATTTTATATACAGATAAATTTTTAAAAATAAACTAGCAAAGTACAACAGATTAAAAATTCCATCAAAAAAGAGGCAGAAAAGATTCAAAACTAGGACAAAGTTAAATGGATCATAGAGGAGATCAAATGATAGGGTACCAAATTTTCATCTAACTGCATCTCAACAATCTACTTTCAAATGCAAAGGCCCAGCTTAACCTGAAAAGAACTAGGTTTATTTCCAAAAGCAAAAGACCAGCAAGCCAGTCTGTATTTAACCTGAGAGCCCATTTGCTTTGGTCCCTACATCAAATCACTAAGCATTAATCCCTGTATAGTTACTTGTTCTTACCACTTCATAAACCTGAGAACATAACAATATATATTGAACTTGTTTGTAATTAACATTTTATTCCACATCATCTTCTCCAAGCTTATCCATGTTGTGTGGTGATTTGAAAATACATTTTTGTTATTCTCTGCTTAAGTATCTATTGTATATATGTACTTATTTAACGAGTATGTTGTTTCATTATTTTGCTATTGTGAATATTGTTGTGATGGACATATTATGTTCCTTTTTCTATTCCTATCTCTTTTGTTAGATCACTAGGATACATACCTACTTATTTAGGTATCATACATCAGAGTAGTTACATAAGGGCTGTGACTATATTGTTTTGAATTCCCACTCGTAATGAATGAAAGTTCCAATTGCTTTATTTCACATCTCACTTGTTATTTTCTGGTTTTGTTTGTTTATAATTTGGCCTATGAGTCAGTCCTGATTTATAGGTACAGTATGTTGTGTTTGTAAAAGGCTGTAAGTCTTAACACAGGTAATCTAATCTTTATTCCATGAGGTGCCTGGTGGCCTTTGAATCCTAAACCTTGCAGTTATCAGTCAAATGGTTATCTAGCAACACCATGCTGTTCCCTTGCCTTTCCTCTTAAAACAAAACTCATTTCCATGTTGTCAGTTCCCACTGATAGAGACCCTGTAGGTAGGACAGATAGAACTCCTCCATTGGGTTTCTCTTTATGAGAACAGAAGTCCTGTCTTTATTCCTAGGAGTAGCTGTTGGTTTCAAACTATTGACCATGAGGTTAACAGCCCAATGTGTAATCATTCTGCCACCAAGGCTTCTTGGCCTTACCAGTGGTTATGTAATAGTAATTCATAATGGTGTTAATTTGCATTTCTTTGATAGTTAATGGTATTGTGAGCATTTTTGTGTGTTTTAGGGAATTTTAGTACTTGCTTTTTGGTTTTTATCTTTTGCCCATATTTTTCCTACTAACTTATGGAAGTTATATATTGTTCCCAAGAGCAGCTTGCATCTTCACACAGCATTTGTGTGTAGTAATTGATTAAGTCCCAGAATTTAAGTTTACTTACACACTTTCTTTTGCTAGTGTTATTATTTAAGAAGAGAGAGAATTTCTAGTATCCCTATTCCATCAATTTATGTAATCTCATTTACTATCATTGAAAATGTAAAATTCTTCAGGATAGCATTAAACTAGATTTGCTTTCAGTCCATAGAAGCCAACTCCATGCTTTGATATATTTTATTAACATGAATTAGTACTGCGTGATTAATGTGGGTGCTTTTATCTGCAGTGTATTTTATGTTGACGTGAAGTCCATTGGCCTGCACATGCTACTTTCTGTATCTTGGCACCATAGGTAGAAAAAGCAGAGACACAGTCCACTGGCCAAATTATGGCCCTATTTCACTCACTAGTGTCCCTCTTTGGATTTAAACTTGGCTGGCATAAGACCGCTCCTCTATACAACAGTCTCTGCCAAAGTGCCCTCTGCTAAAAGTGGCTGACTGGGTAGTATGATTACGATTGAAGATGGAAAAATGAACACTATTGATGAGTGCATTAATTTGTGTAAAATATTGTGAGTTTTTAATGGTTTACAAGATCCTGAGATGATACATTGAAGTAGTTTTGTATTAGTTTTGAGGAGTAGGGAACATGTAGCTGTTTATGCTATCTTCTTGTACCATTGTAATTACTTTTTAAAAAAACATAACCACATAATAAGTTTGCCCTTTAAAATTTTAAAAATAATTACTAATAAAATACCTAGGTCTTGTACAAATTTTACTTTCTCTGGTTGTGTCTGTTTAAAATCAGTAAGAGGCAAATGAGGTCTTACTGTAAAAAGCCTTTTTAAGAAGTTTCCTTGTCTTTGTGTATGAATATTTATTGAAGACTCCTGCAGAATATACAATAAATTATCTTTGTTGAAAGGCACAAGATGGATTTTTAGGGCTTTATCAAAATAAGTCTTCAAGATTAAGGATGTCAACTTGCAAACTAAAAATGAATTGTCCCAGATAATGGTCTTGAATTTCAAATTAAATTCAGTGATTCAAAATAAGCATAATCATTACTTAGCGAAGCTCCTAAAAACATGTTGTCAGCACCACTTTATAAGTTTGAGAGAGGAGAAAGTCAGAAATTATTTGAAGCTGGATCATATGCTACATGACCACTGTGTTGAATGTGTATTATAGTTGTATAGCTTCCTCTTGTAACCATGCTTCCACAGGGAACCACCAAAGAAAAGGAAAATCATCACAATAGATGGAAATGATGACAAACCTATGGTCACTGGGAAAAATTAGACAACTTTTGGTCAGCAATTGGAAAAAAAATTAAAGTTAGAGTGCAATGAGCCTTGTAAAAGTCTCTGCCCTGTCAAAACCAGAATTATTTCTAAGCATTTGACTGATGAAAATTAAGAATAATATGTACCTATTTTAAATTACCTACAAATGCATCTCCTAAAGTCCCATTTAAGAATGGATCTTTTTACTAATCTGGTATCTCCTGGATTACAATTTTCACTTTTTAAGTAGCAGGCAAATATTAAAATACCGCATATACTCGAAATAAGCCGAGGTACCTAATTATTCCCTGGGAAACCAGAAAAACTGATTGACTCCAGTATAAGCCTAGGGTGGAAAATGCAGACACTATTTGTGAGTTTCAATAATCAAAACAAATGAAAATAAAATTACTAAAAATTGAGATATCAGTGGGGTAATGTATTTAAATATTTATTTTAAATAAAAAAATAAAAGAACTAGTCATTTAGTATTAGTAAGCCAGCACAGTAAGTGGCAAAAAGGTTCAACAAAAACAATAAGGACTCAACAATGATACCTTAAGAGTACTATTCCCTGAGCTCAGTCAGCAACCAAACTAAAATGTAAAGAGCTAAAATCCTTCAAAACTGGATACTTCATCATCATCTGTATCCCAATGCAGAGCTTCAGCTAGTGTGAGATCATCATAGACGCTGTCCTCACTGAGATCGCCGTCATCACCATCACTGCTGTCATTTTCATACAAAGCAGTCTTCACTGCCATCCATTGCATCACTAATACTATATTTCTGGAAGGCACGTCGCACCATGTCTTCTGGAATGTCTTCCCATGCATCTGGAACCCACTTTGCTATTAACTCTATGTCAGGCTTCATGAGATTTCTTCCTTTTGTTAGTTAGGCTTGACCAGATGACATCCATTCATGCCACATCCTTCGCACACGGTCTTTAAAAGGCATATTCAAAGGTACATCCAGAGGCTGCAGTACAGATGTACGTCCACCTGGAATAATGGCTAAAGTAACTTTATTAGATTTTGCCAGTTTTTTAAATGTCATTCGATAGGTGGGCTCTGAACATCTCCCAAACAAGTAATGATGGCTTTTTCTTTAAGGTCGTCGGTTCCAAATTTCTTCGAGCCATTCTTTTGTTCTGTCTTCATCCATCCAGCCTTTAACATGTGCACACACAGGAATTCTTGGTGGGAAATTGATCTTTTTTTAGGCAAGGTGTTTCTTTTAAAAAGAATGACAGGACATAGCTTAGTTCCATTAGCCAAACATGATAGAACAACTGTAAAGTGTTTTTTTTCATTTCCTGTGGTTTTGAGAAAAATGTTTTTTTTCTCCTAAATTTGTTACAGTTCTGTTACTTGGAAGATCAAAAGACATGGCAGCTTCATCCATATTCCCAATATCTGCCAGGTCAAAATTACAAATCCTTCTTTGTTTTATAATAAATGACTAGAATGACATAATTTTTTTCTTCAAGGTCCTGTGGCAATTTCTGGGAAATCGTCATTCTTGATCTCAAACATAGTAGGCCAAACCTATTCATGAAGTGGGTACACCATCCTGCTGACGCAGCAAATTTTGCAATGCCTGGTGCTTTTTATTTTTCATTATTTGCCCTTTGTAGAGCATGTATGTGGATTCCCATACGTGTTACGTTTATGAAATTCACTCTCTGGAGCCCGAGAAAGAGACATTAAACCATGATGAGCATTTTCAGCTTTTGGAATCTGTTCCAAGTCAGCCTTCATTTTCTGCCAGTCCCTCACTTGCTTTTCATTAACACAGAATACCCTACTTGCAATACTGTTATTTCTCTCTTCTCTTTACACAACCTTCATTTTGCAACCAGTTTCATATGACTGGCGTTTTTGTTTGGGTCCAAGAGTATCTATTTCTAATAGGATTAAAAAAGACTTTGAAAAAGAACTTTTCATGGTAATGCCCCCCTCCCTTGCAACGTGTTAGCCAGGAGGGGTTGAGGGGAGTCCGTGTGGGCAGGGGATGCAGGATGTGAATTAACACAGAGACCATAGGGGAGAGATCGAGCGCAGGTACAGACACATCCTACCAATTCATTGCTGCCATAAGTGAATCACCACAGGTGTTTCTGCAAATTGGAGCCATCCACGTCATAGGATGGTTCTGATTGGTTAAATGTGAGTAAAGAAACATTCAACGTCCTGCAGTGTCAGCTGGGCTTTGAACAAACAACTGAGAAATGGCAAGCACCCGCGAGATAACGGGGACTTGTCCTGTTACCTCATGGAGCCCCAGCAAGATGTTACACCTCGCTGGGGTACCACTGACCCGTGTATAAGCCAAACCCCAGTTTTTCAGCACATTTTTTTTGTGCTGAAAAATTCGGCTTATACATGAGTATATACAGTAATTACTTTTTTTGGTCAGTCTTTTCAAAAAGATTTTTACATAAATATTATTTTATAAAAAATGTTTGCTGTTGCTGTCTATGATATGTGCAGTTTTAGACAAATTAGTTCAATGGTATTTAAATGTACACATCAGTGTAAAGTGGAAGGGCAATAGAAAAGAGGAAGGCCCTCAACAAGATGAATTGACAAAGTGACTGCATTAGTGGGCTCAGGCATAGGAACAATTGTGAGGATGTAACAGGCCTGTGCAGTACCTCATTCTGTTGGGCACAGTGTCCCTATGAGTTGGACCTGACTTGATGACACCTAACAGCAAACATCCAGTGGCTTTAATTACATTTTTAAAGCTATACAAATATTCTCACGTACATTCCCTGGTTGTTTCATGTTGAGTAACATAAACTCATGGAAGTTTTCAAAAGTTGATGTTGATTTGATCTTATGTAGATAAGTCTTAAAGGAACAATACATGCCAGGCCAAAACCCTTTTCTAAACTATTGTGTGACTTTTTAAGAATATTGGGGTGTTTGGGTTTTCAATTTAAAGATTATTAAATGGCAGTAGAGTTGTGTTCATCTAGCTTTCTTGGCTCCAGAAAGCCTGAATGTCATAGGTTTTCAAATTCTGTTCTGAATTTTTCCCCTTTTCATTACAATTCTTATGTGAGTTTTTAATTGAAATAGTCATGATCAATGGGCACCATCTAATTCTTCTGATTTCATAGCAAAAGGGCATAATTCATGGAGGCTGTTAACTGTACAGTATATTATTTTTTATTATACATTTTGATTAAGGTATGATTTTTTTCCCTTTTCTTTTTTTACATTTCATTAGGGACTCATACAACTCTTATCACAATCCATACATATACATACATCAATTGTATAAAGCACATCCATACATTCCCCGCCCCAATCATTCTCAAAGCATTTACTCTCCACTTAAGGCCTTTGCATCAGGTCCTCTTTTTTTTCCCCTCTCTCCCCGCTCCCCCCTCCCTCATGTGCCCTTTGTAATTCATACATCGTTATTTTGTCATATCTTGCTCTATCCGGAGTCTCCCTTCCCCCCCTTCTCTGCCGTCCCTTTCCCAGGGAGGAGGTCACATGTGGATCCCTGTAATCAGTTCCCCCTTTCCAAGCCACTCACCCTACACTCTCCCAGCATCGCCCCTCACACCCTTGGTTCTGAAGGTATCATCCACCCTGGATTCCCTGTACCTCCAGCCCTCATATGTACCAGTGTACAACCTCTGCCCTATCCAGCCCTGCAAGGTAGAATTCGGATCATGGTAGTTGGGGGGAGGAAGCATCCAGGATCTGGGGGAAAGCTGTGCTCTTCGTCGGAACTACCTCGCACCCTGACTGACCCATCTCCTCTCCTAACACCCTCTGTGAGGAGATCTCCAGTGGCCGACACTTGGGCCTTGGGTCTCCACTCTGCACTTCCACCTTCATTCAATGTGGTATACACACACACACATTCTTTTTTTTTTTTTTTTGCATGATGCCTTATACCTGGTCCCTTTGGCACCTCGTGATCGCACTGGCTGGTGTGCTTCCATCTGGGCTTTTTTGCTTCTGAGCTAGATGGCCGCTTGTTTATCTTCAAGCCTTTAAGACCCCAGTCACTATCTCTTTTGATAGCCGGGCACCATCAGCTTTATTCACCACATTTACTTGTTCACCCACTTTGGCTTCAGCAGCTGTGTCTGGAGAGTGAGCATCATAGAGTTCCAATTTAATAAAAGAAAGTATTCATGCATTGAGGGAGTGCTTGAGTGGAGGCCCAAGGCCCTTCCGCCATAAGGTATGATTTTTAAAGAAGTTTTTGCTTATTTTGTAGTATAAGATTTCAGCTGGTCTTACTACTGATGTTTAATATTGGAAAGTTTATGTTTCATTATTTTTTACTTATTACAGATTTTAGGACAGGAAGAATACAAAGATACAAGTCTTTTGTACTCAAATTATTTGCAGATAGATATACTTTTGTTCTCCATCATAATTAGTTAGATCACTTTGTCATGTAGCATATTTCTTTCACATAGGATTTTGTAACTAGAAGAGTTATTATTTCTACATTTGAGAAGAGATGGTCTTATGACATTTATACATAAATGATTCTGACTTATTTCTGTGAGAAAATAGTGAGCCAGTTACTAAATATTTTTAATATGTGCCAGACCCTTAGCAATTGCATTTGTTTATAGTTCTGCAAGGCCTATATGAGTCATGATTAAAATCTGGCTATCGTTAACATGCCACACTCGTCTGAGAAATTTGGAGGTATTTAGCAAAACTAACCTCACTGCCAGTGATTCAGTTACTCCTAGGGGTTTCTGAGACCATAACTGCTTATAGGTTTAGAAAGCCCTGTCGGATCCTGCAGAGCTTCTGGTGGCTTGGAACTGATGACCATGCAAATTGCAGCCCAACTTGGGGGTATTTATTGGAGGAAATAAATCCAGAAACAAGGTGTTTAGTGATTGGGTTTAATAGTTACATTGCCATGTCCTTAGCTTGATATATTTCAAGTTTTATTTTCAGTGTAAGGCCAAATCACAATTAGAAAGCTCACTTTGAAGATCAAGATGTCCCTGGCCCAAGATATGTTATTTTTATTCACTGTTATATACACATGAAAGGTTAACATAGAATAAAACTCATAGAAGATGAATGGTACAGTTGAATTAGGAAAAGGTGAAGAATATTCTGAGTACTGTCGACTATCAGAAGAACAAACACATCTATCTAATCCTCAAAACTATTGTCATGGCTCATTAACAGCTTTTGTGCTGCCCCTCTACACAGACTTGTGTCTCCTCATAACATGTGCCAAGTACATGGGATAAAGTCTTACCATTCTTCCTTCTAAGGAGCATTAAGGATAACCCAAAGCTGTTCTACCTTGTATCACTAGGGTGAGGATGTTCTCATACATTTCGTTCTTATATACATGTGTATGGTTTGATTCCTAATAGTTTTCAGAGAGCCAAATTATGTTCCATATGAAGTTCTGACACCAACACTTCTTAAAAGTCCATTATGCTTCACTTCCATTATGCATTTCCATAATTTCCACTAAGTCCCATGTGATTGAAGGCGGCTAGACATGCAAGCATTTCTAATTTTGCCATCTTTTGCTGAGAGTCTGTTGTTTTATTAGGTATCATCTTTCTGATTCCTAACTCCCCAATTATTGTTTGAGCCCAGTGTTGTAACTACTGTGTCAGTCTCCTCTTTAAAGGTGTTCTCCCTTTTGCTGATGCTCTGCATTTCCATGCATGATATACTTCTCCAGGGATTAGTCTCTCTTGATAGTATGCCCAAGGTAGGCGAGATAAATATAAAAATCCTTACATCACAGTAGCTGTCTCACTGAATTTCTTCCTAAAAAGATTTGTTTGTTCTTATGAAAAGCAGTCTGCTACCATAATTCAAAGACATAAGTTCTCTAATCATATGCATTGTCCAGTTTTCACATGCATCTGAAGTGATTGAAATGTCCCTGACTCAGGTCAGTTGTATATTAATCTTCAAAATGTGACATCTTCCCTCTTTTCCCACAGCATGTTGATAAAGTGTTCAAACATAAGGATCTGGAACAAAAACTTGTGGATGCTAAACTTCAACAAACAAGGCAGCTCCTAAAAGAAATTGAGGAAAGACATCAGAAAGAGAGAGATTTTGTAAGTTGAGTTAAAAATATAAATTATTGCCAAATTTTTTAAACCAGATATTTAAAAATCTCTTATTCTCCATCCGTTGTATTACCGAGGCATATATTTGATTAATTTTTTTTGAAAGAGGGGTAACAGGGTGAGGAGATATATATGTGTATGTATATATTTAAAATTCAGAATAAGTTTATATCTTTTTATATAAACAATGTTCGGAATATATTGGATCAAGTTAATGGAAAGACTTGCGCTCATTTGATGCTTAAATTATTATTTCACTTTTCACAAGATAAAAGAATTGTGCCAATTATGTGACCTATAGGATTAGATTCTTTTTAATTTCAGAAACTGAACACATTAGAATTGCATAATGTTAACTATACTTCCTGAAATATCTTTCAAGTAGCTTAGAATTTGGGGTGAGCAAGATTTGGACGTCTCACCTTCTTATTAATGTAGCATTTAGAGATAAGTTTTTAAGTACTGGGATTTTCACAGAAAACTGAAAATGCCCCACTGGAGAAATAATTGGTGTTTTCAACTCAAAATGTAAATTTATTCACATGTATGCATATATTGGAGGGTATATAGAAAAGTACTACAACTGGAATTCCAGTTCATACATGCACATAATTATTCATACATATGTGTTTAAATGGCTAATGGCTACAAATTTTCTCAGCAAGTCACAGTGTCATTAAATTCCTTCAAAAAGAAACTATACTTATTGTGCCATTGGAAAAAGATGGTGAAATTAAGGCTGTCTCTGATTTTTAATAAAACTCAACTGGATATCATCCCAAATCTTTGACCCTTTACAAGTTTGTAGGAATGCTGCCAACACAAAATCAGTTTTAAAACAGTTGAGGAGGCTTCAAAGATGATCCAAGAGAGACAAGATCCATCAACCTCAAGAAAAGAGGAAATAAATTTTAGCTGGCATACAGAAATTGATGGGACAAAACCAATTACTATAGCTTCTTTACCTATTGAAATTGGGATCCTCACAAGTTTTGCAGTCAGTTTTAAATGAAAATCTTCACTTTGGCAGGTTTGTGACCCAGTGAGTGACAAAGATCAAAGTACAAAGATCAGTTAAGTTCAAAAAGCTTATCTTTATCAAGGGGTCATCTTATCAAAGAGCCATCCCATTACTTGTCTGTCAGTGGCATGTGTGTTTATACAATGCTGGAAGCTATGTCATCAGTATTTAAAATACCAGCAGTTTACCTAAGGTGAAAGGTTTCAGTAGAGCTTCCAGATTTAAGGACAGACTACAAAGCAGGAATAGGCTATCCACTGAAAATCTTATGGACATAATAAATACAGTGTCAGTTTCTGAAAAGCTCATGTAAAGAAGCAGAACACTGCCATTGAGAGGGCCAAAATATGAGAACCTTAGACTAGAAGATACTCAAAATATGATTGAAGAGAAGACACCTTCTGAAAATAGAGTCAATGAGCAGCCAACATTAAGGGCTCAGAAGGCAAATGTTTTGAGAATGATGATGGCAACAAATGTACATATGTGCTTGACACAATGGATCTATGTATGGATTGTGATAAGAATTGTATGAACCCCCAATAAAATGATTTTAAAAAGAAAAAAAATAAAACTACAAAAAATAAAGGAAACAACCAACACATGGTTACCTAGGTGCAGTAGGAATAGTTTTTGCCTAGGAGGCATTGAGTTTATATTAATGATGGTAGAGTAATTGTAAAATGATATTAATCATGATTGTACAATACAAAGATTGTATTCAATGGCACTGAATAATACATGTAAATGTTGTTGGAGGTGGTTTTCAATGGCACTGAATTATACATGTAAATTCAATGGCACTGAATTATACATGTAAATGTTGTTGAAGTTGGAGACAGTTTTGTTATTTATGTCTCTGACAGTTAAAAAATAATAATTTCACAAGCAACAATGAGAACCGGGAAGAATAAAATATTCTAAAATTCAGAAAAAATAAAAGTAGAGTCAATATAATGACATGGATGGAATAAAGCTTTGGAAGCAAAATCTTCCAGACCTTCATTTGCTGATAGGGCAGGACCCCAAATCAGTAGAAACAGCATCAAACATTAATTAACAATAAAAACTTGGAGTATACATAGAATGAATTAAAGAAATCTGGAAATTGTGAAAAATGAAATGGAATCCATACAAACTGACACTCTAGACATTAGTGAGTTGAAATAGAATCAGATTAGTCACTTGGAATCAGCAAATCTTTCAGTTTACTATGCTGGGAATAACAGATTCAATGTTATATTCATTGTCAAAAGATTATTTCAAGATCTATCTTGACATTAAATCTTGTGTGCGGTAGGATTATATCTATCCTCATTCATGGAAATCAAGTCAATACAACTTTTATGCAAATGTGTCCTCAACCAGGAAAGCTGGTGGTGATGAAACGAAAGAATCTTACTAACTTTTTCAGTCTGAAATTGACCAAACATGCAGTCAAGATATTTTAATAAATAGTGGTGATTGGAATGTAAAAGTGGGAATAGGAAGGAAGGGGACGGTAGTTGGAAAATATGGCCTTTGTGATAGAAGTGGAGCCATAAATTGAGTGGTAGAATTTTGCAAAACCAACATCATAAATACATTGTTTTCAAAAAGGCAAAAGGCAACTATATACTTCTCCTGATGGAACCTATAGAAATCTGTGAGAAAAGGATGGAGCTGACTAGATGGTTGTTTGTTCAGGTTGATGTTGAAAAATTCTTAAAGTTCACAAATACCAAAAGAAGACTTTGAGTCTCACCCAAATGACTTTGGTGACATCTCAATAACAGATTTGATGCATTGAATGCTAATGACAGAGAAGACCCAAAGAGCTGTGGGAGGACATCAATACCATAACTGACAAAGAAAGCAAAAAGTCACCACAAAGACATGAAAGAAAAGATCCAAATTGATGTCAGAAGGAACTCTGAAACTTGGTTTTAATCCTAGAGTAACTAAGACACATGGAAGAAAGGATGAAGTCAAAGAGCTGAACAAAGGGCAGCTTGTGAAGACATTAAAATATAGTGAAATGATAAATGCTTAGAATTAGAAAACTAAGAAGGAACATGCTCTGCATATCTTAAAAACTCAAGAAAAAAATCAATACACAACTTGCAATATTTAAAGATTCTGTGAAGAAAATATTGAATGTTGCAGTAAAGATCCAAAGAAGATGGAAGAATACACAGTAACTATACGAAAAAGAACTAGTCAATATTCCAGCATTTCAGGAAGAAGCATAAGAACAAAAACCAATGATACTGCAGAAATGGTTCAGGTTGCATGGTAAGCATTAACCAAAAACGGCTCCAGAAATTGATAGAATATTGATCAAAATTTTGCAGTAAGTCAATGAAGCACTGGAATCACTTGCCTTTGCCAAGAAATTTGGATCAACTGACTGGAAGCAACCCCAGTTTGTACCCATTTCAAAGCAAACTGGACCAACAGAATGCTCACATTATAGAAAAATATCATTAAAAGAACCTCCATGAAAAATTATGCTTAGGTTCATTCAGTAGCACTTGCAGCAGTACATTGACAGAGAGGTTTAGACTGGATCTAGAAAAGATGGGAAGCAAGTGATAGATATCATTACTGATATCAGATTATTCTAATCAGATAATACCGGAAAGATGTTTACTCAATCTGTATGCTGAAGAAATAATTAGCGAATTTGGATTGGATTATATGAAGAAGAGTGCAGTGTCTGGTTTGGAAAAACATTTATTAACTATGCAGAAGAAAGTTTATGAAGATGCAGGTGACACAGGTGCGGGTGTGCTTTCTGTGAGGAGGACCTGAAGGACTACTGATGATGAAGAGAATTGGGTCTCAATTCATTATGATTTGGGATTCAATGAAAAGACCACACTCAGCACAACTGAAGCGATATCATAATAAATGTAGAAAAAGTTGAAGTTCGCCAGCAATGTGTCTAGCTTAGGTTTGCAATCAATGATTATGGAAGCAGCAGTAACGAGAGCAAAACATGAGTTGCGCTAGGTAATCTGCTGCACAAAACCTTAAGAGTGTTAAAAATCAACATTTGAGGACTAAGGGGAGCCTGTCCCAAGCCATGGTATTTTCCTTTCCCACTTATGCATGTGAAAGTTGGACATTGAATAAAGAAGACAAAGAATAGTGGATACATTTGAATTGTGGTGCTGGAGAAGAATATTGAAAGTGCCATAGATTGTTAAAAGTATAAATCATTCTGTCTTGGAAGAAGTACAGCTAGAGTGCTTCATAGAGGAAATGATGAGATTTAGTCTGACCTACTTTAGGAATGCTGTTAGTAGAGACCATTCCTTGAAGAAAGACATGGTGCTTGGTAAGGAGGGAAGCAGTGAAGACCTTCTTCACAGTGACTGTGTCAATGGACTTAAACATAACAACAGTTATGAAGATGGCATAGGACCAGGCAGTGTTTAATTCTTTTGGACATTGGGTTACTGTGAGTCAGAACAGGATCAATGTAAACAACATCAACAAACTACATTCTAGTCTTTTAGCAAGATTGAAACTAATGACAACTTCATAGAACAAATTATAAGTAAACAGGTAAATCTTAGAATTAATTGATATAATACAGAAAACAATTATCTAATCAAAACTAGTTTCTGCAGGGACTTTTGGGGCATATTAAATTCAAAGTAAAAATATCAACTCAGAAGTTATAGCAGAATGGGCTGAGGCATAGGTATAGTTGTGACAACGCAATGTTACATTTGTTGTAGGTAGAATTGCCATCCACTGGAACAGATTTTTACAGCACCTCACAACAATCTTGATAGAGTGATTATGGGGTCTTCTGAAGAATATTAAAGGAAATTGAAAACAAAGAATATTTTCCTTATGAGTTTTTTTTAACTTGACAATGCATCCACTCAATCTTCAAGAGAAACAAGGACTGCCCAACATAAATGTAATGGGGAATCTTTACTCCATCCACCCAGCATTGGTCTTGTTCTTTTCGAGTTACTGTATTCTCAAAACTCTCAAAGAACTTGTGATAGGAACCTGATTTGTGTTCCGTGAAAATTCCAAAATGTCATTTCAACATAATGTAAATTGGAAAACATAGAGCTATTGAAGGAAGTTTTAGAAGAATTGACAAGTACATAGGCCCAGATGAAGAATATATCAAAATACAAGATTCACCTTTAAAAAAACCTTAACCATTGTAGAAAAATTGTACAGTAAACAGTTATGCATTTAAGTTCATGATGTAACTGTGTTGGATACACACGTGAAGTCAAAATGTGTTGTTATAAAATCATAAAAAAACCTTAACAAAATATCTATAAAGGTCTCTTTATTATAGTAGTTTTTTACTTAAGCTCTTGTGTACTCTCACACACATCTGTCTATATAACCATGGGTGTATGTAGGTTGGTAGGACATGTACGTGCTTGCTGACTGGCTTAAGAACCTTCCAAGGCTTATGTAAACTTTTTACTCCTAGAAATTGAATCTCACTATTGCTTGCTATATGTAACTTAATTACAAAGGTAAGTAAAAAATTATCAAAATGTCAAGCTGTTGTTTCTCAATATATCCTCTTGCTAGGCTTAAAGACCTTTAAAATTGATGTTTTCCTGTCTAACTTTCAAATTATACTCCATCAAAATAGCAGTATTTTATTTTGGAGGCAGGGGTGGTCATAGCAGAACTAAATTTTGTTTCTGCAAAATGTTATTTGAGTTTGGGAAACACAGAAAGGGGAAATGCAAAATAAGAGCAATAGATAGAATAAGTGATGATTTCCCAGTAAAATTCTCACAGGACAGCACTTACTAGGCTCAAAGAATGAGCAGGTATATTGTTATTACAATAGGAAATAAAAAACCACCACGACCAACAACAAAACAACGTTCCCAGTTTTTTTCCTCACCACTGCAAGTTAAAATTTTCTTTTAAGTTTCCTTATAGTAAGCCCCATAATCATACTTTGTCCTGTGAGAGAATGTCTCCCAGAAATAGGTTGCCGTAATTTTTGAGCTGACCACTGTACCTTGAGTATAACCCAGCAGGTCACCTTGAAAGCCAAGTGGTAATTGGGCATTTGTTCAGGAACCTAATGAGACAGTTTAATCACATTTTATATATAAAGTGGTAAGTACCAGAGTTTTTGGTCCTCATACTGCATCAATACCAGCTATCATCACATGCCTCACCAACGAAAATTCATTTCAGCAATCTCATTAGAAGTGAGTCCATTAAATGTTTGACCATTACAGTTTGATGATAAATATCCAAATGGCCATCAGCAGAAAAAAGATTCACCACTCCTTATACAGATGAAACCCAAGAACATATGAATTGATAACCTAGTAGCAATACTTTTTAAAATTTAGTTTTATACAATTTTCTTTAAAACCCAGGTGTTATTTTACACTGTCCTCTGATAAGTGATCAGAAATAGATCACTATTTGCATTGATTTTCTTTATACATCTTCATCCTGCCATATCTTGCTTCCTGTAATGGATAAGCTTACTAAACTCCAGATAAGGACAAATGGGAATTTATTTCTTACCTGAAACAATAATTTCACTATTAGCCTTTAATACCAAGTACATTTTCTATTTAAACAGTAAAAAGTCATTCCTGTATCGCTAATGCGGACAAAATAGATAATTCAAAATATCTCATTTTAGAACTTGTGATTCTTGCTAAGTTAGCTAGTGCAAGGATAAAGAAGAAAAAACTTAAGTGAATGACCATTTAACTTTAGCTATGTTTAGTATTTTGCCAAAATATTTCTGTTTTCTAGTTACTAAGAGAAGTGACAGAATCAAGACATAAATATGACTGTATGAAACTGCAAGAAGCACAACTAAAACAGCAGGTAATATTATTGTGTGGTGTGGTAGAGGAAAGTATATATATACATAAATATATATATTCTATATGTGGTTCTACTTTGTTGTTTTTGTTTATTTTGACCCAGAATCAGCTGAATTGAAATAGATAATTCTTGCCCATCATTGTGGCTAACTACCTTATATGCTTGAATATAACCCAACCCAAGTATAAGCCGAGGTACCTAATTATTGCCTGGGAAATCAGAAAAGCTGATTGACATGATTATAAGCTTAGGGTGGAAAATGCAGATGCTATTGGTGAGTTTCAATAATCCAAACAAATGAAAAAAAATTACTAAAAATTGAGACATCAGTGGGGTAATGTATTTAAATATTTATTTTAAATAAAAAAATAAAAGAACTAGTCATTTAGCATTAGTAAGCCAGCACAGTAAGTGGCAAAAAGGTTCAACAAAAACAATAAGGACTCAACAATAATACCTTAAGAGTACTGTTCCCTGAGCTCAATCAGCAACCAAGCTAAAATGTAAAGAGCTAAAATCCTTCAAAACTGGATACCTCATCATCATCCGTATCCCAATGCAGAGCTTCAGTTAGTGTGAGATCATCATAGACGCTGTCCTCACTGAGATCACCATCATCACCATCACTGCTGTCATTTTCATACAAAGCAGTCTTCACTGCCATCCATCCATTGCATCACTAATACTGCATTTATGGAAGGCATGTCACACCATGTCTTCAGGAATGTCTTCCCATGCGTCTCGAACCCACTTTGCTATTAACTCTGTGTCAGGCTTCATGAGATTAGTCGGGCTTGACCAGATGACATCCATTCATGTCACATCCTTCGCACCCGGTCTTTAAAAGGCTTATTCAAAGATACATCCAGAGGCTGCAGTACAGATGTAAGCCCACCTGGAATAATGGCTAAAGTAACTTTATTAGATTTTGCCAGTTTTTTAAATGTCATTCGATAGGTGGGCTCTGAACATCTCCCAAACAAGTAATGATGGCTTTTTCTTTAAGGTCGTCGGTTCCAAATTTCTTCGAGCCATTCTTTTGTTCTGTCTTCATCCATCCAGCCTTTAACATGTGCACACACAGGAATTCTTGGTGGGAAATTGATCTTTTTTTAGGCAAGGTGTTTCTTTTAAAAAGAATGACAGGACATAGCTTAGTTCCATTAGCCAAACATGATAGAACAACTGTAAAGTGTTTTTTTTCATTTCCTGTGGTTTTGAGAAAAATGTTTTTTTTCTCCTAAATTTGTTACAGTTCTGTTACTTGGAAGATCAAAAGACATGGCAGCTTCATCCATATTCCCAATATCTGCCAGGTCAAAATTACAAATCCTTCTTTGTTTTATAATAAATGACTAGAATGACATAATTTTTTTCTTCAAGGTCCTGTGGCAATTTCTGGGAAATCGTCATTCTTGATCTCAAACATAGTAGGCCAAACCTATTCATGAAGTGGGTACACCATCCTGCTGACGCAGCAAATTTTGCAATGCCTGGTGCTTTTTATTTTTCATTATTTGCCCTTTGTAGAGCTTGTGTGTGGGATTCCCATGCATGTTACGCAGTAACCATTTTGGTGACAATCCATAACCCATTTATGAAATTTACTCTCTAGAGCCTCAGAAAGAGACATTAAACCATGATGAGCATTTTCAGCTTTTGGAATCTGTTCCAAGTCAGCCTTCATTTTCTGCCAGTCCCTCACTTGCTTTTCGTCACACAGAATTTTCTACTTGCAATACTGTTATTTCTTTCTCCTGCTCTTTACACAACCTTCATTTTGCAACCAGTTTCATATGACTGGCGGTTTTGTTTGGATCCAAGAGTATCTATTTCTAATAGGATTAAAAAATCAAGACTTTGATAAAGAACTTTCATGGTAATGTCTCCCCTCCCCTGAGAAGTGTTAGCTAGGAGGGGTGGGGGAGTCCGTATGGGCCAGGGATGCAGGTTGTGAATTAACACAGAGACCAGAAGGGAGAGACGGGGTGCAGCTACAGACACATTCTTACCAGTTCAGCTGCTGGCTTAAGTGAATCACTACGGGTGCTTCTGTGAATTGGAGACGTCCACGACATAGGACAGCTCTGATTGGTTAGATGTGAGTTAACAAACAAAGACCTGCAGTGTCAGTGGGTCTTTGAATGAACAGTGGAGAATTGGCAATTGTCCCCTTACCTCGGGGATGTGGGGAGCCAGTGAGATGTTACACCTCGCTGGCGTACTACTGACCTGTGTCTAATGACCTGTGTATAAGTTGAACACCAGTTTTTCAGCACATTGTTTTGTGCTGAAAAACTCGGCTAATAAACGAGTAAATACAGTAATTCTTAACATTTCCTAGTGCTTTCCTAGTTCAAACATGGACATCCCTTCTTCTTATCCAGTATTTCCACTTGTACCTTTATTTTCTGTTTCACGAGAACATAACCTATTATGAAAACTCCCTATAAAACAAACCTAATTTATAGTTATTAGGAATCAAAATCTAATCTTGCTTCTCTACCTTAAGTTTGGGTCCTGCAAGAATGTTTCTTGAACTTGTTAAATTTAGAATTCATTTGTTCATACACGTAGAGAATAGAGTCTATATGATAATTTTCTTAAAGACTTTGGGAAGATTCAATTTATATTTACCCCTCTCAGTCTCCTCAGACTCTGTTTTAAATTTCTGCCTTTTATTTTTTGAATGACTTTTAAATATCATAGCCTGAGTTTTCTTATCCAGGATTATTTCAAATGTTTTGCTGTCATTGTTTTCCCTCCTGATATTTACAGAATCTGTTTTCTTTTTGGCTATTCCTTTGTCACTTTGTATTGTTGGTTGGTGAAATTCAGTCTCTCTTGTTCCACTAAATTGTCTCGGTGTAATTATAGGTATGTTGGTAGATACCATTTATTTGTGGGCTACTGTTGTTCTCTGCCAACATTTGATTGTCACTTGTTGCTGTGATTCTAGAAGCTATATTGCTGGTATTTCAAATGTCAGCAGGGTCACCCAAAGTTAACAGGCTTCCCCCTTTAGACTAAATAGCTGCTGCTAACTTGGGCGATAGAATTGAGACATTGTCCAATACTGAGAGCAACCTGGTTGGAAGCAGAATATTATTGGGAAGTGCCCAAAGGTGTGCTCCCAGATTGGAAAGCACTCAAAATATGACTAAGGAGTAGGTGCTTTCTCAAGATCAGGATGCTTTCTCAGATAGACAATCAAGATGCATTCATAATTATTGGCAATTAGAAGGTTAGGAGGAGGAAAAAACAGTAGTTGGTGATAGATATGAAACGAGATTACATGATGTAATTTTGAAAAACCATTGACTTGTTCATAATTAATTGCATTTTTCAAAAGCCCGAAAGTCAACTACACATATAGACTTATTCAGGTGAATTCACAGAAGTCATTTTCATTACATCTCTCGGAAGAAACAGTGGGAAAGATAAAAACAGGCCAGTGGCTGCCGATGGAATAGACCATTAATTGCGCATATGTAGGGTTCTGGTTTAAGCTAATGGAAAATTAGGGCAAGTCCATTAGAGCTAAAGTAAGCCAGGATTCTATATCTTAAATTTCAAGAAGAGACCAAGAGCATTCAGCACATATTTGCTGTATTGAACGTAATGACAAAAGACCTGATGAGCTGTGGGAGGACATACTGAAGAAAGGAAAAGGTCCCATTAAAAGTTTAGAAGAAAGAGAGAAATCTGTGTATGTCAAAGAGACTCTGAAACTTGTCCTTAATCACAGAGTAGCTAAGGTTAATGGAAGAAATAATGAAGTTAGGAGAACTGAATAGAAAATTTTGAAGATCAACTCAAGAAGTAACATATAATGAAATGTGCTAAGAACCCAAGTTCAAAAACAAAGGGAGAACATCCTGACATATAATTTCAAGCCTCAATTTTCAGTATTGACAATATTTTATAGGCAAATATTGAATAATTCAAGAAGCATCCAAAGAAGATGGAATGAATATGGAGTCATTGTGCCAAAAAGAACTAATCAACATTCCACCATTTTAGGGAGCAGTGTATGAACAAGAACAAATGATACTGAAGAATAAGTTGAAGCTTCACTGAACACATTAGCCAAAAAGAAGACTTTGGGAATATAGAATTCCAAATACAAGATTTCATTGAGCTGATGAACACTGAAGCACCTATTCATCTATGCCAGGAAATGTGGATGACTTGGCTAACTGTCTGGAAGTGATCCCTATTTGTAACCATCTCAAAGAAAGTATACCCAAAATACAGAATATCATTAATATCACAAACTAGAAAAATTGTGCTAAAGATCATCCACCAAAGGATTTACTAGGAGTTGCAGGAAGCTTAGACCAGATTCAGATGAGGAAGAGGAACATGTGAAATTGCTGATGTCAAATGGATTTTTGCTGAGAGCAGGAAATACCAGATGATTTCACCTGCTTTATTGACTATACAAGGCATCTGCCATTGTGGATAATAAGTTTATGCATAAACTTGAAAAGAAAAGGAATCTCAGGACTCTACATTAAATTTTTAAATGGATAAAAAGGAAGACATCAGTTTAATATATGACAAAATAATAACAAATTATTAAGGGTACATGAGGAGAACTATCAAGGATACATGAGTGAGAGGGGAGCTGGAGGAGCTGATACCAAGGGCTCAAGTAGAAAGTAAACAATGTTTTGAGAATGATGAGGGCAACAAATGTACAAATGTGCTTGACATACAGTGGATATATGTGTGGATTATGATTAGAGTTGTACAAGCCCCCAATAAAATGATAGAAAATCAGGAAAGATAGGTGACAGGGTTGTGTACTCTCAATATTTATTCAACAATCATTATGCTCAACAAATCACAGAAATTGGCTTATATGAAAAAGAGTGAGGCATCAGAACACGATATGCACATGACACAACCTTATTTGATGAAAGCAAGGAAGACTTACAGACTTGCTACTGATGATCAAGGATTACAACTCAATGTGAAGATGACTAAAATCCTCACAATCAGACCTACAGTTAATATCATGATCAATGTTGAAAAGGTTGAAGTTGTCAGGGATTTTGCTTAATGCTTATGTCCACACTGAAGCCTCATGGAAGCAGCAGTAAAGAGAGCAAAAGATATATTGCATTAGGTAAATCTGCTGCACAAAACCTCTTTAGAATCTTGAAAAGCAAAAATATTTCTTTGAGTACTGCAGTGCACCTGATCCAAACCATAGCATTCTCTATCCCCTCTTGTGCATGTGAAAGTTGAACATTGAATAAAGAATCTGAAGTGGAATGAATGCATTTGAACTGTACTCTGAAAAAGAGTATGGAAAATACTATGAGCTGCAAGGACAAATCTGTCTTGGAGGAAGTATAGCCAGATGCTCTTTGAGGTAAGTGTGGTGACACTTCATCTTAACATGCACTGGATGTCTTGTCAGGAGAGAACAATTCCTGGAGGAGGACATCTGTATGGTAAGAAGGACAGGAAAAAGGAGGAAGACTCATTTAGTAGACTGATGCAGTGGTGGCAACAGTGGATTTGACCAGATGGCAATTGTGAGGATGATGCAGGACACTGGTTTCTATGGGTGGGAGATGACTGGAATGCAACTAACAACACCTGATGACAATAGTGACCCAGTTGAACAGAACAGAATCATCCCTGTCAGTTGTCAAGGCTTTCTACTTTATAAGAGCAGAAAAGTCTTTTTTCCCCCTCATTGGCTCTTGTGAATAGCAGCCTACTCTATGCCTTTCTGTCTTATAAGGTTACTTAATTGCTATTCCTGAATTCTTCATTTCCCCCCCTTTCTATCTTCTGAAAATCTGCTCAGTATTTGTAGTTCAATCATGCCTTAAAGTTACCCATGCTGGTTAAGTGTTAGGATAACTAGACCATGTTTCTCAGGGTTGTTTTTTTGTGTGACAGTTATGTGTTAATAACATCTTCTATTTTGTGATCTTATATGGCTACTATTTGGAATCTAACCATGTCATTAATGGAGGGAAGGGTATATAGTTCATAAGGGAATACAAAAGTATGAATTTTTAAAGCTTTTTAACTATAGTTTTTATAAATTTACATTTAGTAGTTATATCATTTTAAAATGTATATTTCATGATAAAGTTAAAATTTTGAAAGTGTAAATAGATTTCTGTGAACCGTGTGAATTTGTCATTTATGTTTGGTATTCAAGGATTGGGTGTGCATTTATTCTTAATTCAAGTAATTAGTTCTTAATCATGTTGTGTTCCTTTGAAAGTCTTTCATATTTTAAAGTGTTTGCCTGGAATTAAGAAGATGTAATGTATTTTTCTCAGATTTCTTTCTATATGGGTAAATTTGAAGAATTCCAGACTACCATGACAGAAAGCAATGAACTTTTTATATCCTTCAGGCAGGAAATGAAAAAGGTATTTGTGCATTTTAATCAGTAGTAATTAAAAGGAAAATCATATGTGAAGTTATTTTAGGCATGATTACAATTACTACTTGGATGAGATAGTCATTTTGTTAGTATCTTAATTTATCTTTCTGATAGATACCATTTATTTTAGCTGCTAACTTTGAGGTCATGAATTTGAAACTACCAATGGCTCTACAGGAGAAAGAATAGGCTTTCTGCTCCTGTAAAGTTACAATCTCTGAAACATGTAGGGGTAGTTCTCAATACAAATGGTAATTCCACTATTAAATACTTATTATTAGAAAATGTTTTCAAAGCCATTGCAGGTAACTCCTTGTTCTTATTCACAAACTATAAAGTATTCCTTAAAAAGTCAAACCACAAATTCAGTTAGAAAATTCAAAAAAGGTAACAATTTAATTGAAATTGGATTACTTCCGAGATCTACCTAATTTGTGAAATATTTTTCCTCATTTCAGTTATATTTGAGCTTCATATGTACATATTTGGTGCAACAAATCCATTCTTCATATACTCATTATATAAATATCAAAAATGTTAATCAAATTGTTATTAATATTTAAAAGTAAGTGAAATCTGAAATTTTAAATTAAGATTTACACATTAAAAATTACTGTTTATTAGTTGGTTTTTAAAAAAATTTAAAAATAAAATTATCTACCTCTTAGAAGAAAATTATGACTCTTTTAAATTTTAGATACACTGGAGTAGAAAATTTTAACAGTCTGGAAGTATGTATTCACATCTCCCTCTTAAAATATAAATGGGATATGCTAGAAGTAAATAAGTAGCGTCTGACCCTTTTATGGTTTTTCCACCCTAAAATAGGAATCACAAAAGCATCTCCTGCTGAAATAGGATATTTCAGAGAGTGATCAAGTTTTAAATTCTCAGATTACCTTTCTGGTAATTTTATTTTAATTTTCACTTTCTGGTATTGTTAGATGTAGTAATCTGAATATGTCAGTTAGCAATAGAGTTCATCTTTCTTGTCTAATCGCCTGAGACTCTAGATGAGGAAGAAAATGTTAAAGAGTGAGTGAGTGAGTGCAAGTGAAAGTGTTTTCTAGAATTTAAAAGGGAACCCAAGCTTTACTCATTGAAGTAGGTAGAGGAAGTCCACATTTTATGACATACACTTCATGATTGCATATGAATCAGGGTGAGTAGATAACTATGCCTTTCTTCTAAGTGCCTCTGGGGAGACCAGAGTAACTGAGAACTTAACTATGTGCACCAACTAGAGACACTATCAAAATTAACCCGAAGCTTCCATAGAGTCTATTCCAACCAGCACTTTTAGGCTTTGGAGATTTTAAATCTTTACCAGAGCAGACAATTTCATCTTTCTCACATTGAGCAACTGGTGAGTATGAACCATTGGCCTTGTGATTAGCAGCCCAGAACCTAACCCAGCTCCAGGAAAATAGTGCTGTTTCTGCAGAATCTTCTGAACTGGGTGTGAGTATCCAGTACTCAGTACTATCATCACTGTCAATTAATACACAGCCTATGTCTTTCATGACCTCTTCCCCAAGAATTTGACCCTACTAGTGTTATATTAAAGCACAAGGTGTTTCTCTTTTATTCCTAGCTTAGTGCCCTCTACTTTGGGCAAAGCTGGTTTGCAGTCAAAGTATACAAAAGAATATTAAATATTGGTCCTGTGGCATCATTCAGTAAGATTGTTGTTTTCAAGTGGGGCTCATTTTATCTTTGGTAAAATATTAATTATAAAGATGATGAAACTATGAAACATTTTTCCTAGTCACTAGAGTCATACTAGAATTTTATAGTTGTGTTCAAAAGAATTATACAGCCTCTAGTTTTTTTGGTTTCTCTAGACTTAAAAATATTCTGTTGTTAATTGGGAGTTAATACATATATCATTCCATAGTTCATTAACATCAAGCAGAATTGTACCATTGCTACCACAATCAGTTTCCAACCATTGCCTCTAGTTTTCAAACTACTATTGTACCCCTGATTCTTCTTTCGGGAACAAGAATTCCTGTCCTTCCAAGAGTCTTTTGATGTGTTACTTTGTTGGACTGATTCCCCAGAAAACTCAAAATTGAATTTCTTAAGAGACTGTTGATACTTCTCACAATGCTTTATCCCCTTCTGGGTATTCCACTTCTAATAAAGTTTCTCGCCCCCTTTACCTTTTTATCTTTGCTTTAAAGTAATTATTTACCATTTGATCTCAGATAATTTTAAAAAGTGACCAGTATTCACTGGCAATATTCTTTATAACATGAGCAAATCTCCTAAATCGTGAACAGGTTCTCTTGGGGAGTGGGAGTAGTTGTGGTTTAAGATTTATGGAATATCTAAGGGTGACCATGTTCTGGAGTCTGGGAGTCTCAATGGGTTCAGCAAGTTTGGATTTTTTAAGAGTTTAAAAATCTACCTTTTCCTCTACTTTTATCAGGATCGATCTATTATTTTGAATCAATAGTTGGTAGTGATACCCAAACACCACATGCCCCTTCTGTTCTTAAGGTAGATGGAGCTGTTAATCCTGTGGACTACAGTACTTTCTTCTCTTAGGCTTTGGTTTGGGTGCCCCCCCACCCCCCTTCCCCACTTTCTTTTTGGTTCTAACAGAGGTCAGGAATGTTTTGCAGTCTGCGTAAATGAAGCTTTGATTCTTGTGGACTGTTAATTCTTTAGAAAGTTTCCTTTCTGAATCTATTGTCTCCCTAGCCTTTTACATTTATAAAAATGAGCTCAATAGTTATAATCTTAAATGTTGATAAAGTATGCTCTTATAAAACATGCAATTGGTTAAGACAAGACTAATAAGTGAGAAAAGCACATTAAACATTTTTGGGTTTGGAGTGATAATGAATGAAACATGAACTTTAATTTGTATTGATTTAAAGATGACAAAGAAAATTAAAAAACTGGAAAAAGAAACCATAATATGGCGTACCAAATGGGAAAACAATAATGAAGTTCTTCTAAAAATGGCTGAAGAGGTAAGATAGTTTTATTGACTAAATTATGTGTACTTATTTAAATATTTTTCTCCCCAATAAATTAGTCCATGCTTGTGTTGTAAACAACTAAAACGTTTTCATTTTTGTCTTATGGAAAATTTGAGATTACACTTATTCTGGCCTGTTAAAATTGGTATTCTGACCACTCTTAAAAGAATTCTGATGATTCAGAGGGTTAAGTGTTGTTGGGCTGCTAATTGAAAGGTCAAACTTTAACAGCTTCGTGAGGATAAAAACATGCTGTGTTAGACGGGGTTCTCTTAGATAAAACTAGATTTCTTATAATTATATATATATATGTTTATAAAGGTATATAACAGAAGAAATGAACTGTTAAATTATATACAGATAGATATATAATACAAGAAATGAACTGTTAAATTATAAAGCAGTACAAATGGCTCAGTGTGACTCACTCCCAAGAGAGTTTTGAGACACTGGCAGTCCTTCAAGTCTTGAGAGTCGCCAGGCACTCATCTGTAGAGAGAGCTAGGCTATCCCAGCAACCAGCAAGGCAGGTCACCAACTGTCAGGCCCCAGTTAAGACATGTAAATTTAAATCGTGTGGTCTTAAAGGGATCTCAACTTACAGCGACACAATCCACAGGCTAAGTGTCCCACAGGTAGTGTAACCTGTAAATTGAGGCACAGAAAAAGCAAGGGAGAGCCACAGCCTGGTCCGATGATAAAAGAGCGAAAGACAAGAAAGCCAATCCATTTATCTCTCCGCCCTTCAATTAATCCCACTTGTGTTTATTGGTCAGGTTGGTACAAAAAACTATCTCAGTAGCTATCCTGCTTTTATAGGGTTGTACAATTTCAGAAACACTGGAACAGTTTTATTCTGTCCTATAGAGTTGTAGAAAATCAGAATTCACTCAGCAGCACTGAGTTATAACGGTCTCAGTCTCACCTCACTCTAATATTTTTAAATTTTATTTGTGATAATGCCCCCAAAGTTACATATCTGAAAAAAATCTAGGTCACGCAGATTCTTCAGGCTCAAGGGCTACAATTTTGAGAGCCTCTTCTTTATAGAAATGGTCAACATTTTACCTTCTTTGTATTACAGAGTAGAAATTGTAAACTCAGTTGTTTTGCTTCCATCATTTTTCCTTTCCCAGAAAAAGTACTTTATGTTTTGCCAGTTTTATTATAAATGAGATGAGTTTAGTTTGCAACTGTTAGATTTTTCTTTTAAAAACTTGAGAAGACTAACATAATATCTCAGAGGAGAAAATTTTAGGCTTTACAAATTGATACATTTTTCAAAATTGTTAGAAAGGAATTGGAATCCCTATGGAAAAATTAAACCCTTACATACCAACTAGTCTTGCTATCTGAAATTTGGCATTTTCTACTTGCAATTAAAAAGAGTATTTTATACGAGTGCCACCAGTCTAAGCAAAACAAATTCCAGAGTATAAAACAAATGTAATGCTGGCTGTGATTAATAAGGATGTGTATCACTGTGGCTAGTCTTTTCTTCTCAGTAGTGCGACCCTTACTGAACAATGCAGTCATTTGTTACCTGAGGTGATTATCCTTTGTTTTCATATAGATTTTGCACTTATTTTCTTACAGAAAATTGTTCGTGATAAAGAGTACCAGACCTTGCAAATAAAACTACAACGGCTAGAGAAGCTGTGCAGAGCTCTTAAAATACAAAGAAATGAGCTCAGAAAGAAGATTGAAGTTCTTCAGAACCAGCTTATGTAGATTTAAAAAGGCCTGGATTAGAGCCTTGTGTTGTTTTTTATTTTCTGGAGGACGTGAGTATTTCCTCAGAAAAACATCCCAGAGACTAATTGGAGGTGAAACTCAAAGCATCAAATAAAACAAAAAAGTAGCCCAACCAATTCTTGGAAAGGATTCTTTGTAAGCATTTAACCAATTAGTTAAAGAAAGTATGATTACTATTGAGATACACGATTTTTGTATAACTTTCTCTGCTAATTGTAACTATTGGTTTTGTGGGAACCTTTCTTACTTTTCTCTACCATACCTGTATTTTCTTAGAACAATGACACCTAAATGATACAAGAGGCTACTTAACAATTTTCCTTTGTTTTAATATATATATTTCCCCTACTGTTACACATTATCTTACCTTCCTCTCATTGGAATTGATGTGTGTTTATTGCTTTGTTCTTTCAGTTTTTATATGAGTATATTACCGTACCTCTGCCCATAACTCATAATTCAAAAAATGAGATTTTTCCCTTATAATAATTCCATGTGAAAATGTTAATTTAAATAATTTGAGGACCATTAATACAATTCAAAAAGAAACATTAAGTTTTAGTTTTGAACCATATTATATCAGAAATAAGTTTAGTATATTTGGATCAAATTCATTTTTGGTATTGTTTATATTTGACAAGGGCATATGAAGATTCACTTAAAAAAAGCCTTTGTAGGCAAGTCATTAGACAAATAGTTTAAGAGTTTATAAGACTAAAAACATAAGGATATTTAAGTCAATATTGTCTGTACACTTTGGATGACATTTCTACACTTCTCTGTCCTTAATTTTTCTTTCTGTGTTTAATGTGGCTAAATAGTTTTGCTTATGTAGTCCTTACTTGGAGCCACAAGATGGTACATGTCTCACTGCTAATTAAAAGTTGGGAGTTTTGAGTTCACAGAGAAGCCCCTCAGAAGAAGGCTTGGTGATGTATTTAGTTTTGAAAAAATAACTATTGAAAACTAATGAATACAGTTCTTAGTTAAATGAGTTGTTTTGCATTTAAATTGACAGCAACTTATATAAGGGGTCTTATCCATTACCTACAATAGATTGAAAATAACTGCAAAGAGTCTCTTATAGGAGACTATTTATGGTCTCACCAGGGGCCAGAAAGTAGAAGAAACTAAATTCACCTTTCTTTTTTTAATTCACCTTTCATATAAAGTATTTATCACGGTGCTGGAACAAACAAAGCAAAATCAAAAGCTTTACAAATAGATCCCTTAGCTACTAATTGAGCCAGTGGACTGACTTCCCTGAAGAGAAATTGTAATATATATATATATTACAATTTCTCTATTTCTAATATATATAGTCAATCTCTTTAACAATTAGATTTCCATAATAACTCTGGACTTTGGGGTTTGGGTCTGCTATACTTAGAATACTTAGTTTATGGGTTTTGGTATGCTGAGTTAGATTTTACTGCGTGAAGTAATACATTAAATGGACATAGATTTTGTTGGGGATAAATCTGGCTTTCTTTAATAGTTACTCCGTTTACTCCTATTACAACTGAAAATAAAAACAAATCATCCTCTGAGAAAATTGTCCTCTCAAACAGGATTTCCTGCCACGGACCAATCAATGTTGTAGCTGTGTGCCATGCCCATGTCCAGAGTCTGCTACATTCTAGAACAGGGCTAGCAGACTTTATAGCCCCTGCTTGCCATCTTTCATTAAACAACATAGTAAAGTCTGTCACTTATGGATATGTCTTTTATGTTGCTTTTATACTATATGTAGAGTTGAGTCAAATATTTAATTCCATTGTTTCAAATTTGCCATATCTTAATTGTGAACACTGTAGCTAGTCCAGGAAAATTTTCAATGGTGAATTTATTCAAATTGTATTTGTTCCATCATAATGGAATCTTTTGACAATACTGAGAAAATAGTGTACGATGGATGATGAACAAAATGCTAGGTATTAATCACAAACTATAATCTTCATATTATAGTAATACATTTCTTGATTTTTAGTATTTTAAAGTTAGTTTTACTTAGAAACTTTTGTATAACAGATTATTACTCTTCAATTCTCAGGTGTTAGTAGATAAAACCTACCTCTTTCAGGCTGTCACTGAAAATAACTGTGAAAAGTTCTCAGAGTTAAACACACTTATTTTTACAGCCCACATCCTGCAATAAGACAAATTGATAGAAGTAGTCTTACTTTGCTCTTGAAGACCTTTTGTACAATTTCCCACTAAATGTGATTCTGATTTTATTTACTTAATTCTGTTGACATTGAATAAATACATAACATTAGTTTATAGGCTCTGTCTATTTTTTATTAAAAACATAACCTAAATTTATAATGGCAATCAAGTCCAAAGATACATTTTGTAGATAGCTGACTTATCCTGAATCTTAAAAGGGAAGTTTACTGCGTAATTCCAACAAGTGGGGAACACGAAATTCATTTTATGGGACCAGAGCTGTTTAGATAAATTTTTCTGCCATTACATGAGTGATTCTAGAGTCTACAGTTTAGCGTCTGGCAAGAATTTTAAAAGTAAAATAAGTATCTGCTGTCTCTGGCAGCCTTACCATATCCAGATTTACCAAATATGAAACCAGGAATTGAATAGATGTTGTTAGCATCATACTATTGGTTCTAATTCATAGCAACCCACCTTGTTGAGAGAAATCCATGACACTTTTCTAATTGAAAATACCATGATTTGGTTAAATACGCCTTAGCCCTCTAAGTGACTACCTCTTATAACACTTAAAGAATCATTTTATGTGGGGCACTTACAGCTCTTATCACAGTCCATACACATATCCATTGTGTCAAGCACATTTGTACATGTATTGCCATCATTTTCAAAACATTTTCCTTCTACTTGAGCTGTTGGTCAATCAGCTCATTTCTCCCCTCTCCCATTATTTCTCCCTCAATGAACCCTTGATAATTTATACTTTTTTCTGTCTTACAATGGCCAGTATATCTCTTCACCTGCTTTTCGCTTGTCCGTGCCCTTGGGAGGGGGTTTTATGTAGATCATTGTGATCAATTTCCCCCTTCTCCCCCGACCTTCCCCTTCCCATCCTGGTCTCTATTCTCTTTCTGAGGCATTTATCTGTCCTGGATTCTCTGTTTCCATCTCATATCTGTACCCATGTACATGCTCTTTGGCCTACCATGTAAGGTAGAATCAGGGTCATGATAAAGTAATGATGGAAGCATTGAACTAGAACAAAGTTATATTTCATCGGTGCTATTCTGCACCTTGACTGGCTCGTCTCTTCCTTGTAACCCTCTGTAAGGAGATGTCCAATTGTCTACAGATGGGCTCTGGGTCTCCACTATACCCTTCCCCTCATTCACATCAATATGATTTTTTGTTCTGGGTCTTTGATACCTGATATCTGATCCTATTGACACCTCATGATCACACTTCTTCCAAGTGGACTTTGTTGCTTCTCAGCTAGATGGCCTCTTGTTTATCTTTAAGACTCCAGACACTCTATCTTTTGTTAGCTGGACATGAACTTTCTTTACCGCATTTGCTTTGCACCCATTTTGTCTTCAGTGATCATGTCAGGAAGGTGAGCATCACAGAATGCCAGGTTATTAGAACAATGTGTTCTTGCACTGAGGGAGTACTTGAGTCGAGGCTCAATGTGTCTGGTACCTTGCTATTTAACAAAAATATATGTAGATAGATATTTCCCTATCATTATATATAGATCTATTTATGTACATACATGTCTGTATTTAGACATCTATAATTGTCCTTACCCTCCTTTTGCTTTCCTCTATTTCCTTTTGTTTGTCCCACTATCATGTTAGTCCTTACAAGTTTCAGTAATTCCTCGGTTATATTGTTCTTGATCAAGCCCTACCAGGCATCCTATGCCCTCACCATCGATTTTAGATCACTTGTTCCATTGTCCCTGGGTTTAACACCCACTTCCTTTACCCTGCTGTCCAATGTACCCCTGGAACTGTCTGCCCCCTTGTTTTCTCTGGATTGTTTGTCACACCTATCTTATATAGATAGACATGCAGAGACAATAATAAGCACAAAAACAAAACGGAGCAAAAGAAAAGCCTATAAATAGTTCCAGGTCTGTTTGTTGACCTTTAGGAGTGTTTTACAGTTGAGTCTCATGGGGTGCCACACCTGGCCCAAATTCTAATTTTGGCATTCCCCGTGGATTTTATTTCTTGCTGCTCTATTGCCTGCCCCTAGCATTTCTCCCTTGTATGGTGGGGTCAGATTAGGCACAATTCCTACACTATGTCTCCAATGTTGTCCCCATAGTGCTATGGGTCAGTGAGGGGCATCTTGTCTTATAGTAGGGCTGGCCCTATGGTCCTCTTTGCATTGGCTGCTCTGAGCAGGAATATCATCCTTGGAGCCTGGTGGGCCTGGATGTGTTCCACACTCCTTTCCTCTTTGTTTGCTTCTGTGTACTCTTATCAAATGGGAACTTCTCTCTGCTCTGTAGCTTCAGTCCTGTTGTCTGAAGTGAATTTTTCTGGATGAGGGGAAGTGTCCACATAGTTGGGTTTGGGATCGGTCCCGCAATCTCTCTTGCTTCACGTGATTATGTTGCATTCACATCTCAGCGTATTAGGTTGACGTTTTGTACCTCTCTCCCTGTGGACATGTAAACAACACCCTCCCCCTGGGTAGGTTAGTGCCCTGTTCTGCTACCCATGTCTCTTGTTTTTTCCATTATTTTCCTCTCTTTTTTAGTTGGCTGCAATATGTATCCCTGGGGGTGGGGTCTGGCCCCTGCTGGACCTCAACCATATATGTGTGCAAAACGATTTACCCTACCCCCCCCCCCTTTTGCATTTTTAACCGTACCTCAGGGGACTCATATTGTACTTGTCCTTTTGTGCTTGGCTTACTTCGCATAATTTCCTCCAGTGCTTCCCATGCGGTGATGTGCTTCATGTGTTTATCACTACTTTTTAGATATGAAGTACTCCATTGTATGTATGTACCACAGTCTTTGAATCCATTCATCCATTGAAGGAAATTTGGGTTGTTCCCAACTCTTTGTGATTATGAACTGTGTTGCGATGAACATTGTAGCACAGATGTGTGGCCGTGGTTTGTTTCTTGCCTCTTCTGGGTATATGCCCAGTAGGGGGATTGCTGGGTTATATGGTAGCTCGATTTCCATGTGCCTTCTATATTGCCAAATCAGTTTCCATAATAACTTCTTACACACAAGTCCACCAGCAGTAGATGAGAGTTTCTATCTTAACACAACCCCTTCAACATTTGTTACTTCCTGAGTTTTTTAATTGGGCTACCTTTGAGGGTGTTAGGTGGTATCTCATTGTTTTAATTTGCATTTATCTTATGGCTAATCATTGGGAACATTTACTCTTAGGTCTATTGGTCATTTAGATGTTTGCCACAGTGAGCTTTTCTGTTCAGGTCCATAGCCCACCTCCTCAGTGGGCTGTTTTTTGTTTTTTCTTCTTTGGAAGCCAGCAGAATACTGTAGATTTTAGTAATAAGGCCTTTGTCTCATGTGTCATTGCTAAAGATGTTTCGCAGTCAGTGGGCTTTAATACTTTTGGTTAATTATTTCTATGAACAAAAGTTGTTTACTTTCAGTAGATCCCACTTGTCTATTTGTGATTCCTCTGTATTCGTGTCCTTCTCAATTTCAGATAGTCTATGTATTACCTGTGTCAAAGTTCTCAGGTTTGCCCCATTTCCCTCATTGATGGCCCTAATAGTTTGGGGTCTTACCCAAACTATTTATCTCAGTTAGACTTGGGATTCAATCTTGTTCTTTCAGTCTCCTGGTTGCCTGGATTTCATTCAAGAACCTGGGGAAGTTTTCCCTCGCTGTTTTTGTCATTGACTTCATTGTCTCTTGTTCAGGTAGTCCAATTATTCTAATATTGCGCCTCTTCATAGCATCAGACATGGCTCTCAGATTTTCTTCAACTTCCCTGATTATCTTATTTGATTGCCTTTCCAATTTCTTGATGTCTGCCTTGTGTATCCTCTAGGACAGGGGTGTCAAACTGGTTGCCCGCAGGCCACATGAGGCCCAATGGTAATTTATTGTGGCCCTTGATGTTCTGAAATACAATGTAACACGGGAATCGTGTATACAGAGTATAGCCTCAATCTCCCCTAAGCACTATTTTCTCCATAACAATTTTTTCCTATTTTCATTTTGGAGCTTCATGGGCCACAAAATAAATTACCATTGGGCCTCATGTGGCCTGCGGGCAACCAGTTCGACACCCCTGCTTTGGGTCACTGGTTGGAGTCCTCTTGTGTTCTCAAGTCTGTTGGAGAAGTCTGAATTTGCTATGGCTTTTGTGATCTCGTCCTTTAGGCCTTAATATTACTCTTGCGTGCATGGCCTTTATGTCTTCTATAGTTTCATCCTTATTCTGTATTATTTCCTTATATCCTGTATGACTATAAGCAAAACACTAAAAATTTATTTTATGTGGCAGATCAATGTCTGCTTGTCTATGCATCTTTTTAGGTTGAGGACTTTTTCCAACATTGCCTTTTATTTCTCCTGTTTGTTTTTTTTTCATTAAGGTTTTTGGGACTGATTGCTGTTTGTGTTGTGTTGTTTTAGAGGAGCCTGGTGCCATTGTCTAGAAATGTGAAGAGCACTGGGCTCTGGGAGAATTGTAGGAATACTTCTTCAAACTTCCTGTTGCTAATTGTATTGTGGGCTACCCTTGTGCCTTAGCCTCTTGTAGTTTCATTCTCTCCCTAGGAAAAGTTGGATGATCATCTTAGGGGATGCTGTTTGGGTGATTGTGAACGTGCACTGGATGATCTCACAAGAAGTTGTGTGCTGGGGTCCATTGAGGCTTCAGGAACCGCTGAGGGCATGCAGGAGTGCCTCCTATAAGGGGAGTTGCATGATGGGCAGATGGGTGTGCCTGCTTTATGTAACACTACAGATAGTGGAACACTGGGGATGGTTGTTAACAAGCGAAGAAAACAACAACAGACCCAATGACACAGAAAGGAAGGAAGGACGGAAGGAAGAAAAGCCTATAGGTCATTTTTTGGGGGGCCTTTAGGAGTGTGTTTTGGGTTTTTTTTTTTTGGCCTTCAGGAGTGTTTTCTGCTGAGTCTGATGGAGTGCCACACCTGGAACCAAAGTCTCTTTTTGGTATTCCCCAGGGACACCTCTGAATGGAGAGATCCTCTTGGCAGCATTTTAAAGAATGGGTGAGTGTGTGTGGGGTTCTCTGGCCGTCATATTTATGAATGAAGGCTCTCTGGTCAAAATCGCTAAGAATGAGGGTTCCGTGGGCTACATGATAGAAAGGTTATTCTCTGGTGCCATCTTTATGAATGGGGGTTTTCCTGCACCATCTTTATGAATGGGGATATCTGGACATCATCTCTAATGATAGGGTTCTGTGGAGTCATCTTCACCTATGGAAATTCCCTGTCATTATCTTTAAGGATGGAGATTTTCTAGTATCATCATGAGTGGAGTTCTCTGGATGTCATCTTTATGAATTTGGGTTTTCTCTTTATGCATTAGGGTTTTCTTTATGAATAAAGGGATTCAGGGCACCAAATTTGTGGGGTTTTTGGGTGTCATCTTTATGAAGGAAGGTTCTTTGGGCATCATCTTTAAGGATGGGGTTCTCTGGGCATCATCTTCCAGAATGGGGGTCTTCTGTGTATCATCTTTCTCAATGGGGTTCTCTGAGCGTCATCTTCATGAATGGTTCTTATGTGAGCATCAGATTAAAAAAAATCTATAGTAACAGGGTTTCTTTAAGTCTGATTGTTACGAATAAAGATCCTCTGGGCACCATCTTTTTGAATGGGCTTTCTTTGGGGCTTGACTTTATGAATGGGCATTCTGGGTCAACGTAAATGATGGGGTTTCTCGTGCATCACTTTTTAGATTGGGGTTCTCTTGGCTTCATCTTTATGAATGGGGCTTCTCTGGGAATCATTTTTAAAGTATTGAGTTCTCAGGGTGACATCTATGCGAATGAGGTTCTCTTGGAATCGTCTTGAAGAAAGGTGTTCTCTAAGCATCATCTTTAAGATGAGGGTTTTATGATTGAAAGTCCTCTGGGGTTTCTCTGGAGGTAATAGTTGTTCATGGGGTTCCCAACCACTAGCTATCCAAATGAAGATTCTTGAGGTACCATCTTTACGAATAGGGGTTCACTACTCATTAATGGCAGGCATACCCTGCCAGTCATCTTTAAGCATATGCTTTCTAGAGACATCATCTTTATGAAGGAATATTTCCTGGCATCATTGTTGAGAATGAGGATTCTCTGGGTGTCATCTTTATAAATGAAGTTTCTATGGGCATCCTCTCTATGGACGAGGGTTCTCTTGGCATCATCTTTAATGATGGAATTCTCTGGCCATCTTGATGACAGGGTTTTTTCTGGGAATCACCATAAGGGTGGGTTTCTGTAGTTATCACTTTATAAATGGGCATTGTCCTTAAGGATTGCATTTTCTGCACATCAGCTTTATAAATGTGGGTTCTCTTGGCATCTTCTTTATGAGTGAAGATTTTCTGAGCACCTTTTTAATGATAGGGTGTCCTCTGAGCATTGTCTTTAAGAATGGGCTTTTTCAGGGTGTCATCTCTATGGGTGCGGGTTCTCTGGGAAACATTTCAGAATGAAATTATCTTGGAGTTGTCTTTATTCATGGGAAATCTCTGAGCATCATTTTAAAAGACAGGGTACACTGGGCATCATCTTTATGAATGAAGATTCCAGGGCACACTTTTGTGAATGTGGGTTCTCTGGGCATCATCATTCAGAATGAACATTCTCTGGGCATCATCTTTTAATGGTGGTTCTCTGGGCATCACTTTTAAGCAGAGGGTTCGCAGGGTGTCCCCTTTAGGATTGAAGCCTCTCTGGGCATTACGCTAATGAATGGGGGCTCTTTGTGCATCATCTTATGAGTTACAATTCTCTGAATTCATGTTTAAAATGGGGTACCTTGGGTATGATGTTCATGATCAGGGTACTCTGGGCATCATGTTTATGAATGGGGGTTCTTGGGCATCATTATTAAGAATGAGCTTTCTCTAGGCATCATCTATGAATGGGAGTTCTCTGCGTGTAATCTTACTTTATAACTAAACTCTGAAACATTTATTTCCACTGTTACATATTTGAACAACAAATAGAATGTGAAAATACATTCGATTAAATCTGCTTTAATTGGTAACAGTTCTGTGCTTATGGATATATTTGGGGTTTTTTTTCCTCATACAGGGCACTTTGAATATTTTACTATAAATGAACCTCACATTAGTCTGTATAAAGCTTAGTGAGATTATTACTCATGTTCAAATCACAGATAGAACAGAACTTTGATACAAGGAAGTCTCTGATAGATTAAATATTGGTTTATGGTCCATAACTTCCTAAATCTGATCATCAACATGCTAATTTAATAGATTTTGAAGGGCATAGGAAGAATGCTCATGATAAAACTATTACTTCTTATATGTCAATAAATTAACCTGAAAATGTTTGTTTTCCTCTGCCTGATTCAATAGCAATGAAAACAGCGAGTTACTGAAAGAGGAAAGAGAAGGGAATAGGTTGATATCAAGGGCTCAAGTAGAAAGAAAATATTTTGAGAATGATGATGGCAACATATGTACAAATGCACTTGACACAATGGATGTATTCATAGGAGTATTCTTTATTAATGGGATTCCCTGGGTATCATCTTTACAAATAAAGGTTCTCTGGGAGTCCATTTTATGAATGGGGTTCTCAGCCATCATTTTTCAAGTGAAGTTTTCTTGGCAGCACCTTTGTGGCTGGGGTTTTCTGGGTCTCATCTGTAGGTGTGGGGGATCACTGGGCATTGCCGAATGGTATGGTTCTCTGGGTATCATCTTTAGGGAGGGTGTAGGAAAGAAGGGAAAAGAGAGGAGCTGATGCTAACGACTCGGTTGAAATTAATGATGACAACATATGTACAAATATGCTTGAAACAATTGTGTGTGTTTTGGTATAAGCTGCAAGAGCTCCCAATGAAACAATCTTTTCTAATAATAATCAAAGAATGAGCATTCTCTGGGAGTTATGTTTATGAATGGGAGATGCATATGCAACATGTTTAAGATGGAGCATACTTTGGACAACATCTTTATCAATGGGGTTCTCTGGACATCTTTATGAATGGGGTTTTGCTGGAGTAATCTTTTTTAATGGGATTTTCTAAGCATCATCTTTGTGAATGAATATTCTCTGGGCACTGTCTTTTTGTGTGTGTGTGTGGGTTCCCTAGGCCTCCCCAGGTTCTCCTTGTCAGTGGAAATGCCCTGTCGTCATCTTTAAGGACAGGCATTATATAGCCATCATTTTGATGAATGGGAATATCTGGAGCAGCAACATGGGCCATTGGTCACTGCTGAGCGACCCTCTCACCATCTTTACCCGATTCAACATCTGGGGCATGACAGGGCAGGCCCCTTGAGTCCTGTAAGGAAACCACACCATTGCTGTGGAGTTCCTTTTCCCTGCTGACCCTTCTTAAGCAAGGTCTCATCCCTGTCATTGAGATACATGAGGGAAGCACTACCAGGCGATGGGTAAGACAGCCAAGAGGAGCTGTGCACTGATGACAAAAATAGCGCTTATTAAGCCGCAATGAAGTCCTGTGAAGTGACACCTCCCCTCCGCTGGGCTAATTAAAGCATCATCTTGGGTGGGTTGGTAAGGGTGAACCCAGCAGCAGTCTTCCTTGGGGCCAGCCCTCAAGCCAAGAAGCCTCAGGAGGGCCTTGCTCCATTGGAATCAGCTTGCTTCCAGTCCTGGAATGGGCAGCGTGTCCTTTCTGGGAAAACCTCATGGGCCAAGAGGAGTTTTCCTTGACGTTCTAAAGATCGCGCTGCATCTTCTGCCAAGAGCAGTGATTCCGGCTCAGCGGCCAGGAGCCCCTTGCGGTATTGCTATGCGAAGTGTCAGCATGTTCCCGCCATCCAGGCTGCCAGTCTGAAAGAGGAATGCGCGTTGATTGCTCAGAAGCCGCTGTAAGCTGAGTCTTAAATTCTTCGGCACAAGTAGTCACTTAAGACTCCTAGTGACCCTGCAGAGCAGAGTCAAAACTGCCCCCATGGGATCCTTGGCTGCCATCTCCAAGGGAACGCCTGCTGAACCTCTGGGTGTGCTGAAACCGCCAAGGTTTCCCTTAGCTGAGCAATTAGCTCATTAACAGCAATTAGCCACCCAAAACAAGCCAAACCACCTCCACTCTCACCTGCAAACCACGTGCGTGCCTTGTCTCATTCTATCCAAGACCGGAATTGAAGCCCCTGTGAGCTACTAAAGGGGCTTTCTTCTTTCACACTCACCAGCTGGAGACGCCCACCACCCCTGAGATCACAGCACCTCTTGGGTCAGCTCCTCAAAGCCGAGGTTCTGGTCTTCAGTGGCCCCAGCGCTGGGCCAGGAGCCCAGGAGTTCTTGATGGGTTTGCAGCGTCCCCAGGGGCACAAAGTTGCCATCAGAACAGGTGGGCCATACCCCCCCCTCCCCCGGAGAGGCGAGCCTGAGGGAAAAGAAGTCTGGACTGCTGCACTCTGCCCACCTGGGCTCCAGACTAAGCGAATCCGGGTGCTGCTCCGGTGTGCCCACCATATCCAACTCTGTGCACAGCAAATAGGCACCCCTCTGATCCCAGCACATTACAGACACCCACCCTGCTGTCCCAGGTCACCCGCAGATTTGCACACAGCCACACACGGCCTCCATCCGCCAACAGAAAGCGCCTGGCTTGGGAGGAAGAGCGACATGGAAGGCCCTAGGCAGACATCCCTTAGTCTGCGCCCCATCACATTCAGTAGTCACTAGACCTTGAAGCTTGTGGCCTCAGGAGGGATAAGTGCAGATACCTCCACACATCCCAGGCTCAGGACAAGGTGCTGCAGCCTCCTGGGGTCCAGGGAGGTAAGTGGCAGGCTCCATTGAGATGAAATTCCTGCCCCTGCAGAATTTAGGGCCCCACGTGGGCACCTGCCCAGCTGGGAAGTTCAAGGCCCTGCGCGCAAAGGAATGCCACCTCATGAACCCGCAGACCACCTGGAGCCTACAGTCTGCTAGCCCAGGGGCTGAAATGGCTGCCCTGGGCCTGAGGGAGTCATGACTGGTTGGAGGCATCATTTGCTGTGATCCCAGAATCCTGTCTACAAATCGGGCTCTGTCCTGGCTGCCAGGGATTGGGGCGCCGAAGGAGGTAGCATGCAAGCTCAGGCTGTGGGGTACTCTGGTGCAGCGTGGGGCACCCTACCTGGAGGTGCTGGAAGAAGGCAGAGATGTGTTAGCTGTAAGCTCAGTTACCTGTAGGCAAAGCAGGCACATTGGACGCTATGGGCTGCCTGAGACTCTTCCAGCCAACAAGCCTCCAGCTCCAACCCAACCGCTAGGCAGACCCACATCAGCTGCTAGAGGCTCAGGTAGTGCAGCGCTGGTCACGCAGGGATCCAAAGCTGCGTGCAGCTCTAGCTGCATGACAGCTCTCGTGGGTCACACGCTGGAACTCCGCCAACCTCAGGGTGCCACACTGCGGAGGAGGGGCCAAGAGACAGATGCAAGCACAATGGCTGGAGCTGTGAGTGAGTGCGACAGGGATGGCTCTGTGCCACTTTCTGGGCTCCAGTACCCTGCCCACCTAGGTTCCACTCCTATAGGGCTGTGCATCCTGCGGTCCTGACTACTGGCGGGAGGGCAGCCTGCCCATCACCAGAAGCCAAGGAAAGCAGTTTGGGGCAACTCCTTTCTGCCTGAGGCAGGGCCTCTCATGCCATGCCACTTTCCCAAGGACTAATGGAGAACTCAGCAATGGATGGAAGTGCTGTTAGGAGGCGGGTAATATATCCTACAGCCTCCCTCACTCTCCATCTTTACATTCCTAATATCTCCTTTCCCCCCCTCACCCTGCTTACTGTTTCTCATTCCCTGCCCCTTTTACCTGGGCAGTAGTCTGAGTACCAGTCCTGTCCAGCTGACATAGCCAACAAGCTTCCTTCAGTTTTGTAGCAGTGAGTGAGTGAGTAGGTGAGTGAGTGATTGGTAGAGTGACAGGTGGGTGAATGAGTTAGTGGGTGGGTGAGTTGGTGGTTGAGTGAGTGGGTTGGTGAGTGAGTGGGGGAGTAAATGGGTGAGTGTGCGTTGGGTGGTGGGTGAATGGATAGGTGAGTGAGTGGGTGGATTAGTGGTTAAGTGGGTGTGTAAATGAGTGTGTGGTTGAGTGAGTGGGTATGTGGGTGAGTGAGTGACTCAGCCCTCTATTCCTTCTCTCTGCTTCTCTCACCCAGACAATTGCGGCAAGTCTGAGGACTCTGCACCCTGGCCACACCTGTGCCCCCTTCCCCCACCATGGGAAGGGAGTTTTAGGGCTGTCACTAGCATCCTGTGTCTGTCTGCCCTAAAATGGACAAACACACCTGGGCTATGTCACAGCTGATTAGTGAGAAAGTACCAGGAAGTCCCTGCTTACCTGTCTACCAGGGAGCTGACTTTTGCAACCCCATGCTAAAAGCTCACTGACTTCCAGTCTATGCAGACTGGCACAGAGTGAACTGTAGGGCAGGGTAGAAACACCCAGTCCACCCACTTGGTGCTTCTCTGGGACTGAAAGCTTCTACCTTACTGGATGAAATAGGCAGCGTCTTTAGAACTGTGGACCTTGAGGTTACCAGCCCAATACAGAGCCACTGCATTTGGAAAGAGGCTTTGATTCTGTAGGAAGGGAATGGGGTGTGGGGGAGGGGTGTTGGATGGCTGCCAGACCTTTGGTGAGATGGAAGGAAAGGTGGGATTATTCACTGCAGACTATCTAGTAAACAACTAGGCCCTTGCTTCCTTAGCCTTGAGATACTCGTTGGGGGCAGGCCATTGAAAGAAAGGGATCAGGACCACCACCCCCACCCCCAAAAGAAAGGAGGGGGCTCTCTCAAGGCAATTAAGCACTTTGGACAGCATCACTCATGCAGAGTGACACTCCACATTCCCAGACTCACACACAGCACAGGGCCAGGTGAGGCCAGGCATCACACACCTGCCGTGAGCAGACATACATACACTCAATCATGCACAGGTCCCTGCACATGCGCATGCCCACGGTCTGAATGGTGGTCTGCAAGCCCCCTGTTGACAGCACTGTCCTCCACCTCATTCACACCAGGAATGCCCATGGAGGGAATGGCATCCTGTCTTTCTTGGCAGCCAGCCTCTTGCATTGCTCAGTTAACAAGCTGAACAACATTTCGATCTTACCTAGAGCTCTGGTGGTAATATGTTTCGCTTCAAACTCCACGACCAGCAGTTCAAAACCACCAGAGCTCCTTGGGGACACACCAGGTCTTCTACTCCCTGAAAGGGTCACCACGTCAGGAACCCATCGGAAAGTTCCACCATGCCCAATGGGGCGACTGTGAACCAGCCTCCACTGGGTGGCAGTGGGTTGAGGAGTCGGTTCTTCATCATTGTGCACATTCTGACTCTTAGCCGCCACCCCCATGTGGCTGGCTCAGAAATAACTGCACCTGGGGTGCAGGGGAAGGTTTCAGAGCTGTGCTTTGTGGGCACTCATGCCTGCCCCAACCCAGCCAGCTCTAATGGTCTGAGTCCCACAGCAGGGATTTGTGGCTCTTGCCCCAGGGCCCCTGGTGTGGCACTGTTGCTGAGAAGATGGCACTCGGGCCAAGTCACATGTCATCACAGGCTCCTCCTGCAAGGTGGCCGAGGACTCAAACTGCCACCAAGGTTCCCTTAACCTGCGGGGACCCAGCTGCTCTCACCTGCAGGAAGACCCAGGAAAGCGCTGTGCTGATTGGCGCTTGGGCAGTTGGTCCTGAGCTCTCGGACACCCAGTAGTGTGTTCAAAGTTGCCCAGCATTGCTATGGAAACCAGATCCAACCTCATCCCCTGGTCAATGCGGGGAGGGTTCTGGAAGGACCATATGCCCTGCTCAGAAGCCACTCCTCTGCCCTCCTATCAGAGGGAGGAGGTCTCCAGAGGGAAAGCTGCCTTTTGGAAATCATGCAAACATTCCCCCAAACCAGAGCATATCCGCCCATCCGTCTGTCTGGGACTTTTGCGTTTGAAGTCCAGTGAGGGTTCCGTACCTGGCAAAGACTGCGTTTCCTCCTGGCGCCTCGGATTGCCCTGCCTGAGCCCATCCCTACCCCCACCCCCTTTCAGGTCCGTGTCCTGGAGCTAGAGAGGCTCAGTTCCAGCCTCTGCGAGCTAGTGCTCAACCGCTGGAAGAGCTCGCAGTGGGTTGGGAACAGGCTGAACTCATTCTGTGTGTGAGTTCTCCAGCTGCACCTTCCTCTCGGTGGGAGAAAGTGACCTTGGGAACCACTGGCTGCCTAACTTTCCAGAGGAGCCCGGGCATGCTCACATCAGAGGCACTCCAGCCCAGGTCACGTGATCTTGGCCTTTCTCTCCATCATGAGCTTTAGAGGACTGCTGAGACCTCCTTGTAAGCCCAGAGTGGCCATGTTCACACCCTGTCTTCAGCCTGTGGCTGGGAGTCTGTTCATGAGGCTCTCGGTCTTCTGGTGTGGTGCTCACACTGCGGATGGGAATGGCTGTAAACTGTGAGTCCTGCACGTGTATGGGGAGGTGCGAGTGGGTCAGCGAGTGGACGGGCCTCAAATTTAAGCAGCCTCTCTACATGGATTTGCTTAGAGCAACGGTATTAAAGGGGAACAGCTTTAACAGCCACTCTCAGCTTTCAGGCATGGGCTTTGACTTAGACACGCATTGTTTAAGAAGAGGCAAAAAGGAGGAGGGGAGCTCATAACTGCATTATCATCCTTTCTCCAAGCTGTGGGACTCATCACAGGGTGGGGGTCTGCTTGTAGTGGTGGCCACACAGGATGACGCTCCCTCCCCTGCAGCCTTGACTTCTAAACGGGAGTCTTGGTCTGTCTCAGAGTTTCTTCTTCCTTCCTTTGTTTGGAGCATCTGACATGTACTTGTCCCTGGGTAGCACTTCATATGACAGCCTGGCCATCTAAGTGGCCAGAAGGCATCAGAGAAAAAGGTGTAGCCATCAACTTCCCAAAGACCCGTCACAGAAACCCTGTGGAGCACACAAGAGGTCAGGAGGTGTTGGAAAGTCTTCATGAAGCACCTGGGAAACCCGGGGGCCAGAGGGCCCCAGTGGCATAGTGGTTACCAGTCAGCCTGCTAATCACAAGGTCAGCAGTTTGAAACCACCAGCCACTCCTTGGGAGAAAGATGAGGCTGTCTACTCCCAGTAAGACTTCCCATCTCAAAAATGCACAGGGCAGGTTTCCATGCCCTGTAGGGTCAGGAAAGGCTCCACAAACACCCCGTGGTGGCAGAGGTAGAGGGTGGTTGTCTGTTGTTCTTGAGAAACCGGCAGTCCCAGGATCACCCCAGCTCAGAAATGCTGCTTCGGGTCACCAGCTTGTGGCCCTGGAAGCTGAAACCTTAAACGGCACCCCAAGATGATGACAGAGCAAGACACTGGTGCACTGCAGTGCAGAGGCACGGGTTTGAAACACACATGGCCCGTCGGAAACCCTGTGGAAGCTTTGCCACACAGCTCCTCTCTGCTGTGGTTTGAGTAAAGGAGACCATTGGCTATGGAGGACATTAGCTGTGGAGGGCATGGACCATGGAGTTCATTGGCCATGGAGGGAACAGGCTATGTAGGGCATTGTCTATGGGGATCCCTGGTCATGTGGACAGAAGTTATTAGGACCATTGTAAATGGGAACATTGATTGTGGGGATCACAGCTTTGTGGTGTACTCCAGGGAGCACTACAGTGAGACTTAGAGAGGCTAACACACTGTGAGATGGGGAGCCCAGGCTAGGTGAATGTGGATGAGAAACATGCCAGGGGCACGTCTACAGCAAGAGGATTGTAGACAAGTGAAAGATGTGCCACTAGGGTGCTGAAGGCTACATTAATCCTTCACATAGCACCCTGGCAGATTTGACCTGAGAACACAAAAACTCCCAGCCTAAGTGGTGGTGCTTGAGCCTAGCTAACAAAAGCCCTCTGGGGTCAGGTGGAACTTCCTGTGGGTTCTCCCTGACCCCAAGTCTTTGAAGAAGCAGCCCCCACCTTGGTCTTCCTCAGTGCGGCTGACCGGCTTGAACCACAGAACGCGGAGCTGTGGTGGGTGCTTCCCCACTATTACTGGGAGTGATTTGGATCGTGGTCACCTCATGAGAACTGGCAATGCACACAGGCTCAGCCTGACTCTGAGTCAACTCCACGCTGACCCCAGGAGTCCTGGTGGTGGTGTGGTGTCCCAGTAGGCTGCAATCTGCATGGTCTGTGACTCAAAGCTTTCAGAAACTCCAAGGGAGAAAGACCAGGCTACCTAACCGTATGAAGCAGTACTGTCTCCAAAACCCGACGGGGCAGTTCCATAGGGTGACTCAGAGTCGGCATAGACTCGGTGACTGTGAGTTGACTTGCATTGAGGCTTACCAAAACACTCCTGAGAGAACTCGGACAGAAATGTGCATTCTACACATTTTGAGGGGTCTGTTTTAAACCTATACAAACCATGCCAACAACCTGAGTTCAGAACCAGGCATTTTTGGGGAGTGCTCCCTAGCCCCATTGACCTCGAGCCAACTGTGAGAAGGCCACACCACACCATGCCATCATCTTTAATGATGGGGTTCTCTGGCCATCTTCTTTAATAATGGAGATTCCCTGAGCAAAATTTTTTTTGAGCAAAATTTTAAAGGATGGGGTGTTCTGGGCATCATCTTTATGAATGAAGATTTCTGGGCACATTTTTATGAATGTGGGTTCTCTGGGCATCACCATTCAGAATGAACCTTCTCTGGGCATCATCTTTATTTACAGTGATTCTCTGGACATCACTTTTACGGATAGAGTTCTCAGGGTGTCACCTTTACAAATGAAGGTTCTCTGGGCATCATCTGTATGAATGGAACTCTCTGCACATCATGTTAATGAATGGGGCTCTCTGGGAATCATCTATATGAGTGTTACTTCCCTGAATTCATGTTTAAAATGAGGGTGGCTTGGGTATGATGTTCATGATCAGGGTACTCTGGGCATCATGTTTATAAATGGGGGTTCTTTGGGCATCGTTATTAAGAATGAGCAGTCCCTGAGCATCATCTATGAATGGGAGTTCTCTGTGTGTAATCATTTTTATTATTTATTTTATAACTAAACTCTGAAACATTTAATTTCAACATTACATATTCGAATAACAAATAGGATGCAGAAAAACATTTGAATAAATCTGCTTTAATTGGTAAGGAACAGTTCTGTGCTAATGGATATATTTGGGTTTTTTTGCATAGAGGGCACTATGAATAGTTAACTATAAATGAACCTCACATTAGTCCGTATAAATCTTAGTGAGACTATTACACATGTTCAAATCACACAATAAGATAGAACTGAATTTTGATACAGGAAAGTCTTTGATACAAAGATTCAATATTGGTTTATGGTCCATAAGTTCCTAAATCTGATCAACATGCTAATTTAATAGATTTTGAAGGGCATAGGAAGAATGCTCATGATAAAACTATTACTTCTTATATGTCAATAAATTAACCTGAAAATGTTTGTTTTCCTCTGCCTGATTCAATAGCAATGAAAACAGCGAGTTACTGAAAGAGGAGAGAGAAGGGAATAGGTTGATATCAAGGGCTCAAGTAGAAAGAAAATGTTTTGAGAACGATGATGGCAACATATGTACAAATGTGCTTGACACAATGGATGTATTCATGGGAGTATTCTTTATTAATGGGATTCCCTTGGCATCATCTTTACAAATAAAGGTTCTCTGGGAGTACAGTTTATGAATGGGGGTTCTCTGGCTTCAGTATTGAAGTGAGGGTTTTCTTGGCAGCATCTTTATGGCTGGGGTTTTTCTGGGTGTCATCTGTAGGAATGGGGGCTTCTCTGGGCATTGCCGAATGGTATGGTTCTGTGGGTATCATCTTAAGGGTGGGTTGGGGAAGGGAGGAAAAATAAAGGAGCTGATAGTAAGGACTCAATTGAAAGTAAATGTTTAGAAATTAATGACAACATATGTACAAATATGCATGAAACAATTGTGTGTGTTTTGGTATAGGAGCTGCAAGAGCTCCCAACAAAACAATCTTTTACTACTAATAATCAAAGAATGAACATTCTCTGGGAGTTATGTTTATGAATGGGAGATGTGTATGCAACATGTTTAAGATGGCACATATTCTGGGCAGCATTTTTATGAATTGGGTTCTCTGGGCATCCTCTTTATGAATGGGGTTTTGCTGGGAGTAATCTTTTATAATGGGATTCATGAAGCATCATCTTTGTGAATGAATATTCTCTGGACACTGTCTATTTTTTACTGTGGGTTTCCTAGGCCTCTCCAGGTTCTTTTGGTCAGTGGGAATGACTTGCCGTCATCTTTAAGGACAGGCATTATACAGCCATCATCTTGACGAATGGGAAAATCTGGAGCAGCAACATGGGCCATTAGTCACAGCTGAACAACCCTCTCACTGTCTTTACCCGACTCAACAGCTGGGGTGAGACAGGGCAGGTGCCTTGAGTCCCATAAGCAAACCACACCATTGCTGTGGGGGTCCTTTTCCCTGCTGTCCCTTCTTAAGCAAGGTCTCATCCCTGTCATTGAGATACATGAGGGAAGCACTACCACCTGATGGTAATTCAGGGAAGAGGAGCTGTGCACTGATGATGAAAACAGCCCCTATTAAGCCCTAAAGGAGTCCTGTGAAGTGTTTCCTCCATGCTGGCTAATGAAAGCATCATCTTGGGTGGGTTGGCAAGAGCGGACAAGCAACAGTCTTCCTTGGGGCCATACCTAAGTCAAGAAGCCTCAGGAAGGCCTGGATCCATGGGAATCGGCTTGCTTCCAGGCTGGAAGAAATGCCACAGCCACTGAGTATTCCTGGTCCTGGAATGGGCAGTGAGTCCTTTCTGGGAAAATGCCTCAGGCCCAAGAGTTGTTTTCCTTGACACTCTAAAGATCACGCTGAGTCTGCAGCCCGGAGCACTGATCCTGGCCAAGCAACCAGGAGGCCCATGCGGTATTGCTATGCAAAGCGCACGCATGTCTTTGCCATGCAGGCAGCCAGTCCGATAAGAGGAATGCGCTTTGATTGCTCAGAAGCCGCTGCAATCTGAGTCTTCCACTTTTGGATACAAGTCATTTCAGACTCCTAGTGGCCCCGCTGAGCAGAATCAAACTGTCCAATGGAATCCTTGACTGCCATCTCCAAGGGAACTCATGCTCAACCTCTGGGTACACTAAAGCAGCCAAAGTATCCCTTAGCTGAGCAATTAGCTTATTAGCTAAACAATTAGCTGAGCAATTAGCCGCCCAAAACAAGCCAAATCACCTCCACTCTCACCTGCAAACCACTTGCCTGCGTTGTCTCATTCTATCCAAGACCGGAATTGAAGCCCCTGAGAGCAGCCGAAGGGGCTTTCTTCTTTCACATCCACCAGCCAGAGACTCCCAGATGCCTACCACCCCGAGATCACAGCACCTCGGTCTCCAGTGGCCCCAGTGCTGGGCCAGGAGCCCAGGAGTTCTTGATGGGTTTGCAGTGTCTCCAGGGGCACAAAGTTGCCATCTGAGAACAGGTGGGCTGCCTTGGCAAGGTGTGAGCCTGGGCCTGAGAGGGAGCAGAAGAGGCCTGGACTACTGCAGTCTGCCCACCTGGGTCTAGACAAAGCGAATCCCAGGGCTGGTCCAGTGTGCTCAACATATCCGGACTCTGTGCATGGCCCCGACGCACCCCCGTGTACCCAGCACAGTACGGGCACACACCCTGCTCTCCAGGTCACCCACAGATCCACACATGGCCTCTACCCACCAACACAAAGTGCCTGACTTGGGAGGAAGAGGAACATGGAATGCCCTGGCGTGCCACCATGCTCCCTGACCATAGGCAGCCCTCGCTCAGTCTGCGTCCCACCACACTCAGTAGTGACTAGACCTTGTATCTTTGGGACGCTGGAGTGGACATGCACAGATACCTTCACACCTCCCAGGCTCTGGACAAGGTGCTAGCGGTCTCCTAGGGTCCAGGGAGGTAAGTGGCAGGCTCTGCTGTGATGGAATTCCTGCCTCTGCCAAATAGAGGGCCCCCAGCGGGCACCTGCGGGGCTGGGCAGTTCTAGGTCCTGGTCGCAAGGGGTGCCGCCCCACAAATCGACAGACCCGTAGACCACCTGGAGCTGAAAGCCGGCTGGCCAAGGGGCTGAAATGGCTGCCCTGGGCCTGAGGGAGTCAGCCTGCACTGCTGCAGCTCCATGTTCAGTCAGAGGCGTCAGTTGCTGTGATCCCAGATTCTTTCGCGATATCGGGTTCTGTCCAAGTTGTGGGGGAATTGGGGCACTGCGGGAGGTAGCATGCAGGCTCAGGCTGTGGGGTGCTCTGAGAGCAGCTTGGGACACCCTACCTGGAAGTGCAAGAAGAAGGCGGAGATGTGTTAGCTATAAACTCATTTACTTGGAGGCACACCAGTCGCATTAGACGCTATGGACCGCCTGAGACTCATCCAGCCCGTGTGCCAACACCAGCCCCAACCTGGCCACCAGGCACACCCAGATCAGCACCTAGAGGCACAGGGTTAGCGAGGCGCCAGGCGCTCCGGGATCCACAGCTGCATGCAGCTCTAGCTGCATGACAGCTCTCATGACTCACACTGGAACTCCACCCAAAGTTCAATCAGCTCCACTGCCCTCAGGGCGCCATACTCAGCAGGAGGGGCCAAGATAACAGATGCAAGCGCAATGGCTGGAGCAGCGGTGACATGCCAGGGAGGGCTCTGTGTCACTCTCTGGGCTCCAGTACCTGCCCACCCGGGCTCCACTCCTTCCAGAGGGCTATGCACCCCGGGGTCCTGACTACTGGTGACTACTGGTGGGAGCACAGCCTGCCCATCACCAGAAGCCAAGGAAAGCAGTCTGAGCCCACTCCTTTCTGCCCCGGTCAGGGCCCCTCAACAGTGCCACTTTCCCAAGGACTGATGGAGAACTCAAGTATGGATGGAAGTATGGATGGTTGGGAGGCAAGGCATTTATTTTACAGCCTCCACCCAGCTTCCATCTTTACATTCCTAATATCTCCTCTCTCTCTCCCTCACTCCTCATTTTCTTTCTCACCCCAAGCCTCTTTTACCGGGGAAATAGTCTGAGTACAAGTCCTGTTCTTCTGACGCAGCCACCATGCCTACTTCAGTTTTGTAGCAGTGAGTGAGTGAGTGAGTGATGGGTGGGGGAATGAGTGAGTGTTTGGGTTTGTGGGTGGGTGAGATGGAAGTTGAGTTAGTGGGATGGTGAGTCATGGCAGAGTGAGTGGGTGAGTGCGCGTTGGGTGTTGGGTGAGTGGATAGGTGAGCAGGTGGGTGGGTCAGTGGGTAGGTGGGTGTGTAAGTGAGTGGGTTGTTGCGGGGGTGGTTAGGTAGGTGGTGGGTCAGTGAGTGACTTAGCCCCCTATTCCTTCTCTCTGCTCTCTCACCCCTGCACTTGCCCCAACTCTGAGGACCCCGCACCCTGGCCACACCTGTGCCCCCTTCCCCCCACCATGGAAAGGGCGGATCAGGACTATCACACTAGCATCCTGTGTCTGCCTGCACCATCATGGACAAACACAGCATGGCTATGTCACAGCTGATTAGTGAGTAAGCACCATGAAGTCCCTGCTTACCTCTCTAACAGGAATTGGACTTTTGCAAAACCATGCTAAAAGCTCACTGACTTCCAGTCCATGCAGATTCTCACAGACACACGACACACTAATGAGAAAAGAAAGTAGGAAAACTCCCAATACAAAAGGTATAAAATGGCATCACAGAGTCCCCACATGGAGATAATAACCTTGAATCTCAATGGCCTGAACTCAGGCATTAAAAGACTGAGACTAGCAGAATGGCTTAGAAAACACAACCCATCAATCTGCTGCCTAGAAGAGACACATCTCAAGGATACAGAAAAAAAAAAATAGGCTGAGAATCAAAGGCTGGAGAAGGTTCTACCAAGCAAACAGCAATACAAAAAAAGCAGGGGTTGCAATCCTAATCTCGGATAAAATTGACCTCAAAATGCAAACCATAAAAAGAGATAAGGAGGGACACTATATAATGCTGAAGGGAATCATAGACAACGAACCACTAAGCATTGTAAACATATATTCCCCGAATGAGAGACCAGCTGAATTCATCAACCAAACACTCCAAAGATTAAGAAAGAAATCACAGACTCGACAATTATAGTGGGTGACTTCAACACACCACTCGCTGAGAAAGATAGATCACAGGGAAAGAAACTCAACAAGGAGACTAGAGAGCTAAACTCCACAATTGGACAATTTGACCTAATAGATATTTACAGAGCTTTTCATCCAAATAAAAAAAAATTCACATACTTTTCAAGTCCCCATGTCCCATATTCGAAGATAAACCACATGGTGGGGCATAAGGCAAATCTACATAAATTTGAGCACATTGAAATAACACAGACCTCTCTCTCTGACCACTGTGCCATAAGGCTGGAAATCAACAAAAGGAAGACAAAGAAAATAAGAGCAAATAATTGCAAGAGGAGTGCGTACTGGCGCAGATCAGAGACAAAATCAGGAAATTTCTAGAAACCAACGAAAATGAGCACACGACGTACCAAAACTTATGGGACACAGCAAAGGCAGTCATCAGAGGAAGGTTCATAGCAATACATGCACCCTGAGAAAGGAAGAGAGACTCATGGTTGATATGCTGGCACAAAATTTACAACAACTAGAGCAGAGTCAGCAGGACAATCCTACTAACAGCAAAAGAAAAGAAATTACAAAAATCAGGGCTGAGATCCAGGAGAGGGAAAATAAGAAAACTATGGAAAAATTAAGATCGCTAAAAGTTGGTTCTTTGAAAGGATAAACAGAATCGATAGAACATTGGCAAACCTAACCAAAGAAAGGAGGGAACAAATTTCAATAGCAAGAATAAGGGATGAAAGAGGGGTCATTACAACAGACCCTAATGAAATAAAAAAGATAGTTATACAGTACTATGAAGGATTGTACTTCAATGAATTCAACAATTTGGAAGACATGGACAGATTCTTGGAAAAACAATCCCTCCCTAGACTATCCTCAGTGGACATCAAGAATGTCCACAGAACTTTAGGATAGAAGAAATAGAAAAGGTTATCAAGGGATTACCAACAAAAAATGCCCTACCAAGCATTTAGGGAAGAAAAAACACCAATCCTACACAAACTTTTCCAGAACATAGACAAAGATGGCAAACTCCTGAATTCCTTCTATGAAGCTAGTATAACTCTGATACCCAAACCGGGCAAGGATCCCACAAGAATAGAGAACTACAGACCAGTATCCCTAATAAACATTGATGCCAAAATCCTTAACAAAATACTAGCCAACAGAATACAAAAGTAAATAAAGCAAATAATTCCCCATGACCAAGTGGGATTCATACCAGGGATGCAGGGATGGTTCAATATATGAAAGACCGTTAGTATTATTAATCATTTTGACATGAAAAACTACAAGAACCACATGATAATATCGATAGACGCAGAAAAAGCATTCGACAACATCCAACACCAATTCCTGTTTAAGACACTTGTGAAGATAGAAATGGAAGTAAAGTTTCTCAAAACAATACAAGCTAGATATGAAAAACCAACAGCCAAAGGCGTAGTCAATGGAGAAAAGACTAACACAATCCCACTGAAAAAGGGGAGCAGACAAGGATGACCCTTGTCCCCACTCTTATTTAATATGGTGCTGGGGAAGGAAGAGGTGAAACTATCGTTATTTGCACATGATATGATTTTATATATGGAAAATCCCAAAAGTTCCACAAGGGGAGTACTGGAAGCAATAGAGGAGTTTGGCAGAGTGGCAGGATACAAGATCAACAAACAGAAGTCCATCGGACTGTTATACACATCAGATAAGACCACAGAAGAAGAGATCAAAAGGGTGGTACCCTTCACAATAGCCAAACACAAATTAAGATATCTAGGGATACACCTGACTAAAAAAACAAAAGATCTATACGGGGAAAACTCTAGAACACTATTACAAGAAACCAAGAGCGACCTCAACAAATGGAAGAATATCCCATGCTCGTGCATTGGAAGACTCAATATAGTTAAGATGTCAGTTCTGCCAAAAGCACTATATAAGTTTAATGCCATCCCAATACAATTACCCTCATCTTTCTTCAAAGAAATAAAAAAAAACTGATTACCAACTTCATATGGAGAGGGAAGAAGCCCAGAATTAGCAGAGAACTCCTCAAGAAGAAGGACACCGTGGGAGGGCTTGCTTTACCTGACTTTGGCACATACTATGCAGCCACTGTTCTCAAAACTGCATGGTATTGGTACAATGACAGATACTCAGACGAATGGAAAAGAACTTAAAACCCAGAAATAAAGTCCTAAGCATGCAGAACTGATCTTTGATAAGGGCCCCAAAAATATAAAATGGGAAGCAGATGCCCTCTTTAACAAGTGGTGCTGGAAAAAATGGGTACTTGCCTGCAGGAAAGTGAAGCAAGACCCTTATCCCACTCCATGCACAAGAATAAACTCAAGGTGGATCACAGACCTTGAAGTTAACCCCCAAACTATTAGGGCCATCAATGAGGGAATTGGGACCAACTTGAGAACTTTGGCGCAGGGAACACACAGGCTATCAGAAATAGGGAAGGACACAAACACAGAGGAGGCACAAATCGACAAATGGGATGTATTGAAGATAAAACACTTGTGTACATCTAAAGAATTCACCAAGAGAGTAATAAGAGAGTCCACAGACTGGGAAAACATCTTTAGTAATGACACATCAGACAAAGGTCTTATTACTAAAATCTACAATACTCTGATAGCTTCCAAAAAGAAAAAAACCAATAGCGCACTAGAAAGGTGGGCAAAGGACTTGAAAAGAAATTTTACAGGGACAGAAATCCGAATGGCCAACAAACATATGAGAAAATGTTCCCGATCTTTAGCCATAAGAGAAATGCAAATTAAAACAACAATGAGGTACCACCTGACACACTGAGTCCAATTCAAAAATCAGAAAGCAACAAGCATTGGACAGGCTGTGGGGAGACAGAAACTCTCATCCACTGCTGGTGGAACTGTATGTATGTACAGCCACTATGGAAATCAATCTGGTGATACCTAAAACAGATGGAAAAGAGTTACCATATGACCCAGCAATCCCCCTACTGGGCATATACGCAGAAGAGGCAAGAAACAAACCAAGACCAGACATCTGTGCTCCAATGTTGACTGAGGCACAGTTCACAATACCAAGGACCTGGAAGCAACCCAAAATTCAATCAACTGACGATTGGATTAAAAAACTGTGGTATATACATACAATGAAGTGCTATGCATTGCTAAAAATCAGTGATGAACGTATGAGGCACATAGCGGCATGGGAAGAACTGGAGGAAATCATGCTAAGTGAAGTAAGTCAGGCACAAAAAGACAAGTACAACATGAGCCCGCTGAGGTTAAGTATTAAAAAAAAATTCAAAAGGGGCACAGGGAAAAAACTACTGTATACAAACATTTTTTGGGGGGCGGACTGTGTAGTATGGCAGAGACCAGATCAAATCCAGGGATGCACATGGTAGACAACTGGGGAGGAGTTGGGGAAAGGAAAACAAAAGATGAGTATAAGGAAGAAAAGGGGAGTGGGGCAGGGGTATTGTTTATATCTCCACAGGGAAAGAGGTGCCAGACTTCAACCCAGTGCCTCAAGGTGTGAATGCAACATTCTGGCATGGAGCAGGGAACCAGTGGAGAGGTATGGAAGGCTGGCCCCAGTACCAAATATTAAGTGGGTGCCTGCCCCTCCCCCCAGGAGAATTTGTTTCAAAGGACGACATTGATTCTGCAGCTCCGGGAGAGGGACATATCTGATCAGAGCACACAGAAGGAGATGAAGGGGGAGGAGGAGAGAGTGGAGCACTGCCTGGCCAACCAGGCCGTGAGGATGATGTTCCTGATTAGAGCAGCCAGTTCACAGAGAGGACAACATGGCTGGGCCCACTATGAGACATGATGCTCCTCACTGACCCATGGCGCTACAGGGGACAGCACCGGAGTCAGAGTGGGAATTGCGCCTGACCTTATCCCACCACACCGAGGCAAATCACTGGGGGAGTGCAGCGGAACAGCAAGGGAATGGAGAGGCAAAGTCCCTAGGAAATGCTGAAAGTGGACTTTGGGGCCAGGGCGCGGTGCCCCAGCAGACTGGACGGAAAACACTCCTAAAGGCCACCAAACCATCCTTAAACTGACTACAAGCTTTTCTTTCTTGATGTGTTTTGTTTTGTTCTTTGTCAGTGGTTTGTTGTTTTGTTGTATACTGCTGCTTTGTTTTCCTCTGTCTTGTTTCTGTGCATGCTATTATCTCCACATGTCGGTCTAAATAAGATAGGCTGGATGAACTATCTGCAGTAAAAACAGTAAGACCAATAGTTCCGGGAGGACTTGGGATAGGGGGAGGTGGGGAGTAAGTTGGCACTCTATGATGCTCACCCTCCCGACACAAGTGCTGAAGCCAAGGTGGGTGTACAAGCAAATGTGGCAAAGAAAGCTGACGGTGCCCACCTGTGAAAAGAGATAGTGTCTGGGGTCTTAAAAGCTTGAAGGTGAACAAGTGATCATCTAGCTCAGAAACAACAAAGCCCACATGGAAGAAGCACACCAGCCAGTGCGATCACGAGGTGTCAAAGGGATCAGGTATAAGGCATCAGGGAAAAAAATCTTACCATAGTGAATGAAGGGGGAAGTTCAGAGTGGAGACCCAAAGTGCATTTGTTGGCCACTGGAGATCCCCTTACAGAGGGGTCTAGGGGCGGAGATGAGTCAGTCATGGTACGAAGTAGCACCAATGAAGAATACAGCTTTACTACAGTTCCTAAGTGCTTCCTCCCCCACCCACTACCATGATCCGAATTCTACCTTACAAGTCTGATAGAACAGAGGATGTACACTGGTGCAGATAGAAGCTGGAGGCACAGGGAATTCAGGGCGGATGATACCTCCAGGACAAGGGGTGTGAGGGGCAATACTGGGAGGGTAGAGGGTGAGTGGGTTGGAAAGTGGGAACCAATTACAGTGATCTACATGTGACCTCCTCCCTGAAGGACAGAAAGCAGAAAATGGGGTGAAAGGAGACACTGGACAGGGCAAGATATGACAAAATAATAATTTATGAATTATCAAGGGAACAGAGGACTTGATCCAAAGGACTTAAGTGGAGAGCAAATGATTTGAAAATGATTAGGGCAAAGAATGTGCAGACGTGCTATATACAATTGATGAATGGATGGATTGTGATAAGAGTTGTATGAGTCTCTAATAAAATGTTTTTTAAAAAAAGAGTCACCATCTCGGGAACACAGCAGGAAGTTCCACTGTGCGCCACAAGGTCACTGTGAACCAGCCCCCACTGGGTGGCAGTGGGGTGAGGAGTGGGTTCTTCATCTTTGAGTCCATTCTGACTCGTAGCCGCCACCCCCATGTGGCTAGCTCAGAAATAACCGCACCTGGGGTTCAGGGGAAGGGTTCAGAGCTGTACTTTGTGGACACTCATGCCCAGGCCTCCCCTGCCAGCTCTAATAGGCTGAGACCAACAGACGGGAGTTGTGCTCTTGCACAGGGCCCCTGGTGTGGCACTATTGCTGAGAAGATGGGACACAGGGTACAACTCAATGTCATCACAGGTTCCTACTGCAAGGTGGCAGAGGACTCAAGTTGCCACCAAGGTTCCCGTAACCCACAGAGACCCAGCTGCTCTCACCTGCTTGAAGACCCAGGAAAGCACTGTGCTGGAGTAGACACCGAGAAGTTGGTCCTGAGCTCTCAGACACCCAGTAGTGTGCTTAAAAGTGCCCAGCATTGCTATGGAAACCAGATCCAACCTTGTCCAGTGCTCAATGCGGGGAGGGTTCTGGAAGGACCACAAGCCATGCTCAGAAGCCACTCCTCTGTCCTCCTATGAGAGGGAGGAGTTCCCCAGAGTGAAAGCTGCCCTTTGGAAAGCATGCAAACATTCCGCCAAACCAGAGTATATCTGTCCATCTGTCTATCCATGATGTGACTTTCAATTTGAAGTCCAGCGAGAGTCCCGTCTGGGGCGAAGGCTGAGTATCCTCCTGGTGCCTCGGATTGCCCTGCCTGAACCCACCTGTACCCCCACCCCCTTTCAGGTCCGTGTTTTGGAGCTCGAGAGGCTCAGGCCCAGCCTCTTAGTGCTAGTGCTCAACCACTGGAAGAGATCATGGTGGGTTTGGAGCAGGCTGAACTTATTCTGTGTGTGACTTCTCCAGCTGGACCTTTCTCTAGGTGGGAGAAAGCAACCATGGCAACAGTGGACTGCCCAATTTGAGAGAGGAGCCTGGGGATGCTCATATCAGAGGCAAGACTGCCCAGGTCACGTGGCCTTGGCCATGCTCTCCATTAGGGGGATTAGAGGACCGCTGAGACCTCCTTGTAAGCCCATAGTGGCCATGTCCATGGGGACTTGGCCTCATGCCCGTCTTCAGTCTGTATCTGCGAGTCTGTCCATGAGGCTATAGGCCTTCTGGTGTGGTGCGCACGCCCAGTGTGGGAATGGCTGTTAACCATGAGTCTTGCACATGCACAGGGAGGCGGGAGGGGGGTCAGCTTGTGGGCTGGTCTCAAATTTCAGCAGCCTCAGTCCAGGGCTTAAGTTAGAGAAATGGAATTCAGAGGGAAAAGCCTTCACAGCCAAGCTGATCTTTCCGGCATGGGCTTTGGCTGCGACATGCATTGGTTAAGAAAAGGCACAAAGTGGGAAGGAAACTCATAACTGCATGAACATACTTGTTCCAAGCTGTGGGGCTCATCACGGAGTGGGGGTCAGTTTGTTGAGGTGGCACACACATACAACGCTTCCTTCCCTGCAGCTTTGGCTTCTAAATGGTAGTTGGGATCCTTCTCAAAATTTGTTCTTCATTCCTTTGTTCGGATATTCTAACATGCACTTGCACCTGGGTGGCACTGCAGATGAAAGACTTACCATCCATGTGTCCAGAAGGCCTCTGAGGAAAAGGTGTAGCCATCAACTTCCCAACAGAAACCCTGTGGAGCACACAAGAGGTCAGGAGGAGTTGGAACGTCTTGATGAAGCACCTGGGAAACCCAGAGCACAGAGGAGCCCAGGTGACACAGTGGTTACCAGTCAGCCTGCTAATCACCAGGTCAGCAGTTTGAAACCACCAGCCGCTCCTTGGGAGAAAGACGAGGCTGTCTACTCCCAGTAAGACTTCCCATCTCAGAAATGCACAGGGCAGGGTTCCATGCCCTGTAGGGTCAGGGAAGGCTCCACAAAGACCCTGTGGTGGCAGTGAGGTGGAGGGTGGTTTTCTGTTGTTCTTGAGAAACCGGCACATCCTGGGGTCGCCCCATCTCAGAAATGCTGCTTCGGGCTACCAGTATGTGGCACTAGAAGCCAAAACCTTAAACGGCACCCCTAGATGATGACAGAGCAAGACACTAGTGCACAGCAGTGCAGAGGCACAGGTTTAGAAAACACGTGCCCCATAGGAAACCCCGTGGAGGCATTGCCACACAGTTCCCCTCTGCTGTGCTTTTACTCAAGGGGCCTTCTCTTACGCATGCCTGTTGAAATGCACCAGGTGCAATGCTCTACTTCCTAATGCCTACATTGGCGTATTTCCTCCAAACATTCAGCTGAGATGCTCCTTGACTTCCTCCCCAGAGGACAGCTCCTCTTTCTGTAGGTTTCCAGCTCTACTTACTGAAAAGGAAGCATGGACGAACCAATCACACTTTTCTCGGACAACGTGCCATAACCCTGGATAGCAAGATGAGAACTTGCTTTAAAACTGGGGGATAACAAGTTCCTTCCTTGCACGGCATATAGGGGCATTGGTTAGGGCACCATTGATTATGTGGCCATTCAATATATTGGGGATAGAGGTTATTGGTTATGGAGGTCATCAATTATGATGACCATTGATTGCAGAGGTCCCGAGTTATGGAAACTATTATTATATAAGTCATTGGTAATGGGTGCCATTGGTTATGAAGTCATTGGTGAGGGAAATCACTGGTTTTAGGATAACTGGTTATAGGCATCATAGGGTATGAGTGTCATTGATTATGGGGACTGTTGTTGTTATGGGGACTATTGATTACAGAGGCCATAAAGACCATTTTTTTATGGCAGTGGTTCTCAACCTTCTTAATGTCATGATCCTTTTAGAATTCCTCATTTTGTGGTGACCCCATATGTGGGTGTATGTGCATGTGGGCAGACCTGTCTGGACACGGATAGAGGAGCGATGTCTCAGTCCATAGGAAAATTGGAATTACGGTCTTCGGTGACCCCTGTGAAAGTGTCATTCGACCCCCAAATGAGTCATGACCCATTGGTTGAGAACCGCTGACTTCCAGGGATATTGATTGTGGGGGCCAGTGACTGTGGGAATTGGAAATGGGCATGGTTGATCATAGGGCTATTTGTTAAGGAGACCATGGACTATGGAGGCCATTACCTGTGGAGGGCATGGGCCATGGGGGGCATTAGCAATGGAGGAAAAGGGTTATCTAGGGCATTGTCTATGGGGATCCCTGGTCATGTGGACAGAGGTTATGTGGACCATTTTAATGCGACCATCCGTTGTGGAGATCACTGGCTTAGGGGGTGTCCCAGGGAGCACCGCAGCAAGACTTATAGAGGCCAACTGACTTTGAGATGGGGATCCCAGGAGAGGTTAATGTGGACATGTGAGCATGCCAATGTCAGGTCTACAGCAAGAGGATTTTAGACAGGAGCAGGATGTGCCATTTGGATGCTGAAGGCCACATTAATCCTTTCACATAGCACCATGTCAGCTTTGACCCAAGAACACTCCCAGCCTAAGTGGTTTTGCTTGACTCCAGCTGACAAGAGCCCTCTGGGGCCGGATGGAACTTCCTGTGGGTTCTCCATGGCCCCAAGTCTTTGCAGAAGCAGGTCCAACCCAGGTCTTCCCTAGAGCGGCTGATGGGCTTGAACCACAGAACTCGGAGCTGTGGTGGGTGCTTCCCCACTGTTACTGGGAGTGATTTGGATGGTGTTCACCTCACCAGAACTAGCAACGCACACAGGCTCAGCCTGACTCGGAGTCAACTCCACACTTACCCCAGGAACCCTGGTGGTGGTGTGGTGTCCCAGTGGGCTGCGATCCACACAGCCTGTGGTTCAACGCTACCATGCACTCCAAGGGAGAAAGACCCGGCTCTCTACCAGCATGAAGCAGTACTGTCTCAGAAACTTGCCAGGGCAGTTCCATAGGGTGGCTTAGCATAGGCATGGACTCGTTGATTGTGAGTTGACTTGCGTTGATGCTTACCAAGACTCCCCTGAGAGAGCTTGGACAGAAATGTGCATGCTACACAATGTCTCGAGGGATCTGATTTAAACCTCCTGTGCAAACCATGCCAACAACCCGAGTTCAGAACCAGCCCATTCCTGAGAGTTCTTCCTGGCCTTGATGGCCACCAGCCGACTGTGAGAAGGCCACACCATGCCATGCCATACCATACCATACCATACCATACCATACCATACCATACCATACCATACCATACCATACCATACCATACCATACCATACCATGCTGAGCGAATGAACCACTTGGCTTCCTTCTTCTGAGGTGGTCTAGGTAGAAGCCTTTTTTTCTAAGGTGCCTGCTGAGCAGTTCCCAGCAGCCTACCTCCCAGATGGCCGCATGGCCGTTGGGCAGCCCAAGGTCCTTGCAGCCAGAACTGCTGTCATTCTCCGCCTCCACGCCATCATTTTCCAAATGCAGCTTTTATAGGGAGGTGCTCCTGCCCGTGTGCTGCACACAGAGGTTCTCTGCCTGACTTTATATCTTACTGCAGCTGCTGCTTCTCCGATCTCCCCTCCCACCTTGAGGGGGGTGGGCGGAGAGACACGTGACCTGAGCCCATGTCACAGAGGACCTCTGATGCTCTGGGGGTTCCGTCTCCAGGACAGTTATCAGGTCGGCGAGAACCTCGGACCTGGGCGTGACACCAGAGAAGGTATATGCCCTAGAGTACTGGAGCCGTGGGCCCTGAAAAGAGAGCCTCCAGCTTCCATGCTAGCTAGAAAGCACCCAGGCATCCGGCGTCAGAGCCACGGTCCCCACGGCCTACCAGACATGTCTGACACTGGCTGGTGACAGGTGCAGGGAGCTGTGTGGGGCACTGAAAGAAACCCCAGTGCTCCCCACCCGCCTCCCCTTTTAACATGGCCAAATCCAGGTGGCTGCCCCCAAAAGGGCCTTCTGAGAGACACCCTGCAACTAGGAAAACCACCTGTGGGGCGGGGCGGGGGGGGGGCGGGGCGCCAAGTCGGTTCTGGCCCATGGCCACCTCACTCCTTTCTGGACCGTCTCTTTTCATAGGAAATGCGTCTTAGGCATATCTACTTCCTGCAACTAAGTTATCCAAAAAACCTTGTGTAATCAAATTAGCTCTTTCTCCTCCAAAAATGCCTGCTGAAATGGGCAACCCACCTCTCATTCTGTTTGTCCTGTTCTGCAGCAGGAGCAGAGAGTTCCAGGGGCGCTTCAGGAAAACGTGGGACTCTCTTTACGGGAAGCTTGAAGGGAAATTTCCCCTTCCCTCTCCTGGACGCTGCAGTCAGAATTTCTGTGCCATTTGAGGCACAGTGGCCCGCGCAGCTTCCATCGGGAGGCAGCGCCACATGCTGGCCGGGGAGAGTAATTGCAGGCTGTTCTCCAAGTTCAATCTTCAGACTTCAATCAAGACCAGGGAACCAGCCAATGTCTCTCTTCTCTAGATAGACACGCAAAGACTGTAATAAGCACTAAACAAGACAGAGAAAAACAAAACAACCGAAGAAAACAACAACAGCAGAACCAATGATGAAAGAAAAAAGAGAGAGAGAGAGAAAAGAAGAAAGGAAGAAAGGAAGGAAGGAAAGAATGAAGGAAGAAAGGCCTGCAAATAGTCCCAGGTCTCTTTGCTGACCTTTAGGAGTGTTTTCTGCTGAGTCTGATGGAGTGCCACACCCTGGACCCAAAGTCTCTTTTTGGTATTCCCCAGGGACAGCTTCACCTCTATGATTGGAGAGAAACTCTTGGCAACATTTTTAAGAATGGGGGTGTTGGTGGGGGTTCGCTGGCCTTCATACTTATGAATGAAGGCTTTCTGGGAAAAATCGCTAAGAATGAGGGTTCTGTGGGCTACATCATCTAGAAAGGGTATTCTCTGGTCATCTTTATGAATGGGGATTTTCCTGTACCATCTTTAATAATGGGGATATCTGGACATCATCTCTAAGGGTTCTCTGGAGTCATGTTCACCAATGGAAATTCCCTGTCATCATCTTTAAGGATGGGGATTTTCTAGTATCATTATGAGTGTGGATCTCTGGGTGTCACCTTAATGAATTTGGGTTCTCTCTTTATGCATCACGGTTTTCTTTATAACTGAATGGACTCAGGGCATCAACTTTAAGAGTGAGGGTTTTCTGCGTGAAGGAAGATTCTTTGGGCATCATCTAAGGATGGGGTTCTCTGGGCATCATCTTCCAGAATAGGGGTCCTCTGGGTTTCACCACTCTCGATAGGGTTCTCTGAGCATCATCTTCATGAATGTTTCTTATGTGAGCATCAGATAAAAAGAAATCTATAGTAACAAGGTTTCTTTAAGTCTGATTGTTAGGACTAAAGATTCTCTGGGCACCATCTTTTTGAATGGGCTTTCTTTGGGGCTCAACTTTATCAATGGGCATTCTGGGTCAACATGTTAATAATGGGGTTTCTCGTGCATCACTTTTTAGATTGGTGTTCTCTGGGCTTCATCTGTATGAATGGTGCTTCTCTGAGCATCATTTTTTAAATATAGGGTTCTCCAGGTGACATGTATATGAATGGAGTTCTCTGGGAATCGTCTTGAAGAAAGGGGTTCTCTAAGCCTCATCTTTAAGAATGAGGGTTCTCTGGGCATCATATTTATGAATGAAAGTCCTCTGGGATTTCTCTGGAGGTAATAGTTGTTCATGGGGTTCCCTGACCATGAGCTATTCAAATGAAGGTTCTCGAGGTACCATATTTATGAATAGGGGTTCTCTAGAACTCATATTTATTAATGGAAGGCACACCCTGCCATTCATCTTTAAGCATATGTTTTCTAGAGACATCTATATGAAGGAATATTTTGTAGCATTATTGTTGAGAATGAGGATTCTCTGGGTGTCATCTTTATGAATGAGGGCATCCTCTCTATGGATGAGGGTTCTCTTGGCATCATCTTTTTGATGGGGTTCTCTGGCCATTCTTGATGAAAGGGATTTTTCTGGGAATCATCTTAAGGATGGAGTTCTGTGGTCATCATCTTTATGAATAGGGCATTGTCCTTAAGGATTGCGTTTTCTGGACATCAGCTTTATAAATGTGGGTTCTCTCAGCATCTTCTTTATGAGTGAAGATTTTCTGAGCACCTTTTTTTAATGGTAGGGTGTCCTCTGGGCATCGTCTTTAAGAAAGAGCATTTTCTGTGTGTCATCTCTGTGGATGCGGGTTCTCTGGCAAACATTTCAGAATGAGCATTCTCTTGGACTCGTCTTTATGCATGGGGATTCTCTGAGCATCATATTAAAGGACGGGGTGCTCTGGGCATCATCTTTATGAATGAAGATTCCCGGGCACGATATCTATCAATATGGGTTTTCTGGCCATCATCATTCAGAATGAACATTCTGGGGCAACATCTTTTTTAATGGTAGTTCTCTGGGCATCACTTTTACGGATAGGGTTCTCAGGGTGTCTCGTTTACAAATGAAGGTTCTCTGGGCATCATCTTATGAATGGGGCTCTCTGGGCATCATGTTAATGAATGGGGGCTCTTTGGGCATGAACTTTAGGGGTGATAATTCTCTGAATGCATGTTTAAAATGGGGGTGCCGTGGGTATGATATTTATGGATCACGGTACTCTGGGCATCATTTTTATGAATGGGGGTTCTTTGGCCATTAATATTAAGAATGAGAATTCTCTAGGCATCAGCTATGAATGGGGGTTCTCTGGGAGTAATCTTTATTATTTTTTTACAACTAAACTTAGAAACTTTTAATTTCCCAGTTACATATCTGAATAAGAAATAGGATGCAGAAATACATTCAAATAAATCTGCTTTAATTGGTAAGGAACAGTTCTGTGCTAATGGATATATTGGGGCTCTTTATGCATAGAGGGCACTAAGAATATTTTATTTTAACTGAACCTCATATTAGTCTGTATAAAGCTTAGTGAGATTATTACACATGTTCAAATCACACAATAAGATAGAACTGAACTTTCATGCAAGGAAGTCTTTGATACAAAGATACAATATTTCTCTATGGTCCATGACTTCCTAAATCTGATTTAAACATGCTAATTATTAGATTTTGAAGGGCATATCAAGAATGCTAATGATAAAACTATTACTTCTTATATGTCAATAAATTAACCTGAAAATGTTTGTTTCCTCTGCCTGATTCAATAGTAATGAAAATAGAAAGTCATTGAAAGTGGGCAGAGAAGGGAATAGGTTGATACCAAGGGCTGAAGTAGAAAGAAAATATTTTGAGAATGATGATGGCAACATATATACAAATGCACTTGACACAATGGATGTATTCATGGGAGTATTCTTTATTAATGGGATTCCCTTGGCATCATCTTTACAAATAAAGGTTCTCTGGGAGTACAGTTTATGAATGGGGGTTCTCTGGCATCATTTTTCATGTGAGGGTTCTCTTGGCAGCATCTTTATGGCTGGGGTTTATTGGGTTGTCATTTGTAGGAATGGGGCTTCTCTGGGCATTGCCGAATGGTATGGTTCTGTGGGTATCATCTTTAGGGAGGGTGGGGGAAGGGAGGGAAAAGAGAGGGGCTGATACTAAGGACTCAGTTCAAAGTAAATGTTTGGAAATTAATGATGACAACATATGTACAAATATGCATGAAACAATTGTGTGTGTTTTGGTATAAGAGCTGCAAGAGCTCCCAATAAAACAATCTTTTAATAATAATAATAATAATAACAGGATGAGCACTGCACTGATTTGTACTGATGACAAACACAGCCACTATTAAACCCTAACTGAGTCATGTGAAGGGTTTCCACACCGCTTGGCTAATTAAAGCATCATCTTGGGTAGGTTTGCAAGGGCGGACCAGCAGCCATCTTCCTTGGGGCCAGACCTCAAGCCAAGAAGGCTCTATGGTAATCGGCTTGCTGCACGCCTGAAAGAAACGTGACAGCCACTGAGTATTCCTGGTCCTGGAAAAGGGTAGCACGTCCTTTCCAGGAAAATGCCACCGGCCCAAGAGGAGTTTTCCTTGATGCTCTAAAGATCATGCTTCCTCCGCTGTCCAGATCGCTGATCCTGGCCTAGCAACCAGGAGACACTCACATGGTTGCTGATGGAAGCGCCATGTGTCCTCGCCATGCAGGTCCCAGGCCAGTAAGATAAATGTGTGTCGATTGCTCAGTAGCCGCTGGACGCTGAGTCTTCCACTCTTGGGCACAAGTCCCTTCAGACTACTAGTGGCTCTGGGTAGCAGAGTCAAATTGCCTCCATGGGATCCTTGATTGCCATCTCCAAGGGAATGCCCACCAAACTTCTTGGTGCACTGAAGTCGCCAAGGTTTCCTTTAGCTGAGCAATTAGAACATTAGCTGAGCAATTAGATGAACAATTAGCCACCAAGAATGAGCCAAACCACCTCCATTCTCACCTGCAAACCAGGAGCGTTGGCTCACTCTCTCCAAGAACGGACTTGAAGGCCCCTTGAGCTGCCAAAGTGGCTTCTTTCTTTCACAACCACTAGCCAGAGACTCTGAGATGCCCACCACCCCGAGATCACAGCACCTCCTGGGTCAGCTCCTCAAAGCAAAGGTCCTCGTCTCCAGTGGCCCCAGCGCTAGCCCAGGAGTTCCTCCAGGATGTGCAGTGTCCCCTGGGGCTAGAGGTTGCAATCTGAGAAAGCGTGGTTCACCCCTGGGAGGGGCAAGCCTAGGCCTGAGACAGAGCAGAGGAGGCCTGGACTGCTGTGCTCTGCCCAGCTGGGCTACAGACGAAGCTAATCCGGGAGCCTCTCAGGTGCGCCCATGTATCTGGACTCCGCCCATGGCCCAGAGGCACTCCTGAGACCCCAGCACAAGGTGGGCACCCACCCTTTTGTCCCAGGTCGCCCGCAGATCCCCACACAGCTAGGCACACGGCCTCCACCCGCCAACACAAAGTGCCTGGCTTGGGAGTAAGAGCAACATGGAAGGCCCTCATATGCCAGCAAGCACCCAGACACTTAAGAGCCCTCCCTCAGTCTGTGCCCCACCACACTCAGTAGTCACTAGACCTTGAAGTTTGGGGACCCAGGAGGGGAGGCACACAGATATTTCAACAGCTCCCAAGCTCAGGATAAGGTGCCTGAGGCCTCCAGGGGTCCAGGAAGTTAAGTGGCAGGCCATGCCCCTGCAGAATACAGGGCCCCTCACAGGCACCTGTGGGCCAGGGCAGGTCAAGGCCCTGGGCGCAAGGGGCTACCACTCACAAACCTGTAGACCCTCAGACCACCAGGAGCCATAAACCTGCTGGTCAATAGGGCAGAAATGGCTACCCAGGGCCCAAGGGAGTCAGGCTGCGCTATTGCTGCTCCAGGCCTGTGTTGGAGGACTCATTTGCTGTGATCTTTGAATCCCACCCCGAAATCCAGCTATGTCTAGGAGGCAGGGGATTGGGGAGCTGCTTGAGGAAGCATGCAGGCTCTGACTGTGAGGGTCCTCTGAGAGCGGCATGGGGCACTCTACCTGAAAGTGCTGGAAGAAGGTGGAGATGTGTGAGCTGTAAATTCAAGTACCTAGAGGCTCAGCAGGCACACTGGATGATATGGGCTGCCTGAGATTCCTCTAGCTGCCTTGGCTCCACCAGCCCCAACCTGGCCACCAGGCAGATCCAGATCAGCAGCTAGAGGCACAGGCTCAGTGCGGTGCTGGTTCCTCCAGGATCCACAGCTCCCTGACAGCTCTCCTTGATCCCACATTGCAACTCAGCCCCAAATTAAATCCACTCCACCGCCCTCACAGCATTGTACTCCTGAAGAGGGACCAGGATGACAGACCCCTGCACAATGGTTGGAGAGGTGGTGAGCTACTGCGCCATGGAGGGCTCTGTATTTATTTTGGGACCCCATGCCCTTCCCCACTTGGCTTCCACCCTTTCCAGAAGGCCATGCATCCCCTGGTCCTGGCCTCTGGTGGGAGCGTGGCCTGAAGCCAGAAGCCATGGAAAGCAATCTGGGCAACTCTTTTCTGCCTGGGACAGGTCACCTCATGCAGTGCCACTTTCTCAAGGAGTAATGGAGAACTCGGGCATGGATTGAAGTCTGGTTGGCGGGGGCATTTATCTTACATCCCCCCACCCCACCCTCCATCTTTACATTCCTAATATCTCCTTTTCCCCCCTCACCCTTCTTTTTCTTTCTCATCCCTTGACCCTTTTACCTGGGAATTAGTCTGAGTACAAGTCCTGTCCAGCTCACACAGCCACCAAGCCTCCTTCAGTTTTGTAGCAGTGAGTGAGTGTGTGAGTGAGTGAGTAGGTGAATGAGTGAGTGGGTGGGTGGGTGACTGAGTGAATTGGTGGGTGAGTGATTGGGTAGGTGGGTGGGTGAGATGGTGGTTGAGTTAGTGGGATGGTGAGTCATGGTGGAGTGAGTGGGTGAGTGTGCATTGGGTGGTGTGTGAGTGGATAGGTGTCAGGTGTGTGAGTCAGTGGGTAGGTGGGTGAGTAAGTGAGTGGGTGGTTGCATGGGTGGTAGGTGGGTGGTGGGTGAGTGAGTGACTCTGCCCCTATTCCTTCTCTCTGCTTCTCTCACCCCTGCACTTGCCCCAAGTCTGAGGACTCTGCATCCTTGGCCCCACCTGTTCCCCCTTCCCCCGACCATGGGGAGGGTGAGGGCTATCACACTAGCCTGCACCATCATGGACAAACAGAGCTGGATTATGCCACAGCTGATTAGTGAGTAAGCACCAGGAGGTCTCTGCTTACCTTTCTACCAGGGACTGGACTTTTGAAACCCCATGCTAAAAGCTCACTGACTTCCAGTCCATGCAGATTCGCACAGAGCCGCCTGTAGGGCAGGGTAGAACCGCCCCACCCACCCACCCGGTGCTTCTCTGGGACTGAAAGCTTCTATCTTACTGGATGAAGTAGGCAGCATCTTTAGAACTGTGGACCTTGAGGTTACCAGCCCAATACAGAGCCACTGCATTTGGAAAGAGGCTTTGATTCTGGAGGAAGGGGATGGGGTGTGGGGGGAGAGGCGATCGAACAGTTGGATGGCTGTCAGACTTTGGTGAGATGGAAGCAAAGGTGGGATTATTCACTGCATACCATCTAGTAAACAGTCCCTTGCTTTCTTAGCCTTTTGATACTCAGACACTGGGGGCAGGGAATTGAAAGAAAGGGATCAGGACCATCACCCCACCCCTAACCCTAAAAGAAAGGAGGGGGTACTCTCAAGGCAATTAAGAACTTTGGACAGCACCTCTGCTGCAGAGTGACACTCCACATTCCCAGACTCCCACACAGCACAGGGCCAGGTGAGCCCAGACATCAGAAACATGTTGTGGGCAGGCATTCACGCATTAGAGCATCTCAGCTGAATGTTTGGAGGAAATACGTCAATGTAGGCATTGGAAGGTCCCTTGAGTAAAACCATAGCAGAGAGGAATTGTGTGGCAAAGCTTCCACGGGGTTTCCTATGGGGCATGTGTGTTTTAAACCCATGCCTCTACACTGCAGTGCACCAGTGTCTTTCTCTGTCATTATCTGGGGTTGCTGTTTAAGGTTTTAACTTCCAGTGCCACAGGCTGGTGGGCCAAAGCTGCATTTCTGAGCTGGGTGATCCCGGGACTGCCAGTTTCTCAAGACAACAGAAAACCACCCTCAAACTCACTACCAACATGGCGTCTTTGCAGAGACTTTCCTGACCCTACAGGGCATGGAAACCTGCCTTGTGCATTTCTGATATGTGAAGTCTTACTGGGTGTAGACAGCCCCATTTTCCTCCCAAGGAGCGGCTGGTGGTTTCAAACTGCTGACCTTGTGATTAGCAGGCTGACTGGTAACAACTATGCCACCAGGGCTCCTCTGACCCCTCGGGTTTCCCAGGTGCTTCATCAAGAATTTCCAACACCTCCTGATCTCTTGTGTGCTCCATGGGGTTTCTGTGGTGGGGCGTAGGGGAGTTGATGGCTACACCTTTTTCTCTGAGGCCTTCTGGCCACTTGGATGGTCAGGCTGTCGTCTGCAGTGCCACCCAGGGGCAAGTGCATGTCAGACACTCCTAAAAAGGGAACGAAGAACAAAGTCTGAGACAGACGCCGACTCCCATTTAAACGGCAAAGCTGCAGGGGAGGTATCGTCGCCCTGTGTGTGCCTCCTCTACAACCTGACCGCCACCCGGTGATGAACCCCACAGCTTGGAACATGAGTGTTCATGCAGTTATGAGCTCCCGTTCCCTTGTGCCTCTTCTTCAACAATGCGTTTTTTGGCCAAAGCCCATGGCGGAAAGCTCAGAATGGCTGTGAAGACTGTTCCCTCCAAATTCCATTGCTGTAAGATAAGCACTGGAATGAGGCTGCTGAAACTTGAGGCCTGCCCACCTGTTGACCCCCTGACGCCACCCCGTGCACATGCAGGACTCACGGTTCACAGCCATTCCCAAACTCGGTGTGCACACCCTGGCAGAAGGCCGTGAGCCTCATGAACAATCTCGGAGGCAAAAGCTGAGGACAGGGCCTGAAGCCAAGTCCCCAAGGACATGGCCCTTCTGGGCTTACAAGGAGTTCTCATCGGTCCTCTAAACACTGTGATGGAGAGAAAGGTCAGGACGATGTGACCTGGCTAAACGTGCCTCTGACATGACCATCCCCATGCTCGTCTCGCAAGTAAGGCAGTCGGCAGTTCCCAAGGTCACTTTCTCCCACCGAGAGGAAGGTGCAGCTGGAGAACTCACACACAGAATGAGTTCAGCCTATTCCCAACCCACTGCGAGCTCTTCCAGCGGTTGAGCACTAGCTCGCAGAGGCTGGAACTGAGCCTCTCTAGCTCCAGAACATGGACCTGAAAGGGGGTGGGGGTAGGGATGGGCTCAGGCAGGGCAATCTGAGGTGCCAGGAGGAAACACAGTCTTTGCCAGGTACGGGACCCTCACTGGACTTCAAACGCAAAAGTCCCGGACAGACGGATGGGCGGATATGCTCTGGTTTGGGGGACTGTTTGCATGTTTTCCAAAGGGTGGACTTTGCTGTGGTGTCTCCTCCGTTTCATAGGAGGACAGAGGAGTGACTTTTGAGCAGGTCACATGATCCTTCCCGGGCCCTTCCTGCATGCAGCATGGGAAAAGTTTGGATCTGGTTTCCATAGCAATGCAGGGCAACTTTGACTTAACTACTGTATGTCTGAGTGATCAGGAATTTCTTCCCAAGTGTCTGCTCCAGCACAGCACTGTCCTGGCGCCTGCTGCAAGTGAGAGCAGCTGGGTCCCCGCAGGTTAAGGGAACCTTGGTGACAGCTTGAGTCCTCAGCCACCTTGCAGGAGGAGCCTGTGATGACATGTGACTTGGCCCGAGTGCCATCTTCTCAGCAACAGTGCCACACCAGGGGCCCTGGGGCAAGAGCCACAAATCCCTGCTGTGGAACTCAGACCATTAGAGCTGGCTGGGTTGGGGCAGGCATGAGTGCCCACAAAGCACAGCTCTGAAACCTTCCCCTGCACCCCAGGTGCAGTTATTTCTGAGCCAGCCACATGGGGGTGGCGGCTAAGAGTTAGAATGTGCACAATGATGAAGAACACATGCCTCACCCCACTGCCACCAGTGGAGGCTGGTTCACAGTCGCCTCGTTGGGCATGGTGGAACTTCCTGATGGGTTCCTGACGTGGTGACCCTTTCAGGGAGTAGAAGACCTGGTGTGTCTCCTGAGGAGCTCTGATGGTTTTGAACTGCCGGTCGTGGAGTTTGAAGCGAAACATATTACCACCAGAGCTCTGGTTAAGATCGAAATGTTGTTCAGCTTGTTACTGAGCAATGCAAGAGGCTGGCTGCCAAGAAAGACAGGATGCCATTCCCTCCATGGGCATTCCTGGTGTGAATGAGGTGGAGGACAGTGCTGTCAACAGGGGGCTTGCAGACCACCATTCAGACCATGGGCATGCGCATGTGCAGGGACCTGTGCATGATTGAGTGTATGTTTGCCTGCTCACGGCAGGTATGTGACGCCTGGGCTCACCTGGCCCTATGCTGTGTGGGAGTCTGGGAATGTGGAGTGTCACTCTGTAGCAGAGGTGCTGTCCAAAGTTCTTAATTGCCTTGAGAGTACCCCCTCCTTTCTTTTAGGGTTAGGGGTGGGGTGATGGTCCTGATCCCTTTCTTTCAATTCCCTGCCCCCAGTGTCTGAGTATCAAAAGGCTAAGAAAGCAAGGGACTAGTTTTGTTTACTATATAGTCTGCAGTGAATAATCCCACCTTTGCTTCCATCTCACCAAAGTCTGACAGCCATCCAACTGTTCGATCGCCTCTCCCCCCACACCCCATCCCCTTCCTCCAGAATCAAAGCCTCTTTCCAAATGCAGTGGCCCTGCATTGGAATGGTAACCTCAAGGTCCACAGTTCTAAAGATGCTGCCTACTTCATCCAGTAAGATAGAAGCTTTCAGTCCCAGAGAAGCACCGGGTGGGTGGGTGGGGTGGTTCTACCCTGCCCTACAGGAGGCTCGGTGCGAATCTGCATGGACTGGAAGTCAGTGAGCTTTTAGCATGGGGTTTCAAAAGTCCAATCCCTGGTAGAAAGGTAAGCAAGAACTTCCTGTTGTTTACTCGCTAATTAGCAGTGACACAAGCCAGCCGTGTTTGTCCATGATGTGGCAGGCAGACATAGGATGCTTGTGTGACAGCCCTGACCCTCCATTCCCATGGGCGGGGAAGGGGGCACACGTGGGGCCAGGGTGCAGGGTCCTCAGAGTTGGGGCAAGTGCAGGGGTTAGAAAATCAGAGAGAAGGAATATGGGCTGAGTCACTCACTCACCCACCACACACCTACCCACTCACTCAACCCCCGCTCACTTACAAACTGACCTACCAACTCACCAACCCAACCGCTCACCTATCCATTCACCCACCACACAATGTGTACACTCACCCACTTACTCCCCAACTCACTCACCAAACCATTCACTCAAAAACCAACTCACCCACCCACCTATCCACTCACCCATCCACTCACTCAGTCATCCACCCACCCAACCACTCACTCATTCACTTTCTACACACTCACTCAGTGACTCACTCACTCACTCACTCACTGCTACAAAACCGAAGGAGGCATGGTGACTTTGCCAGCTGGACAGGACTTTTACTCAGCCTGCTGTCCAGGTAAAAGGGGCAGGGGATGAGAAAGAAAAAGAGGGGTGAAGGGGAGAAATGAGATAATAGCAATGTAAAGATGGAGGGTGAGGGAGGCTGTAGGATAGATGCCTCCCCCTCCCAACCCCACTTCCATCCATGCCTGAGTTCTCCATCAGTCCTTGGGAAAGTGACACTGCATGAGGGGCCCTGCCCCAAGCACACAGAAGTTGGTCCAGAGTGCTTTCCTTGGCTTCTGGCGAAGGGCAAGTTGTGCACCCACTAGTGGCCAAGATTGCGGTGTGCACATCCCTCTGGGAGGAGTGGAGCTCAGGTGGGCATGGTCTGGAGCCCAGAGAGTGGCACAGAGCTCTCCCTGGCAGAGTCACTCACCGCTACTCCAGCCATTGTGCTTGTACCTGTCATCTTGTCCCCTCCTCTGGAGTGTGGCCTCCTGAGTGTTGTGGAGCTGATTCCAGTGTGTGAGTCATGAGAACTGCCAAACAGCTAGAGATGCGTGCAGATGGGGATCCCAGAGCAACTTGCACTGTGCTGAACCTGTGCCTCTAGCTGCTTATCTCAGTGTGCCTGGCGGCCGGGTTGGGACCGGTCATGGCGCGGCAGCTGGATGAGTCTCAGGAGGCCCATGGCGTCTAAAGCACCTGCTGTGCCTCCAGGTAACTGAGATTCCTATCACACATCTCCGCCTTCTCCAGAACTTCCAGGAAGGGAATGCCACGCAGCTCCAAAGCACCCCACAGGCCTAGCCTGTGTGCTACCTCCCAGGGTGCACCAATCCCCCGCTGCCAGGATAGAGACCGATTTTGGGACTTGATTCTGGGATCACAGCAACTGATGCCTTCAACTGGGAATGGAGCAGCAGCAGCTCAGCCTGACTTCCTCAGGCCCAGGACAGCCATTTCAGCACCCTGGTCAGCAGTCTCTTGGCTCCTAGTGGTCTGTGGGTTTATGGTGGTGGTGGTGGGCATCAGCCCCTTGCGCCCAGGGCCTTGAACCCCAGCCGGGCAATTCCCGCCGGGAGCCCTATGTTTGCAGGGTCAGGAATTTTATCTCAGTGGAGCCTGCCACTTATATCCCTGGCCCCCAGGAAGCCGCAGGCACCTTGTCCTGAGTCTGGGATGTGTTGAGATATCTGCGAGTTTCCTCTCCTGAGTCCCCAAGCTTCAAGGTCTAGTGACTACTGAGTGTGGTAGGGCACAGACTGAGGGAGGGCTGCCTAAGATCAGGGTGCATGGTGGCATGCTAGGGTCTTCCATGTTGCTCTTCCTCCCAAGCCAGGTGCTTTGTGTTGGCGGATGGAGTGTGCTTGGCTGTGTGTGGAAGTGCGGACGACCTGGGACAGCAGGGTGGGTGCCTTCACTGTGCTGGGTTCACTGGGCTGCCTCTGGGCCCTGCACAGAGTCCGGATCTTCTGGGCTCACACGAGCAACCCCGGGATTCGCTTCGTCTGGAGTCCAGGTGGGCAGAGTGCAATAATCCAGGCCTTCTCTGCTCCCTCTCAGGCCCAGGCTCGCCCTTTGCTGGGGAAGGCCACCTGTTGTCAAATGGCAACTTTGCACCCCACGACGCTGCACACCCTGGAAGAACTCCCTGGCTCCTGGAACAGTGCTGGAGACACTGGACACCAGGATCTCGGCTTTCAGGAGCTGACCCAGGAGGTGCTGTGATCTCGGGAGGTGAGCATCTGGGATTCTCCGGCTAGTTGGTGTCGAAAAAAGGAAGCCCCTTTGGCAGCTCAAGGAGCCCTTAATTCTGGTCTTGGAGAGAGTGAGACAAGGCACGCACATGGTTTGCAGGTAAGAGTGGAGGTGGTTTTGCTTGTTCTTGGTAGCTAATTGCTCAGCTAATTGCTAAGCTAATGAGCTAATTGCTCAGCTAAGGGAAACCTTGGTGGCTTCAGCGCACCCAGAGTTTCAGAGGGCATTCCCTTGGATATGGCAGCCAAGGATCCCATGGGGGCAGTTTGACTCTGCTAAGTGAGGCCACTAGGAGTCTGAAGTGACTTGTTTTGCCCGGGAGTTGAAGACTCAGCGTCCTGTGGCTTCTGAGCTTACAGCACACACATCTCCGCCTCTTTCCGGCACTTCCAAGGTTGGTGCCTCATGCCGCTCTCAGAGCACCCACAGCCATAGCCTGCATGCTACCTCCCTTGGCGCACGAACCCCCCATCTAGGGGACAGAGCGTGATTTCCCAACAGGATTCTGGGATCACAGCAACTGATGCTCCAACCAGCCACAGAGCAGCAGTGCAGTGCAACCTGACTCCCTCAGGCCCAGGGCATCCATTTCAGCCTCTTGGCAAGCAGGCTCTTGGCTCCAGGTGGTCTACAGGTCTATGGGTTTGTGAGGAAGCAACCCCTTGTGCCAGGGCTTTGAACTGCCCAGCCCGGCAGGTGCACGCGGGTGGTCTTATATTCTGTAGGGGCAGTAATTCCATCTTAGAAGAGCCTGTCACTTACCTCCCTGGACCCCAGGAGACCACAGGCATCTTGTCTTGAGCCTGGGAGCTGTGGAGGTATCTGCGCGCATGCACTCCTGAGTCCCCAAGCTTTAAGATCTAGTGACTACTGAGTGTGGTGGGGCGCAGAGTCAGGGAGGGCTGCCTAGGGTCAGGGTGCATGGTGGCATGCCATGGCCTTCAATTCACTCTACTCCCAAGCCAGGCGCTTTGTTTTGGCGGATTGATGTCCTGTGCATGACTGTGTGTGGATCTGCGGGTGACCTGGGACAGCAGGGTGGGTGCCCGCGGTGTGCTGGGATCACGTGTACCCCTGGGCCCTGCGCAGAGTCCTGATATGGTGGGCGTATCCAAGCAGCACCCGGATTCGTTTCGTCTGGAGCCCAGGTGGACAGAGTGCAGCAGTCCAGGCCTCCTCTGCTCCCTCTCAGACCCAGGCTCGCCCCTCCCCGGGGTGACCCACCTGTACTCAGGCTCCTGGCCCAGTGCTGGGGCCACTGGAGACCAGGACCTCGGCTTTGAGGAGCTGACCCAGGAGGTTCTGTGATCTTGGGGTGGCGGGCGTTTGGGAGTCTCTGGCTGGTGGGTGTGAAAGAAGGAAGCCCCTTTGGCAGCTCAAGGGGACTTCAATTCCAGTCTTGGAGAGAGTGAGACAATGCACACACGTGGTTTGCAGGTGAGAGTGGAGGTGGTTTGGCTTGTTCTCGATGGCTAATTGCTCAGCTAATGAACTAATTGCTCAGCTAAGGGAAACCTTGGCAATTTCAGTGCACCAAGAGGTTCAGCAGGCATTCCCTTGGAGATGGCAGCCAAGGATCTCATGGGGGCAGTTAGATTCTCCTAAGTGGGGCCACTAGGAGTCTGAAGTGATTTGTTGTGCCCAGGAGTAGAAGACTCAGTGTCCGGAGGCTTCTGAGCAATCAAGGCACATACGTCTTATCAGACTGACGGCCTGCATGGTGGGGACATGCTGGCGCTTCACATAGCAATACCGCGAGTGCCTCCTGGTCGCTAGGTGGGGATAAGTGCTCTGGGTAGCAGACCCAGGGCGATCTTTAGAGCGTCAAGGAAAACTCCTCTTGGGCCTGAGGCGTTTTCCCAGAATGGACTCACTGCCCATTCCAGGACCAGGAATACTCAGTTGCTGTGGCATTTCTTTAAGCCTGGAAGCAAGCCAATTCCCATGGAGCCAGGCCTTCCTGAGGTCTGGCCCCAAGGAAGACTGCTGCTGGTCCGCCCTTGCCAACCCACCCAAGATGATGCTTTCATTAGCCCAGCGGGGTGGAAACACTTCACAGGACTCCATTAGGGCTTAATAGGCAAGTGAACAAGCCTATGGTAGTGACATCATTCCATGACAACTTGCAGATATCTACAAGTGTAGAGGTGGAGTTCAACCTGTCCTCAGGCCATAGCCTGATGGTGCTTCCTTGTGGGTGTGGCCTTCTCAGATTACGACCTCTGAACCTCCCCTTCTCTCTCTGGCTCCACCTTCCAGCTGACTGGCCCTGTTTGCTGTTAGATCCTTGGAGATTTGTTCACCGGCCTCTCATCTTCCTGAATTGTGTATCATTGCATGTGGCTGTGTGAGTCCGAAGAGTCACTTGTGGACCAGCATCGGACTTCTAGCTTTGAGTTGGACAGGGCTGGGATGTTTTATTGATGTATAATGGCTTATAGATAGAAAGCTCCCTCTGCCACATATGAGTGTCCCTGATGTGTTTCTCTTTTGTGTTAGCGAGCAAGACCCTCACCCAGACCACTCACTGAAACAGAGATAGAAACAGTAAAGCTTTATTGAAACAGATTCGAATCTGGGCTCTCACCTGCAACCGAGGCAGGCTCAGTCTGTAAGGCGAGAGCCCTGAACAGCATTAAAGCAGAGATATTATACTTCCTTGTGGGGCATCTTGCCAAGCAAGGGGAGGGGGAAGGGAAGTTCTTGTGTGAAACTGGCAAAGCATTCTCAGGAAAGTGAAACAAAACAGTTTTTAAGTCTAACAAAGTAAGTTCTACATTTAAGGTCAGTTTGTCCCCAGTGGTCTGCCAACTGATACTGTGGGTAGGCTAGGCTGCTTCTTGGAGCATAAGCATCCTGGGCTGGGCTACACCTGTTTCAGGCTGCAATTTAAAAATTTTCCATTTCTGACCAGGGGGGCGGTGACCTACCTGTTATTGTTACAGGGCACCTATTCCTGACCGGGCAGGGGGGGTGACCTGCCTGTTACTGTTACAGGGCACAGTGTCACATTCCCCACTTCTTTTGACCGAGAATCAAATCCTTTATTCAAAATTTTCCTCTTCTACTAGAGCTAGATTTTGATAGTGTGATCTCATAATTAGGATTTTTAAGTCTTAGATTCGCTTTTGGATTAATGAAACAAGAGTTTGCAGCACACAAGGACCTACGTTGATGGCAAGCAGAAGGAGGAGCACTGGTCCAGCTACTGCGCTAATCAAAGTCATGAGCCACGGGGGCCAGGTGAAAAGGTTTTGATACCAGTTTCCCTGTGAGTATCGGGCTTCTCTTTCTTTTATTCTTTTTCTGAGTTGGCTAAGGTTTTCTTTAATAATACCTGAGTGATTGGCATAGAAACAGCATGTTTCCCCCAATGCTACGCATAGGCCTCCTTGCTTCATAAATAGTAAATCTAACCCTCTACGGTTTTGGAGGACTACTTCAGCTAGGGAACTTAAGGAAGTTTCTAAAATAGAAACAGCCTGTTCTAGGGTACTGAGATCTTCGTCTATTCTTTGGCTGAGCTCCTCAAAATGCATATTTCCTCATATTAAGGCTGCAGTTCCAACTGCTGCTGAACCTGCAACTCCAAGTCCTACTAAAACGGGGATTAACACAGATGCTCGTTTCTGGTGGTTGGGAGGTAACCCTAAATGTTCTCTACCTCTTTCACCCGAATAATAATAGACTTGAGGCAAAATATGGGCTAATACACATAACTTGTGGGTTTTTGGCTAAGGTAGGGGGAAATGTGTAAGGGGTGATTCCATTGGTGCATGCCCACCAGGTTCCAAGGGGAGCCTTTAACCAAACGATCCAATTTGAAGACTGAGAGTCATTGACAGGGATGATAATGGACGAGGTGCTGATGTCCTGGTACGGAGAGGAGTCCCAATTATACTGGTCAGTAGTGAGGCAGAGTGCTTGTCCCGTGACGTCTCCTAGGGTTAGCTTGGGTTCACTTCCCCACATGCAGGGGTCTTTATGGCTCCCATTGTTTATTTGCTGGATGGAAATGTTCTGGATGGAGTGCAGGCTGGTTCCAATAGATGCATTTGTGGCAATACCTACATAAAAGGGGGGCTCGGGATTTAAACATAACCAACAATCATTAGTTAGATCAGGATTAGAATGATTTAAAAAGGAGAACATGGCTGTTAAAGTATTTAAGATTGAAGACTGGGGTCTTGAGATTAAATTAGCTGTTTTTTTGAAGGGTTTCTGGTGAAATGGCTGGGACTGGGGATTGCCACGTGGGCTTTGGCAGAATCTTGGTAGGTTTGTAAGTGAGAGGCAGTGGCAGTATTAAAATGTCCCTTGCCGGCCCTGTTGGGTTAGGTTGGGTAAAAATTATTTTCTTCTGGATAGTAAATTCAATCCCTGGATCGTGGCTGGACACATACAGTCTTAGTCCCCATGTTTTTCCACCTATCCAATAATTTTCTTCCCAGGTTGTCACCCTGATAATCAAGGAGTTGCAAAAATCCTCTGACTGGCAGTTCTTGGACGGGATTTTCCTTGTAACATAAATATGGGGGTCAGACTGTTTCCAGGGTATGATGGTTTCACAACCCCAACTTTTGCAATAGTAGTCTTTACGATCACCACAGTTCCCCTTACCTGCGCGTGGACACAAGTAAAACTGGACTGATTCCAATGCCTTCTTCCTGCGTTGGTTCCCGCACCCATAGGACCGAGCCTGACCCCAGTTCTGGCCTAGGAGTTTACAAAAGTCAAACAAGAAGGTAGGCTGGCCAATGCCGGTTTGATTAGCAACAGTGATTTTTCCTCCTCCATCGATGGTACGGGTTAGTGTCCATTGGTGAGTAGACAACTGGTGCGGATTTTTTGGTTTCCATGTGGCAGCTGCTTTTACTGCGAAAAAAATCAAAACTATGAACATGAGAGCTTGATTTTAAGGGGTTGTTGGTGCGGAGTACTCGCCATCTTGGGGCGTCTGTCTCCTCGGTGGCCTTCTTTAGTCTGGAATGATGTGTCCACTGTGGCTTTCCTGCAACCTTCGCTGCTATTGGAGTGCTGAGAACAACGCTGTGCGGTCCGTCCCACCGTGGCTGTGGCTGTTCTGGATTGAGCTTCTTTACCCAAACCAAGTCCCCAGGTGGGAACAAGGGATCTTGTTCCGTGGAGATGTTAGTCTTTCGGGGGACCACGAGGTATACTTCTTTGACGGCTTGAAGGGTCTGCAAAGACTTAAAGAGGTGATGGTTATTGATAGAGCTTAAGGTCTCATCCTCCATTCGGGGGATGAGGGGGGAGCCATCCCAAACATGAGTTCAAAAGGCGAATGCCCTTTTAAATGTGGAGTACATCGAGCCGTAACAGGGCGAAGGGAAGGAGCTCGACCCAGCGCCCGCCCACCTCTAATTTTAATTTTGTAAGGCCTTCTTTAAGTGTTCTATTCATGCGTTCTACCTGACCTGAGCTTTGAGGCCTGTAACTGCAATGCAACTTCCACTTGATCTTTAGTGCCCTGGCAAGCATTTGAGAGACCTGGGCGATGGACGCCGGGCCATTGTCCGAACCCAGGGTTACTCAGGATGTATCCTTGATTATTATCTACCTACTTGCCTGCCTACCTGTCTATCTACTAGTACCTACCAGTCTACAAACCTACATATCTACCTCCCTGTCTAACTTACCCCTTACCCTCACACTTACCCCTTACCCTTACCCTCAACTTGCAGATATCTACAAGTGTAGGGGTGGAGTTCAACCTGTCCTCAGGCCATAGCCTGATGGTACTTCCTTGTGGGTGTGGCCTTTTCAGAATACAACCTCTGAACCTCCCTATCTACCTACCTATTTATCTATCTGTGTATCTGTCTATCTACCTACTTCTCTCACCACTGATCTGCCTACCTAAGTACCTACATACATATATAACCATCTTCCTGCTTGTCTACATACCTGATTACTTAGCTATCTACCTATAGGAGGTTACAGGAGCTGTTTGCACCTCCAGGATGTCCACTGGTTTGTGGTCCCATTGGTTTCGCGTTGTCCACTAAGCAGGACCAAGTGCAAAGTGACCCTTGGGGCCTCTTGTCCAAAGAGCGAGAAAGCTGTTTCAAGGGACAAAAGAGGAATGGTTCTTCTTTGCACTGCTGTTCCTCTCTGGGATGTGTTCTTTTGTCTCATTCTAAGAGAAAGGAGCACTTCTGATGACTAGTGTGTGTGGGTTTTACTCTTCTTCTTGAAAACTCAGGTGTTTCTACCCTGCCTGCAAGTGACCCTCGGTCACTTACTGGGCTGGCCTCTGCCCTGGGCATGGAGGAGATGGGCGCTCAGGTGGGAGAAGGTCCCCAGGGACATCAGGCGGGTGTGTGCTGGCTCCACAGGTGCCTAGTTTAACACCCCTGCTCCCTCTTTGATCCTCCCTCCACCTACCTACCTGGATGGTCGCCAAGCAATCTACTTAGAATACCACCAATACTCTGGAAAACTCACCAAACCTTCAGCAGGCCCAGTCCCCCCAGGGGGTGCTCAGACACTCCACCGAGTGTGGAGTTGGGGGACGTGTGTCCCCACACTTGGAGCAGACTTTCTCAGGTGGGTGATGCCTGCCCCGGGCCTTCCCCCCTCCTGCCTCAGCGATTTCACTCAAGACAAAGAGCAAGGAGAGGATGGAGCAGGGACTTGATGGCAGAGTGCCAGTCTGAGTTTATGTTGGGGTGCTGGAGGGCATGGGGCAGGGGCGAACCCCGCTTCCGTGCAGGAGACTGGGGTCTGATTCCAGGTCCGTGCACCCACCGTCTGACTTGGAGGCTTGCCGTGAACAGATTTCAGGGGCTCTCCTGGACCATGAGGGAGATGAGGTGGAAAGGACTGGAGATATGCTAAGTAAACCAGTCAAGGAGCGCCCCTTGCCTGGATTACCAGCAATCTCAGGAATGGCACAAGTTTGGTCCCATTATGCAGCGGGGTCTACATGAGTCATGGTCCACTGGAGGGCATCCGGTGGGTGTCTGGCGTGGGAGTCTGGAGGGCACGTGGCGGATCATTGCCAAAATTCGGGGCATCAGAGGGAAAAAGCCACTGGAACCTGGGGAGGATAATGGCAGGTGGTTGGCAGTCCTGGCCAGAGGCTGTGAGGTTTTATTCGTGTTAAGATATGGTTGTGAGAGCCTTTTGGGAAGATGGCAGACCAAGGGACCTGCATACTCTTGAGAGCTCTTTCGAACAAGGTGGGTTTGGTGTCCAGGTAGTCGAGTGGTAGGAGTCTGGTAAGTGAAATATCATCCTGGACAGCACCCCACCCCCTCCCCACACATTTGTCCTGAGCCAGGTCCTTGGTGACCTAGGACCAGATTAATGGGACATCTCAGGTCAGTAGGCTGCTGCCACCACTGCTGCAACTAGCTATAGCCCCGGTCCATCCCCAGACTGGGACCCAGCGTCCAGAGACACTTGCTGCTCTGATGATACACGGCCAGAGGTGGAGGGACCCCCCGACAGCAGCTGCCCACTCGCGGAACCCCACCAGGAAAGAATCTTCCCTTTCCCAAAGTTCCCCTCTCCCCATGTGGCAGCGTTTTGGCCCAGGGCCAGTGTCCCTCCCTCCATTCATCCAAAGCACAGGTAACTGACCTGCAATCTACCAGGGGCTGCCTGTCCGACCCCCCACGGGGAACCATCCACCCCACCCCCATTGCTGCTTGGAACCTCTCCACCGGCACACAGCTTTCCCAGCCACCTCTGTTGGCTTAGCTCCAGCTCCACTCCCGCCCCAAACCTGAGCTGTGCATTTCCCGCCGGCAGGTACCACACCAGAGCCCATTCCGCTTCTACCCTCGACACTGCATTTCCAATGCTGGAGCGACATCAGGTAGGCCTGCATGACCTTGGAGACCAGTGTCCATGGCCCAGGACGCTAAGCCTGCCGCCAATGGCGCCCCTTCCTGCTCTGACAGCGCCATGTAGAACAGTGGGCACCCCTGCCTCCTGGGAGCACAAGTGACAGGGCCTGGCACCACTACCAGAGCGCCATTGCCCTCCTGGGTGTGTTCCGGGCATTCCAGCGGCTGGTGGCTTCCAGCTCTGAGCCTGCAGCGACACGTCCTCCCAGGGTGGGGAGAGGCGCCATTTCCGTTGTTGCCTGCCACAGGGGGCTGCTGTCTGGTCCGTCTCTACTATGTCTCTGAAGAGCCTGCTATGTTCACAGGGCCGGCAGCTAAAGCGATAAACGCCCACCTGCCAGGGAGCCTTGGACGTGGCTTTGTGGACTCCGCCTAAGCCATCTGCGTGTTCCAGCCGGCTCCCACCACTGCGAGGCCCTGGCCCAACGCCAGCTTTTAAGCCTGATCCAGCCCTTCCCAACCAGGATAGGTGGCGGGCACTGCACCCTGTTCCTCCCTCAGCACCCCTTGCAGACCCAGCGTTTTCCAGCAGGTGCAGGAGGCCCTCCCACGTGGGACTTCTCCCACCTGTGTAACCTCTTCCCACAGGCTCAAGTCTACAGGCCTGCAGGGACCTGGGAGGGCTTGTTGATCTGAAGAGCATTTTACCACCCACATAGCCAGGCTCCGGAGCCCAGATCAGCACTACGTCCCATGGCAGTGAGGCCTCACCCACCTCTGCCTTCTATTAGGCAGCACTAGAACTTGGGGGTGGGGGTGGGGAAAAAGGGGAGGAATAAAATTTATTTATCTTGTGCTGGTTTTTCCTTTCGGAGTTTTCTCTCTTCTTTCTTCCTCCTTTTCATTATTGCTAGTACTTCTCTTCTGCCCCTTTTCTATAGATTTTCCTTCTATCTTTTTCCTAATACTTCCACTATTATAATTTCTTTTCTCTCCTCTTTTATAGCTTCTCCTTCTCTCCATTTTTCCTTTTTCCTCCCCAAAATTTTTAAAAATATATTTTAAATTTTTAACCTTTTAAATTATTTTTTATTACTAAACAAACAAACAAAATGAAGGGCTGCTAAGGGTACCGTGACAAACATGGTCAAAGCAACCTGGGGTCACTAACTGAGGCTCCAGCCCCCAGTCTAGTCCCTGAAACACCTAATCACTGTAGTGACTAAGCCTTTGGGGAACTCTGCCTACACAAAAGTCTGACCCATCCTTATAGTAGGTCATAGGCAGTCGCCTGAAAGAATCCTTAACATTAACACAGATAAGGTTACCCTGGCCTCCCCGAAGCATGGGGCCTATGAGAGATCAAGGAAAAATCAACAGACCACATCACTCCCAACCAAAAAAACAGAGACAAAACATAGTTATCAGGGCTAACGTCTCTCATAGAAGAAACATATTCAGATCTGCCACAGAAGGAAATCTTCAGAAGTCTGCTCACAGTAATACAGGGGCTGAGGGAAGCAGCCCAGAATAAGGATGCAATGATAGAGGAGATAAAGTCCACAATGGAGGGGATGAAGTCCACAATATAGTGATGAAGTCCACCCACCAAAGGGAACTACAGAGCTAACAGAGGAGGCAGCAGAAGACACGCACAAGGTCACACACAAGAATTTAAGATTAGGCTTGAGGAGGCAGAGAACTATATCAGTGAACTCGAGGCCACTCAAACAGAACTAAGCAAGCAAGAAAGACAGTCAGATAGGAAAATTAAAGAAACAGAGATAGCCTGAGATCAATGAGAGATGCTATGAAGAGGAATAATATTCGCATAATCAGTCTACCGGAACACAAAGGCAGGGGTGGATATTTTAATCTCCAACAAAATGGACCTCAAGATCCAAACCATAAAAAGAGACAAAGAGGGACAGTACAGGAAGCTCAAAGATTCAGTAAAACAAGAAGCACTTACACTCCAAATAATGGTATGACAAATTTCATCAAACTATTAAAAAGATGGAAAAAGAAATCACAAACTCAACAATCATAGTACTTGAATTTACACTCCACTATCAGGGAAAGAAGCTCAGGAAATAGGCCAAAAAGCTAAACAATGTAATTAGGCAACAGGGCCTGATAGACATTTTTACAGTTTGCCATCCAAATGCAAAGGATTTCACATTCTTCTTAAGTACACCTGGATCTTTTTCAAGAATAGACCACATGCTGGGACACAAGTCCAGCCTGAGTAAATTTAAGCACATAGATATTATCCAGACATCTTTCTCGGGCCATCATGCCATAAAGCTGGAGATTAATAAGAGAATGTCCAGAAAAGCAAGGGCAACCAGTTGGAAGATGAACAACGACCTCCTCGACATGAATGGATACAGGCCCGGTTTAGAAAGGATACTAGGAAATTTCTAGAAACTACTGAGAACAAGAATACAACGTATCAAAATTTACGGGACACTTCAAAGGCAGTTATCAGAGGTAGCTTCATATCATTAAACGCATATACGAAAAAAGAAGAGAGTTGTAAGACAGATCTGTTAACATAAAACCTTCAACAACTAGAGCAGAGTCAGCAGAACAACCCCTCCAACAGCAAGAGAAAGATAAAATAAAAATCAGGCCAGAGTTAAACCAGTGGGAAGACAAGAGAACAATGCAAAGGATAAATGCAGCTAAAAGCTGGTTCAATGAAAGAATTAGCACAATTGACAGTCCTCTGGCAAAGCTCACCAAGGATAGAAAGAAGTAAACATCAATAGCCAGGATGAGGGGTGAAACAGGGGCAATAAAAACAGACCCCAATGAGATTGAAAGGATAATCACAAAGTAGTATAAAGGTCTGTATTCTAATGAATTCAGAAACATGGAAGACATGGGTAAATATTTGGATAAACAGTCTCTACCTAGATTATCTCAGACAGAGATAAAAACTCAACAAACCCAAAGTGAAAGAAAAAATAGAGGACTTAAACGAGAGCTTCAGGAAGATGGCCGACAGGGACACCCGCATACTCTGAGAGCTCCTCCAAACAAAGCGGGATTGGCGACCAGGTAGCTGAATAGTAAGAGTCTGGTGAGTGAAATATCCCCCTGGGACAGCACCCCAGTTCTACCCCACGTATTTGTCCTGAGCAGGGGTCTAGGTGAAAGAGGACCAGACTAGTGGGACATCTCTGGCCAATAAGCTGCCGTGAGCTCACTGGCGACCGGCCTAGGCTCCATCCCCAAACCGGACGCCAGCCCAGAGCCGCTTGCCTGCCCTGCCTAGACAGGCGCAGCAGGTCACGCGCCCCTACTCCAGCGGCCCAATCCCCACTCGCAGATCCCCACTGGGAGAGAAGCTTTCCTCTCCCGCAGTTCCCCTCTCCCTGCAGGGCAGCGATCTGCCCTCGGGCCCACGTCCCTCCCTCCATTCATCAAAGCTCAGGGGAGCGGACCCAAGGGTTGTCTGGCGACCCCCACGGGGGACCATCCACCCGCACCGCTGCCGAGGACCTCTCCACCTGCCCTCCGTGCGCCGGCCTCCCACCACTGCCCGCCCCCGCCAGCCCCTGGCAGCCTAGCGCCAGCTCCACTCCTGGCCGGGACCCTGCGCTGAGCACTTCCCACCGACGGGAGCCATAGCCCAACCCGCGCCTGTCCCTGACCCTGAGCTTCCGCGGAGCGCCGCGCCCCGCACTGCTGAGTCTGCCCACCAAGGGCCCCTCCCTGCGCAAGGCACAAGAGTAGGTGCCCTCCCCAGGGTGCTGCAGGGACCCCGGCGGCGGCGACTCTGAGCCTGAGCAGAGGAAGGGCGCCATTGCCCCCTGCGGTTTCGCGCCAAGCAACTATGGTCTGCCAGGTTCTGAGCTCAGAGCAGGGCAGAGAGTGAACACCATTGTTCCCTGCAGTGTCGCACAGCTGTCTGCGCAGCTGTCCGAGGGGCCTCCCCGCGCCCGCTCACAGCCCGGGCAGATCAAACATTCCACCTGCAGTGGAGCCTGGGTCTCGGCTTGGCAGTCCCTGAGGAGCCGTCAGTGAGCTCCAGCCAGCTCTCACCACCTGGGGCCCTTTTGGGTCCCCAGTGCCAGCCCTAAGCCTGCCGCAGCCCGCCCCAGCCACCCCAGGAGATGGCACAGTGGCCTGAGCCTCCACACAATAAGGTTACTCCTGTCTCCCAGAAGCATGGGGCCTATTAAAGGATCAAGGAAAAATCAACAGACCACATCACTCCCAATAAAAAAATCAGAGAAACGAGGCACTTTAACAGACCTAACGTCACTCATAGAAGAAACAGATATAGATCAGCCACAAAAGAAAATCTTCAGAACTCTGCTTACAGTAATACAGGAGCTAAGAGAAGCAAACCAAAATAAGGATGCAACGATAGAAGGGATGAAATGCACAATAGAGGGGATGAAGTCCACAATAGAGGGGATGAATACTATCCACCAAAAGGAACTGCAGAACTAACAGAGGAGGTAGCAGAGGCCACACAAAAGGTCACAGAAGCTATATCTAGGCTTGAGGAGGCTGAGAACCGTATCAGTGAACTCGAGGATGCTCAAACCAAACGAAGCAAGCGAGAAAAACAATCAGATAGGAAAATTAAAGAAACAGAAGACAGCCTGAGATCAATGACAGATGCTATGAAGAGGAATAATATTCGAATAATCGGTCTACCGGAACACAACATAACACACAAATCGACCGCCAAGATAGCAAAGGAATTCCTGGAAGAAAATTTCCCCAACCTAACAAAGGAGAATCCGACTCTCATACAGGAAGCAGAGAGGACGCCGGCTAAGCTAAACACCAAGAAGAACACGCCAAGACATATAATTGTAAAATTATCCAACTTAGAGGAAAAAGAGAAAATTTTACGAGCATCAAGAGAAAGGAAGACAGTCACATACAAAGGAGCGCAGGTAAGTATATGCTCAGACTTATCAGCAGAAACCATGAAGAGGAGGAGAGAATGGAGCAACATCTTCCAAAACCTGAAAGATAAAAATGCCTCCCCCAGAATCATATACCCTGCCAAGTTATCCATTAAGATAGAGGGTAAGATAAGGGTCTTCCAGGACAAGGAAGAACTCAAAAAATATACTGCAAGTCACCCGACCCTGCAGAACATACTGGCTGACTCACTATGGCCAGAAGATCAAGCTCCAACTAGAACCACCAGGAGACCACCATATAGCCCATCTCCAACTAGAAGCCAACATGCCAGCAACACTTACCAGGACAACACGGTCTCAGATGGAAAAGAGGACAGGATAGAAACCCTCCACTCAAACGCAGTACACTGATATGAAGGAAGATAGGCAAAGACCCAAAACACAAAACAGAATATGGCAACCATGAAGCCAGAGATTGTAATAATCACTCTGAATACAAATGGGCTCAATTCATATGTTAAAAGAAAGAGGCTGGAGGATTGGATTAGAAAACATAACCCATCAATCTGCTGCCTGCAAGAGACACACCTTAAGCAAGCAGACAAGCATATGCTGAGAATAAAGGGCTGGCAGAAAGTTTACCAAGCAAATGGTAACTCCAAGAAGGCAGGAGTGGCTATCTTAATCTCCAACAAAATGGATCTCAAGATCCAAAACATAAAAAGAGACAAAGAGGAACATTACATAATGCTCAAAGGCTCAGTAAACCAGGAAGCAATAAGCATACTGAATATTTATGCACCTAATAATGGTGCGGCAAATTTTGTCAAACAAACTATTAAAAAAATGACAGAAGAAATCACGGAAACAACAATAATAGTGGGGGACTTCAACACTCCACTGTCAGAGAAAGACAGGTCACAGGGAAAGAAGCTCAGCAAAGAGGCCAGAGAGCTAAACAATGTAATTAGGCAACAGGGCCTGATAGACATCTATAGAGCCTTTCATCCAAAAGCCAAAGGTTTCACATTCTTCTCCAATCCACACGGATCTTTCTCAAGAATAGATCACATGCTGGGGCACAAGGCCAGCCTGAGTAAATTCAAACACATAGATATTATCCAGACGTCTTTCTCAGACCACCATGCCATAAAGCTGGAGATTAATAGGAGGGCACCCAGAAAAGCAAGGGCCACCAATTGGAGAATAAACAACGATCTCCTGCGACATGAATGGGTTAAGGTCCAGATCAGAGAGGATATCAGGAAATTTCTAGAAACTAATGAGAATGAGCATACAACATATCAAAACTTATGGGACACTGCAAAGGCAGTTATCAGAGGTAGCTTGATATCACTGAATGCATACATGAAAAAAGAAGAAAGGCGTATGACAGATATGTTAACACAAAACCTCCAACAACTAGAACAGAGTCAACAGAACTACCCCTCCAATAGCAAGAGAAAAGAAATAATAAAAATCAGGGCGGAGTTAAACCAGTGGGAAGACAAAAGAACAATGCAAAGGATTAACGCAACTAGAAGCTGGTTCTATGAACAAATTAATAAAATTGACACTCCTCTGGCAAAGCTTACCAAAGATAGAAAGGAGCAATCATCAATAGCCAGGACGAGGGATGAATCGGGGGCAATAACAACAGACCCCAATGAGATAAAAAGGATAATCACAAAGTACTATGAAGGTTTGTATTCTAATGAATTCAGAAACCTGGAAGACATGGATAAATATTTAGAAAAACAATCTATCCCTAGATTATCTGAGACAGAGATCAAGAACCTCAACAAACCCATAGCAAAGGAATAAATAGAGAGTGTCATCAAAAACCTACCAAGGAAAAAGGCCCCAGGGCCAGATGGCTACACAGCAGAATTTTACCAAACATTCAGGGAAGAGCTGACACCGATCCTCCACAAAGTATTCCAGAACATAGAAAAGAACGGCAAGCTCCCAAACTCATTTTACGAAGCCAGCATTACTTTGATACCCAAACAGGGAAAAGACCCCACAGGTGTAGAGAATTATAGACCAATATCTCTAATGAACATAGATGCAAAAATCCTTAACAAAATATTGGCCAATAGAATACAAAGGAACATCAAACATATCATTCACCACGACCAAGTAGGATTCATCCCAGCGATGCAGGGATGGTTTAACATCCGAAAATCCATCAATATCATACACCACATCGAGAAGAAAAAGGATAAAAACCATATGATAATATCCATAGATGCACAAAAAGCATTTGACAACATCCAGCATCCATTCCTAATCAAAACACTCATGAAGATAGGATTGGAAGGTAAGTTCCTCAAGCTCATACAAGCTATCTATGAAAGACCAACAGCCAACATCATAGTCAATGGAGAAAAGACAAGAACAATACCACTGAAAAAGGGTACAAGACAAGGATGCCCCCTGTCCCCTCTTCTATTCAATATCGTTTTGGAGGTTCTGGCTAACAACATTAGACAGCGGAAGGACATCAAAGAGATCCAGTTGGGAGAGGAGGAGGTGAAACTATCATTATTTGCAGATGACATGATCCTATACATTGAAGACCCCCAAAACTCCACAGTTGGAATACTTACAGCAATAGAGGAATACGGAAGAGTAGCAGGATACAAGATCAATAAACAGAAGTCGGTAGGGTTTCTATACACATCGGACAGGGCCATGGAAGAGGCGATTAAGAGGGAAGTACCCTTCACAGTAGCCAAGAACAAACTGAAATACCTAGGAATATATTTAACAAAAAATAATAAAGACCTTTATAAGCATAATTATAAAACCCTATTACAGGAAACCAAAAGTGACCTTCACAAATGGATGAAGCTCCCCTGCTCATGGTTAGGTAGGCTGAACATAGTAAAGATGACAGTTCTTCCTAAAACACTCTACAAGTTCAATGCTATACCAATCCAATTACCATCAACCTTCTTCAAAGAATTGGAAAAACTGACCACCAACTTCATATGGAGAGGGAAGAAACCCAGAATTAGCAGAGAACTCCTCAAGAAGAAGGACACAATTGGAGGACTCGCCCTACCTGATTTTAATGCCTACTACACAGCTACAGTGGTCAAAACAGCATGGTACTGGCACAATGATAGACACTCAGACCAGTGGAAAAGAATAGAAAGCCCAGGAGTAAAATCATCAGCATATAGACAACTGATCTTCGACAAGGGTCCCAAAAACGTCAAGTGGGAAGCAGATGCCCTCTTTAATAAGTGGTGCTGGAAACAATGGATATCCACATGTAGAAAGGTGAAACAAGACGTCTACCTCACCCCATGCACAAGAATACACTCAAGGTGGATCACAGATCTAGAAGTCAAACCCCAAACCATCTGGACCATTAAGGAGGGAATCGGGACTAATCTCAGAGCACTGGCCCAGGGGGCACATAGGCTCACTGCAACAGGGAAGGGGACACACAAGGTGATCTGGAAATCGACAAATGGGATCTAATAAGAATAAAACACCTGTGCACCTCGAAAGACTTTGCCAAGAGGGTGACAAGGCAACCCACAGACTGGGAGAAGATTTTTAGTAATGACACGTCAGACAAAGGGCTCATTACTAAAATCTACAACTCCATCATGACCTGCAAAAAGAGGAAAATAGTTGGAAGATGGCCGACAGGGACACCCGCATACTCTGAGAGCTCCTCCAAACAAAGCGGGATTGGCGACCAGGTAGCTGAATAGTAAGAGTCTGGTGAGTGAAATATCCCCCTGGGACAGCACCCCAGTCCTACCCCACGTATTTGTCCGGAGCAGGGGTCTAGGTCAAAGAGGACCGGACTAGTGGGACATCTCTGGCCACTAAGCTGCCGTGAGCTCACTGGCGACCGGCTTAGGCTCCATCCCCAAACGGACGCCAGCCCAGAGCCACTTGCCTGCCCTGCCTACTCCAGCAGCCCACTCCCCACTCCCCATACGCGGATCTCCACTGGGAGAGAAGCTTTCCTCTCCCGCAGTTCCCCTCTCCCCGCAGGGCAGCGATCTGCCCTCTGGCCCACGTCCCTCCCTCCATTCATCCAAGCTCAGGGGAGCGGACCCGCGGGTTGTCTGGCGACCCCCACGGGGGACCATCCACCCGCACCGCTGCCACGGACCTCTCCACCTGCCCTCCGTGCGCTGGCCTCCCACCCCCGCCCGCCCCCGCCAGCCCCTGGCAGCCTAGCGCCAGCTCCACTCCTGGCGGGGACCCTGCGCTGAGCACTTCCCGCCAACAGGAGCCATAGCCCAACCCGCGCCTGTCCCGGACCCTGAGCTTCCGCGGAGCGCCGCGCCCCGCGCTGCTGAGTCTGCCCACCAAGGGCCCCCCCCTGCGCAAGGCACAAGAGTAGGTGCCCTCCCCAGGGTGCTGAGGGGACCCCGGCAGCCGCGACTCTGAGCCTGAGCAGAAGAAGGGCGCCATTGCCCCCTGCGGTTTCGCGCCAAGCCTCCTTTGCCGGCGCCATTACCCCCCCGCGGTTTCGCGCCAAAAGGGCGGAGAGCGAACACCATTGTTCCCTGCAGTGTCCCGCAGCTGCCTGTGCAGCTATCCAAGGGGCCTCTCCGCGCCCACTCACAGCCCGGGCAGATCAAACACTCCACCTGCAGTGGAGCCTGGGTCTCGACTTTGCAGTCCCTGAGGAGCCATCAGTGAGCTCCAGCCAGCTCTCACCACCTGGGGCCCTGTTGGGTCCCCAGTGCCAGCGCTAAGCCTGCCGCAGCCCGCCCCAGCCACCCCAGGAGACGGCACAGTGGCCTGAGCCTCCACACAATAAGGTTACCCCTGTCTCCCAGAAGCATGGGGCCTATTAAAGGATCAAGGAAAAATCAACAGACCACATCACTCCCAGCAAAAAAATCAGAAAAACGAGGCACTTTAACAGACCTAACGTCACTCATAGAAGAAACAGATATAGATCAGCCACAAAAGGAAATCTTCAGAACTCTGCTTGCAGTAATACAGGAGCTAAGAGAAGCAAACCAAAATAAGGATGCAACGATAGAAGGGATGAAATGCACAATAGAGGGGATGAAGTCCACAATAGAGGGGATGAATACTATCCACCAAAAGGAACTGCAGAAACTAACAGAGGAGGTAGCAGAGGCCACACAAAAGGTCACAGAAGCTATATCTAGGCTTGAGGAGGCTGAGAACCGTATCAGTGAACTCGAGGACGCTCAAACCAAACGAAGCAAGCGAGAAAAACAATCAGATAGGAAAATTAAAGAAACAGAAGACAGCCTGAGATCAATGACAGATGCTATGAAGAGGAATAATATTCGAATAATCGGTCTACCGGAACACAACATAACACACAAATCGACCGCCAAGATAGCAAAGGAATTCCTGGAAGAAAATTTCCCCAACCTAACAAAGGAGAATCCGACTCTCATACAGGAAGCAGAGAGGACGCCGGCTAAGCTAAACACCAAGAAGAACACGCCAAGGCATATAATTGTAAAATTATCCAACTTAGAGGAAAAAGAGAAAATTCTTCGAGCATCAAGAGAAAGGAAGACAGTCACATACAAAGGAGCGCAGGTAAGGGTATGCTCAGACTTATCAGCTGAAACCATGAAGAGGAGGAGAGAATGGAGCAGCATCTTCCAAATTCTGAAAGATAAAAATGCCTCCCCCAGAATCCTATACCCTGCCAAGTTATCCATTAAGATAGAGGGTAAGATAAGGGTCTTCCAGGACAAGGAAGAACTCAAAAAATATACTGCAAGTCACCCGACCCTGCAGAACATACTGGCTGACTCACTATGGCCAGAAGATCAAGCTCCAACTAGAACCACCAGGAGACCACCATATAGCCCATCTCCAACTAGAAGCCAACATGCCAGCAACACTTACCAGGACAACACGGTCTCAGATGGAAAAGAGGACAGGATAGAAACCCTCCACTCAAACGCAGTACACTGATATGAAGGAAGATAGGCAAAGACCCAAAACACAAAACAGAATATGGCAACCATGAAGCCAGAGATTGTAATAATCACTCTGAATACAAATGGGCTCAATTCATATGTTAAAAGAAAGAGGCTGGAGGATTGGATTAGAAAACATAACCCATCAATCTGCTGCCTGCAAGAGACACACCTTAAGCAAGCAGACAAGCATATGCTGAGAATAAAGGGCTGGCAGAAAGTTTACCAAGCAAATGGTAACTCCAAGAAGGCAGGAGTGGCTATCTTAATCTCCAACAAAATGGATCTCAAGATCCAAAACATAAAAAGAGACAAAGAGGAACATTACATAATGCTCAAAGGCTCAGTAAACCAGGAAGCAATAAGCATACTGAATATTTATGCACCTAATAATGGTGCGGCAAATTTTGTCAAACAAACTATTAAAAAAATGACAGAAGAAATCACGGAAACAACAATAATAGTGGGGGACTTCAACACTCCACTGTCAGAGAAAGACAGGTCACAGGGAAAGAAGCTCAGCAAAGAGGCCAGAGAGCTAAACAATGTAATTAGGCAACAGGGCCTGATAGACATCTATAGAGCCTTTCATCCAAAAGCCAAAGGTTTCACATTCTTCTCCAATCCACACGGATCTTTCTCAAGAATAGATCACATGCTGGGGCACAAGGCCAGCCTGAGTAAATTCAAACACATAGATATTATCCAGACGTCTTTCTCAGACCACCATGCCATAAAGCTGGAGATTAATAGGAGGGCACCCAGAAAAGCAAGGGCCACCAATTGGAGAATAAACAACGATCTCCTGCGACATGAATGGGTTAAGGTCCAGATCAGAGAGGATATCAGGAAATTTCTAGAAACTAATGAGAATGAGCATACAACATATCAAAACTTATGGGACACTGCAAAGGCAGTTATCAGAGGTAGCTTGATATCACTGAATGCATACATGAAAAAAGAAGAAAGGCGTATGACAGATATGTTAACACAAAACCTCCAACAACTAGAACAGAGTCAACAGAACTACCCCTCCAATAGCAAGAGAAAAGAAATAATAAAAATCAGGGCGGAGTTAAACCAGTGGGAAGACAAAAGAACAATGCAAAGGATTAACGCAACTAGAAGCTGGTTCTATGAACAAATTAATAAAATTGACACTCCTCTGGCAAAGCTTACCAAAGATAGAAAGGAGCAATCATCAATAGCCAGGACGAGGGATGAATCGGGGGCAATAACAACAGACCCCAATGAGATAAAAAGGATAATCACAAAGTACTATGAAGGTTTGTATTCTAATGAATTCAGAAACCTGGAAGACATGGATAAATATTTAGAAAAACAATCTATCCCTAGATTATCTGAGACAGAGATCAAGAACCTCAACAAACCCATAGCGAAGGAATAAATAGAGAGTGTCATCAAAAACCTACCAAGGAAAAAGGCCCCAGGGCCAGATGGCTACACAGCAGAATTTTACCAAACATTCAGTGAAGAGCTGACACCGATCCTCCACAAAGTATTCCAGAACATAGAAAAGAACGGCAAGCTCCCAAACTCATTTTACGAAGCCAGCATTACTTTGATACCCAAACAGGGAAAAGACCCCACAGGTGTAGAGAATTATAGACCAATATCTCTAATGAACATAGATGCAAAAATCCTTAACAAAATATTGGCCAATAGAATACAAAGGAACATCAAACATATCATTCACCACGACCAAGTAGGATTCATCCCAGCGATGCAGGGATGGTTTAACATCCGAAAATCCATCAATATCATACACCACATCGAGAAGAAAAAGGATAAAAACCATATGATAATATCCATAGATGCACAAAAAGCATTTGACAACATCCAGCATCCATTCCTAATCAAAACACTCATGAAGATAGGATTGGAAGGTAAGTTCCTCAAGCTCATACAAGCTATCTATGAAAGACCAACAGCCAACATCATAGTCAATGGAGAAAAGACAAGAACAATACCACTGAAAAAGGGTACAAGACAAGGATGCCCCCTGTCCCCTCTTCTATTCAATATCGTTTTGGAGGTTCTGGCTAACAACATTAGACAGCGGAAGGACATCAAAGAGATCCAGTTGGGAGAGGAGGAGGTGAAACTATCATTATTTGCAGATGACATGATCCTATACATTGAAGACCCCCAAAACTCCACAGTTGGAATACTTACAGCAATAGAGGAATACGGAAGAGTAGCAGGATACAAGATCAATAAACAGAAGTCGGTAGGGTTTCTATACACATCGGACAGGGCCATGGAAGAGGCGATTAAGAGGGAAGTACCCTTCACAGTAGCCAAGAACAAACTGAAATACCTAGGAATATATTTAACAAAAAATAATAAAGACCTTTATAAGCATAATTATAAAACCCTATTACAGGAAACCAAAAGTGACCTTCACAAATGGATGAAGCTCCCCTGCTCATGGTTAGGTAGGCTGAACATAGTAAAGATGACAGTTCTTCCTAAAACACTCTACAAGTTCAATGCTATACCAATCCAATTACCATCAACCTTCTTCAAAGAATTGGAAAAACTGACCACCAACTTCATATGGAGAGGGAAGAAACCCAGAATTAGCAGAGAACTCCTCAAGAAGAAGGACACAATTGGAGGACTCGCCCTACCTGATTTTAATGCCTACTACACAGCTACAGTGGTCAAAACAGCATGGTACTGGCACAATGATAGACACTCAGACCAGTGGAAAAGAATAGAAAGCCCAGGAGTAAAATCATCAGCATATAGACAACTGATCTTCGACAAGGGTCCCAAAAACGTCAAGTGGGAAGCAGATGCCCTCTTTAATAAGTGGTGCTGGAAACAATGGATATCCACATGTAGAAAGGTGAAACAAGACGTCTACCTCACCCCATGCACAAGAATACACTCAAGGTGGATCACAGATCTAGAAGTCAAACCCCAAACCATCTGGACCATTAAGGAGGGAATCGGGACTAATCTCAGAGCACTGGCCCAGGGGGCACATAGGCTCACTGCAACAGGGAAGGGGACACACAAGGTGATCTGGAAATCGACAAATGGGATCTAATAAGAATAAAACACCTGTGCACCTCGAAAGACTTTGCCAAGAGGGTGACAAGGCAACCCACAGACTGGGAGAAGATTTTTAGTAATGACACGTCAGACAAAGGGCTCATTACTAAAATCTACAACTCCATCATGACCTGCAAAAAGAGGAAAATAGTTGGAAGATGGCCGACAGGGACACCCGCATACTCTGAGAGCTCCTCCAAACAAAGCGGGATTGGCGACCAGGTAGCTGAATAGTAAGAGTCTGGTGAGTGAAATATCCCCCTGGGACAGCACCCCAGTCCTACCCCACGTATTTGTCCGGAGCAGGGGTCTAGGTCAAAGAGGACCGGACTAGTGGGACATCTCTGGCCACTAAGCTGCCGTGAGCTCACTGGCGACCGGCTTAGGCTCCATCCCCAAACGGACGCCAGCCCAGAGCCACTTGCCTGCCCTGCCTACTCCAGCAGCCCACTCCCCACTCCCCATACGCGGATCTCCACTGGGAGAGAAGCTTTCCTCTCCCGCAGTTCCCCTCTCCCCGCAGGGCAGCGATCTGCCCTCTGGCCCACGTCCCTCCCTCCATTCATCCAAGCTCAGGGGAGCGGACCCGCGGGTTGTCTGGCGACCCCCACGGGGGACCATCCACCCGCACCGCTGCCACGGACCTCTCCACCTGCCCTCCGTGCGCTGGCCTCCCACCCCCGCCCGCCCCCGCCAGCCCCTGGCAGCCTAGCGCCAGCTCCACTCCTGGCGGGGACCCTGCGCTGAGCACTTCCCGCCAACAGGAGCCATAGCCCAACCCGCGCCTGTCCCGGACCCTGAGCTTCCGCGGAGCGCCGCGCCCCGCGCTGCTGAGTCTGCCCACCAAGGGCCCCCCCCTGCGCAAGGCACAAGAGTAGGTGCCCTCCCCAGGGTGCTGAGGGGACCCCGGCAGCCGCGACTCTGAGCCTGAGCAGAAGAAGGGCGCCATTGCCCCCTGCGGTTTCGCGCCAAGCCTCCTTTGCCGGCGCCATTACCCCCCGCGGTTTCGCGCCAAAAGGGCGGAGAGCGAACACCATTGTTCCCTGCAGTGTCCCGCAGCTGCCTGTGCAGCTATCCAAGGGGCCTCTCCGCGCCCACTCACAGCCCGGGCAGATCAAACACTCCACCTGCAGTGGAGCCTGGGTCTCGACTTTGCAGTCCCTGAGGAGCCATCAGTGAGCTCCAGCCAGCTCTCACCACCTGGGGCCCTGTTGGGTCCCCAGTGCCAGCGCTAAGCCTGCCGCAGCCCGCCCCAGCCACCCCAGGAGACGGCACAGTGGCCTGAGCCTCCACACAATAAGGTTACCCCTGTCTCCCAGAAGCATGGGGCCTATTAAAGGATCAAGGAAAAATCAACAGACCACATCACTCCCAACAAAAAAATCAGAAAAACGAGGCACTTTAACAGACCTAACGTCACTCATAGAAGAAACAGATATAGATCAGCCACAAAAGGAAATCTTCAGAACTCTGCTTGCAGTAATACAGGAGCTAAGAGAAGCAAACCAAAATAAGGATGCAACGATAGAAGGGATGAAATGCACAATAGAGGGGATGAAGTCCACAATAGAGGGGATGAATACTATCCACCAAAAGGAACTGCAGAAACTAACAGAGGAGGTAGCAGAGGCCACACAAAAGGTCACAGAAGCTATATCTAGGCTTGAGGAGGCTGAGAACCGTATCAGTGAACTCGAGGACGCTCAAACCAAACGAAGCAAGCGAGAAAAACAATCAGATAGGAAAATTAAAGAAACAGAAGACAGCCTGAGATCAATGACAGATGCTATGAAGAGGAATAATATTCGAATAATCGGTCTACCGGAACACAACATAACACACAAATCGACCGCCAAGATAGCAAAGGAATTCCTGGAAGAAAATTTCCCCAACCTAACAAAGGAGAATCCGACTCTCATACAGGAAGCAGAGAGGACGCCGGCTAAGCTAAACACCAAGAAGAACACGCCAAGGCATATAATTGTAAAATTATCCAACTTAGAGGAAAAAGAGAAAATTCTTCGAGCATCAAGAGAAAGGAAGACAGTCACATACAAAGGAGCGCAGGTAAGGGTATGCTCAGACTTATCAGCTGAAACCATGAAGAGGAGGAGAGAATGGAGCAGCATCTTCCAAATTCTGAAAGATAAAAATGCCTCCCCCAGAATCCTATACCCTGCCAAGTTATCCATTAAGATAGAGGGTAAGATAAGGGTCTTCCAGGACAAGGAAGAACTCAAAAAATATACTGCAAGTCACCCGACCCTGCAGAACATACTGGCTGACTCACTATGGCCAGAAGATCAAGCTCCAACTAGAACCACCAGGAGACCACCATATAGCCCATCTCCAACTAGAAGCCAACATGCCAGCAACACTTACCAGGACAACACGGTCTCAGATGGAAAAGAGGACAGGATAGAAACCCTCCACTCAAACGCAGTACACTGATATGAAGGAAGATAGGCAAAGACCCAAAACACAAAACAGAATATGGCAACCATGAAGCCAGAGATTGTAATAATCACTCTGAATACAAATGGGCTCAATTCATATGTTAAAAGAAAGAGGCTGGAGGATTGGATTAGAAAACATAACCCATCAATCTGCTGCCTGCAAGAGACACACCTTAAGCAAGCAGACAAGCATATGCTGAGAATAAAGGGCTGGCAGAAAGTTTACCAAGCAAATGGTAACTCCAAGAAGGCAGGAGTGGCTATCTTAATCTCCAACAAAATGGATCTCAAGATCCAAAACATAAAAAGAGACAAAGAGGAACATTACATAATGCTCAAAGGCTCAGTAAACCAGGAAGCAATAAGCATACTGAATATTTATGCACCTAATAATGGTGCGGCAAATTTTGTCAAACAAACTATTAAAAAAATGACAGAAGAAATCACGGAAACAACAATAATAGTGGGGGACTTCAACACTCCACTGTCAGAGAAAGACAGGTCACAGGGAAAGAAGCTCAGCAAAGAGGCCAGAGAGCTAAACAATGTAATTAGGCAACAGGGCCTGATAGACATCTATAGAGCCTTTCATCCAAAAGCCAAAGGTTTCACATTCTTCTCCAATCCACACGGATCTTTCTCAAGAATAGATCACATGCTGGGGCACAAGGCCAGCCTGAGTAAATTCAAACACATAGATATTATCCAGACGTCTTTCTCAGACCACCATGCCATAAAGCTGGAGATTAATAGGAGGGCACCCAGAAAAGCAAGGGCCACCAATTGGAGAATAAACAACGATCTCCTGCGACATGAATGGGTTAAGGTCCAGATCAGAGAGGATATCAGGAAATTTCTAGAAACTAATGAGAATGAGCATACAACATATCAAAACTTATGGGACACTGCAAAGGCAGTTATCAGAGGTAGCTTGATATCACTGAATGCATACATGAAAAAAGAAGAAAGGCGTATGACAGATATGTTAACACAAAACCTCCAACAACTAGAACAGAGTCAACAGAACTACCCCTCCAATAGCAAGAGAAAAGAAATAATAAAAATCAGGGCGGAGTTAAACCAGTGGGAAGACAAAAGAACAATGCAAAGGATTAACGCAACTAGAAGCTGGTTCTATGAACAAATTAATAAAATTGACACTCCTCTGGCAAAGCTTACCAAAGATAGAAAGGAGCAATCATCAATAGCCAGGACGAGGGATGAATCGGGGGCAATAACAACAGACCCCAATGAGATAAAAAGGATAATCACAAAGTACTATGAAGGTTTGTATTCTAATGAATTCAGAAACCTGGAAGACATGGATAAATATTTAGAAAAACAATCTATCCCTAGATTATCTGAGACAGAGATCAAGAACCTCAACAAACCCATAGCGAAGGAATAAATAGAGAGTGTCATCAAAAACCTACCAAGGAAAAAGGCCCCAGGGCCAGATGGCTACACAGCAGAATTTTACCAAACATTCAGGGAAGAGCTGACACCGATCCTCCACAAAGTATTCCAGAACATAGAAAAGAACGGCAAGCTCCCAAACTCATTTTACGAAGCCAGCATTACTTTGATACCCAAACAGGGAAAAGACCCCACAGGTGTAGAGAATTATAGACCAATATCTCTAATGAACATAGATGCAAAAATCCTTAACAAAATATTGGCCAATAGAATACAAAGGAACATCAAACATATCATTCACCACGACCAAGTAGGATTCATCCCAGCGATGCAGGGATGGTTTAACATCCGAAAATCCATCAATATCATACACCACATCGAGAAGAAAAAGGATAAAAACCATATGATAATATCCATAGATGCACAAAAAGCATTTGACAACATCCAGCATCCATTCCTAATCAAAACACTCATGAAGATAGGATTGGAAGGTAAGTTCCTCAAGCTCATACAAGCTATCTATGAAAGACCAACAGCCAACATCATAGTCAATGGAGAAAAGACAAGAACAATACCACTGAAAAAGGGTACAAGACAAGGATGCCCCCTGTCCCCTCTTCTATTCAATATCGTTTTGGAGGTTCTGGCTAACAACATTAGACAGCGGAAGGACATCAAAGAGATCCAGTTGGGAGAGGAGGAGGTGAAACTATCATTATTTGCAGATGACATGATCCTATACATTGAAGACCCCCAAAACTCCACAGTTGGAATACTTACAGCAATAGAGGAATACGGAAGAGTAGCAGGATACAAGATCAATAAACAGAAGTCGGTAGGGTTTCTATACACATCGGACAGGGCCATGGAAGAGGCGATTAAGAGGGAAGTACCCTTCACAGTAGCCAAGAACAAACTGAAATACCTAGGAATATATTTAACAAAAAATAATAAAGACCTTTATAAGCATAATTATAAAACCCTATTACAGGAAACCAAAAGTGACCTTCACAAATGGATGAAGCTCCCCTGCTCATGGTTAGGTAGGCTGAACATAGTAAAGATGACAGTTCTTCCTAAAACACTCTACAAGTTCAATGCTATACCAATCCAATTACCATCAACCTTCTTCAAAGAATTGGAAAAACTGACCACCAACTTCATATGGAGAGGGAAGAAACCCAGAATTAGCAGAGAACTCCTCAAGAAGAAGGACACAATTGGAGGACTCGCCCTACCTGATTTTAATGCCTACTACACAGCTACAGTGGTCAAAACAGCATGGTACTGGCACAATGATAGACACTCAGACCAGTGGAAAAGAATAGAAAGCCCAGGAGTAAAATCATCAGCATATAGACAACTGATCTTCGACAAGGGTCCCAAAAACGTCAAGTGGGAAGCAGATGCCCTCTTTAATAAGTGGTGCTGGAAACAATGGATATCCACATGTAGAAAGGTGAAACAAGACGTCTACCTCACCCCATGCACAAGAATACACTCAAGGTGGATCACAGATCTAGAAGTCAAACCCCAAACCATCTGGACCATTAAGGAGGGAATCGGGACTAATCTCAGAGCACTGGCCCAGGGGGCACATAGGCTCACTGCAACAGGGAAGGGGACACACAAGGTGATCTGGAAATCGACAAATGGGATCTAATAAGAATAAAACACCTGTGCACCTCGAAAGACTTTGCCAAGAGGGTGACAAGGCAACCCACAGACTGGGAGAAGATTTTTAGTAATGACACGTCAGACAAAGGGCTCATTACTAAAATCTACAACTCCATCATGACCTGCAAAAAGAGGAAAATAGTTGGAAGATGGCCGACAGGGACACCCGCATACTCTGAGAGCTCCTCCAAACAAAGCGGGATTGGCGACCAGGTAGCTGAATAGTAAGAGTCTGGTGAGTGAAATATCCCCCTGGGACAGCACCCCAGTCCTACCCCACGTATTTGTCCGGAGCAGGGGTCTAGGTCAAAGAGGACCGGACTAGTGGGACATCTCTGGCCACTAAGCTGCCGTGAGCTCACTGGCGACCGGCTTAGGCTCCATCCCCAAACGGACGCCAGCCCAGAGCCACTTGCCTGCCCTGCCTACTCCAGCAGCCCACTCCCCACTCCCCATACGCGGATCTCCACTGGGAGAGAAGCTTTCCTCTCCCGCAGTTCCCCTCTCCCCGCAGGGCAGCGATCTGCCCTCTGGCCCACGTCCCTCCCTCCATTCATCCAAGCTCAGGGGAGCGGACCCGCGGGTTGTCTGGCGACCCCCACGGGGGACCATCCACCCGCACCGCTGCCACGGACCTCTCCACCTGCCCTCCGTGCGCTGGCCTCCCACCCCCGCCCGCCCCCGCCAGCCCCTGGCAGCCTAGCGCCAGCTCCACTCCTGGCGGGGACCCTGCGCTGAGCACTTCCCGCCAACAGGAGCCATAGCCCAACCCGCGCCTGTCCCGGACCCTGAGCTTCCGCGGAGCGCCGCGCCCCGCGCTGCTGAGTCTGCCCACCAAGGGCCCCCCCCTGCGCAAGGCACAAGAGTAGGTGCCCTCCCCAGGGTGCTGAGGGGACCCCGGCAGCCGCGACTCTGAGCCTGAGCAGAAGAAGGGCGCCATTGCCCCCTGCGGTTTCGCGCCAAGCCTCCTTTGCCGGCGCCATTACCCCCCGCGGTTTCGCGCCAAAAGGGCGGAGAGCGAACACCATTGTTCCCTGCAGTGTCCCGCAGCTGCCTGTGCAGCTATCCAAGGGGCCTCTCCGCGCCCACTCACAGCCCGGGCAGATCAAACACTCCACCTGCAGTGGAGCCTGGGTCTCGACTTTGCAGTCCCTGAGGAGCCATCAGTGAGCTCCAGCCAGCTCTCACCACCTGGGGCCCTGTTGGGTCCCCAGTGCCAGCGCTAAGCCTGCCGCAGCCCGCCCCAGCCACCCCAGGAGACGGCACAGTGGCCTGAGCCTCCACACAATAAGGTTACCCCTGTCTCCCAGAAGCATGGGGCCTATTAAAGGATCAAGGAAAAATCAACAGACCACATCACTCCCAACAAAAAAATCAGAAAAACGAGGCACTTTAACAGACCTAACATCACTCATAGAAGAAACAGATATAGATCAGCCACAAAAGGAAATCTTCAGAACTCTGCTTGCAGTAATACAGGAGCTAAGAGAAGCAAACCAAAATAAGGATGCAACGATAGAAGGGATGAAATGCACAATAGAGGGGATGAAGTCCACAATAGAGGGGATGAATACTATCCACCAAAAGGAACTGCAGAAACTAACAGAGGAGGTAGCAGAGGCCACACAAAAGGTCACAGAAGCTATATCTAGGCTTGAGGAGGCTGAGAACCGTATCAGTGAACTCGAGGACGCTCAAACCAAACGAAGCAAGCGAGAAAAACAATCAGATAGGAAAATTAAAGAAACAGAAGACAGCCTGAGATCAATGACAGATGCTATGAAGAGGAATAATATTCGAATAATCGGTCTACCGGAACACAACATAACACACAAATCGACCGCCAAGATAGCAAAGGAATTCCTGGAAGAAAATTTCCCCAACCTAACAAAGGAGAATCCGACTCTCATACAGGAAGCAGAGAGGACGCCGGCTAAGCTAAACACCAAGAAGAACACGCCAAGGCATATAATTGTAAAATTATCCAACTTAGAGGAAAAAGAGAAAATTCTTCGAGCATCAAGAGAAAGGAAGACAGTCACATACAAAGGAGCGCAGGTAAGGGTATGCTCAGACTTATCAGCTGAAACCATGAAGAGGAGGAGAGAATGGAGCAGCATCTTCCAAATTCTGAAAGATAAAAATGCCTCCCCCAGAATCCTATACCCTGCCAAGTTATCCATTAAGATAGAGGGTAAGATAAGGGTCTTCCAGGACAAGGAAGAACTCAAAAAATATACTGCAAGTCACCCGACCCTGCAGAACATACTGGCTGACTCACTATGGCCAGAAGATCAAGCTCCAACTAGAACCACCAGGAGACCACCATATAGCCCATCTCCAACTAGAAGCCAACATGCCAGCAACACTTACCAGGACAACACGGTCTCAGATGGAAAAGAGGACAGGATAGAAACCCTCCACTCAAACGCAGTACACTGATATGAAGGAAGATAGGCAAAGACCCAAAACACAAAACAGAATATGGCAACCATGAAGCCAGAGATTGTAATAATCACTCTGAATACAAATGGGCTCAATTCATATGTTAAAAGAAAGAGGCTGGAGGATTGGATTAGAAAACATAACCCATCAATCTGCTGCCTGCAAGAGACACACCTTAAGCAAGCAGACAAGCATATGCTGAGAATAAAGGGCTGGCAGAAAGTTTACCAAGCAAATGGTAACTCCAAGAAGGCAGGAGTGGCTATCTTAATCTCCAACAAAATGGATCTCAAGATCCAAAACATAAAAAGAGACAAAGAGGAACATTACATAATGCTCAAAGGCTCAGTAAACCAGGAAGCAATAAGCATACTGAATATTTATGCACCTAATAATGGTGCGGCAAATTTTGTCAAACAAACTATTAAAAAAATGACAGAAGAAATCACGGAAACAACAATAATAGTGGGGGACTTCAACACTCCACTGTCAGAGAAAGACAGGTCACAGGGAAAGAAGCTCAGCAAAGAGGCCAGAGAGCTAAACAATGTAATTAGGCAACAGGGCCTGATAGACATCTATAGAGCCTTTCATCCAAAAGCCAAAGGTTTCACATTCTTCTCCAATCCACACGGATCTTTCTCAAGAATAGATCACATGCTGGGGCACAAGGCCAGCCTGAGTAAATTCAAACACATAGATATTATCCAGACGTCTTTCTCAGACCACCATGCCATAAAGCTGGAGATTAATAGGAGGGCACCCAGAAAAGCAAGGGCCACCAATTGGAGAATAAACAACGATCTCCTGCGACATGAATGGGTTAAGGTCCAGATCAGAGAGGATATCAGGAAATTTCTAGAAACTAATGAGAATGAGCATACAACATATCAAAACTTATGGGACACTGCAAAGGCAGTTATCAGAGGTAGCTTGATATCACTGAATGCATACATGAAAAAAGAAGAAAGGCGTATGACAGATATGTTAACACAAAACCTCCAACAACTAGAACAGAGTCAACAGAACTACCCCTCCAATAGCAAGAGAAAAGAAATAATAAAAATCAGGGCGGAGTTAAACCAGTGGGAAGACAAAAGAACAATGCAAAGGATTAACGCAACTAGAAGCTGGTTCTATGAACAAATTAATAAAATTGACACTCCTCTGGCAAAGCTTACCAAAGATAGAAAGGAGCAATCATCAATAGCCAGGACGAGGGATGAATCGGGGGCAATAACAACAGACCCCAATGAGATAAAAAGGATAATCACAAAGTACTATGAAGGTTTGTATTCTAATGAATTCAGAAACCTGGAAGACATGGATAAATATTTAGAAAAACAATCTATCCCTAGATTATCTGAGACAGAGATCAAGAACCTCAACAAACCCATAGCGAAGGAATAAATAGAGAGTGTCATCAAAAACCTACCAAGGAAAAAGGCCCCAGGGCCAGATGGCTACACAGCAGAATTTTACCAAACATTCAGGGAAGAGCTGACACCGATCCTCCACAAAGTATTCCAGAACATAGAAAAGAACGGCAAGCTCCCAAACTCATTTTACGAAGCCAGCATTACTTTGATACCCAAACAGGGAAAAGACCCCACAGGTGTAGAGAATTATAGACCAATATCTCTAATGAACATAGATGCAAAAATCCTTAACAAAATATTGGCCAATAGAATACAAAGGAACATCAAACATATCATTCACCACGACCAAGTAGGATTCATCCCAGCGATGCAGGGATGGTTTAACATCCGAAAATCCATCAATATCATACACCACATCGAGAAGAAAAAGGATAAAAACCATATGATAATATCCATAGATGCACAAAAAGCATTTGACAACATCCAGCATCCATTCCTAATCAAAACACTCATGAAGATAGGATTGGAAGGTAAGTTCCTCAAGCTCATACAAGCTATCTATGAAAGACCAACAGCCAACATCATAGTCAATGGAGAAAAGACAAGAACAATACCACTGAAAAAGGGTACAAGACAAGGATGCCCCCTGTCCCCTCTTCTATTCAATATCGTTTTGGAGGTTCTGGCTAACAACATTAGACAGCGGAAGGACATCAAAGAGATCCAGTTGGGAGAGGAGGAGGTGAAACTATCATTATTTGCAGATGACATGATCCTATACATTGAAGACCCCCAAAACTCCACAGTTGGAATACTTACAGCAATAGAGGAATACGGAAGAGTAGCAGGATACAAGATCAATAAACAGAAGTCGGTAGGGTTTCTATACACATCGGACAGGGCCATGGAAGAGGCGATTAAGAGGGAAGTACCCTTCACAGTAGCCAAGAACAAACTGAAATACCTAGGAATATATTTAACAAAAAATAATAAAGACCTTTATAAGCATAATTATAAAACCCTATTACAGGAAACCAAAAGTGACCTTCACAAATGGATGAAGCTCCCCTGCTCATGGTTAGGTAGGCTGAACATAGTAAAGATGACAGTTCTTCCTAAAACACTCTACAAGTTCAATGCTATACCAATCCAATTACCATCAACCTTCTTCAAAGAATTGGAAAAACTGACCACCAACTTCATATGGAGAGGGAAGAAACCCAGAATTAGCAGAGAACTCCTCAAGAAGAAGGACACAATTGGAGGACTCGCCCTACCTGATTTTAATGCCTACTACACAGCTACAGTGGTCAAAACAGCATGGTACTGGCACAATGATAGACACTCAGACCAGTGGAAAAGAATAGAAAGCCCAGGAGTAAAATCATCAGCATATAGACAACTGATCTTCGACAAGGGTCCCAAAAACGTCAAGTGGGAAGCAGATGCCCTCTTTAATAAGTGGTGCTGGAAACAATGGATATCCACATGTAGAAAGGTGAAACAAGACGTCTACCTCACCCCATGCACAAGAATACACTCAAGGTGGATCACAGATCTAGAAGTCAAACCCCAAACCATCTGGACCATTAAGGAGGGAATCGGGACTAATCTCAGAGCACTGGCCCAGGGGGCACATAGGCTCACTGCAACAGGGAAGGGGACACACAAGGTGATCTGGAAATCGACAAATGGGATCTAATAAGAATAAAACACCTGTGCACCTCGAAAGACTTTGCCAAGAGGGTGACAAGGCAACCCACAGACTGGGAGAAGATTTTTAGTAATGACACGTCAGACAAAGGGCTCATTACTAAAATCTACAACTCCATCATGACCTGCAAAAAGAGGAAAATAGTTGGAAGATGGCCGACAGGGACACCCGCATACTCTGAGAGCTCCTCCAAACAAAGCGGGATTGGCGACCAGGTAGCTGAATAGTAAGAGTCTGGTGAGTGAAATATCCCCCTGGGACAGCACCCCAGTCCTACCCCACGTATTTGTCCGGAGCAGGGGTCTAGGTCAAAGAGGACCGGACTAGTGGGACATCTCTGGCCACTAAGCTGCCGTGAGCTCACTGGCGACCGGCTTAGGCTCCATCCCCAAACGGACGCCAGCCCAGAGCCACTTGCCTGCCCTGCCTACTCCAGCAGCCCACTCCCCACTCCCCATACGCGGATCTCCACTGGGAGAGAAGCTTTCCTCTCCCGCAGTTCCCCTCTCCCCGCAGGGCAGCGATCTGCCCTCTGGCCCACGTCCCTCCCTCCATTCATCCAAGCTCAGGGGAGCGGACCCGCGGGTTGTCTGGCGACCCCCACGGGGGATCATCCACCCGCACCGCTGCCACAGACCTCTCCACCTGCCCTCCGTGCGCTGGCCTCCCACCCCCGCCCGCCCCCGCCAGCCCCTGGCAGCCTAGCGCCAGCTCCACTCCTGGCGGGGACCCTGCGCTGAGCACTTCCCGCCAACAGGAGCCATAGCCCAACCCGCGCCTGTCCCGGACCCTGAGCTTCCGCGGAGCGCCGCGCCCCGTGCTGCTGAGTCTGCCCACCAAGGGCCCACCCCTGCGCAAGGCACAAGAGTAGGTGCCCTCCCCAGGGTGCTGAGGGGACCCCGGCAGCCGCGACTCTGAGCCTGAGCAGAAGAAGGGCGCCATTGCCCCCTGCGGTTTCGCGCCAAAAGGGCGGAGAGCGAACACCATTGTTCCCTGCAGTGTCCCGCAGCTGCCTGTGCAGCTATCCAAGGGGCCTCTCCGCGCCCACTCACAGCCCGGGCAGATCAAACACTCCACCTGCAGTGGAGCCTGGGTCTCGACTTTGCAGTCCCTGAGGAGCCATCAGTGAGCTCCAGCCAGCTCTCACCACCTGGGGCCCTGTTGGGTCCCCAGTGCCAGCGCTAAGCCTGCCGCAGCCCGCCCCAGCCACCCCAGGAGACGGCACAGTGGCCTGAGCCTCCACACAATAAGGTTACCCCTGTCTCCCAGAAGCATGGGGCCTATTAAAGGATCAAGGAAAAATCAACAGACCACATCACTCCCAACAAAAAAATCAGAAAAACGAGGCACTTTAACAGACCTAACGTCACTCATAGAAGAAACAGATATAGATCAGCCACAAAAGGAAATCTTCAGAACTCTGCTTGCAGTAATACAGGAGCTAAGAGAAGCAAACCAAAATAAGGATGCAACGATAGAAGGGATGAAATGCACAATAGAGGGGATGAAGTCCACAATAGAGGGGATGAATACTATCCACCAAAAGGAACTGCAGAAACTAACAGAGGAGGTAGCAGAGGCCACACAAAAGGTCACAGAAGCTATATCTAGGCTTGAGGAGGCTGAGAACCGTATCAGTGAACTCGAGGACGCTCAAACCAAACGAAGCAAGCGAGAAAAACAATCAGATAGGAAAATTAAAGAAACAGAAGACAGCCTGAGATTAATGACAGATGCTATGAAGAGGAATAATATTCGAATAATCGGTCTACCGGAACACAACATAACACACAAATCGACCGCCAAGATAGCAAAGGAATTCCTGGAAGAAAATTTCCCCAACCTAACAAAGGAGAATCCGACTCTCATACAGGAAGCAGAGAGGACGCCGGCTAAGCTAAACACCAAGAAGAACACGCCAAGGCATATAATTGTAAAATTATCCAACTTAGAGGAAAAAGAGAAAATTCTTCGAGCATCAAGAGAAAGGAAGACAGTCACATACAAAGGAGCGCAGGTAAGGGTATGCTCAGACTTATCAGCTGAAACCATGAAGAGGAGGAGAGAATGGAGCAGCATCTTCCAAATTCTGAAAGATAAAAATGCCTCCCCCAGAATCCTATACCCTGCCAAGTTATCCATTAAGATAGAGGGTAAGATAAGGGTCTTCCAGGACAAGGAAGAACTCAAAAAATATACTGCAAGTCACCCGACCCTGCAGAACATACTGGCTGACTCACTATGGCCAGAAGATCAAGCTCCAACTAGAACCACCAGGAGACCACCATATAGCCCATCTCCATCTAGAAGCCAACATGCCAGCAACACGTACCAGGACAACACGGTCTCAGATGGAAAAGAGGACAGGATAGAAACCCTCCACTCAAACGCAGTACACTGATATGAAGGAAGATAGGCAAAGACCCAAAACACAAAACAGAATATGGCAACCATGAAGCCAGAGATTGTAATAATCACTCTGAATACAAATGGGCTCAATTCATATGTTAAAAGAAAGAGGCTGGAGGATTGGATTAGAAAACATAACCCATCAATCTGCTGCCTGCAAGAGACACACCTTAAGCAAGCAGACAAGCATATGCTGAGAATAAAGGGCTGGAAGAAAGTTTACCAAGCAAATGGTAACTCCAGGAAGGCAGGAGTGGCTATCTTAATCTCCGACAAAATGGATCTCAAGATCCAAAACATAAAAAGAGACAAAGAGGGACATTACATAATGCTCAAAGGCTCAGTAAACCAGGAAGCAATAAGCATACTGAATATTTACGCACCTAATAATGGTGCGGCAAATTTTGTCAAACAAACTATTAAAAAAATGACAGAAGAAATCACGGAAACAACAATAATAGTGGGGGACTTCAACACTCCACTATCAGAGAAAGACAGGTCACAGGGAAAGAAGCTCAGCAAAGAGGCCAGAGAGCTAAACAATGTAATTAGGCAACAGGGCCTGATAGACATCTATAGAGCCTTTCATCCAAAAGCAAAAGGTTTCACATTCTTCTCCAATCCACACGGATCTTTCTCAAGAATAGATCACATGCTGGGGCACAAGGCCAGCCTGAGTAAATTCAAACACATAGATATTATCCAGACGTCTTTCTCAGACCACCATGCCATAAAGCTGGAGATTAATAGGAGGGCACCCAGAAAAGCAAGGGTCACCAATTGGAGAATAAACAACAATCCTGCGACATGAATGGGTTAAGGTCCAGATCAGAGAGGATATCAGGAAATTTCTAGAAACTAATGAGAACGAGCATACAACATATCAAAACTTATGGGACACTGCAAAGGCAGTTATCAGAGGTAGCTTGATATCACTGAATGCATACATGAAAAAAGAAGAAAGGCGTATGACAGATATGTTAACACAAAACCTCCAACAACTAGAACAGAGTCAACAGAACTACCCCTCCAATAGCAAGAGAAAAGAAATAATAAAAATCAGGGCGGAGTTAAACCAGTGGGAAGACAAAAGAACAATGCAAAGGATTAACGCAACTAGAAGCTGGTTTTATGAACGAATTAATAAAATTGACACTCCCCTGGCAAAGCTTCCCAAAGATAGAAAGGAACAATCGTCAATAGCCAGGATGAGGGATGAATCGGGGGCAATAACAACAGACCCCAATGAGATAAAAAGGATAATCACAAAGTACTATGAAGGTTTGTATTCTAATGAATTCAGAAACCTGGAAGACATGGATAAATATTTAGAAAAACAATCTATCCCTAGATTATCTGAGACAGAGATCAAGAACCTCAACAAACCCATAGCGAAGGAAGAAATAGAGAGTGTCATCAAAAACCTACCAAGGAAAAAGGCCCCAGGGCCAGATGGCTACACAGCAGAATTTTACCAAACATTCAGGGAAGAGCTGACACCGATCCTCCACAAAGTATTCCAGAACATAGAAAAGAACGGCAAGCTCCCAAACTCATTTTACGAAGCCAGCATTACTTTGATACCCAAACAGGGAAAAGACCCCACAAGTGTAGAGAATTATAGACCAATATCTCTAATGAACATAGATGCAAAAATCCTTAACAAAATATTGGCCAATAGAATACAAAGGAACATCAAACATATCATTCACCACGACCAAGTAGGATTCATCCCAGCGATGCAGGGATGGTTTAACACCCGAAAATCCATCAATATCATACACCACATCGAGAAGAAAAAGGATAAAAACCATATGATAATATCCATAGATGCACAAAAAGCATTTGACAACATCCAGCATCCATTCCTAATCAAAACACTCATGAAGATAGGATTGGAAGGTAAGTTCCTCAAGCTCATACAAGCTATCTATGAAAGACCAACAGCCAACATCATAGTCAATGGAGAAAAGACAAGAACAATACCACTGAAAAAGGGTACAAGACAAGGATGCCCCCTGTCCCCTCTTCTATTCAATATCGTTTTGGAGGTTCTGGCTAACAACATAAGACAGCGGAAGGACATCAAAGGGATCCAGTTGGGAGAGGAGGAGGTGAAACTATCGTTATTTGCAGATGACATGATCCTATACATTGAAGACCCCCAAAACTCCACAGTTGGAATACTTACAGCAATAGAGGAATACGGAAGGGTAGCAGGATACAAGATCAATAAACAGAAGTCGGTAGGGTTTCTATACACATCGGACAGGGCCATGGAAGAGGCGATTAAGAGGGAAGTACCCTTCACAGTAGCCAAGAACAAACTGAAATACCTAGGAATATACTTAACAAAAAATACTAAAGACCTATATAAGCATAATTATAAAACCCTATTACAGGAAACCAAAAGTGACCTTCACAAATGGATGAAGCTCCCCTGCTCATGGTTAGGTAGGCTGAACATAGTAAAGATGACAGTTCTTCCTAAAGCACTCTACAAGTTCAATGCTATACCAATCCAATTACCATCAACCTTCTTCAAAGAATTGGAAAAACTGACCACCAACTTCATATGGAGAGGGAAGAAACCCAGAATTAGCAGAGAACTCCTCAAGAAGAAGGACACAATTGGAGGACTCGCCCTGCCTGATTTTAATGCCTACTACACAGCTACAGTGGTCAAAACAGCATGGTACTGGCACAATGATAGACACTCAGACCAGTGGAAAAGAATAGAAAGCCCAGGAGTAAAATCATCAGCATATAGACAACTGATCTTCGACAAGGGTCCCAAAAACGTCAAGTGGGAAGCAGGTGCCCTCTTTAATAAGTGGTGCTGGAAACAATGGATATCCACATGTAGAAAGTTGAAACAAGACGTCTACCTCACCCCATGCACAAGAATACACTCAAGGTGGATCACAGATCTAGAAGTCAAACCCCAAACCATCAGGACCATTAAGGAAGGAATCGGGACTAATCTCAGAGCACTGGCCCAGGGAGCACATAGGCTCACTGCAACAGGGAAGGGGACACACACAGGTGATCTGGAAATCGACAAATGGGATCTAATAAGAATAAAACACCTGTGCACCTCGAAAGACTTTGCCAAGAGGGTGACAAGGCAACCCACAGACTGGGAGAAGATTTTTAGTAATGACACGTCAGACAAAGGGCTCATTACTAAAATCTACAACACCATCATGACCTGCAAAAAGAGGAAAACAGTTAACCCCCTAAGGAAGTGGGCAAAAGAAATGAGAAGAACTTTCACTAGAGAGGAGATCAATATGGCCAATAAATATATGAGAAAGTGCTCGAAGTCCCTTGCCATAAGAGAAATGCAAATCAAAACAACCATGAGATACCACCTAACACCCCTGAGGCTAGCTCAGATCAGTAAATCAGAGAGCAACAAGTGTTGGAGGGGCTGTGGTGAAATAGGAACCCTCCTCCACTGCTGGTGGTCGTGCAGATTTGTACAGACACTGTGGAAAGCAATCTGGCGATACCTAAAGAAAATGGAAATCGATCTACCTTACGACCCAGCCATCCCTCTACTGGGCATATACCCGGTTGAAGCAGCAAATAAAACACGACCAGTCATATGCGCTCCAATGTTTATTGCGGCACAATTCACAATAGCAAAGACTTGGAAACAGCCTAAGTTTCCATCGATAGACGAGTGGATTAGCAAACTTTGGCACATACACACAATGGAGTATTATGCAGCATTGAAAAGCACCGATGAGCACATGAAACACGTTATTTCATGGGAAGAGCTGGAAGGAATTATGCTAAGCGAGGTAAGCCAGTCCCAAAGGGACAGGTACAACATGAGTCCCCTGAGGTAAGTACAATCAGCATGACAGAAATGGGGCATTAATCCACCCAAGGGGAGGGTATTGTTTATATCTCCACAGGGAAAGTGGGACCAGACTTCAACCCAGTGTCGCAAGGTGTGAATGCATTATCCCGGCGTGGAGGACGGAACCGGTGGAGAGGTCTGGGAGGCAGGCCCCAGCACCATAAATTAAGTGGATTCCTGCCCCTCCCCCGAAAAGAACTTGTTCCAAAGGACGACATTGACCCTGCAGCTATGGGAGATGGTCATATTTGACCAGAGCACACGGGAGCAGATGAAGGGGCAGGAGGAGAGAGTGGAGCACAGCCTGGCCCACCAGGCCGTGATGATGATGTTCCTGAGTAGAGCAGCCAGTCCACAGAGAGAACAACATGGCTGGCCCTACTATGAGACATGATGCCCCTCAGTGACTAAGGGCGATACAGGGGACAGCACCGGAGACACAGTGTGGGAATTGCACCTGACCTGATCCCACCACACGGAGGCAATGCACTGGGGGAGTGCAGCGGAACAGCAAGGGAATGGAGTGGCAAGGTCCCCAGGGAATGCTGAAAGTGGACTTTGGGGCCAGGGCGTGGTGCCCCAACAGACTGGACTGGAAAACGCTCCTAAGGGCCAGCAAAGATCCCTGAACTAACTACAAGCTTTTCTCTTGTGAACTGTTTTGTTCTGTTCTTTTTCAGTGGTTTGTTTTGGTTGTTTTGTTGTCCGGTTATATACTGTTGTTTTGTGTTCCTCTGTCTAGTTTTCGTGCATGTTAGTGACTCCACAGGTCTGTCTGAATAGGACAGGCTGGATGAACTATCTGGAGGAAAAACAACGGGACCGACAGTTCCGGGGGGACTTGGGGTGGAGGGTAGGGGGGGTAAGGAAGTGGTGTTAACAAACCCAGGGACAAGGGAAAAACATGGGACCCCAAATGGTAGAGAAGGGGGAGTGGCAGGCCTGGTGGGAAATGATCAAGGGTAAGGTTGCTTAGAGAAGAGGTATACTCTAGCCCAGGTGGCAATGAAGCATGGTAGTAGGGCAGGAGGAAGGTCAAGGGAGATGGAGGAAAGAGCTAGGAGTCAAAGGGCATTCATGGAGGTCTAGACAAAGACATGTACATGCAAATATATATAGGAGGTTGGGGAAATAGATCTTTGTGTCTATATTTATAGGTCAAGTATTAAGGTGGCGGAAGGACCTTGGGCCTCTACTCAAACACTCCCTCTATGCATGAATACCTTCTTTTATTAAATTGGAACTCTATGATGCTCACTCTCCCGACACAACAGCTGGAGCCAACATGGGTGAACAAGTAAATGTGGTGAAGAAAGCTGATGGTGCCCGGCTATCAAAAGAGATAGTGACTGGGGTCTTAAAGGCTTGAAGATAAACAAGCGGCCATCTAGCTCAGAAGCAACAAAGTCCACATGGAAGAACACACCAGCCTGTGTGATCGAGTGGTCCCAAAGGGATCAGTTACCAGGCATCAAAGAACAAAAAATCATATCATTGACTGCACACCTCCATGATAGGATCGCTGAAGACAAATGGGTGCATAAGCAAATGTGGTGAAGAAAGCTGATGGTGCCCGGCTATCAAAAGAGATAGTGTCTGGGGTCTTAAAGGCTTGAAGGTGAACAAGCGGCCATCTCGCTCAGAAACAAATAAGCCCACATGGAAGAAGCACACCGGCCAGTGCGATCACGAGGTGCCCAAGGGACCAGGTATAAGGCATCATGCAAAAAAAAAAAAAAGATATAAGTGTGTGTATGTATGTGTATTTATGTGTATATGTATATATGTATGTGTATATATATATTATATTAAATGAAGGGGGAAGTGCAGAGTGGAGACCCAAGGCCCAAGTGTCAGCCAATGGAGATCCCCTCTAAGAGGGGCTTAGGAGAGGAGATGGGTTAATTAGGGTGTGAGGTAATATCGATGAAGAACACAGCTTTCCCCCAGATCCTGGATGCTTCCTCCCCCCAACTACCATGATCCGAATTCTACCTTGCAGGGCTGGATAGGACAGAGGCTGTACACTGGTACATAGGAGGGTTGGAGATACAGGGAATCCAGGGTGGATGATACCTCCAGGACCAAGGGAGTGAGGGACGATGCTGGGAGAGTGGAGGGTGAGTGGGTTGGAAAGGGGGAACTGATTACAAGGAGCCACATGTGACCTCCTCCCTGGGAGAGGGACAGCAGAGAAGGGGGGAAGGGAGACCCCGAATAGGGCAAGATATGACAAAATAACGAGGTATAAATTACCAAGGGCATATGAGGGAGGGGGGAAAAGGGAGGGAGGGGGGGAAAAAAAGGAGGACCTGATGCAAGGGGCTTAGGTGAAGAGCAAATGCCTTGAGAGTGATTGGGACAGGGAGTGTATGGGTGTGCTTTGTACAATTGATGTATGTATATGTATGGATTGTGGTAAGAGTTGTTGGAGTCCCTAATAAAATGTAAAAGAAGAAAAAAAAAAAAGAAAATGATTAGGGCAAAGACTGTACAGATGTGCTTTATACAATTGATGTATGTCTATGTATGGATTGGGATAAGTGTTGTATGAGCCCCTAATAAAATGTTTAAAAAAAAAAAAGGCAAAAAAAAAAAAAAAAAGAGGAAAATAGTTAACCCCCTAAGGAAGTGGGCAAAAGAAATGAGAAGAACTTTCACTAGAGAGGAGATCAATATGGCCAATAAATATATGAGAAAGTGCTCGAAGTCCCTTGCCATAAGAGAAATGCAAATCAAAACAACCATGAGATACCACCTAACACCCCGGAGGCTAGCCCAGATCAGTAAATCAGAGAGCAACAAGTGTTGGAGAGGCTGTGGTGAAGTAGGAACCCTCCTCCACTGCTGGTGGTCGTGCAGATTTGTACAGACACTGTGGAAAGCAATCTGGCGATACCTAAAGAAAATGGAAATTGATCTAACTTACGACCCAGCCATCCCTCTACTGGGCATATACCCGGTTGAAGCAGCAAATAAAACACGACCAGTCATATGCGCTCCAATGTTTATAGCGGCACAATTCACAATAGCAAAGACTTGGAAACAGCCTAAGTTTCCATCGATAGACGAGTGGATTAGCAAACTTTGGCACATACACACAATGGAGTATTATGCAGCACTGAAAAGCACCGATGAGCACATGAAACACGTTATTTCATGGGAAGAGCTGGAAGGAATTATGTTAAGCGAGGTAAGCCAGACCCAAAGGGACAGGTACAACATGAGTCCCCTGAGGTAAGTACAATCAGCATGACAGAAATGGGGCATTAATCCACCCAAGGGGAGGGTATGGTTTATATCTCCACAGGGAAAGTGGGACCAGACTTCAACCCAGTGTCCCAAGGTGTGAATGCAATATCCCGGCATGGAGGAAGGAACCGGTGGAGAGGTCTGGGAGGCTGGACCCAGCACCATAAATTAAGTAGATTCCAGCCCCTCCCCTGAAAAGAATTTGTTCCAAAGGACGACATTGACTCTGCAGCTATGGGAGATGGACATATTTGATCAGAGCACACGGGAGCAGATGAAGGGCAGGAGGAGAGAGTGGGGCACAGCCTGGCCCACCAGGCCGTGATGATGATGTTCCTGAGTAGAGCACCCAGTCCACAGAGAGAACAACATGGCTGGCCCTACTATGAGACATGATGCCCCTCAGTGACTAAGGGCGATACAGGGGACAGCACCGGAGACACAGTGTGGGAATTGCACCTGACCTGATACCACCACACTGAGGCAAATCACTGGGGGAGTGCAGCGGAACAGCAAGGGAATGGAGTGGCAAGGTCCCCAGGGAATGCTGAAAGTGGACTTTGGGGCCAGGGCGTGGTGCCCCAACAGACTGGACTGGAAAACGCTCCTAAGGGCCAGCAAATGATCCCTGAACTAACTACAAGCTTTTCTCTTGTGAACTGTTTTGTTCTGTTCTTTTTCAGTGGTTTGTTTTGGTTGTTTTGTTGTCTGGTTGTATACTGTTGCTTTGCGTTCCTCTGTCTAGTTTTTGTGCATGTTAGTGACTCCACAGGTCTGTCTGAATAGGACAGGCTGGATGAACTATCTGGATGAAAAACAATGGGATTCGACAGTTCCGGGGGGACTTGGGGTGGGGGGGGTAGTGGGGGTAAGGAAGTGGTGTTAACAAACCCAGGGACAAGGGAAAAACATGGGACCCCAAATGGTAGAGAAGGGGGAGTGGCAGGCCTGGTGGGAAATGATCAAGGGTAAGGTTGCTTAGAGAAGAGGTATACTCTAGCCCAGGTGGTGATGAAGCATGGTAGTGGGGCAGGAGGAAGGTCAAGGGAGATGGAGGAAAGAGCTAGGAGTCAAAGGGCATTCATGGACGTCTAGACAAAGACATGTACATGCAAATATATATAGGAGGATGGGGAAATAGATCTATGTGTCTATATTTATAGGTCAAGTATTAAGGTGGCGGAAGGACCTTGGGCCCCTACTCAAACACTCCCTCTATGCATGAATACCTTCTTTTATTAAATTGGAACTCTATGATGCTCACTCTCCCGACACAACGGCTGGAGCCAAAGTGGGTGAACAAGTAAATGTGGTGAAGAAAGCTGATGGTGCCCGGCTATCAAAAGAGATAGTGACTGGGGTCTTAAAGGCTTGAAGATAAACAAGCGGCCATCTAGCTCAGAAGCAACAAAGTCCACATGGAAGTACACACCAGCCTGTGTGATCGAGTGGTCCCAAAGGGATCAGTTACCAGGCATCAAAGTACAAAAAATCATATCATTGACTGCACACCTCCATGATAGGATCGCTGAAGACAAATGGGTGCATAAGAAAATGTGGTGAAGAAAGCTGATGGTGCCCGGCTATCCAAAGAGATAGTGTCTGGGGTCTTAAAGGCTTGAAGGTGAACAAGCGGCCATCTAGCTCAGAAGCAAAAAAGCCCACATGGAAGAAGCACACCGGCCAGTGCGATCACGAGGTGCCCAAGGGACCAGATATAAGGCATCATGCAAAAAAAAAAAGATATAAGTGTGTTTATGTATGTGTATATGTATATATGTATGTGTATATATGTATATATATATATCATATTAAATAAAGGGGGAAGTGCAGAGTGGAGACCCAAGGCCCAAGTGTCGGCCAATGGAGATCCCCTCATAGAGGGGTTTAGGAGAGGAGATGGGTTAATTAGGGTGTGAGGTAGTATCGATGAAGAACACAGCTTTCCCCCAGATCCTGGATGCTTCCTCCCCCCAACTACCATGACCCAAATTCTACCTTGCAGGGCTGGATAGGACAGAGGCTGTACACTGGTACATATGAGGGTTGGAGGTACAGGGAATCCAGGGTGGATGATACCTTCAGGACCAAGGGTGTGAGGGACGATGCTGGGTGAGTGGGTTGGAAAGGGGGAACTGATTACAAGGATCCACATGTGACCTCTTCCCTGGGAGAGGGGCAGTAGAGAAGGGGGGAAGGGAGACTCCGGATAGGGCAAGATAAGACAAAATAACGAGGTATAAATTACCAAGGGCATATGAGGGAGGGGTGTTGGGGAGGGAGGGGGGGAAAAAAAGAGGACCTGATGCAAGGGGCTTAAGTGGAGAGCAAATGCCTTGAGAATGATTGGGGCAGGGAATGTGTGGATGTGCTTTATACAATTGATGTATGTATATGTATGGATTGTGGTAAGAGTTGTTTGAGTCCCTAATAAAATGTAAAAGAAGAAAAGAGAAAAAAATGATTAGGGCAAAGACTGTACAGATGTGCTTTATACAATTGATGTATGTATATGTATGAACTGTGAAAAGAATTGCATCAGCCCCAATAAATTGTTAAAATAAAAAAAAATTAAAAAAAAAGGTTGACTTAAAAAAAAGAAAAAATAGAGAGGATAATCAAGAACATACCAACAAATAAAGCCCCAGGGTCAGATGACTTCACAGCGGAATTTTACAAAGCGTTCAGGGAAGATTTGACACCGATTCTCCACAAAGTATTCCATAACAATGAAGAGGATGGCAAACTCCCAAACTCATTTTATGAAGCCAGTATTACTTTGATACCCAAGCAAGGCAAAGACCCCACAGAATTACAGACCAAAATCGCTAATGAACATAGATGCAAAAATCCTTAACAAAATATTGACCACCACAACAAAGTAGGATTCATCCCAGGGATGCAGGGATGGCTTAACATCTGAAAATCCATCAATATTATACACCACATCGAGAAGAAAAAGGATAAAACCAAATGATAATATCCATAGATACAGGAAAAGCATTTGACAACATCCAGCACCCATCCTTAATCAAGACACTCATGAAGATAGGATTGTTCTCAAGATGATACAGCTATCTATTAAAGGCCAATGACCAACATCATAGTTAATGGAGAAAAGACAAAAACAATCCCACACAAAAGGGTACAAGACAAAGATGCCCTCTGTCCCCACTTCCATTCAATATTGTTTTGATGGTTCTGGCTAACAACATAAGACTGCAGAAGGACATCAAAGGGATCCAAATGGGAGAAAAGGAGGTGAAACTATCCCTATTTGCAGACTACATGATCCTGTATATTGAAGACCCCAAAAGTTCCACAGCTGGAGTACTCACAGCGATAGAGGAATATGGAAGAGTGGCAGGATATAAGATCAATAACAGACGTCAGTAGGTTTTCTATACACATCCGACAGGACCATGGAAGACGGGATTAAGAAGTAAGTACCCTTCACAGTAGCTAAGAACAAACTGAAGTAGCTAGAAATATATTTAACAAAAAATACTAAAGACCTATAAAAGGAAAACTATAAACCCCTAGTACAGGAAAGCCAAAGCGACATCCACAAATGGAAGAATTTCTCCTGCTCATGGATTGGAAGGCTCAACATAGTAAAGATGACAATCCTACCTAGGGCACTTTACAAGTTCAATGCTATGCTAATTCAAATACCATCAACCTTCTTCATAGAGCTGGAAAAACTGACCACCAATTTTATATGGAGAGGGAAGAAACCCAAAATTTCCAGAGAATTCCTCAAGAAGAAGGACACAGTTGGAGGACTCGCCTTACCCCATATTAATGCCTATTACACAGCTACAGTGGCCAAAACAGCATGGTACTGGCACAACCACAGATGCTCAGACAGTGGGAAAGAATAGAAAACCCAAGAATAAAACCATCATCATATAGACAACTGATCTTCGACAAGTGTCCCAAAAACATCAAGTGGGAAATGGATGCCCTTTTTAACAAGTGGTGGTGGTGGAAACAATAGATATCCACATGTAGAAAGATGAAACAAAATGTTTTCCTCACCCCATCACAGACCTAGAAGTTAAACTGCAAACCATCAGGTCTATCAAGGAGGGAATTGGACCTAACCTCAGAGCCCTGGCCCAGGGAGATCATAGGCTCCCTGCATTATGGAAAGGCACACACACAGGTGAACTGGAAATTGACAAATAGGATTTAATAAGAATAAAGCACCTGTGCACATGGAAGACTTCACCAAGAGGGTGACAAGAAAGCCCACAGACTGGCAGAAGATTTTTAGTAATGACACATAGGACAAAGGACTCATTACTAAAATCTACAACACCATCATCACCTGCAAAAATAGGAAAACAGTTAAGGCCCTAAGAAGTGGGCAAAAGAACTGAAAAGAACTTTCACTAGGGAGGAGACCCATATGGCCAATAAGCATATGAGAAAGTGTTCAAAGTCCCTAGCCATAAGAGAAATGCAAATCAAAACAACCATGAAATACCACCTAACACCCCCGAGGGTAGCCCAAATCAGCAAATCAGAGAGCAACAAGTGTTGGAGGGGCTGTGGTGAAATAGGAGCCCTCCTCCACTGCTGGTGGTCCTGCAGATTTGTACAGCCACTGTGGAAAGCAGTCTGGAGATACTTAAAGCAGCAAATAAAACATGACCAGTCATCTATGTTCCAAAGTTTATTGCGGCACAATTCACAATCACGACGACTTGGAAACAGCCTAAGTTTCCATGTATAGATGAGTGGTTTAGTAAACTCTGGCACATTCACACAATGGAGTACTATGCAGCACTGAAAAGCACAGATGATCACATGAAACACATCGTTTCATGGGAAGAGCTGGAAGGAATCATGTTAAGCGAGGTAAGTCAAACTCAAAAGGACAGGTATAACATGAGTCCCCTGAGGTAAGTCCAATCAGCATGCCAGGAATAGAAGAATAAAAACATATCTCGCAATAAACAGGTGAAAGCAAAGATAGTTGGAGGGAGGGCAAGCCACACTTAGGGAGGTACATAAGAGTCCAAGATAAAGAAGGGGAGATGGGGCAGGTGGATGGAGACGTGGGGCGGGGAGAAATTAAGTTGATTGCATAGGAGGAACAGGGCACTAACCCTGAGTATTGGTTGTGTCCACACAAAACTGGAACATGCATATAGACCCCACCATGACATGCCAAAGTAGGAGGGCAACATAACACATGGAGGAATCCACAAAGCGACTGACCAGACACCGGCCCTAACCAGAATTAGCCCGGCCCCCACAATGGACGGGAGTACCACAGAAAATGAAAATAGGTCATCTGGTATGGGAAAGGAACTGACCTACCACACCACATCCAGAAGGAAGCTGAACCAAAGGAAGGAGGAAAACAGAGCAGAGCACACCTAGACCCACCAAACTCGCAGGATGATAGCCTAGTTGGAGGGCCCAATGTACAGAGAGGACCATATAGACAGCCCCACTGCGAGATGTGACATCCTGCACTGACGCATGACCCTACACAGGACAGCAGTGGAGACACTGTGTGTGATGTGTGACTAAGCTGACCCCACCACACTGAGGCAAAGCACTGGGGCCGTGCAATGTAGCAGCTGGGGAAGCAGAGCAAAGAGGTCCCAAGGGAGTATAAAGGATACACTTTGGGACCAGCACATGGCACCCCAACATACTGGTCTGGAAAACACTCCTAAAGGTCAACAAACAGACCTTGAACTACTAACAGGCTTTTTCTTTTTTTTCCTCTTATTTTAAATTTTGTATGTCAGTGGTTTGTTTGTTTGTTACCTTGTCAGTGTTGCTGCCATCATCACCATGTTCTTATGTGCCACTCTGATGCTGTCAATACATCCGCATTTGTATGCACATATTACTATATCTGCAGTGCCACCTAGATAAGATAGGCTGGACAAACAATATGAGATGAAAATAACAGGACCAAAGGTCCTGGAGGGGCATGAGAGTGTGAGAGGTAGGGGGAAGGAGGAGGTGTTGGCCAACCCAAGGGACAAGGGAACAATGAGTGATTCAAAACCAGTCACTGGTGGGGAGTGACCAAGGGCAAAAAGTAACTGAGAGGAATTACTGAAACCAGAATGAAGGCTGAACATGGTAGCGGGACAGGAGGAAAGTATAAGGAAATAGAGGAAAGGAGTAGGAGGTAAAGAGCATACACAGAAGCCTAAATACAGACAGGTGTACATGTAAATATTTTATGATAAGGGGGAAAATAGACCTATGTGCATATATTTATAAGTTTAGTAGTAGGGTAACAGGTGGACATTGGGCCTCCTCATGCGCACTCCCTTAATACAAAAGCACCTTGTTCAGCTAAACCGTCATTTCATGATACCTTCCCAACATCATCACTGAAGACAGATGTGTTCATAAGCAAACATGGTGAAAACGCTGATGGTGCCAAGCTATCAAAATATATAGCGTCTGGCGTCTTAAAGGCTGAAGGCAAACAAGCGGCCACCTAGCTTGGAAGCAACAGGCCCACAGAGAAGAAGCACACTAACCCGTGGGAACACGAGGTGTTGAAGGGATCAGGTAGCAGACACCAAAGCACAAAAACATCATTGGGTGATCACCTTACCCACATAAACGCCTAGGACGCATGTATGCATAAGTAAGTGTGGTGAAGAAGGCTGATGGTGCCCGGCTATCGAGAGATATAGCATCTGGAATCTTGAAGGCTCAAAAGTTAACGGGTGGCCATCTAGCTGAGAAGCAACAAAACATACATGGAAGCAGTACACCAACATGTGTGATCATGACAGGCCAAGGGGACCAGGTTTCAAGCACCAAAGGTGTGGTGGGGGGATCATATCATTGTGAATGGGAGGAGTGTGTGATTGAGACCCAAAGCACACCTGTAGAAAACTGGACATCCCTTGCAAACGGGTAGTGGGTAGGAGATGCATCACTCAGGGTTCAGAGTAGCAATAAGGAAACACAACCTTCCTCTAGTTTTTAAATGCTTCCTCCCCCCAACTATCATGAACCCAATTCTACCTTTCAAACCTGGTTAGACAAGAGGATGCTCAGCGGTACAGATGGGAACTGGAAACACAGGGAATCCAGGACAGATGAACCCCTCTGGACCAGTCAGTGGTGAGAGTGGCGATACCGGGAGGGGACGGGGACTAGAAAGAGGGAACCGATTACAAGGATCTACATATAACCTCCTTTCTGGGGTATGGACAACAGAAAAGTGGGTGTTGGGAGACTCCAGGCAGTGTAAGATAAGATAAAATAATAATTTATAAATTATTAAGGGTTCATGAGGGATGGGGGAGCAGGGAGAGAGAGGGAGGGGAAAAGGAAAATGAGGAGCTGATTACAGGAACCCAAGTGAAAAGCGAATTTTGAGAATGACGAGGGCAATGAATGTATAAGTGTTGTTTACATATATGATGTATGAATGGATTGTGATAAGAGTTGTATGAGCCCCAATAAAATGATTAAAAAAAGAAACAATAGAAAACCAAAAAGTAAAATAAAAGATATGGTTGCTTAAAAGGGATGTTATTCACCCTGTAAGTACTGCTGATAGTGCCCTTGGTCTCTGATTTCAGATCAGAGGCCTCTCTTGGCAGGAACTGGAAGCTGTTTGTTTTCACAAGAAGAGAAAACTAAGCTAGAGATTAACTCATTCTGCTTAGCAGACATGCTCCTAAGAAAAGCAAACAATTAGCTGATCAAACCTCGTGCAGCTGCCCCTGAGCTGCCTGCACAGACACACAGGTTCCTGGCAGCCTAGCATGGGATGTGACCATTGTGGGCCCATCACCAGGCCTCCCCTCCCTCTCTCTGCAGCCTGGAAACCACAGATCTGTCACCTTTCTGGTCCCAGGCAGCTGATTTTTGAGCTATTGTCAAAAATGTTCTGAATATGACCCAAAGTCAACATTGTGCTGTTCACTGCAATGGTGCAGTGCGTTAGGGTTGGCTGCCCACCACAAGGTTAGATGTGGCCGTTGGAAACCACCAGCCATCCGCTCGGGAGAAAGACAGACTTTCTACTCCCATAAAGAGTTACAATCTCAGAAACCTACAGTGACAGGTCTACAAGGATTCTGAATCAACTCAATGGCAGTGAGGTTGCTTTTAAACTTCATTGCAACTCTTCTTGTTCTGCTTCAGAAATGTCTTTAATCATGGAAGAGTTAAAAACACACTGGATACTGCTGGCCTATGGACATGCTCATTTCTTGTGCCCCGTTCTAAGTCCTCGCTGCTCTCGGCTTTAAAGGTTGTTAGTCCATCCACCCACACATCCACGGAGAAAGTCATGGTGGCAAGCGGCTACTCGATGCATCCCACCAAACGGAGCCCACTGCCACTGTGCTCATGTTCAAGTCTATGTATGCATATGACATAGACTAGAGAGTGGTTCTCAACTTTCCTAAATCCGCTGAGGGCCCCTGGAGCCCGCCAGAGGACAGCATCAGAAAGGGGCTCTGTGGGGTTCTCAGGACGGATGCTTTGTCCAAAGGCTGCCAGGAGTTCTTCAGGTGCTCCTCAGCATGGACGTCACCCCAACCATTTGGACGGCAACTGAGGGCTCCCCATTTGTTTGAAAGCTAAGACCCAGGGGACCGTTCACCTTAATCTCCCCACCCAGGGTGGTAGGGCATGTTTTGTAGGTTTAGGTAGAAAATCCCATGATGATGCGTGGGCCTCTGTGGGCTGTACCAATAGCTAGGGGGTGGGGGATGGAGGGGGGATGAAAGCACCGTCCAAGAGCTCTCTGCAAGCACCTGGCCTTGCTGAGTTCCCACAAGTAGCTCAGTAGCCAGGCCATTCTTCTGTGGGAACTTTAGGTGGCTCAAGCCATCAAAAGCAGCAGCTAACTGCAGTGAGTGCTGGTGTCAGCCTGTGTGCAAGGAAAATGACCCCAGTGGGATGACTCGGTCACTATGGGTGCTTGTGTGTGTGCGTGGGTGTATGCATGTGTATGCGTGTACGTGCCTGTGGCATCAGTGCCCCAAATGGTCCCCAAGTCACCATATCACAGTAGTGTATCTGGGGGCATCACCACCACCCCACAAGCAGGCCCCAGGGCTCCTCCCCAAACAGGAAGACATAAACAAGCATTGCAGCTGGTTCTTCCAAGTGACAGCACTGTCTCTGTCTATCCCGGCAGCCTTCATTTGGAAAGGTGTTCCAGGCTACTGTGGTTGCTCCTGCCAAGCAGATGCTGGGCCAGAACACACAACCCTTTGGCTAACCACTGGGGACCCTTGGAGCTGTAGACCTTGGGAGTCAACAGTGACCTTGAGGGCTGCTCTGAGAAAGTGTATTGAGATGACACTTCACCTTCACCCCAAATTTGTTTGGAGTGAAGGTCAAGAAGGAGGGCCAGCCCTCTCTGGTGATGTGGTCCCCAAGTTCTCTGGTGGCAGCAGAGCTGGGGTGGCTCTCTGACCGCTGAAGATGGAGGGGAGCCACTGGTTGGTTGGCTCTCTCAGTTGCCATTGTGTCAGCAGAAAAAGACATTTCATTCCAGGTCACTTTTTCTCTTGTGAAAACTGGACCCACTTCCCAGAGGCCTGGGCTTCCAGGGCTGCACTCCATACATTTTCTTGGAATGGAGATACACACACACTATGTAGATTCATATATGAAAGAACAGGCTGTCTACTCTCTCATAAAGAAACCCACAGGGTCAGGGTCACAATGAGTTGGACTCGACTTGATGGCTATGAAGGAAATATCTGTATCTGTATCTATAGCTCTATTTACATGTCTGTGTCTATAATCTATGCATATGCATCTGTATCTAGAGCTACTTCTACAGGGGTTTGTATCTATAGTCTATGTGTATACATCTCTATCTAGAGCTATATCCGTATCTATAGGAATGAGTGTATCTGCATCCAAATTGTATGTACAACTCTGTGTGCCTATATATCCACATCTATATCTATATCTCTCTGTATCTGTGCATATATATCCATATTTATCCACATATTTCTCTACAACTCTATCTCTATCTGTGCCTATATATCCATATCTAAAAAGAAGTAGGGGTTGCAATCCTGGATAAAGTGCAAACCATAAAAAGAGATAAGGAGGGACACTATAGAATGCTCAAGGGAACAGTACACAAAGAACCAATAAGCATTCTAACACTTACTCGCTGAATAAACATTCAGTGGAATATGTGAATCAAATGTTCCAGAAGATGAAAACAGAAATCACAGCCTCAACAATTATAGTAGGTGACTTCAATACACCACTCTCTGAGAAAGGTAGATCACTCGGAAAGAAACTCAACAAGGAGGCTAAAGATCTAAACATACAATTAGACAATTTGACCTGATAGATGTCTACAGAGCTCTCCACAAAAATACAAACCAATTCACATTCTTTTCAATCTTACATGGCACAGATACGAAAATAGACCACATGCTAGGGCATAAGTTGAACATACATGAATTCAAGCACATTGATATCATCCAGACATCTCTCTCTGACCACTGTGCATTAAGATTGGAAATCAACAAAAGGAAGATAAAGAAATCAAGGGTAAACAATTGGAGAATGAATAACTTTATTTTGCAAAAGGCGCATATACTGATCAGATCAGAGACGAAATTAGGAAATTTCTGGAAACCAACAAGAATGAAAACATGACATACCAAAACGTTTGGGACACAGCAAAGGCAGTCATCAGAGGAAGTATCATAGCATTACATGCACACATAAGAAGGAGGAGAGGCTTATGATTGATACACTGACACAAAATTTACAACAACTACAGCAGAGTCAATAAGACAACCCTACTAATATCAAAGGAAAAGAAATAATAAAAATTATTATTAGAATGGACCCTAGTGAAATCAAAAGGATAGTTACACATTACTATGAAGGACTGTACCCCCAATGAATTAAAAAACTTGGAAGACATGGGAAAATTCTTGAAAAATCAATCCCTCCTTAGATTATCCCTACTGGTGGTCAAGAACCTCCACAGACCCATAACAATAGAAAAAATAGACAAGGGTATCAAGGGATTACTCACCAAAAAAATCACCTGGACCTGATGGGTTTACAGGAGAATTCTATCAAGCATTCAAGGAGGAACTGACACCAATCCTGCACAAACTCTTCCAGAACATAGAAAATGATGGCATACTCCCAAATTCCTTCTATGAAGCTAGTATAACTCTGATACCTAAGCCAGGCAATGATCCTACAAGAATTGAAAACTACAGACTAATTTCACTCATGAATATCAATGCAAAAATCCTTAACAAATACTAGCCAACAGAATACAAAATATATAAAACAAACACTATACCATGACCAAATGGGATTCATACCAGGGATGGTTCAACATATGAAAGACCATGATTATTATTCACCACATTGAAATGAAAAAGTATAAGAACCACATGTAATATTGATAGATGTGGGAAAGCATTCAACACTATGTTTAAGACACCCAAGAAGATAAGCATGGAAGGAAAATTCCTCAAGATAATACAATATATATGAAACAATAACAGCCAATGTGGTAGTCAATGGAGAAAAGATGAGATCAATTCTTCTGAGAAAGGGGACTAGACCAGGATGTCCTTTGTCCTCACTCCTATTTAACATCGTACTGGATGTCCTAGCTAACAATATAAGGCAAATAAAGGACATTAAAGGTATTTGTCTGGGGAAGGAAGAAGTGAAACTATCATTATTCACAGATGATATGATTTCATATATGGAAAATCCTAAAAGTTCCACAAGAGGACTTCTGGAACCAATAGAAGAATATGGCAGAGTAGCAGGCTACAAGATCAACAAACTGAAGTATATCGCACTACTGTACACATTGGACAAGGACACAGAAGAGGGGATCAAAAAGGTACTACCCTTCACAATAGCCAAACACGAGTTTAAATATATAGAGTTCCACCTGACTAAAAAAAAAACACCCCAAAAGATCTGTATGAGGAAAACTACAAACCATTATTAAAAGAAACCAATGGTGATCTCAACAAATAGAAGGAATCAGCATACAGACAACTTATCTTTGATAAGGTCCCCAAAAAATATCAAATGGGAAGTGGATGCCTCTTCAATTCGTGGTGCAAGACCCTTCCCGCCAGAAGAATTCACTTCAGAGGTAAGCACTGAAGCTACGGCTCAAGGAGAGGGTACCTGTCTGATCAGAGCACACAGGAACCAAAAGGGGGGAAGGGTAATAAAAAAAGAGTGAAGCACATCCTCCCTAACCAAGCCATGAGGAAAATGTTTCTGCTCAGTGCACCAATTCACAGAGAAAACGACAGGGCGAACCCCACCCCAGGACACAGTGTTCCTCACTGATCCATAGCACCATGGGGAACAACACTAGAGACACACAGTGGGAATTTTGCCCACCCTGAGCCCACTACACCAAAGGCAGCCACTGGGGGCATGCAGCAGAGCAGCTGGATGAACAGAGTGATGACGTCCCCAGGGATAGATGTGGACCAGGGCATCACACCCAATTACATTCAACTGGCAAGCACTCATGAAGGACAACAGATAGACCTCAAACTCTTTATAGGGTTTGTTGTTGTTGTAGCTATTGTTTTTTTCCTTCCTATTTTTGCTTCATTGTACTCAGTCTTGTGATGCTACTTTTTGTTGTCACAGTATGTCTACCTGGAAGGGAAAGGAGGGATAAGCAAGCCAGAAAAGAGAACAGCAGGGTGATAATTAAGAGGGGATATGGGAGAGGGGAAGGTGGGGTGAAGGAAGTAGGTTACAAAACCCAGGGAAAAGAGAACAACAAGTGATCCACAATCAATGGCAAGGAGGGTATAGGAGATTTGCCAGGGCTGGATCCAGCAGAAAGTAACCAAGAGGAATTCCTGAAACTCAAATAAAGGCTCAACATGATAGTGGAACAAGAGGAAAATACAAAGAAATAGAGGAAAAACTAAGAAGCAAAGGGTATTTACAGAGATCTAAATACAGGTACATACAGATGTAATTATATTTATATACAATGAGGGGGGAATAGATCTATATAAATATATTATAGGTTTAGTGTTAAGGAAACAGATGGACAGTTGGCCCCTACTCAAGTACTCCCTCAACTCAAGAACACTTTGTTCTCGCAATTCGGCAGGCTGAGATGCTTACCTTCCTGGTATGATTGCAGAAGACAACGGGTGCACAAGAAATGTGGTAAAGAAAGCTGATGGTGCCTGACTATCAAAAGATTAGCATCTCTGGGATCTTAAAGGCTTGAAGAGAAATAGGCAGCCATCTAGCTGAGGAACAACGAAGCCCACATGGAAGAAGAACACCAACCTATCGTGACACGGTCACTGAAGACAAAGCCAGTGCATCAGCAAATCACTGATTAGTGATAAAGAAAGCTGATGGTGCCTGTCTATCCAAAGATATAGAGTCTGAGGTCCTTTAGGCTGGAAGATAAACAAGCGACCATCTAAATGAGAAACATCAAAGCCCACATGGAAGAAGCACACCAGCCTGTGAAATCATAAGGTGTCGAAGGGATCAGGTATCAAAGACAAAAAAAAAAAGCATAGCATTGTGAATGAGGGGGAGTGAGGAGTGGGGACCCAGGGCCCATCAGAGGGAAATTGGACATCCCCTTGTAGAAGGTCCACAGGGAGGAGATGAGCCAATCAGGGTGTGGAGTAGCAATGCTGAAACATACAATTTTCCTCAAGTTCTTGAATGCTTCCTCTCCTCCACTATCATGATCCCAAGTCTACCTTACAAATCTGCCTGGACCAGAGACTGTACAGTAGTACAGATAAGAACTGGAAACAGGAAATCCAGGACAGATGAACTCCTCAGGACCAATGGTGAAAGTGGCAATACTGGAAAGGTGAAGGGAAGGTGAGGGAGTAAGGGGACAGATCACAAAGATCTACATATAACCTCCTCTCTGGGGGATGGAGAGCAGAGAACTGGCTGAAGAGAACGTGGGATGGTGTAAGATATGACAAAATAATGATAATTTATAAATTATCAAGGGTTCATGGGGCAGAAGGAGCAAGAATGGAGGGGAAAATGAGCTGATACCAAGGGACTCAAGTAGAAAGCAAATGTTTTGAGAATAAGGGAAAAAATGTACAAAAGTACTTGTCACAATGAATGTATGTATGAATTATGATAAGATTTTTATGAACCCCCAATAAAATGATTTTTTAAACATTTTATTAGGGGCTCATACAACTCTTATCACAATCCATACATATACATAAATCAATTGTATAAAGCACATCCATACATGCTTTGCCCTAATCATTTTCAAAGCATTTGGTCTCCACTTAAGTCCTTTGTATCAGGTCCTCTTTTTTACCCTCCCTCCCCGCTCCCCCCTCCCTCATTAGCCCTTGATAATTTATAGATTGTTATTTTGTCATATCTTGCCCTATCTGGAGTCTCTCTTCCACTCCTTCTCTGCTGTCCCTCTCCCAGGGAGGAGGTCACATGTGGATCCTTGTAATCAGTTCTCCCTTTCCAACCCACTCACCCTCCACTCTCTCATCACTGCCCTGACACCTCTGGTCCTTAAGTTATCATCCACCCTGGATTCCCTGTGCCTCCAGCTCCCATATGCACCAGTGTACAACCTCTACCTTATCCAGTCCTGCAAGGTAGAATTCGGAACATGGTAGCTGGGGGGAGGAAGCATCGAGGAGCTGGTGGAAAGCTGTGTTCTTCATCGGTACTACATTGCACCCTGATGGACCCATCTCCTCTCCTAAACCCCTCTATGAGGGGATCTCCAGTGGCCGACACTCTGCACTTCCCCCTTCATTTGCTGCTAGTGGATGATATGGTGCTTTTTGGCACCTCATGATCACCCAGGCTGGCGTACTTCTTCCATGTGGGCTTTATTGCTTCTGAGCTAGATGGCTGTTTGTTCACCTTCAAGCCTTTAAGACCCCAGGCACTATCTCTTTCGATAGCCGGGCACCATCAACTTTCTTCGCCACATTTACTTATGCACCCGTTTGTCTTTGGCGATCGTATCATGGAGGTGTGCAGCCAATGATATGATTTTTTGTTCTTTGATGCCTGGTAACTGATCCCTTCTGAACCCAGCGATCACCCAGGCTGGTATGCTCTTCCATGTGGGCTTTGTTGCTTCTGAGCTAGATGGCCGCTTGTTTATCTTCAAGCCTTTAAGACACAAGACGCTATCTCTTTTGATAGTCGGGCACAATCAGCTTTCTTCACCACATTTACTTGTTCATCACTTTGGCTTCAGCAGTTATGTCGGGAGGGTGAGCATCGTAGAGTGCCAATTTAATAAAAGAAAGTATTCATGCATTGAGGGAGTGCTTGAGTAGAGGCCCAAGGTCCTTCCGCCACCTTAATACTAAACCTATAAATATAGACACATACATCTATTTCCCCATCCTCATATATATATTTGCATGTACATGTCTTTGTCTAGACCTCCATAAATGCCCCTTGACTCCTAGCTCTTTCCTCCATCTCCCTTGACTTTCCTCCTGCCCTACTACCATGCTCCGTCCCCACCTGGGCTACAGTTATACCTCTTCTCTAAGCAACATTACCTTTGATCATTCCTCAACAGGCCTGCCACTCCCGCCTCACTACCATATTGGGTCTCATGTTGTTCCCTTATCCCTGTGTTTATTAACACCACTTCCTTACCCCCCACCTCCCCCCAACGCAAGTCCCCCCGGAACTGTCGGTCCCATTGTTTTTCCTCCAGATAGTTCATCCACCCTGTCCTATTCAGACAGACCTGTGGAGACAATAACATGCAAGAAAAAAAGTACTCTTCATCTTTTTTGCCCATCCTCACTCTTGCCATCTCCTTCTCTGTCAAAACTTGGTTAAAGAAATAAGTAATTCTTAGCAAGAAATACCCAGGCTAATCTACCTATTTCATCTTACATTTTGTGCCTAGAAATGGCTTGTGATAGATAGAGTTAAAGTGCTTAAACCTGGTGCAGAGGCAGTGAATCATTTAAAATGACCTTTCTAGCCAAATTTCTTACTCCCATAAACCATCTTTTCCTGCTTGTGTCTGGTGAGATATGGGACAAGATAACTGACCGGATTCACCTGTAATTGGTTGCAAACAGAATGTCCTGGAGTGACATACCTATGTATAGAAAAACAGCCCTCTAGGAAGCAGTAGTGAGAGTTTCTTATTAGTAAGAGCCAGGACTGGCACACTGGCTTAGGATGCAAGATCGCTGCTCAAAGAACCTCGTGGGTAGAGATGACATCTATGTCCAGAGGAGACAAGCAGGCCCAGGAGCCAGATCATGGGACAGAGTGATTTACCATTTCAGACTACTCTTAAAGGAGAATGTATTGGACAGGGTTCTCTAGAGAGACAAACCAGATTGCTAGTAATTATATATAAATATATTTATAAAGATAGATATATAATTCAAGAAATAAACTGTTAAATAACATACAGATAGATAATACAAGAAATTAACTGTTAAATTATAAAGCAGTGAGACGCTAGCAGTCCTTCAACTTTTGAGAGCTGCCAGTTGCCAGTCCCCTTCTGTCGTGAGAGCTGGGCTATATATACCCAGGCAGCAAACAGCAAGGCAGGTCCCCAACTGTCATCAACTATCAGTCCCCAGCTCCAGAGATGAACATTCCAATTGTGTGGGCTTAAAGGGACCTCAACTTACAGCGACACAGTCCACAGACTAGGTATCCTACAGGTAGTGTACCCCTTTAAACTGAGGCACAGAACAACCAAGGTGAGGCTCACTGAGCCATTTATCCCTCTGCCCTTCAGTTAATCCTACTTGTGTTTATCGGCCAAGCTGGCACAATAAACTATAGCAGAGAACTATGAACTTTTAGTGCACAACATGTTTGCCATTTAATAGCAAGTTTGAAAATACCAAATGCTCTATTCCATAGAGTTACAGGCTCAGAATTCTGCAGGATCAGTTCTACCTTGTCCTTTAGCATTGCTATGGGTCATAAATGACTCGGTGACAATGAGTTTGAGTGTTTTTTTTTCTTCTAACTTTCTGTTTGGGTTCTACTCCCCTAGATTTTCATCCTTAAAACCCAAAGGGCCAGTTCTATTCTATAGAGTGGCTGGGAGTCAGAATCACCTTAATGACAGTGAATTTAAGCTTTATACTTGTAAAATGCGTGTGATTTAGCATTTCTTCTAAAAAAAAATTGATGTCAGTTTTGTTGCTACGTGAACCCTTGTTTTTCAAAGGAGACAAAAACAAAAAACTCACTACTACAGAGTCAATTCCAACTGATAGCAATTTCCTATTGATAGCAAAATTATAGGACAGGGGAGAACTTCCCTTTAGGCATTTCTAAACTGAAACTCTTTATGGGACTAGAAGTCTCGCCTTTCTCTCAAGGAATGGCTGATGGTTTGGAACTAGTGACTAAGTGGTTAGCAACAGTATGAAAGATCCACATCAAAAGAGGATAGAAAAGATCACTGGGTTATGTTTAAAATAAGAAATACATTTATGTAAATTTCAGAGTACAAAGAAAATTCATAGACTGGGAAACTACTTTTGTCAATCAAATATAAAACAAAATCTAAAATAACAGAAACTTGAACACTGCAGCAAGAAAAAATATGATAATTCAAAAATTAGGAAGAGGACATGGATACAAATAGTTTTGCAAGGATGATATTAAGGAAGTCAATAAATGTAAAGAAATGCTTACCTACCGGTTGAGGTATGGTGCTGGTATGCCACGTACACACAGAAGCAAACCAAGAAGGAAGAAGAGTGAGGTTCTAGACCCCATGTTGGCTCAAGTATTGAGAACCACATGCCTGCAGAGAGAGGACTGTTGGGCAGACAACAGCTCAAGACATCATGTCCCCTTTGTGCAATAGAGGACACTACTGTGGACACCTCGAGGGGAATGAGTCCAGTCTGAGGCCCACAGCAGGGTAAACCAAGAAGGGAACATAACAGATCAGCAATAGAAGCCAAGCCAAGGCAAAAACCTCTAGTGGAGTCCCCCAAATAGACTTCAGGCTATGAGGGGTAGTTCCTAGAATACCCAAGACTAGTGGGAAGGTAGTCATAAAGGTCACAGACAGACCTGGAATTATGTATGCTTGTTCGGGGTTTTTTTTTTTTGCCGGTCATTTTCCCCCTTGTTATTCAATCTTTGTTTTCTTTTTGTTTTGTCTCTGCTTTTCTTATTTTGCCCACTTATATAAGATAGCTATGGGGACACACACACATATACATATCTATAATACAGGAAATTTTACCTCTAAAGTTCTAAAACACTGCATGTTAATTAGGTTCCTTAAATCTTGGTGGCAATTAAGATCATTCTAATAAGTGGGATATTTATAAGTAATGGGCTTCTGGTAAAAATAGATCCCCCTGATTGTACAGGGGGAAAAAAACCACCCACTGAACCCCCTGCCAAAAACAAACAAAAAGATAGTCATGGGAAGGGAGTCTAAGGATAAAGCAACGGGACCTATGGTTCCTGAAGGTCCTGTGGAGAAGGCAGGGGAAAGGAGTGGTGAGCGGTGAGCAAACAACGCCATAGACAGGGGAACAACTAGGGAAATAATATCAACAACAAAGAGGACTTAGAGATTATGGGGGTGTGGAAAAACAGCTATGTAGCTGAGAGGAATTACTAAGAGGTGAAAATAGGGTGAGTGTAATGGTGGAACTGGAGGAAGGTAAAAGGAAACAGAGGATAGCTCTAGGAAGCAAAGTTTTGGATAGAGGTATTGGTGTGTGTATTTATATTTCTTTGTCCATGCATTCAGGTAGGATGGACTTTGGACCTCTGCTGAAGTTCTTCCTCAATGCAAGAATAATTTGTTCTAAGAACCTGGAATTCTCTGATGCTCACCCTCATTGTACAATCACTGATGACGAAATGAATACCCATGAAAATCTGGTGAAGAAAGCTGATGATGCCTGGCAATCAAAAGATATAGCATCTGGGGTCTCAATGGCTTGTAGTTAAACAAGCAGCCATCTAGTAGAGAAGCAACAAGCCCACATGGAGGAATCACACTAGCCTGTGCAATGAGGTATAGACAGTATCGCATAATAGGCATCAGATGACCCAAAACAAACATTGCTGAGAAGGAGGGAGTTGGAGCAGAGACCCCAAACCCATCTGTAGACAATGGGGCATACCCTCACAGAAGGGTTTCAAGAAAGGGATAGTGATAAGGAAGTTAAATGGAGTCTGGATCTGAAAGAAGAATAGCATACAACAGAATGTGCCCAAGTTCGCCCAAATTTCAGGCTTATTGAAAAAAAATCTGCCTTTGTACACTATAGTCGAATAGAAAACCCACTTTGGGAAAAAATACTAAAAACAAAAGATAATGCAGTTCGTCTTAAAAAACAAAGATACCTGTGTGTTATGCCTATAAAAGCTTGTCCCAGGTCGAAGTTCAGTGTCTACACTTGGTACTCAACCGTCCCTTAGTGTTGAGTCTGGGTTTGAACCCAATAAACCTCTTAAAGATGTACTCAGTCTCCCCTCATTTTTTTATTTATCAGCCTACTTCTATTAAATTGGCATTCTATGATGCTCACCCTCCCGACATAACTGCTGAAGCCAAAGCGGGTGAACAAGCAAATGTCGTGAAGAAAGCTGATGGTGTCTGGCTATCAAAAGAGATACCATCTGGTATCTTAAAGGCTTGAAGATAAACAAAGCCATCTAGCTCAGAAGCAACAAAGCCCACATGGAAGAACACATCAGCCTGTGTGATCACATGGTTCAGAAAGGATCAGTTATCAGGCATCAAAGAACAAAAAAAATCATATCATTGGGTGCACACCACCATGATACAATCGCTGAGGACAAATGGGTGCATAAGCAAATGTGGCAAAGAAAGCTGATGGTGCCCAGCTATCAAAAGAGATAGTGTCTGGGGTCTTAAAGGCTTGAAGGTGAACAAGCGGCCATCTAGCTCAGATGCAGCAAAGTCCACATGGAAGAAGCACAGCAGCTGGTGCGATCATGAGGTGTTGAAGGGATCAGGTATAAGGCATCATAAAAAAAAATCTTACCATAGTGAATGAAGGGGGAAGTGCAGAGTGGGGATCCAAAGCCAATTTGTCGGCCACTGGAGATCCCCTCACAGAGTGGTCTAGAGGAGGACATGAGTTAGTCAGGGTGCGATGTAGCACCGATGAAGAATATAGCTTTCCTCCAGTTCCTAAAGGCTTCAAGTCTGGATAGAGCTGAGGCTGTACACTGGTGCAGATAGGAGCTGGAGGCACAGGGAATCCAGGGTGGATGATACCTTCAGGACCAGAGGTGTGAGGGATGATACTGGGAGGGTAGAGAGTGAGTGGGTTGGAAAGAGGGAACTGATTACAAGGATCTACATGTGGCCTCCTCCCTGGGGGATGGACAACAGAAAAGAGAGTGAAGGGAGACGTGGGACAGGGCAAGATATGACAAAATAATTATTTATAAATTATCAAGAGCTCATGAGGGAGGCAGGAGTGGGAAAGGAGGGGAAAAAAAAGAGGAACTGATGCAAAGGGCTTAAGTGGAGAGCAAATGCTTTGAAAATAATCAGGGCAAAGAATGTACAGATGTGCTTTATACAATTGATGTATGTATGGATTGTGATAAGAGCTGTATGAGTTCCTAATAAAATGTTTTTTAAAAAGAAAGAAAATAAAGATTATATGTTGCATAAAGAATAAATAAATAAAATGTGAAAAGATTAAAAATAAGAGAGAGAGGATGAGTCAATCAGGGTGAAATATAGCACTGATGATGACACACACAATGAAAAACACAATATTTTTCTGGTTCCTTGAGGTTTCCTCACCCCCACTATCTTGACAACAATCCTACGTTTCACTGAGGTTAGGTCTGACCATATATATTGGTACAGATAAGAGCTCAAGACACACGGAATCCAGGTCAGTTAAACCCCTCAGGGACAGAAATGGGAGTAAAGGTACCAGCAGAGTTGAGGGAAGGTGGGCAGCGGGGTGATGGTGGGAAGAAACCGCAGGGTAAGGGAGGCGACGGTCAGTGTAAGATAAAGAAAATAATAATAATTTATAATTTATCAAAGGATCACAAGAGTGAGAGAGGGGGAGGGAGCAAAATATCCATCCAATATCAGCAATGATATCTCTTGTTCCACACTCTCCTCTAAATCACCCTGAACCTTTGGCAGCTCCCTGTCAGTAACTGCAAATGTTGTTGAATGATTGTCAGCAAAATTTTACTTGAATGTAACATCAATGATATTGTGAGCATTCTTTGAAGTCACCTTTCTTTAGAATGGGTACATATCTCGATCTCTTCCAGTTAGATTGCCAAGTAACTGTCTTATAAATTTCTGGGTTAGATCAGCTTGTTGATACATTTCACTTGGTATTCCAATTCCTCTATCCTTGTTTTTGTCTAATACTTTCAATGTAGCTTCAACTTATTCCTTCAGCACTACTGGTTCCTGCATCTATGCTTCCTCCTGAAATGGTGGAGTATTGCTAGACTTTTTGTTTTGTTTGTAAAGTGACTCTGTATTATTTCCATCTTCTCTAAATGCTTACTCCATCAATCAATATTTTGCAACTGGAACCTTTTATGAATGCAACTTGACTTTTTTTCTTGTGTTCTTTCTAACATATCCTGAGGGTATTTTCCCTTAATTTGTCTAATTCTAGGTCTTTCCACATTTTTATTATGTCTGTCATCTCCAGCGACCCTTTGAAAATTCTTGGTTATTTTTTCAATTTCATCCTTTCAGTTATTTTATCTACACTGTAATTAAGAATTAGTTTCAGCATCTCTGTTGTCATCCAGTTTGAGTTTCTTTCTTGTCTTTAATTGCCTTTTGCTTTATTTATGAATGATGTTCTTATCCACTTCCACAGCTCATCAAGTCTTCTGTTATTAAGTGTCCAAACATATCAAATTTATTCTTGAGATGTTCTAGAAATTCAGGTTGAGTAGACACAAGGTCATATTCTGGTTCTCTTGTTTTTAATTTTCTTCATCTTTAACCTTAACTTACATATGAATAATTGGTGATCTGTTCCACAGTCATCCCATGGTCCATCCAGTTTCAGCACCTATTTCCACAAATGTAGTTGATTTGATTTCTATGTATCCCATTTGTAAAAGTCCATGTGTTTTGAGTTGTTAAGAGTACTTTCTGGAAGAATCACAGCAACTCATGGGATCATGAGGTGTTGAAGGGATCAGGTTTCAGGCACCAAAGAAGGAAAAATCATATCATTGTGTGCTTGCCTTCCCAATAAGATCGATGAGGACTAGTGGGTGCATTAACAAACATGGTGGAGAAAGATGATGGTGGGTCAGCTATCAAAAGATAAAGTGTCTGGGATCTTAAATGCTTGAAGGTAAACAAATAGCCATCTATCTCATGAGCAACAAAGCCCACTATTGATGAAGTACACTAGCCTCTATGATTATGAGGTGAGGAAAGAATCAGGTATCAGGCATCAAACAACAAAGAATCATATCTTTGTGGGACCACCTTCCCTATAAGATGGCTGGCGACAAATGGGTGCATGAGCAAACATGATAGAGAAAACTGATGGTGCCCAGTTACCAAAAGATAAAGTGTCTGGGGTCTTAAAGGCTTGAAGGTAAAAACATGGCCAAATAGCACAGAAACCTCAAAGTCCACATAGAAGAAGCACACCAGCCTATGTGGTCATGAGGTATTGAAGGGATCAGGTACAAAGAATCAAGGATCAAAAATCCATCATTGTGAATGAGGGGGTGTTCAGAGGGGGAACTAATGGCCATTTGTGAACAATTGGACATCCCCTTACAGAAGGGTTGTCGTGAGGAGACAAGCTTGTCCGCGTGCAGTGTAGCAATGATGAATACAACTTTCCTCTCCTTCTTAAATGCTTCCTCCCCCCAACTATCATGATCCCAATTCTACCTTATAAATCTGACTGGACCAGAGGGTGTATACTGGTACAGATGGGAACTCGACACACAGGGAATCCAGAACAGAAGAATCCCTGAGGTCAAGTGGTGAGAGTGGTGATACTGGGAGGGTAGAGGATAGAAAGGGGAAACCGATTATAAGGATCTACATATAAGCTCCTATCTGGAGGAAGGACAACAGAAAAGTGGGTGAATGGAGATGTCAGACAGTGGAAGATATGACAAAATAATAATAATGCAAATTATCAACGGTTCCTGAGGAAGGGAGCAAAGTGAAGGGAAGGAAAAAAAGAGGAACTGATGCCAAAAGCACCAATAGAAAGCAAATGTTTTGAGAATTGTGATGGCAACAAATATAGCAATATGCTTGACATACAATGGATAAATGTATGGATTGTAATAAGCATTATAGGAGCCCCCAATAAAATGATTTTTAAATTGTTTTTATTAGCAAGTGGTTGGTCTTCCTAAACTCTATCATGCAATCTCCAGCTTTATTTCTATTACCAAGACTATGTTTTCCAACTCTTCCTTCCTCTTTTTCAATTCTTGTTTTCCAATCACCAATAAACATAAATACATATTGGATGCATGTTTGGTCAATTTACAACTGAAATCATTGGTAGAATTCAATTTTTCCATCACTAGTGTTTATGGTTGATGCATAAATTTGCATAATTGTTATATTGATTGGATTACCTTGAAAGCAGATTATTATAATCCCATCACAGACAGAATTGTACTTAATGATTGATTTTATAATATCATATTTTGACAATAAATACAATGCCAATCCACTTGATTGTGTTATCCCAGCATAGTAAATAAGATAATGTTCTGATTCAAAATAGAGTCCATTTCAGATCATTAGCACCTGGGATATTGGTCTCTATGTGTTTAATTTCATTTTCACCACTTACAATTTTTCTAGATTCATACTGGGCACATTCCATGTTCTGATCATTAGCAGACTTTTAAGGTATTTATCTTTATGTAGATTAATGCCCAATCAGTAAATGAAGATCCCAAAGTTTCCACTTCCACAGGCTTTATATGTCTGTCTCAAGTCATCATGCACTCTGAGAAAACACCTTTCCTCAGTCACATTTTGAGTGTCCTTTAATCTGAGGATCCCTTCTTCTGGCATGATCTCTAACAATGTTCTTCTTTAATTCATTAGGATTTGAGTGTATGACAATGTTTCTAAACTATGCATAAGATTTTGCAATAGCCCTACCTCTAAAGGTGATCCCTCATTGTTGTCTGATCTTAGTCTGGAAGCTCAACTGAAACCTGTTCAATTTATGTCATCCTGCTGGCATTTGAAACGTCAGTGACATAGCTGCCAGCATTAGAGCAACATACCATAGTATAACGAACTGACTGATTAGTGGTTGCCATAGGAGACAAAAATGTTTTTAAGGCCAACCAGTCAGATTGGGAGCATATAGAGGTTGAGTTATAAATGGAGTTTTAGCTCAGTTTCGCTTCATGGTGGATCCAGAAGGTCCCTTAACCCACGTTGCAGAAATTTACTCAGCTCTAGAGTGTATTGCTGGAATAGACATATTAGAAATGGTAAGAACCCCCATTCTGGCTCCCTAAACTATGGAATAAGGGCCTCATGGTAAGAAAAAGTAAGTAGAAACCTTGAGAACTGCCTCTGCTTAGGAAAATAATAAACCAAACCAGAGTTACATTCCTAGAGAAACTTCAGAGATTAGCAATGCCATTCATGACTTGAACAATAAAGGGGAAGTGTTTCCCACCACATTCTCACTTTATTAGGCTGTTTGGGCTATGCAAAAATCCACTGGATCTTAGTGAAGGTCAGTCAATTATCATAAACATAACCGAGTGGTGACTCCATTTGCGGCTGTTGTTCCAGATGTAATTTCATTGCTTGGAAAGATAATACATCTCCTGGTATTAATTTAATCTGAAATTATACATCTGACCAATGCCTTTTTCTCAATTCTGGTTTCAAAGGACCACTAGAGTCAATTTGCGTTCAGTTGGCAAGAGCAGTAAGACACTTTTACAAATCTTGCTTACCACTGATTCTCCAAGACTACTAACCTTCAGGTTTTGATTACTTTGATCACCTTTCCTTTCCACAAAATATCACATCCATTCATTCATGATATTATGGTGATTGGACCTACTAAGGAAAATAATGTCAAGATTTTAGACTCATTCGTAAAACATCTATAGAGTAAGAAATTAACATAAAAATTCAGGTGACTTCCTCTTTAGTGAAATTTCTCAGGCTTCACCGGTGTAGGGCATGCCAATATATTCCTACTAAATGGAAAGATACATTATTATATGTGGTAAGTCCCACAGCCTAACAGGAACCACAATGCTTGGTGGGACTCTTTGGCTTTTGGAGACAACAGATCCCTCATTAGGGTGTGTTATTCCTGCCTACATATCAAGTGACTTTATAAGCAAAGACTCTGCAACAGATCACACTGCTGTATAATCTGATCTGCCTCTCAGACCCCTCGATCCAGACAATCCAACAGTACTTGAGGTGTCAGTGGCATCTAGAGAAGCATTTGGCTTTTTGGCACAACCCTTTTGGTGAATCATTCCACAGACCTTTAGTGTTTTGAAACAAAGTTCTGCCATCCTCTGCAGAAGTTTACTACTCATCTGAAAAACAACTCTTTAGAGTGAAGACTGAATGCCTCACTATGGGCTACAAAGTCACCATGCTGCCTGAGCTGCTTATCATAACTGGGTATTTTCTGACACATAGTATCATCTAGCTCCACATGTACATCAGTACTTGATCATTAAATGGAAGTAATAGATATATGAGATAAGGCTAGATCAGGACCTGACAGTACAAAGAAAATGCATGAAGAAACAGTCCAAATGCCTTTGGTGTCCACTCCTACATTTCTTCCAATCTATTTCGGGCCTCATGAGGAGTTCGTTATGATCAGTGACAGAGAGTAAGAAAAATCCATCTCAAGTTTGGTTTACTGATTTATCTGCACAATTTGTATGTGCTACTTAAAAGTAGACAGCAACACAATGTAACCCTTCTCTGAGACCTGCTTGAAGGAACAATGGTAAAGGGAAATCCTCCCAAGAGAGAAGCCTTCAGTGGCCCAATGAATCATTTAGTTTGCTTGGTAGTAGAAATGTCCAAATATTTTATTATATACTAATTCATGACTGTGGCCAATGGCTCATCTGGATGATCAGGGCCTCAGAGATGACTGGAAAATTGGTGACAAGGAGGTGTGGTAAAGAAGCACATATCTGATTGCTATGTAAGCTCACACTTTTTACACTTACTCACAGCCACCCCCATCTCACCAACCTCCATACATACAAAATGAAGGTATGTATCTCTTGTGAATTCTCAAAAATGGATTACCTCTATACAGGAAGTCTTTAATAATCATGTGGATACGTTCACATGTTCTGTGAAAACCAGCCATTCTCTTTTGAAGCCACTTCTTGCTTGCCCAGTTGAAGCATGAGAAAAGTTGCCAGGGTGACAGGGATGGAGGTTACAGGTATGCTCAGCAACAGAGACTTCCACTCTCCAAAACTAAGTTGGCTATTGCCACTGTTGAGTGCCCCATAAGCAAATAACAGAGACCAATGTTTAATCTTAGGGCTTGTTCCCTGGGGTATCAATCAGAAAAACTGGTGGCAGGTTGATTACATAGGATAACTTTCTTCATGGGAAAGGTAGTGCTTTGTTCTTCCTGGAATAGACACTTACTCTGGATATGGATTTCCTTTCCCTACATGAAAGAGTTGTGTCAAAACTACCATTGATGCACTCACAGAATGTCTCATCCAACAACATGATATCCTGCACAGTGCTGCTTCAGATCAAGGGACATACTTCACAGAAAATGAAGTTGAACAATGAGTCCATGTTCAATCTACTGGACTTACCAGTCTCTTTCATCCTGAAGCAAATGGCTTGATAGAACCATATAATGTAGTTCTAAAGACACAATTACAGCACCAGCATGATAGCAAAAACTTTGCTAAGTTTGTATAGGGATCTCCAGGAAGCTGTATATGCTCAATCAGCAGCATCCAATGTGAGATGCTGTTTCTCCTTTCATGGCTCAAGGAAACAAGGAGTGGAAATGGGATTTGCACCACTCACTATTACTTCTATTGATCCACTGACATTTTACTTCCTGTCCTAGCAACCCTTTGCTCTTAGGGTCTGAGTGTCTTAGTTCCAAAGGGAGATATAGTCCCTGAGACCCAGCATAATTCCATTAAACTGAAAATGAAGAAGGGCTCCTGCCCATTTTGAACTTCTCATGCACCTGGATCAACAGGCAAAGAAGATCACTACAATTTTGAGTGGTGTGATTGATCCTGATAACCAAGTAGAAATTGGATTGATATTGCATAATGTAGGTAAAGAAGGCTATGTCCAGAATCCAGGAGATTTCTAAAGTCCTCTATTATTACTACAATTTCCTTTATACAATGTCAATGGTAAACTACAACAGCCCAATTCCGATATCAATTCTGACAGCCCACATTCTTCACAAATGAAGGTAAACCACCAAGTAAAGTACCATGACCAACTAACTAATTGGCAAGGGAAAAGGTAAAGTAGAATAGGTAATGGAATAAGGTAGTCCTAAATATCAGCTACAGTCACATGACCAGCTGCAGAAATTAGGATTGTAATTGTTTTGAGTATTTCCTAATTAAATATATGCATCAAATAGTTTATAAAGCATAAGATAAAAATGGGATTAGTGTTTTCAGTTTTATGTGTGTTGCTTGTATCATGTTAGGCACAAATAGGATTTTATGGTTATTTTGATTTGGAGATTCTGTATGGTTAAATAGTGTGAGTAGATGTCAAAGAGTTCAGTGGTGGTCTATGATGGTTAAGTGTTTATGTCAACTTGACTCTCCAAAATGAAGATAGCCCAACCTACCACGCGGGTCACTGTTGATACCTTGTAGGTCTAGCCTTTTGTATAAGAGAATAATCCTAAACCAAGCCAAGTTCTCCTTAGCTCCTTAGTTTTCTGCTATAACTGAATTCTGTGTCTAGTTCATAGATCCTTCTGCTGCCTGCAGATTCCAGATGCTGTCAGTGGATTGCCTAGCTTGAACTCATTTGACAAACCTGGGATATGTTTATATCCATCAGATTGTGGGCCTCTTGGTTTGTCATCCCGCTTCCTGTTCATCTGGCTCTATAGCTGCAAGAGTTCAAGAGCCTTCAGCTTACATCTGACTGATGCATTTGCATCAGCCTGAATTTTCCTACTTGTACAACTGTGTAAGACACCTAGATTTAAAACTAGGGAAATACAGAGAAGGATTGCTGGAGCACAGTGAAGAGGGAGTGATAAGACAGGGAATTAATGCACTTCTACAAAGGAACAAGGTTTATGATAAACAGGGATGTGAGGGACCTTGAAACTCGGAGTGGGAGTGTCTATCCCTGGTGTTGTCCATCCATGTGGATATCAATTGAGTAGTAAACAATAACCTAACCGAATTTCTAAGATGACATCTTTATAGAGCAAACAGTCTCATTTCCATGAACTATAAAACTTGAAGTAAGTAGTCTAATGCTTAGCTCATTGCATCACCAGAATTCAAAATAGTAAAACTTCAAACAATAATAAGGAATTGCTCCTTTATCCAGTTTTGTGTGTCATTCTCTAAAGCTTTTTTTTCAGTAGACCCCTGATTGACAAAGCCTGTGCAGGGGAGTCCTCTGAAGACATATGCATTACTTATATAACTACCACTCCCACCAGGCAGATCAAAGCCCTGTGTAGTCCCTACACTACCAGTCTCCAAAGAATAGGGTCTCTATAAAACAATCCAAAACAAAACACATTTCTCATCAGTAACTATTGAGGCAAAAATGCAGTGCAATTCCACATATTCAACTATGAATATATAACCCAGAATTATATGTTCAACAGAATTGTCTTAAAACAAACAAGCAGATTCACTGCCATCAAGTGCGTGCTAAAGTATAGCGATCCTAAGTACAGGTTGTGCCTGTGGATTTCTGAAACTAGAAGTTTTGACAGGGTAGAAACCTTTCTCCCATCTTTCAAATAAGGAGAGCAAAATTAGGGAAAGCTCAGATAGGCAGAAATTGCAAGAATTAGTAACCTCAAGACTTTTTACAAGACATTAAAAATAATTATTCAAATCAATCTTTTTAAAAATATGACATCAGATGAGACAAAACCCTGGCATAAATGACACATGGTATCATCATACAGGTACCAAGGCCGACAAAGAGTCCACTGAAGTTAAATATATCTATAAATTCGATTACAAGGCACAGAGACAGTAACTTCCACAACAGCTTCAAAACAAATGGTTTAGAGAATAGTTACAGAACATCCATATGGAAAAGAAGTCAAGGTGATTACAAAAGTCTATTTTAAATATCAAATAATAAATGTAAACCTCAGGGTAACGTAATAAAATTAGTGAATCCTCTTAAAATGAAGAAAATTAAAGACCAGTAAAATAAGAAGCAGCCATTAAAAAGAAAGAAAATTCACACATACTTCACATTCATTCAGCATAGATAATGAAAAAGAACAAAGAAACTGTTAACATCACATAAAATGCATAATACTGTAAATCAAACCAAATCTATTGCCACCTAATTGATACTGGCTCATGGATAAAAGAAATTCTACATAGGATTTCCGAGTCTATAAATCTTTACTGGAACATCACTGTTCTTCTATGGAGGAACTGGTGGAATTAAACTGCAGACATTGTAGTTACCAGTTCTTTGGCAGCAGTTAATGCTCAGCAATCAATAATCCATGCAAATGGATTAACACATCAGGCAAAGGAATCTGAGCAGCAGAATGGATTTCCTTTTTAGTCTACAAAAGTCATATATCTTAGATACAGGTACATAAATTGATTTGAAAGGCCAAAGGATTAAACAACATTTCCCTAGCACACATTATAATTTCTAGGAGCTCATGAGTACAACAGAAAGAAACAGAGCCTGATACTACACCATATCCACAACTGTTGTATTTCAGCCCATTGTTTCAGCTACTGTGTTAATCCATCTCCTTGAGGGTCTTCCTCTTTTTCACTGCCCTTCTACTCCAAACAAATAGTTACCAAAAGTACCGGCAATGGCAATGTTAATATATGACAACATAGACTTTAAAGGAAAATCCACTATAAGATACAAAGAAGAACATTATATAATGACTAGAGGTCAATTTACTAAAACAACAGAACATTTATAAATAGTTATGTACCAAATAGCACAGTCCAAATATATACAGATTTTAACAGTTGAAGAGAGGAGTAACCCCAAAGTAAGCAAGCAAACATAAACTATATTATTCTTCAGTGCACATGGAATATTTTCCCAAACAAAACATTTTTTGGTCAATATAAATCTTGAAACAATAAAGTTTTTATCTCACCATATCAGTATGAAACCAGAAATCAAATTGAAAAAATATGGAATCCAATTAAATTCATGTTAATTATATAATATAGTACCAAAGTGAATATCACCTCATATCAGAAATTGAAAATTGAATTTCAAAATACTGACAATTTAATGACAATGAAAACAATATATCAAAATTTTAAGGATAAAATAAAAACAGTGCTCAAAGAAGAATTTATATAAATACCTAAATTTTTAAAAGATCCAAAATTAAAACTTAATCAGAAATATTGAGCAAATAGAATTGATAAAACAGAGGACCAAAGTTCCTAAAACAAAGCAGTAAAGCTCTAAGCGAGGATAAATGGAATGGAAAACAGGCAAATCAGTACAACAATCAGTTGAGTCTTTGAAATTATGAACTAAATTGATGAACCTCTGACCAAATTGGGAGAAAAAAAGGAGAAAATCCAAATAACTAGTAGTATCAATGCAATTGGAAGATATTAAATAAGCTTCAACTGAGACAACCGCAACAAAATTTTATTAAATCTATAATACAACAAATTTGAGAACACAGCAAATATGGCAAATTCTTAGTACATTTTGCTCTTTGTTTTATTGCCATTGAATTGATTCTGACTCATAGTGACTCACAAGCCCTGTGTGTTTGTAATGCTGCTTTAAAATGAGCAATTCTAAGTTATACTTTTATTTGTAAAAATACACTGAAATTTCACATATGACCATGACCAAGTTCATTTCCCAAGCACATGACTTCAATTTGGATGACATGGTTTGTTCTAAAGAGTACCTTTGCCCATACTCCAGCCAGGAATACCCTATTGCTCCCTTCCTCTACCATTCTTTGTAGCAGTCAAATATATACTCTTTAGTGTGAAAACATTTTCTTGCCCTTTTGCATTATATGTTGTTTTGTGATAGACAAATTTCATTCAGCATAATGTCCTTTAGATTCATATATGTTATGAGGTATTTTTAGATCAATAATTTTTCTTTAATGTTGTATAATATTCTACTAGGTATATGTATAAATCAATAGATGTAGTCATTTTTATTAACTTTATTTTATTTGTGTGATGGATCGCATTGTCTATTTTTCTAGTCTTGAAACACCTTTGCATATCTGGTGTAGATGTGTTTTATCATATTCTTTCTATATATTATTGGATTCTATTGACTAGGATTTTGTTCATAACTTTGGCATCTATGTGTATGAAGAATACTGGTCTAAAGGTATCAGTTACTAGGCATCAAAGAACACAAAACCATATCTTGTGTGCTCACCTTCCCCACATGATCGCTGAAGACAAAGCGGGTATAGAAGCAAATGTGGTAAAGAAAGCTGATGGTGTCCAGCTATCAAAAAATCTGGCTTCTGGGGTCTTAAAGGCTTGAAGGGAAACAGGCAGCCATTTAGCTGAGAAGCAACAAAACCCACATAGAAGAAGCACATCAGCCTTTGCAATCAGGAGGTGTCGAAGTGATTACGCAGGTATCAGGCATCATCAGAACAAAAATTCCTATCACTGTGAATGAGGGTGTGTGTGGTGTGGAGACCCAAAACCCATTGGTAGGCAATTGGACATCCTCTTATGGAAGGGTTTCAGGGAGATGAGCAAGTCAAGATGCAGTGAGGAAACATACAACTTCCCTCTAGTTCCTAAATGCTTCCTTACCCAGGCCCCCACTATCATGATCCCAATTCTAACTTACAAATCTGGCTAAACCAGAGGATGTACGCTGGTACAGATAGGAACTGGAAACACAGGGAATCCAGGGCGGATGATTTCTTCAAGACCAGTGGTGAGAGTGAAGATATCAGGAGGGTGGAGGAAGGATGGGGTGGAAAGAGTGAACCAATTACAGGGATCTACATATAACCTCCTCCCTGAGGGGCAGACAACAGAAAAGTGGGTGAAGGGAGATGTCGGACAGTGCAAGATAAGACAAAATAAGAATAATTCATACATTATCAAGAGTTCATGAGGGCAGAGGTAGCGGGGAGGTAGGGGGGAAAATGAGGAGCGATGCCAAGAGCTTTTGTGAAACAAATATTTTGAGAATAATGAGGCTAATGAATGTACAAATGTGCTTTATACAATTGATGTGTGTATGGATTATGGTAAGTGCCCCCAATAAAATGATTTTAAAAAATCTTGACAGGAGGAAAAAAAAAAGAATAGTGGTCTACAGGTTTTTTTTTTTAAATGATGCCTCTATTGGTTTGGTCATCAATGTTTTATTTGCTTTGTAAAATTAATCTATGCATTCTTCATCCTTTCTAAGCTCTGGAAGAGTTTTAGTAGAATTGCTTTTAGCTCTTTTTTTATTTATAAATTGTCTCCCAATAGCAATAACAGCAATTTTTCTGCAAAGTTGGTAAAATTCACCAGGGAAGCTGATCTTGGTCTCTTTTATGTTGATGTTTTAAATGACTGATCCATTTCTTCTTTTGTTATGATTCTGTTCATCTTTTCTATTTCAGAGTTAGTTTAGGTAGATAGTATATGTATAGTTTTGTCAGTTTCTTCTGTTGTTGGTTTGGTTAAGTGCTATTCAGTTGGTTCTGACTGACAGGTGTCCTGTGAAGAAAATATTTACTGATCCCCTGTCATCTTCAGAGTTACTGCTATCTTTGAGTCCATTGTTGAAGCCTCTGTGTCATGCCATCTTGGCAGTCTTCCTCATTTGTTTCTGACTTTACCAAACATGTGTCCTTTTCCTGAGAGTAGACTCTCATGGTAATATTTTCACCACTTTTGTTTCTAAGGAACGTCCTGGTTCTACTTCCAAGAGAGATTTGTTTATCCTTCTGAAAGTCCATGGTGCTTTCAGCATTCTATGCCAACCCCACAATTTTAATGCATCAATTATTTTTGTTGTTCCTTATTCATTGTACAGTTTTCACATGAAGTGATTGAAAATACCATAGCATGGGTCAGACCCCTTGGTCCTCATAGAGACATCCTTATTTTTCAATACTTTAAATAACTCTTTTACAGTAGATGTATGTAGTGCAATACATAGTTTGAATTATTGACCATGGCTTTCATGAATATTGATTATAGATATCAGCAAAATAACACATATGATAAGTTTTGTGTCAGTCTGGTTGGGTTAGGAATGTCAGGGTAAACAGTTAAGCCTTAGTAAATCCCCATGAAATGTCCTAACACAAAATAATAAACTCCATAATGACATCTGCTGTAAGCAGAAAATGATACCTGAGGCAATCAGGATGAAGTGCAACATTTGTATTTAGTCTGCAGCATTGATGCTATTAAAGGGAAGTTTCATGGGCAGTGCGTCCTATTTCCTATATAAGGACTCTGTGGATAAGTCTGCTCACTTTCTACTGAGTCTTGATTCTTCATACGGCTTTTTTAGCTTCTGATTCTTTTCACTTAAGCTTATGTTCTGTCGTCTTGTCTCCAAATTCTGAGAGTGATCAAATCCCTATGGGTTCTAATGACTCTAAAGTTTAGAGTCATTCTGTGGAGCCACTAGTGATCTTCCTGTTGGTCTTCCCTAACCAACAGCTACACAAAAGAGAAGTCTTCAATGTAACATTTGATCCCCAAACTTGGAACTTGTGAGGCTGTGAACTTGCCTAATTCTGGAACTGGGTGAGCATTGTCTTGATGTATATTTTCCATGTATGTATATCTTTAAACGTTCCTGCTTATTTTTCCATAAGTAATACTGCCTAACACATTTGTAATAAAATTTGTTATGAGGAAACAAAACTCATTTTATAAATTGCTTCTCCGGTCTTATTAGGTTTCAAGGCCCCCAAACCTTGTCTCTAGTAGACTGTAGTCTGCCTACATTAGGATTGATAGCTCTACTGGTATTAATACAGAGGGTAATTTAATCCACAGCATGAAGTGGTAATGTTGATAAGCAGCATATCACCACCATGGAGGAAATATTGATGAGAAGAAGACTGAATATTTTGTGTCCTGTATTTTTAAGCAATTTAAATTTTGATCCTATTTACAACAAAGTGTTAAGGGAAAGAGATAAACTCAGAGTTTCATAGTCAAACCTCAGTGGCTGCATAAAAGACCTTTTAAAAACTTGTGTGCCTTTTAAAAACTTATTTTTTGTACTATCAGAGTTGTCAAAAACCAAATGCAGAATCTTATTAAAAGAATGGCTGAATTACAATGTCAATTGCATTCTCAACTTAAAATGTTTTGAAGTTAAATTAAGGGCAATATTGGACAGAAATGGGGCCTACAGGCAACATCCATATAGTTGCCATGTGGACAGCAGAGTCAATGTACTTATCAGAATAGTTTGACTTGTATGGAGTTATAGTGTTGATTATTTAGGTAGGGAGTTCCAATGAAGGAAACAAATGGGAATCTACTAAATGTTTATTTGATCTGTACAAGAAGAATTCTAGGCTGGTGTATAGCAATGTATCTTTATTTATTCAATCAATCCCCACATTTGAGCCAGTTTGTTGACCCCCAAGCCCTTGAATTAAGTACTTTGTAGGAATGATCTCACATACTGTCATAATTTTATACTGTTAGTCTTTCTCAAGCCTTCCATAAAGAAATCTACAACCTTTTACAAGAGTGACTATTCAGTGGGGGAAAGAAAATTGTGTTAGGCTGGGTTGACTAAGAAACAAATCCAATAACATCATATATGTGTAAGAAAGAGCTTTGTATCAAGAAGCTTTATGTTTTAGAAAAAGATCCCAGTCCACTCCAACTCAAGTCCATAAATTTAATACTAATCCAAAGTCCCTCTTCCAACTTCACATAACCACATGCAATGATGCAGAATGTAGGAAGATCACCTGCCAGTGGGCACAGTCTTTTGGATCCAATGGCGGAGTTCATCACAGCGATCTCTCTGGTCTCAGGTTGGCTCACCAGCAGGAAGGTGAAGGCAGAGAGAGGTGGGTGGGCAGGTCTCCAGAGAGCCATTTATCTCAGATGCACCTCTAAAGTAAGTCTTCAGTCTTCAACTTGATTGACAGGCTACCCACGACCCATATCTTATTGCAAGTACCATGTTGGCACAAACTCTGTTACAAAAATCATCAGAATTGGGGTAAATTACTGAACAGTGTCTCTAAATTTACACTAATTCCTTTAGACTCAAAATGTTTTGCAGACTTACTAGTCAGAATGCTTACTGGAAGCATATGGAGGTCAAGTTATTAATAAAATCCTAGCAAAATTAATCTCACAGTGGGTCTAGTGGGTCCCCAAATACATCTTATAGTGATTACCCTAATTCCAAAGAACCCCAATATTCAATATCTGGCATGCGGAATAGGAACTATTATACTAGGAAAAGTTAAGTACAAATACTAGAATTTCCACTATCTAGAAAAATAGAAAACCAAAATAAACATTGTATTCCCAGAAAGATTAGTAGTACTACCCAAACATGTAGGATACAGGTGTGGTTATTCCTATCACATTCCAATTTAATTGTACAAAACTCAGGACAGAATAAGTGAATTCTTTTTTATTTAATTCGGTGGTATGTCCAGTAGCAGCTGCTATTCTAGATGCATGCCCATTGCTTGTTTAAATTAATACAGTACATGGTCCACATTTATTAGTCTGGTCAATGCCTTTTTCCTAAAATTTTGTTTATAAGAGTCACCACAAATAGCTTACTTTCATCTGTAAATGACAACATTTACATGCACCTTTTTACCTGAGGGGAACTTCAACTCTCCAGCACTGCTGTCTGAAGCACAGAGACATTGTCTACAAAATGTCATGCTGATCCATTGCATTGCATATGTTGACTAAGATGTATACCTAAGTGACTCCACTTATTCTGTAAGAAGTATATCTAAGTGACTCCACTTATTGGTTTATATTAGAAGGTTGAAAATTAACCTAACCAAAATTCAGTCTCTTTTCTCCATCACTGAAATTACTAAGTGTCCAGTGATGTCAGGCATGTTGAGATATTCCTACTAAAATACAAAACAAGTTATGGCACAACTGAAAAAGAGGCACAACACCTGCAGCGTCTTTTTAGATTTTGGTGGCTACATGTCCCTCATTTGGGCGTGCTACTCAACCTATTTATCAAGTGACTTGAAACTTTGCAATCTTTGAATCATGTCCTACAAAAAAGAAAGATTTGGAGAAATTTCAGGCTACTGTGAAGTCACTCTGCCACTTCAGTCATATGATACTCAGCGATCCAACAGTTCTTTAAGCATCTGTGGCAGACAGAGATGCATTTTGGAGTCTCTGGAAGGACTCTGTTGCTAAATTGCAGCACAGAACCTTAGGATTGGGGGCAAAGCACTGCCATCTTTGTACAAGCACTGCCATCTACTTCCCCCTTGAGAAACAGCTGTGACATGTTACTGAGTTTTAGGAGAGATTGAATCTCTCACCATAAGCCACTAAGTAACCCTGCAACCTGAATTGATCATCTGGAACTTGGTGTTGTCTGATGCACAGACTTATATAGTTAGACATACACAACACCAGTACATAATTTAATGGAAGTGGTAGATATGAGATCAGGTTTGAGTTGTACCTGAAGCAATAAGTAAGCTGCATGAGGCAGTGACCCAAATGACTATAGTTTCCACGCCTGGAATTCTATGCATTCAGTCATTATTTGACTGACTAAGGCCATGATATTTTTCATAACAGATCCTTTTCTGAATCAGATAGCAGTGTACTGTTGCAGCCATTAAAAATGATCTCTATTGATATTTTACTTACATGTGATATTATTTCCACCATTAGGTGAGGAAATTATTTCCTCTATATATCCTCATAATCATTTTTTATGTTTGTGCCCATTGATACAGCCATTTTGTCACCATTTCCTTATTTCTTCTGGATTTTCATAATTTGTGGGAGGGATTTTTGTTATCATTTCAGTAGGTGTTGTTGTGACATTCTTGCATTCCTTAGTTATATTTGAATTTTTTCTTCTTTACCTAAATAGAACTACCAGATGTTTGCTTATTTTGTAACTATTTCTAAATAAACAAACTTATTGTTGATTCTTTTATTTAACTTTCCATTTTCTGGATCATAATGATCAATTGAAATTTATTCCAGATTTGCAAATTGGATCAGCATTAGGAATTCAATGTGATACACTTCATTAATATAAAACAAAAGTAAAACAAGTGATTTTATTAAAAAACACTTAATTTTAACTCTATTAAAAACCATTTAATAAAATTCAGCATTCTATCCTGATGAAAATACTCAACTAGCTGGGAATTGGTAAAAGAGCAATTATTATTTGGAAGTTCTATAATTATCCTATTATGTTTATTTTGAAAATGTCTTGATTAAAATCGATAGCTCTGGTTTCCTATTTTCAATCTCAAAATTTGTTTTACTTTTGATATTTTAAAATATCAGTTGATTTAGAATACTGTTGCTGTGTATGATAATCTAAGGTTGTTGTGTACTATCATTTATTCACTTCGCAAAGAACTCCCCTTAATTTTCTTGTAAGATTTGTCTATATTTTTCTTCTCTCGTCTTCCTTTCTAAAATGTATTGAAAACATTTATTATACTGAAATGTGTACAACCCATTATTTTTTTTAAATAGCAAATTTGCTGTGCCATAGTTTAACCTGGTTCATTAGGACAGATTGATGCTCAATACTGCTCAGTATAGCTTTACGCTTGATGAGATTTTAATTTTATTTTTATTCCACTTTTAAACCTGATGAGGGATTAAAAATATCATGTAACATGAAGTGGAATTTGTTTCCAGAACTTGCACATGGGAGCAGATGAAGGCAAGAGTGGAGCACATCCTGGCCTACCAGGCCATGAGGACAATGTTCCCGATTAGAAGAGCCAGTCCACAGAAAGGACCACATGGCCAGCACCACTAGGAGACATGACGCCCCTCACTGACCCATTGCCCTACAGGAGACACCACCAGAGACACAGTGTGGGAATTTCACCCGATCTGATCCTGCCACACCCAGGCAAAACACTAAGGGGTGCAACAGAACATCAAGGGAATGGAATGGCAAGTCCCCAGGGAATGCTGAAGGTAGACTTTAGGTGAGGCAAGGGCATGGTGGCCCAAAAGACTTGACTGGAAAGCACTCCTAAAGGCCAAAAAACAATCCTTGAACTAACTACAAGCTTTTCTTTCTTGTTGTCATTGGTTTGCCATTGTTGTTTTGCCGTATATTGTTGCGTGGTTGTGTTCTGTCTTGTTTTTGTGCATGTTATTATCTCTGGAGGTCTGTCTAAATAAGATAGGCTGGGTGAACAATCTGGAGGAGGAAAATATGGGACCGACAGTCCTGGGGGTACATGGGAGAGGAAGCGGTGGGTGGGTGGGGAAGGTAGCGGTGTTAACAAATCCAGGGACAAGGGAACAACAAGTGACCAAATTGGTGGTGAGAAGAGTGTGGAGGCGTGGTAGGGCATGATCAAGGTTAATGTAACCAAGAGGAATTGCTGAAACCCAGGTGGAGACTGAGCATGATAGTGGGACAGGAGGAAAATCAAAGAAAATAGAGGAAAGAGCTGGGAGGCAAAGGGCATTTATAGAGGTCTAGATAAAGACATGTGTATCTGTAAATATATTTTATATTAGGATAGGGAAATAGATATATGTGCATATATTTATAGGTTTAGTATTAAGGTAGCAGAAGGACATTGGGCCTCCACTCAAGTACTCCCTCAATGCAAGAATACTTTGTTCTATTAAATTGGCATTCTATGTTGCTCACCTTCCGGACATAACCACTGAAGAAAAATCAGATGAACAAGCAAATGTGTTGAAGAAAGCTGATGGTGCTGCCTATCATAGAGACAGCGACTGCTGTCTTAAAGGCTTGAAGGTAAACAAGCGACTATCTAGCTCAGAAGAAACAAAGCCCACATGGAAGACACACTTTAGTTTGTGTGATCACGAGGTGCCTAAGGGATCCGTTATCAGGCATCAAAGAACTAAAATCATATAATTGTGTGCTAACCTCCATGATATACTTGCTGAAGAGAAATGGGTGCAAAAGCAAATGTGGCTAAGAAAGATGATGGTGCCCAGCTATCAAAAGATACAGTGCCTGGCGTCTTAAATGCTTGAAGTTAAACAAGTGGCCATCTAGCTCAGAAGCAACAAAGCACACTTGGAAGAAGCACACCAAACTGTGAGATCACGAGGTGTCAAAGAGATCAGGTACCAGGCATCATCAGAACAAAAAGATCTTACCATAGTGAATGAAGGGGTGGAGTGCGGAGCTGAGACCCAAAGTCCATTTGTAGGCCACTGAATACCCCTTTACAGAAGTGTCTCAGGGAGGAGATGAGCCAATCAGTGTGCGATGTAGCAACGATGAAAATACAACTTTCTTCTAGTTCCTAAATGTTTACTGCCCCTCCCACTACACAAATGCAAACTACTATCATGATCCCAATTCTACCTTGCAAGTCTGGCTATACCAGAGGATGTACACCGGCACAGACAGGAACTGGAAACACAGGGAATCCAGGGCGGATGATCCCTTCAGGACCAGTGGTGTGAGTAGCGATACAGGTACGGTAGAGGGAGGGTGTGTTGGAAAGTGGGAATAGATTACAAGGATCTGCATATGATCTCCTCCCTGGGGTATGGAAAATAGAAAATGGGTGAAGGGGGATGTCGGACAGAATAATAATTTATAAATTATCAAGTGTTCAAGAGGGAGGTGGAAGTGAGGAGAGAGGATAAAAAATGAGGACTTAAGTGGAGAGCAAATGTCTTGAGAATGATGAGGGCAATAAATATACAAATGTGCTTTACACAATCGATGTATGTATGGACTGTGTTAAGAGTTGTATGAGTCCCAAATAAAAAAAATTTAAATCTGCACACTGACAAACCAACAATGGAAACATGTTGAGATAGTGCTGCTTTATATTAAAGAGTTAGCCCACTTTTAGGATTGTTGAATGTCAATGCTGTCACCCTTTATTTTGCTTTGTGAAAAAAAAATTTCTAACACAAAATTCCTTGTTCTGATTTCCCTCTAAACAAATGATTAAATAGTACTTTTAAGCCAGAACACTGGACAGAGAATATAATGAAAGTGAGATGTGTGAAAGGCTCTAAGTAGTTCATGGAAAATGGAATTCTCAACATTTTAAAAGTTGAAATTTGGGGTCTCTTACAGCTCTCATCAAAATCCATACATAAATCTATTTTGTCGAACACATCTGTACATACATATATTGTCACTACCTTTTTGTAAACATTTTCTTTCTATTTGAGCATGAGCTCATTATTTTCTCCCCTCCTTTCCTTGCATCCTTCCTCCATGGCTTCTTGATAATTTATAAATCTTTCTTTGTTTTTTTCTTCATAAGGTTTTCTTTAAAATTTAGTCTATTACACTACAGGACTCATAAATATTTGATGAATTTTGGAAAGGTATTGGGTGAAACGAGATGGTAGAGAATGGAGAATTCTTTAAAAAGTACTTGGAATATTGCTTCTCGGCCTTTTGGCTAAGATCAAGGTTAGTAAAAGTACTTGGTACACAAGCATTTGTTTTTTATGAAAGAGGCATTCTTTTTTTATAACAAATCAAGCCATTATGTGTTATCTAAGAAGTCCATAATTCATAGCTAAAATATTCATGATTGCCCAAAAGCTTGAGATTTGAAGGGAGAGTCAGAAATTTTTACAGTATATTCTAGTAGTTCAGGAAGAATTTCATCTTCTTGATAACTAAGCCTTTTTAACACCAAGGCAGAAGCTGTCAAGGATATTACTTCCCCTCCCTGCTGAGGCCACTGATTTTTAGTGTCTATGGTAGGATAGGCTTTTAAAAGTACATGAGAAGGGACAGGAGACCCCGATGAGTTTGTTGCTAAAACTGGAAGCAGAAACAAAATATTTATGCAATAAAACTGAGAAACAGAGCACAAAAGTCTTTGTACCTGTTAGGATTTACACTGATCCTCTCACCAATGTACTCCTGATAAAGCTTCAAGCCAATCTTTCTGGCTTGATTCCAACAGATGCACACATTTAGACATGATTTCCTCTGAGAAGTTACAGATCTTCACAGCCTGACTGCTGGCTCACTATCATCACAGTTTTCCCTGAAGATTCCATCATGGCTCCACATACACTTGCCCTTCTCAGCCCCTGATAGTCAGGAGAAGGTCCAGGCAATAAAAGTCAAATAGGCAAAGAAAGATAGTGCCCACAGTGTTTTTACATTAATGTTCAACCCATATACAGTGTAAAAGTAAGGCTGCGTTTAGGAATTTATGTATTGGCCTTTGCCAGAGAAACAAATTGCTGTGTCCACAGTTGTCCTATAGGCTGACGTAGGCACAAAATTATGGGACTGGATTCATGGATCAGGACCACACAGGTGGCTTATCTCTGGACATTGGCTTCTCCACTCCTCCCTGCTATCCATCTACACACCATCTGTAACTAGATGGATAATCACTGCCATATGCTAGATGGATTCCCTCAGACTGTGGATTAGACCTCCTCCCATAAGAGCGTATTGGAATTTCTTTCATGGTTAGCTCTGTATTTTGTGCAAGGTCTGCTTCCTCAGTTAAATATGTTATTGACCTAAGGATATTGTGTAGTATAGCACTCAGAAGATTAGATGACAGAGTGCTTCTTTGCCACTTTGTTAGTGAACTGTTCTAGAATTTTCCTGACTGGTTTGGTGAAGTCCTTAACGCAACCATATGTTTGAGAGTATTATATACTGTCATGGCTCCTTTGATGATGTGTACTATCAGTTACAAACTATTGTAGTGGCTTATGTGTTGCTCTGGTGCTGTAAGCTATGTCACTGGTAACAGTAAGGCCCTCAATGAGATAGCTGCAGCAAAGAGCTCAAACAATTATGAGCTCAGACAAGAATCAATGTGGTTGAATTGTGGTGCTGGCTAAGAATCTTCAATTTGCCATGGACTCACAAGAAGGACAAACAAGTCTGTCCTGAAGAAGTAAGGCCAGAGATCTCCTTAGAAGTAAGGATGGTAAGATTTCATTATATATATATTCATTATATATATATAGATATATAGATATATATAGCTATATCTATCTATCATCATAGGAATAATTGGGACAATGGCACAGACCAAGAGATGTTTACGTCTTTTGTGCATAACGTTGTTATGGATAAGAACTGACTCAATGGCATATAACAGGAACAACAACATCCTATGAATAATTGTATTGCTGTTGGGGTTTCTATAGGCTTCAACATTTCTATAAACCAAAAATATGTTCGGAGAGATATATCAAGAATACCACTTAGAAGCTAGGTTGTTGAGCCATTGTCTCATGTAATTCCACCTCATGGACAGATTTTCTTTTTACCATTTCAGATATTTTTCAGAAGAGACTAGTCTCTCAAAAAGGACGACATGCTTGGTAAAGTGGAAGGGTAGTGGAAAAGAGTAAGGCCCTCAGTAAGATAGCTACAGCGCAGAGATCACACATAATTATTCTGATATGGCACAGGATCAGCTAGTGTTTCATCTGCTGTAAATAAGATCACTAAGAGTGGAACTGACTAGGCAGCACAACCACAACAGCACTTCTTCTATTACCTCCATTGCCTGTATCCACGCCTCCTTTTCCTGGCCCTTCTGATATTTGTCCTTAAATAAATGAAGCCAAGTTGATTTGCATGGCTGATTATTCTACATGTGCCTATCTAATGTTATTTTTCCTTCTATGTTATAGATGTTAGGTTCCATTGAATTACTTCCAACCCAGCAAACAAGAACAGAATGAACACTTTCTGGCCCTGCACTATACTCAGAATTGGTTCTGTGGTGCTTGAGCCAATTGTTGGGACCCCTGTGTAATTTCATCTCATTGACACTTTATTTATTGATATTTTTTTACTGCTCCTCTAATTTGCGGAGCATGATGTTATTTCCCAGGGAGAGTTTCTCGTGTTACTATTTCTAAAATATGTAAGAAAAAGTTTTACCAATTTCGTTAAATTTTTTTAACCTTTTATTAGGGACAACTCATCACAATCTATACATGTACATACGTCAATTGTATAAAGCACATCTGTATATGTTTTTGCCCTAATCATTTTCAAAGCATTTGCTCTCCACTTAAGTCCTTTGCATGAAGTCCTCTTTTTCCCCTCCCTACCCGCTCCCCACTCCCTCATGAGCCCTTGATAATTTATAAATTATTATTTTGTCATATCTTGCCCTATCTGGCATCTCCCTTTACCCCCTTTTCTGTTGTCCATCACCTAGTGAGGAGGTCACATGTAGATCCTTGTAATCGGTTCCCCCTTTCCAACCCACTCACCCTCTACCCTCCCAGTATCATCCCTCACACCTCTGGTTCTGAAGGTATCATCCGCCCTGGATTCCCTGTGCCTCCAGCTCCTATCTGCACCAGTGTACAACCTCTGCTTTATCCAGGCTTGCAAGGTAGAATTCGGATCATGGTAGCGGGCAGGGAGGAAGCATTTAGGAACTGGAGGAAAGCTGTGTTCTTCATTGGTGCTATGTCACACCTGACTCACTCATCTCCTCCTCTAGACCCCTCTGTGAGGGGATCTCCAATGGCCGACAAGTTGGCTTTGGGTCTCCACTCTGTACTTCCCCCTTCATTCACTATGGTAGGATTTTTTTCTGATGATGCCTTATACCTGATCCCTTTGACGCCTCAAGATCACACAGGCTGGTGTGTTTCTTCCATGTGGGCTTTGTTGCTTCTGAGCTACATGGCCACTTGTTCACCTTCAAACCTTTAAGACCCCAGACACTATCTCTTTTGATAGCCAGGCACCATCAGCTTTCTTCGCCACATTTGCTTTTTTAAGGCACACCCTTGCCTTATTTTTTGCAAGATAGATTTGTTTTTACACTTCCATGACACTTTCAAAATGCTTATTCTTCACCAGCACCATAATTCAAAGTGCGCTGATTCTTGTTCAATGTTCTTTATTCAGTGTCCAACTTTCACATGCACATGAGGTGATGAAAAATATCAGGCATGCCTTATCCCTCAAAACAACACCTTGGTTTTCAATTCTTCTTCCTTTTCAATTCTTGAAGAGGTTGTTTGCAGCAGGTTTACCTGATGGGCTACAATTTTTGATTTCTTGACTGATTTTCTTTTATGTCCAAGTGACTTTTAAGAGTGAAAAGAAGTCTTGGGAAGTATAGTCTCAGATAGTCCACATTGTCTCTGGAAAGTATATAAGGCTGCATAGGTAAGGCACTGGAGAGTCTGCAACTATATATGGGCTGATCCTGGGAAGGTGGAGAGACATGTGTAAATGCCTGGAAATAAGAGGGAGTAGAAGGGAGAGAGAAAATGCAGGAGTCTGCTTCTGCTTTTATCCTTTCCCACTCCTACTTGGGGCGCATGGTTGAGAGTATTGTCAGCGTTTTAGTGGATGCCTTTAAGTATTTGTATGACATAGGGCTGCTCTGTTCTAGTACCCATGACCAGGTGGCTTTAAGCCGTGCGTGCTTAAGTTTTGGGTCTTTTCACTGTAGGGCTCTCCCAAAGACTTCTAATGTGAGCCTGATTTATTTTATGCTTGATCTTCGTCAAAAGGCCAAGAAGCGATTAGGCCTGATTTCTTTTAAACCCTATTATTGACTGCTGCTTCCAAAAGAAATGATTGTGGATTTAAACAAGACACATTCCTTGACAACTTCAATCTTTTCTCCATTTATCATGATGTTAACTATTGGTGAAGTTGTGAGGATTTTTGTCTTTACATTGAGTTGCAATCCACACTGAAGGCTGCAATACTGACAAGTGCTTCTTTCTCCTCACTTTTTGCAATCAAGGTGTGTCAGCTGCTTGCCACAGGTTGTTAATAAGCCTTCCTCCAATCCTGATGTCACATATTTCTTCAGACAATTCTCTGCTACTTGGATTATTTGCTCAGCATATGCACTGAGTAAATACAATTAAAGGATATAACCCTGTCACACAACTTTCTGGATTTTAAACCATGCAGCATTTCATCATTCTGTGGGTATAATGAAGTGCTCTGGAATTCCCATTCTTCTTTCATGGCCAACAAAATACTAGTAAACATCTTTTTGATATTCTCTCCTTTCAGTCAAGGTCCATCTGACATCAGCAATGATATCTCTTGTGTTACTGGAAAAATGTGTTTGCTATGAACAAGTCATTGGTCTTATAAACATTTTAGCATAAATTTGAAGAACAATAGTAGTCAAAATATTTCTTTAAAGTTGGATGATACAATTATATCACACAGTATTACAGGATAGATCTGAAAATGTTCCTTTTTACTATGAATGCAATTCCATTCCTCTTGCTTATGTCATTCTCAGTATAGTAAACAATATGATTTTCTGATTCAAAATGGCCAATTGAAATCCATTTCAACTAATTCATTTCTAGGATAGTAATATTTATGCATTCCATTTTATTTTCCATGATGTACAAGTTCTAATTATTAGTAGATGTTTTGAAGGTTTTTCTATTTACATTGAGTTGTTCCTCGTTAACAAGTAAAAATACAGAAGACTTCCATTCCCACATACTTTACACATTGACAGTAAAATGGTCAATAGTTATATTTCAAGTGCTTTTGACTTGAGGGGCTCATTCTCCATCACTACTTCTAGTAATGTTCTGTTTCTTTTCCTTAGGCTTTAAGTATCTGACAATATTTTCACGCTATGTGTAAGTTTTTCAGTGTCAAGTTACTATACGAAGTGGGTCCACACAAAGCATGAGAGACAAAAGCTTCCCATCTTCCCTTTAAATGAGTATTTTGGGGTACTTCTTCCAAGGCAGATTTATTTGTTCTTTTGACAGTCAATGATACTTTCACTGTTCTTTTCCATCACCAAAATGAAATGTATTGATTCTTCTTCCTCATTCAGTGGCCAACTTTCACATTCTAAAGAGGTTATTGAAAACCCCATAGCTGTTGAAAACAACAAAAGATCAGGTGCACCTTCATCCTCAAAGTAATACCATTACTTTCAAACACTTGAAAAAGTTTGTGCAGTAAATTTACCCAAATGCAATGCATCATTCATCTCTTGTCTAAAATTTCCATGAGCATTGATGGTGAACCTAAACAAATTGAAATCCATGTCAAATTTAATACATTTTCTTGTGTCATGATTTTATGAGACCTGGGAGCTAGTGGTTATGTATTGGGATGCTAATAACAAGGTCATGTTTTGGATCTGCTATCAGAAAAGACCAGTTCTTTGAGCAAACGTGGCAAAGAAAACTGATGGTGTCCAGCTATTCAAAGATATAGCATCAGGGGTCTTAAAGGCTTGAAGGTAAACAAGTGGCCATCTAGCTCAGAAGCAACAAACCCCACATGGAAGAAGCACACCTGCCTGCACAATCACAAGGTGTCAAAGGAATCAGTTATCAGCCATCATCTGAACAAAATATCTTACCATAGTGAATGAGCGAGGGATTGGGGAGTGGAGACCCAAAGCCCATTTGTAGACCACGGGACATCCCCTTACAGAAGGCTCTGGGGGAGGAGATGTAGCAACAATGAAATATACAATTTTCCTCTAGTTCCTAAAGGCTTCCTCCCCACTCCCCCACTGTCATGATCCGAATCCTACCTTGAAAGTCTCAGTAGACCAGATGATGTACACTGGTACAAACGGGAACTGGAAACACAGGGAATCCATAGTGGTTGGTCCTCTCAGGACCAGTGTTGTGAGTGGTGATACTGGGTGGGTATGGAGAAGGTGAGTTGGAACGCGGAACAGATTTCCAGGATGTACATGTTACCTCCTCCCTGGAGGACAGACAACAGTAAAGAGGGTGAAGGGAGACGTGTGGCAGAGCAAGGTATGACAAAATAATAATTTATAAATTATCAAGGGTTCATGAGGGAAGGGGGAGTGGGGAGGGAAGGAAAAAAATGAACACCTGTTGCCAGACACTTGGGTGGACAGCAAAAATATTTTGAGAATGATGAGAACAACGAATGTATAAATGTATTTACATAATTGATGCATGTATGGATTGTGATAGGAGTTGTATGAGCCCCTAATAAAATAATTTAAAAAATGAAAATGTTATCATGTTAGTAATAGGGCAGCAAAAGTTAAATATCCCTTGGCAACATTGTGCAAAATTGGGCTCAAACATATCGATTAAGAGGTTGTCCCAGGGCTGGGCATTGTTTCCTTCTGTGCTACATGGTAGAGTCACTATGGTTCCAAAGTGACACCACATAACAACACCACTCCACCAACCATCAAGAGAAAGATAAGGCTTTCTATTTCTGTAAATAGTTATAGTCTCAGAATCCCAGTTTCTAAGGAGAAGCTTTACCTCCTCCTGGAGTGTCAACTATGAATCTGAATTGACTCAATGGCAATGAGTGATAGTGAGATTTCCTCGGGGTCCAGTTGTGAGGGTTTTGCTTTCCTTTACATTTAGTTGTAATCCACACTGATGGCTGCAACTCTTGATCTTCAAGTCTCTCTCACTTTCAGCAAGCAATGTTGCATCATGTGTATATTGCAGGCCGTTACTCAGCTTTCCTCCAATCCAGATACCACCTTCTTCTTCATATAAGCCATCTTCTTTGATTATTTACTTAGCATATGGTGAAAGGATGCAACCCTGGCACACATATTTCCTCACTCAAAACCATACAGGATTCCCTTGTTACGTTGTTTGCACAAGTGATACTTGATGCATATACTAGTTTTGCATGAGCAGTACTTAGTATTTTGGAATATTTTCTTCTCAAGGTTATCTATAGCTTATTATGGTTCACACAATCAAACACCTATGTTTTGTCTATAAGTACACATCTTTTTGGTGTTCTGATTTATGCCAAAAATCCATCTGATGTCACCATGTTCTCTTCTGACTCTAGCTGAATTTCTGGCAGTATTTCCCTGCCTGTATTTCCACAATTCTGTTAGTTGATGCTTAACAAAATTTACTTGCATGTGATGTTAATGATATTGTTCTATACTTTGCATGTTCCGTTGTTTCATATTTTGTTGGTGTGGATGCAAATATAGATGTATTTCAATCAGTCAGCCCATAGCTGCTTTCCAAATACCTGACATAGAAGAATGAGTGTTTCCTGTGTTTTATCAGGTTGTTTAAATATTTCCATGGTATTTCAACAATTCATGGAGCCTTCTTTTATTGCTAATGCCTTCAATGTAGTTTACATGTCTTCCTTCAGTTAATTGGTTCTTATTATATGTTACTTCTTGAAATGGTTCTGTCATCTACATCTTTCTTTGAACTGTGTATTTTTTCAACCTACTTTTGATGTTTCCTACATCATACAATATTTTCCCCATAGAATCTTGGGATTTTTTAACTTGAGGCTTGAAATTTATTTAGTTCTTAAAGTTTAATATATGCTCAAATGTTCTTCCTTTTAGGTTTTCTAAAAGGTTTTCTCTAGTTCTTTGGACCTTTTATTATAATACTTTGTCTTCTCAAGTTGCCCATTGAAATTCTCTTTTCAATTATTTTCTCCATCATTTCTTCCATTTTCTTTAGCGATGCTACCTTTACAAGTATGTTTCAAAGTCTCTTCTGACAGACACTTTGGTTATTTTTTTCTTTCGTGTCTTTTAAATTGTCTTTTACTTTCATAATGTATGATGATTTTGATGTCATCCCACAGCTCATCACATCTTCAGTAATTAATGTTCAGTGCTTAAAATTGTTCTTGCGACCCACTCAAAATTTGTATTTTTCCTATTTGATGTTTGTTTTGATTTTTTTCAGCTTCGCATTGTTCCTATGTATAAACACCGATTGTCTATTCCACAGGAGCCCTCTCAATGAGTTTAAGCTGCCGATACTTATCGTTTCCATCATGATTTCCTATAGATGTAGTCGATTTTATATTGTCTATTCCATCTAGAGAAGCCCATATGATTTTGTTTTGTCAAACAAAAAGAAAGGATTTGTGATGAAATAATTTGTCGGACTTGCAATACTCTATAATGTGATCTCCAGTTTCATTGCATGGAGGCTATATTTCCTTACTACCATTCCTCCCTTTCTGTTTCTAATTTTTGCATTCCAATCACTAATAATTGTCAATGCATTTTAATCGCATGTTTGATTAATTTTGGATTGAAAACACTAATAAAATTCCTCAATTTCATTAGCTCTTGCTTTAGTGCTTGGTACACTAATTTGTATAATAGTAACACTAAGTGAATTTACTTATTTGCAGATAGTTATTTTCCTTTCACAGTCAGCATTGCACTGCACGATAAACCTTTTAAATAGTGACTTTGAAATATAATTAATAAATTAATAGTGCAATCATATTTTAAAAGTTGTACCATCATCCCCACAATCAGTTTTAAACATATTCTTCTTTCTTATTCTCACTGCTATTAGCTCAAACACTATTCATTAATCGCTTGACTGTTTTTATTGCCTTGTTCAGGGTTCAGGGTTTGTGCCGTTATTGAGTATAAGAAGCGAAGTCTTCTCTTTCTTCATGTTATAAGCACAAACAAGCCTGGGAGAGTTGGGTTAGTCAGTTTTCATACTTTATAAAATTGGTAAGGTAATTAAACTAAATGACCTACATGAAATACTTAACAGTGTGCGTGTGTGCTGTATTATTTATTAATATTACAATTCTTATTTTCAGTTACAGGTAGGGATAATTTTTCGGGCATTTAAAAAACTTTTGCTTAGAATTGTTTTGGTTAATAAAAAGGGGAAAGTGAATTTCTTCTCTTTTACTATAAAAGTAAGATATATATGTATGTAAATATAATATATATGGATTCACACATATTTGACTCAAGTAAAATGTGTCCACTTGTGATATCATTTAAATATATTTATATTAATTAGAATTTTGTCATAATAACTAATTTAAAAGGTCAAATGAAACAACAATCCATGGCAGATATTAAGAGGCACGTGCATAAGTAAAAGGTATCGCAGATAATAGTTTTTAGTAATATAATGGGATTAACCACTAAGATTAGATTTTACCAATATGTCCCTAGAAGTGAAGAAATGATGTTGCCAGGTGGCACTCTGGGTTACCTGCTGGAATACGAAGCCAAGGTTGGTGCTCCAACCCTTCAAACACAGCTCTAAGGAAAATGAGGCTGACTGGTCCTAATTAGTTTTAATCTTGAAGTCCTATATATGGTTTGATGACAGCGGTGTTCGTGGGATCCACATATTAATTGATTAAAATAGATTGCAGTAACAGTCACGATGGTTCTTCTGCAAAGGAAGACAGTAATGAATATAAGTCTAGTATGTTTAATTAAGTTGATTAGTGCTTACTTTTACTTCACACGCTCAGTTTCTGGCTGAAGATGCCTACCTAGTCTTTGTGGTTTTCCCTCCCGCCTCCGGAATGCAGAATGGATTTACCTACTGTTCCACATTTACATAATTTTAATGCCAGCTTTCATTTGCGTTAGCATTAATTGACCCTTTCCCTATACGTTAAAATGATTGACTGATTTGGACACAGCTCTAGTGTCCAAACTTGATTTGCGAAAGGGTTGTCTGCAAAATGTGAGACTGCGTCATAATGGAGATGTTGAAATCAGTTCCTTCCAATGAAATGTTAAGAGTTCCCATATCGCGAGAACTAAGACTGCGCGAGATCTCAGGTTAGTCGATGCTCGCTGCTGAGGTGGTGCTTCCGCGTCTCTCGAGGCAAGTACATTAATACGAATGAGGGAGATCTTACTAATCCATTTTGCCTTAACCTTGAAGATAAGACGTGTGAGCACTTCTAGCTCTCTGAACTTGAGGATTGTGAAGTAGGTTGCGTAGGGATGGCGCTTATGTAAACCTGGTGTTTTCTACTTTCTCCCCCCGAACTTGCCCACGTGTAAAACTGCCCCCTTCCGCCACAAGTTTTAAAGTATATTTGTGTTTTTCCCCTCAGGATTGCGGACTTTGATTTTTGTGGTAAGTCATGCTACCTGTTTTGTCTGGTGGACTCTGATTTTTGTCTGGTAACAGGGACTCAGTTTCTCAGAAACTTCTCAAATTTATCTCGGCACGGTCTTTTTTCAAATTCAGGGTTTCTTTTCCTCTCCTGATAGCTGGTAGCTGCCCTGAGTGGCTTGTTTACTTTTTTTTCTGTTTGCACAGTTTTGTGTGTTTTGTGCACCCAGTTTATCCCTCAACTTTAAAGTCTTTGTTTTTAATATAAAATATTTTACTAGTGTCTCTTTTGTGCTGTGCTTCCCTGTTTTTCTCAAACCTTTTTTTTCATTTTCTCTTATTAAATCATTGTCCTTATAGTAGTTTATCTTGTTTTTACCCTGGTCCTTGAGTCTCATTTTTCTCACCATTCTGCCATTCTTTTGAATGTAAACTGTTTTTGTCTTCTAAGCCCACACTGTTCTTTTTTGGGGTTTTTTGCTTACATATTTTCTCTTTCCTTCCACGGACTGAGGTGACTGAGGTTTGTAGAAAATTCTGCTATATTTTAATTTTTTCCCTTCATACTCCTTCAAGCTTATTTATAGTTTAATCTTGGTTTCATTATTGGTGTTTAACCCCTTTTTCTAGCTCTGTCATTTGTCTGTTATCTCAATTGGAGTTGTAATCAGTATAGTCAAGCACTTGACTATTACCTGAATGGCTGGAACCACCTTAGGAATCACATTTCTATCATAATACACAGTAGATTGACTTGAAACAACTGCCGGTGCTTTGTTTCATTGCTAACATTTTTCATGATTCCAGGAGTCTTTATTTATGTCTCGACTTATTTTACTCTCTCATTGTTGTCTTACTTTATTATTTTTATTTTCTGTTATCGTTCCTTTCTTTAAAAATCACAAATTCATCAATTTATCATTTTATTCTTTTAAAAAAAGGTTTGTTTCCTTTTGTCAAGTCAATCTACTTTCTTAGTCTTTTGAGTTATTTCTTTTGCTTTTCTATTGCTCTTTTTCACTCAAAGTTTATTGTTCTTCCTCATCTACTTTTGCTTTCAGTGTTGCTGTAGCTCATTCTTCATGTACATTTCAGTTTAAATCTGTCTGTGCTCTTCATTCTTCCTTTCTCCCCCTCTTTTATCACTCTCCTGTTTTCTTTAAAACCCTCCCCCACCCATGTAATTTCCTCACTTCCTCATACCTCTTCTCTGACTTTTAAAAAATTTACTTCCCTCATATTCTTATTTTTGCTTTATTTTACTATTTTGTGTTCATTTTCTGAGTTTTTGTTTAAGTCTTGCATGTGTTTTGTGTAGCTTCTGATTTAAAACTTTTTTTTGACTAATTTAATCCTTAAGGTGGCGTAGTGGGTTTTATGGTAACTGCAAGGTCATCATTTGGAAACCACCAGCTCCTCTGAAGGAGAAAGCCTTTCTACTCCTGTAGAGAGTTAAAGTCTCTAAAACTTCACAGAGGCAGTTCTGCCCTGTTCTGTAGAGTTACTATGAGCAACATTCACTTGATGCCAAGGAGTTTCTAAAATTTTTATTCAGAATTGTCTCTTTCATAGTGTATGGTTTATATGCTATGCTTTTGGTTCTCACTGTTACATTCAAATGTATGATTGTTTTTCAGCTCATTTTTTTTGTGGTCAAATTAGGGGTCTTGGCTGATATTTGGGTTGGCTTATACTTGAGTATGTACGATAGTTTGTTGGTTAATCTCCTCACCTTTCTCCCTTTCTATTAGTAAGCTCCAAAGTCTGTTCCCTTTTGACCAGTCTTTATCCTGGTATTTATCCTTGTAGTAGGTCAGCATAATATTCTGTAGGTCCATCCATGAGATGAAGTAGGTGCTTTATGGTTTCATTATTATTATTTTTAAGCTCCTAGTATTTTCCCCCTTGCATTAACTGTCCTTTAATGCTATTATTTATTTATTTCTACTTTGCACTCGCTTGTATTTCTATGTGTTTTGCTTGCTTTGTTTCAATTACCCCTATCTTCGATCATTTTTTCTATACTTGCAATCCCAGGACATACAACGATTAAAAAAAAAACTTTCTTTTGCCCTTTACCTCTCATGTTTATTTCTGATGTTTAGATCTTTCTGTGTTTTGTGACTGGTTAAAAATGTGTTTTTCCTGACCTGATCCCACCACACCGAGGCAATGCACTGGGGGAGTGCAGCGGAACAGCAAGGGAATGGAGTGGCAAGGTCCCCAGGGAATGCTGAAAGTGGACTTTGGGGCCAGGGCGTGGTGCCCCAACAGACTGGACTGGAAAACGCTCCTAAGGGCCAGCAAAGATCCCTGAACTAACTACAAGCTTTTCTCTTGTGAACTGTTTTGTTCTGTTCTTTTTCAGTGGTTTGTTTTGGTTGTTTTGTTGTCTGGTTGTATACTGTTGCTTTGTGTTCCTCTGTCTAGTTTTCGTGCATGTTAGTGACTCCACAGGTCTGTCTGAATAGGACAGGCTGGATGAACTATCTGGATGAAAAACAACGGGACCGACAGTTCCGGGGGGACTTGGGGTGGGGGGTAGGGGGGGTAAGGAAGTGTTGTTAACAAACCCAGGGACAAGGGAAAAACATGGGACCCCAAAGGGTAGAGAAGGGGGAGTGGCAGGCCTGGTGGGAAATGATCAAGGGTAAGGTTGCTTAGAGAAGAGGTATACTCTAGCCCAGGTGGCAATGAAGCATGGTAGTAGGGCAGGAGGAAGGTCAAGGGAGATGGAGGAAAGAGCTAGGAGTCAAAGGGCATTCATGGAGGTCTAGACAGACATGTACATGCAAATATATATAGGAGGTTGGGGAAATAGATCTTTGTGTCTATATTTATAGGTCATGTATTAAGGTGGCGGAAGGACCTTGGGCCTCTACTCAAACACTCCCTCTATGCATGTATACCTTCTTTTATTAAATTGGAACTCTATGATGCTCACTCTCCCGACACAACAGCTGGAGCCAAAATGGGTGAACAAGTAAATGTGGTGAAGAAAGCTGATGGTGCCCGGCTATCAAAAGAGATAGTGACTGGGGTCTTAAAGGCTTGAAGATAAACAAGCGGCCATCTAGCTCAGAAGCAACAAAGTCCACATGGAAGAACACACCAGCCTGTGTGATCGAGTGGTCCCAAAGGGATCAGTTACCAGGCATCAAAGAACAAAAAATTATATCATTGACTGCACACCTCCATGATAGGATCGCTGAAGACAAATGGGTGCACAAGCAAATGTGGTGAAGAAAGCGGATGGTGCCCGGCTATCAAAAGAGATAGTGTCTGGGGTCTTAAAGGCTTGAAGGTGAACAAGCGGCCATCTTGCTCAGAAACAAATAAGCCCACATGGAAGAAGCACACCGGCCAGTGCGATCACGAGGTGCCCAAGGGACCAGATATAAGGCATCATGCAAAAAAAAAAAAGATATAAGTGTGTGTATGTATGTGTATTTATGTGTATATGTATATATGTTTGTGTATATATATATTATATTAAATGAAGGGGGAAGTGCAGAGTGGAGACCTAAGGCCCAAGTGTCAGCCAATGGAGATCCCCTCATAGAGGGGCTTAGGAGAGGAGATGGGTTAATTAGGGTGTGAGGTAGTATCGATGAAGAACACAGCTTTCCCCCAGATCCTGGATGCTTCCTCCCCCCAACTACCATGATCCGAATTCTACCTTGCAGGGCTGGATAGGACAGAGGCTGTACACTGGTACATATGAGGGTTGGAGATACAGGGAATCCAGGGTGGATGATACCTCCAGGACCAAGGGCGTGAGGGACGATGCTGGGAGAGTGGAGGGTGAGTGGGTTGGAAAGGGGGAACTGATTACAAGGAGCCACATGTGACCTCTTCCCTGGGAGAGGGACAGCAGAGAAGGGGGGAAGGGAGACCCCGGGTAGGGCAAGATATGACAAAATAACGAGGTATAAATTACCAAGGGCATATGAGGGAGGGGGGAAAAGGGAGGGAGGGGGGGGGAAAAAGAGGACCTGATGCAAGGGGCTTAAGTGAAGAGCAAATGCCTTGAGAATGATTGGGATAGGGAATGTATGGGTGTGCTTTATACAATTGATGTATGTATATGTATGGATTGTGGTAAGAGTTGTTGGAGTCCCTAATAAAATGTAAAAGAAGAAAAAAAAATAAAAAAAAAATAAAATTCTGAAGAAAAAAAAATGTGTTTTTCTCTCTTTGGCCTCTCTTCTGTTAACTCTTAATTTATGTTAATATATGTGTTCTAAATCATGTATGTGCAAATTCTTGGCCTATAATTTCTCTGTCTCTACCTTTATGAGAATTATTTTACTTTACTTGATTTCACTGTGTATTTGTTCTCTTTCCCTCTGTTTTCTCATATTGGCTTTTAAATTCTTACTGGTATTTAAAAAAATTTCTTTGACTTTTGCTTTTATCACTTGTGGTTTCAAAAAACATTTAATCTTTTACAATAGATACTATATGGAAGCAGAGAACTTTCTTATTTTACTGATACCTATAATTTTAGGATAATCAAATATTTATAGAACTAAACATAGACTCAATGGACACATAATGAACATTTCTTATATTAAAAGTCGGTTGGTGGTGAAAATAATTTGTTTATCTGTTAACTGAAAGGCTGGCCTATTGAACTCAGCCAGTGCTGCTGAAGAAGTGAAGCTTGACAATATGATTGTATAAAAAGTAAAAGCAAAGAGAACCCTAGAAAGCAGTCCTACGTTGTCACATTTAGTAACTGAATTGGTAACACCTTTACAGCACTGAGTATGTTTTTCTTAATTAAATTTTTATTAGGTTACATTGGCTTATTTCTACTTCCTTTACTCCATTTCTTAGTACGTATATATATTTATTGTCTCTGCACCTTTTTGCTGCTTATCTGTCTATGATTGTGGCAAGTTTTAAAATGACATACATATCAGTACCTTTTCTTTATTAGCTTGTATTTCTGAATTCCTCATTTGACTTTTATTATCTTTCTCTCACTAGCTCATATTCATTCTGATTATATTCTCGGTGTTCCTTCCAATTTTTGCATGTGTGACATCAATTTACCATTTCCACTATGTTGTAACTGTCATTCCAGTGTATGGTTTCTCTTAAGTCTGATCTTATTCTTACTGTTTTTTACTTTGTAGTAACTGTTCATTTTCCCCCTAGCTCCTCTCAAGAGTTTCTCATTTTCCTTGAAATTAGAGAGTTGACTTGTTATGCTGTGGTGTTTTTCTTTTGGGGTCTGCCTTGTTTGGGTTTCTCTCAGATTCTTGAATTGTTTGTTTCTACTCCTTTATGGTGTTGGGGAAGGTCTATTTCATAATTTATTTTAGTATTTTCTTTGGTTTTAATGGTTGGTTGTTTCCTCATGCTTTAGGACCCCTGTGAGACTTTTATTGTTCCCAGTAAGCCTTTTACTGTAAAAGACTTTTATTGTTCCCAGTGAGACTTTTACTGTGGATATGATATCCTACATCCTTAAACTTTCTTTGTATTCCTTTGATTCATTTGTTGCTTTTTTCTCTTGTTGGAAGCAGTGCTTGCAAGCTCATACATTTGGTTTTCCTTCCATTCTATGAATCATTAAGGTCTTTTATTGTGTTTCTAATTCTACTGTTGCTCTTGTGGAATGACTTTTGGTGAAGGATTTCTATAGTTTTGAAATTCCTTTCCTACAGCTTTTGAAGGCACTTGAATGAGTTTTGACTATATTCTATTTCTGACAATTGCATGCAAGGCCTGTTTTTCAGTGTACTCCATTGGTCTTGGGTGATTTTCATTGTTTGTGTTTGTTTTTCTTGATTGTTCTCTGTGTGTGTGTATTCATTGTGAATGCTGATGTTCCTGTGCAATTGTGGTGCAGTTACTAGTGGCAGAGGGGAACTGCCCCTGAACAAAACAGCTAGCGAGGTTTTCTACCTGTGCATGGACACTGGAGACTTTAGAAATATTAGCTGCAGCTGGGAAGAGGGTAGGCAATAAGATAAGGGAAGAGGCACTCTGTGATGGCCAGCAGTGTCTTGTACTGGTAAACACTTCCAAGAGTCTCACTGATCAGTGGAGGAAGAGAGCCAGCAGAGGCATTGATCCCTGGTGCATGCCTTAAGGGTTGCCACTTTCAGACACAGGAGTTAATGAAAATAAACGCAGAATTTAGAGAAGGGGAAGACTAGAAATAAAAGGAAAATAGAATTTATGTAAATAAGAAACTTTTAAAGAGGGGTAATAAAAATAAGTTTATTAAGAGGGGTAATAAAAATAAGTTTAAGGAAAATATGTTTTACAAGACGTAGATAACAAAGAGTTGTTTGGAAAGAGAATAGTATAGCGAACCATCAAACAAGAAAACGTGTACACACATGTGCATAGTAAAATTATAAGGGGAAAGATAAAAGATGAGAAGAAAAACAATGAAAAAGAAAGGTAGCATTGCTTGGATAAGGTTGCTAAATCCTTTTGTTTTAGCAGCATGCTCATGTTGGTCTGTGTCATTGGAATGCCCAGTGTGGAATCAACAAAAGCTGCTTGTAGCAGCCAGCTGGGATTGCTAAAAATAAAAGAGAAGGGGGGATGGGGTAGGTTAGGAGAGTGGTAAAAGAGAAAAACAATATTTTATGACTGGCTCAAGAGGTGTATAAAAATAAGGGAAATGTAATGTAAGGGGGGTAACAAAATGAATATGTATACTGAAATATTTTTTACAAGGGAAAGAGGGCACAGTAAGAGATGGTTGGGAGAGAGAAATAAAAAATCTTGTGTGAGGATTATATATGTATTTTATCTATAGGTATGTGTCAATATATACACATATCTCTATCACCGTGTATCTCGTCTATCTACTTGGGGGGTGAAAGATGGAACTTCCTACTCCTGTAAAGAGTTATAGTACCTGAAACACCCAGGGGCAGATTCTACTCTCTCTTAAAAGGGCTAGGATTGGTTGTGGTAGTGACTTGGATGGCAATCATTGTGTTAAATATCCTTTTGTCTACAAGCCCTGGAGGAATTGTGGTTATGTACTTGGATCCAATCCACTTACTAAGCAGTTTGAAACTACCAGCCCTGTGGGAGAAAGACTGGACTGGGTTTTCTACTCCTGTAAACAATTACAGTCTCAGAATCCCCGTCAACATTGACTTGATGGCTATGAAAGTTGTTTTTGGGGGATGGGGGTGTGTCTGTATTTTGTTGTTTTAAATTGGTGTTTTCTACTTGAATGTCCATTGAAGGGGTCCACAGAACTCACATGCAAAACTCCTGATTAAAGTATTTGTTAGGAAGTTTACCAATTGTAATGCCAGTAAAAAATAATGCTCAGGAAAAGAAAACAATGCTCAGGACATGTTGCAAAGTTCTTTCAGGTCTGATAATAAATGTCGAAATGGGCACATTCTCCTGTAAATTTCAACTCAAAGGCAATCAACTAAAACTGCTGACTCAGTAAACACAGCTCCCTTAATTAATTTTACAAAAACACACCCCTGGAGTAAACCTCAGCTATACTTTTCATGGGTAAGCAAGCCCAAGTTTCCCAAGTAAGTTCCAGGAAGTATCACATTCCACAGGCCAACCTTCTGCACAAAAGTACTTCGCTGTATTTGCTTCCTCTGATTATTGGTCCACTGCTCTGATCCATGGTCTGGATCTTAATGCTGCAGCTGTACCTCTGCTTATGCAGTTATCTTTTGGATCCAGGAGGTTCACTGCATGGGGGTGAACCTTGCTTATACACATATCACATACATATATGTGTCTGTATGTATGCATGTATGTATATCTACCTATGTCTCTGTATCTACCTATAGTTATGCATATATATCTACCTATATCTATAGTTATGTATCTGTATCTACCTATAGTTATAGAAATATATTTTTAAGTATTTATGTTTGCCAAGGCTTTATTCCCATCAACAGTGTTGTCTTTCTTAACACTCTAGTCATTTGATCTAATGCTGTTGGTTCTTTCATCTACCTCCACATATGCATATGTATGTATACATCATCTGTTTCTATCTACATCTATATATATCCCTGTTTTCAAGCTACGAAACGCGGAGCTATAGGTATTTAGAAGAAATAGAATCTTAAAAAAGAAAAATAAGGACTTGGAGAGAGAAGAAGAACATAAAAAGAAGAGAAAACAAAAAGAGAAGCTGTGGGGTGGTTGTGATGTTAAATTTTGCTATAGCAATGTACATTCTAGGGTCTATTTTGACCTGCGTGAGAAGGGGGAAAACATGGTTAGGTGGGAATGTGTTATGTCAGAGTACATGTACATTTACTTGTTAGGGGTACATGTTTTCTTTGAGTTCAGGGCACATGGAAGAAGGAAGGTAGCAGAAATAAATACTAACTTTAATAATCAGGAAGTACTTAGCAGGGTTGTGGCATTTTACAATCTGTTTTCAGTTTATTATCTCCACTAAGCCACCAGAGGTTTTACAGGTGTGTGTGTGTGTGTGTGTGTGTATGTGTATGTGTGTGTGTGTGTATGAATATGAGAGAGAGAGAGAGAGAGAGAGAGAGAGAGAGAGAGAGAGAGAGAGAGAGAGAGAGAGAGAGAGAGAGAAAGCAAGGGTGAGACCTGCAGAGAAGCAGCTTGGGCTACTGGTTAGTGGTTAATAACGTACAAGAATGGAATAAACAGCTAGCAGCTGTGCTCTCTACTTTTGCTTTGTTCATTTCCACAAGTTAACTTGGAGTAGAAGAAAGCTTGCACTACTACTTCTCTTTGGATTTTTTGGTCATTGTTGAAAAAGTCTTCCTGTGCTTGTGTCCGGGAGATCCTGTTTCCCTGGAAGTCACACCGACTGTAACTGAAACTTGATTTCCATTTTTCTTTCCTTTCCTCTAGGTTATTTGCTTTTTTGTTTGGACATGTATTCATTCATATAGTAAATGGCATTATTCTCATGCCTACTGCTGTTCTACTCATCCCTCTAGGGTAGATTCAGTACTGTTAATTCTTATTCATCTACTTCTACATATTATTAAAATGTAAAAACATTGCTTATTTTCTTCTAGTTAATTATCTACTTCATATCTAGCTTTAACTAAACTTATTAGATATCTCTATTTAACCTCCTTTAATCTAGTAAATTGGATTAAAACTGGATTATCTTTAATATTATAGGATTTAATAGAAATGGCTGAAGAAGACTCATCTTCCTTTTCTGCGGACTCTGAGGACCAGGAACAGTTTAAAGATGAAGGCTTGATAATTTTTTCTAGTCCTACAGAACACCATGTAGATTACTTAAGAAAAGTTCTCATGACCTTGTCCAGTTTTGCAGAAAGTAAGCCTTCCAGTGGTACTGCCAAAAAGTTGGTAATCAAAAACTTTAAAGGTAATCTAATTAAGAATTAAATGTTTAAGTTTTGGTTCTTCATACTCCATTTTAAATTTTAACTTCATCTTTAGCTTTATATTTTTAACTTTCATGCATGTTAGAAATGACATTGGTTTTGGCCTTTGATTCTTGGATTCTAGACTTGACATTGCCACAGGATATACTGTGATTTTACACATCATATCTTTGTTTCCCCTCTCAAAGTAAATACTTTAGAGTTCTTAAATAATATTGACAATTTTCATTAACATATTTGTGTTAGCATCTTAATCATTAGAAATATGGTATAAAATTGTGAGGAACACATTGAATTGAGGTAGACAATCAGTAGTAGATATGCTGAGGTTATGCCTTAAAGTGCTCTTCTGAAATACTTTATAGCTTAATCTCTTATTTATTTCTTAGACAAACCCTTAAGATTGAAAAATTACAGTGAAGAAACATGGCAGAAATTAAAAGAAGCTATCTGCGCTATTCAGAACAATACTTCTATTAAATACAGCTTAGAAGAACTCTACCAGGTACATGTTAACAATTTGCATGCAATTGTAAAGATTTTTGTGACTTTGTAATAACTGATGAATTCTTTACATGTTTGTACAGTCATTTTTCAAAGTTATGCCGGTTTAGCAGGCCTAGTTTAAATTTTTAATAGGAGTCTAGAACGACTGTTAAAACTGAAAGTTATATGAAGTCCTAAATGAATTTCAAGGCTACTCAGGTCCTTGATACTAATTTTAAAAAATCATTTTATTGGGGGCTCGCACACTTCTTAACACAATTCATCCATCCATCCATGTGTCAAGCACATTTGTACATTTGTTGCCCTCATCCGCAAAACATGTGCTTTCTACTTGAGCCCTTGGTATAAGCTCTTCATTTTCCCCCTTCTTCCCTGTATCCCCCTCCCTCATGAACCCTTGATAATTTATAAATTATTATTTTGTCATATCGTACACGGTCCTACATGTCCCTTTACCCACTTTTCTTTTGTCCGTCCTCCAAGGAGGAGGTTATATGTAGATCCTTGTAATTGGTTCCCCCTCTCCACCTCACCTTCCCTTCACCTTCCAGGTATCGCCACTCTTACCACTGGTCTTGAGGGATTATCCTGTATTCCCTGTGTTTCCATTTCCTATCTGTACATCCTTTGGTCTAGCCAGATTTGTAAGGTAGAATTGGCATCATGATAGTGGAGGGAGGAAGCATTTAAGAACTAGGGAAAAGTTGTATGTTTCATCGTTGCTACCCTGCACTCTAGCTGGCTTATCTCCTCCCTGTGACCTTTAAGTAAGGGGGTATCCAGTTGCCTACAGATAGGCTTTGGGTCTCCACTCTGCACCCACTGTCATTTACAATGATATAATTATTTGTTCTTGGCTGCCTAACACCTGTTCCCTTTGATATCTCATGGTCACACAAGCTGGTGTGCTTCCTTCTTGTGGGCTTTGATGTTTCTGAGCTAGATCACTGCTTGTTTACCTGCAAGCCTTTAAGACCCCAGACGCTATCTTTTGATAGCCAGGCACCATCAGCTTTCTTCACATTTGTTTATGTACACATTTGTCTTCGGCGATTGTGTCAGGAAGGTATGCATCATGGAATGCCAATTTAATAGAACACAGTGTTCTTGGATTGAGTAAGAACTTGAATCAAGGTCCAATGTCCATCTGCTGCCTTAATACTAAAACTGTAAATATATGCATATAGATAAATTCCCCCACCATCCTATATAAATGTATTTACATATGTACATGCCTATATTTAGACGTCTATAAATACTCTTTGTATCCTCGTTCTTTCCTCCATTTCCTTTTCCATTGCTTTTGTCCCTCTATGCTGCTCAGGCTTCATTTGGGCTTCAGTAATTTATCTTGGTTACATTGCCCTTGCTGAATCCCTACTAGGCCTCTCACACCCTCCTTGCCACTAGTTTTGGATTATTTGTTGCTCCCCTGGGTTGGTCAACACCACCTCCTTTCCCTGCCTCCCCCTCTCCCATGCTAGTAATTTTTAAAGTATTTTAGATATGAATTGTCATGAAATATTTATAGCTACTTTATTATAGTTTTGATAGTTTGATAATATATGTATAACATGTATTAGTCTTTGTCATAGCATGTTGCCATAAGAAACTATTGTCATGTCATCAAGCAAATATTTCCTATGTTAATAAAGTAAAATCTAAGATGTAATATTCAAGAGTAATATTTTTAATTTGATCTGTTTTATGATCAATCAATTCTCAGATATCCAGAATAACTCTTTCTTATCCTGTGTTAATTTCTTTGTATAAAGGAATTCAGAATCTTCGCTCTCTTTTCTATTTTCAGTTAAGTGCTCTACAGGCAGTTCCCTGCAATTTTTTTCCTTTTCCATTCTAGATATACCATTTGATAATATAGCCCATTTTATTTTTGAAATGATTTGATTGGGGGCCCTTACAAATCTTATCAGAATCCACACATACATCTATTGTCTCAAGTACACTTGTACATATGTTGCCATAATCATTTTGAAAGCATTTTTTCTCCACTTGAAATCTTGGTATCAGCTCCTCATACTTTTACCCTCCCTCCCCCTCATTCTGTCCCTCATGAACCCTTGATAATTTACAAATTGCTGGTTTTTCATATCTTGTACTGTTTGATGTCTCTCCCTCCCACACAACCTTTCTCTTGTCCATCCCCTTAGGAGGGGTTTATAGGTAGGTCGTTAACTGGTTTCCCTTTTCTCCCCCCACCTTTCCTTTCCCCTTCTGGTATGACTACTCTCAATATTGATCCTGAGGAGTTAGCTGCCCTGTATTCCCTGTGTTTCCTGCTCTTATCTGTACCCATGTACATTCTCTGGTGTAGCCAGATTTTTAAGATAGAATTTGAGTCATGGTAGTGGAGGGGGTGAGGGAGGGAGAATATATTAAAGAACCAGAGAAAAGGTATATGTTTAATCGGTGCTATACTGCACCCTGACTGGCACATGTTCTCCTCACGACCCTTTTGTACCCTTTTGTCCAATTGCCTACATACTGGCTTTGGACTTCCACTCTGAACTCCCCCACTCATTCACATTATGATTTTTTGCTCTGGGTCTTTGATGCCTGATACCTGATTTCATCAACACCTCATGATCACACAGGCTGGTGTGCTTCTTCCATGTGAGCTTTGTTGTTTTACGGCTAGATGACCCCTTGTCTATCTTCAAGACTTTAAGACCCCAAATGCTATATCTTTTGATAGCCGGCACCATCAGCTTTGTTCACCACATTTGCTTCTGCACCCACTTTGTCTTCAGTGATTGAGTTGGGAAGGTGAGCATCTCAGAGTGCTGGATTATACGAACAAAGTGTTCTTGTGTTGCGGGAGTACTTGCATAGGGACCCAATGTCTCTCTGCATCCTTAATACTAAACCTATAAATATAGATCTCTCTCTCCATCATCACATATTAATATATTTACATATTTAATGCCTTTATTTAGATCTCTATAAATGCTCATTGCTTCCTAGTTCTTTCCTCTATTTCCTTTTACTTTCCTTTGTCCACTGTCATGTTCAGCCTTCATTTGGGTGTCAGGAATTCTTCTCGGTTACATTATCCTTGATCAAGCCCCACCAGACTTCCTACACCCTCCTCACCATCTATTTTTGGTCACTTATTATTCCCTTGTCCCTGGGTCTGTTAACACCCACTTCCTTTCCCCTGCCTCCTCTTCCCCTAGACCCCCCTAAACTGTTGTTTCATTGTCCTCTCTTTCAGCTTGTTTATCCCACCTATCCCATCCACAGAGACACACAGCGACAACAATATGCACAAACACAAGACCAAGCAGAACAAAGCAGCAATAGAAAATAAAACAATAGCTCCCAACAAAAACAAAAAGGCAATGAAAAAATATAGCCTAAAAATAGTTTAAGGTCTATTTGTTGTCCTTTATGTATGATTTCCAGTCGAGTCTGATGGTGCACATGCCCTAGCCCCACACTCTGTTTTTGGTGTTCTCTGGGGACTTCATTGCTCTGTCCTCTTGCTGCCGCATTGCACACCCCAGTGTCTCCTCTGGGTGTGGTGGGTTCAGGGAAGGCATAATTCCTGCAATGTGTCTTCAGTGTTGTCCCCCATGGTGCTATGGGTCAGTGGGAGCGTTGTGTCTTGTGGTGGGGCCGGCCCTATGGTCCTCTCTGTGCATTGGCTGCTCTGAGCAGAAATACTGTCCCCAGGGTCTGGTGGGCCAGGATTCATTCTTTTTTTCCTCCCACCTTGTTGGCTACTGTGTGCTCTGCTCAGACATGTCCCTCTGAGCTGTAGCTTCAGTGCTGCCCTCTGAAATGTATTCTTTGTGTGGGGAGGATGGTGCTGTCCACTTAGTTGGTAGTGGGGCCAGCCCCTCAGGCCTCTTTATTGGTTCCCTGCTTCACGTGTTGCGTTCTTGTCTTGGAGCACTGGATAACCCATTTTCTTTTAGACATATATTTTCATTTTAATCTGTATGAAGTTACTGCTCATACTACATTTTTTTGAAAGTGCTTACCTTGAATTAGAATTGACATGATGGTAATGGGCTTGGTTTCTTAGTATAATGCAATCTGAAAAATCTGGTGAAAGACCTGGCAAATGATCTGATCATTTATAAACAAAGCTCGATGTTCTAAATCTTGATAAAGTGAAACCCACTGCTGTCTAATTCATTCCAATTCATACTGACCACCTAGGGTAGAGTCATACTTCCTGATAGGTTGTATTCTTTCTAGAAGAAAATTGTCAGGGCCATGGTACCACTAAGGTTTATATTATAACTTTATGGTATACTTTTTTGAGGAATAAAACTGACCACATTTCGCGGATTTCCAGTAAAATAGTGCCTTGTATAGATATGTTATTCCAGATCCTTTAAAAAAATACAGGCAGTCAAATGAAACAGATGGAGGGTCATCTTAAATTTCTGTGTGTGATAGAAAGGGCACAGAAAAGACTTCAATACTAATAGAAAAAGCTGAATAGAAAATAATAGAAAAAAGTTGTTAGAGGAGACAGATGGCCATTGTGAGTTGTGAGCTGGTTGACATTGCTTTAACAAGCAGAATCCATTTAGGACAGCTACCTGTCAGCACAAGCACCTGTGTTATTGACTAGGAAGCAACTACATCCATACCACTCCTGTGCAAGTTGATAATCACTATACAAGTACTCAGCCTTAGACAGATTTACCCGCAGTTATGTTACATGAACATCAAACAGAACTGTGCATGCACTCCTCTTCTCATGACAGCTTAAATTTGATAATTGGTGAGTGCTTATGAACATTACCAACATTACAATGATCAGTTAAATACAGATATGATACTTGAATTTTTTGGAGACAACCGACAATTTCAATTCATGCTGAGACCAATTCAAAAGGCACTTAAACAAGTGACAGAGTTATAAAGCTAGAATATACATATATATGGAGAGAAAACTTTTCATTATATTTCTTTCCACTTTCTTTTTTTTAATAAATATTTTATTAGGGGCTCATACAACTCTTATCACAATCAATACATATACATACATCAATTGTATAAAGCACATCTGTACATTCTTTTCCCTAATCTTTTTCTAAGCATTTGCTCTCCACTTAAGCCCTTTGCATCAGGTCCTATTTTTTCCCCACTCCCTCCCTGCTCCCCCTCCCTCATGAGCCCTTAATAATTTATAGATTGTTATTTTGTCATATCTTGCCCTATCTGGAGTCTCCCTTTCCCCCCCTTTTCTGCCATCCGTCTCCCAGGGAGGAGGTCACATGTAGATCCTTGTAATCAGTTCCTCCTTTCCAAATTACTCACCCTCTACTCTCCCAGTATCGCCCCTCACCCACTGGTTCTGAAGGTATCATCCACCCTGGATTCCCTGTGCCTCCAGCTCCTATATGCACCAGTGTACAACCTCTGCCCTATCCAGCCCTGCAAGGTAGAATTCGGAAAGCTAGAATATATATATATATATATATATATATATATATATATATATATATATATAAACAACTTATTGGGGCTCATACAATTCTTATCACAGTTCATACATATACGTACATCAATTGTATAAAGCACATCTGTACAGTCTTTGCCCTAATCATTTTTTTCTCCTCTTTTCTTTTTTTACATTTTATTAGGGACTAAGCTAGAATGTATTATTGAGAAAGAAATGACATTGAATTTATTTGATTAAAGGAACGCTGTGTAATGCCATTCATTAGCTTCAGAGAAAAAGCGGTACTATAGACAACATCAAGAAGGTGCAGAAACAGAAGAATGCAGGAAAGTTCTGTTAGAACAAAAACAATAAACTTAAAACTAAAATCCATAGAAAAACAGCAAGAAGGAATTGCTAGGATTAGCATTAAGATTTCAGTAGCAGAATTGATCAGTTAATCCTAATTTATCAGTTAGTACCATCAAGTTTGTTTTGAACCATGGTGATCAATACTAAGCAGAATAAAACATTGCCTGGTCCTACATCGTACTGCAAACTGTTCCTGTGGTCGAGTCCATTGTTGCCGCCACTGTGTCAATCCATCTTGTTGAGGGCTGCCTCTTTTTCATTGCTCTTGACTTTACCCAGCATGATGTCCTTCTTCAGTGATCTCTCCTAACAAAGTGTGTCCAAAGTATGTAAGGCAAAGTCTCCTGATCTTTGCACTTCTAAAGAGGACTCTGGCTATACTTCTTCCAGGACAGACTTGTTTGTCCTTTGGACATCCCATGATACCCGGGATATTCTTTGCTACCAACACAGTTAAAACTCATAAAGTCTTCTTAGTTTCACATGTTATGAGGCAATGGAAAATACCGTGGTGCACCTTAGTTATTAAAGTAATATTACTGCTTTTCAATTCTCCCCAGAGGTTTGTGCAGCACATATACACAGAACACTGCATCTTTTGAACTCATGACTGCTGCATCCGTGAGCCTTAATTGTGGATCCAAGCAAGGTTAATTCCATGACAACTTATAAATCTTTTCTCCATTTATTGCATTGTTACTTATTAGTCCGTATGTGATGATTTTGGTCTTCTTTATTTTATTTGAAATCCATACTGAAGGCTGCAAGTGTTTCAAGTCCTCACTTTCACCAAGCAAGGTTGTGCCTTCTGCACATCACCAGGCGCTAATAAGCCTTCCTCCAATCCTGATGGTGCATTCTTTATATAATCCAGGTTGACTTATTACAAGTAGAATAAGTATGGTGAATAGGGCCAAACCTAATGCTCACCTTTCTTGATTTTAGACCATACAGTATGCTTTTTTTGTGTGTTCACACATCTGTCTTTTGATCCCTGTAGAAGTTCCACATAAGCACAATGAAGTATACGGGAATTGTCATTCTTCTCCAGGCTATCCATAGTTGGTTATGATGTACACAGTTGAAATCCTTGTCATAATCAATGAAATACAAGTAAACATATTTTTAAAAAATAAATCATTTTATTGAGGGCTTGTACAACTCAAATCACAATCCACAATACATTCATTGTGTCATGCACTTTTGTACATTTGTTTCTCTCATCATTCTCAAAACTTATGCTTTCTACTTGAGCCCTTGGTATCAGCTCCTCATTTTTTCTCCTCCCTGCCCACACCTCCCTCCCCCCATTAACCCTTGAATCATTTATAAAGTATTGTTATTTTGTTATATCTTACACATCTTTTTGGTATTTTCTGCTTTGGACCAAAATCCATCTGACATTAGCAGTGATATCCCATGTTCTCAGTTCTCTTTTGAGGATATCCTGCACCTCTCGCAGCTCCCAGTCAATATATGTTCACAACTGTTGCTGATCTTCCACAGAATCTTACTTGCATGTTTTATCAGTGATACTGGTTTATAGTTGGGGCATTCGAGTGGCTCACCTTTCTTTGGAATAGGTGCACATATTGATCTCTTCCAGTCAGTTGGCCAAGTAGCTGTTTTCCACCTGTGCTGGTATAAATGAGAAACGTAATTGCTTCCAGTGCTTTATCTTCCTGTTGAAACATTTCACTTGGTATTCCATCAACTCCAGGAGCCTGTTTTGGCTCATGCTTTCAGTCACGTTTGGAATTCTTCCTTTACTATCATTTAGCTCGTGTAGAGAGGCTATTTGCTGAAGTGGTGAAATGTGTTGGTTTTGGTGCAGTAATTCTGTGTATTTAGTCATCCTTTAATGCTTCCTGTATAATTCAATATTTTGCCCACAGAATCTTTCCATATTGCAACTTAACACTTGATTTTTTCCTTGAGTTCTTTAGTTTAATATATGTGGAGTGTATGCTTCCCTTTCTGTTTCTAACTAGATGTGTGTATATTTCCCCTTAATATTTGAGTTTGTCTTCTTGAGCAACCCTTTGAAATTTTCTTCAATTCCTCATCATTTCTTCCAGTATCCTTTGTTGCTCTGTAATCAAGAGCAAGTTTGAGTGTTTTCTGATGGCACTTTAATCTTTTCTTTCTTTCTTATGTTTTAATGACATTTTTTTTTCATGTAGAATGTTATTGATGTCATCAGGTCTCTGTCTTTAGTGCTCAGTGCAGCCAATCAGTTCTTGAGATGTTCTCAGATGTCCAGTGTATTTTGGCTCTCTAGGATTTAAAAATTTTTTCTTCATCTTCTTTATAAACTTACTTATGAGCAATTGATATTTTGTTCCACAATCAATGCGGGACCTAGTTTTAGCTGCCTATACTGAACTTCATAATCCAACTTATCAGTGGAAGGACAAACTTTTGAGATTAGAGAGTTATAATATTGATAAATTTCTCAATACTAGTTGGCTATAATATCAAATGTTGGAGCCAAAAAACAAATCCAAAAATGAACAAAAATACTGTAGAATTTTGAGAAATATCATTAACTTATGTATGAATGGGATTCCAAATTCAGAAAATAATAATAAAACTATCTAGGAGTTCCTTGGAGAACACTCTTAATATTATGAAGATGAGAAGATATTCAAGAATCTAAATGAACCCAAAACAAAAAATCACCAAAGCCATGTTATAAACAAACTTTCCCAAACCAAAGACAAGGAAATAATACTGAAAGTGGTTTGGGAAAAACAAAAAACTGAAAAGGAAAGGCAAGAAGACTACTGTGGGGTTTCTTTTTTAAAAACAATCATTTTATTAGGGGATCATAGAACTCTTTTTACAATCCGTACATACATCATTTGTGTCCAGCATATTTTTATATTTATTGCCATCATCATTCTCAAACCATCCAATCTCCATCTGAGCCCCTGGCATCAGCTCCTCATTTTCTCCTCCCTCCCTACCTCCCCCTCACCCCAAACCCTTGATAATTTATGGTGCCCGGCTACCAAAAGATATAGCACCTGAAGTCTCTGAAGACAATGGGTGCACCATGTCATATCTGACACCATCCAACGGCTTCCTCACCCAATTCTCTGCTGTCCATCCTCCAGGGAGGAGGTTACATGTAGACCTTGTAATCTGTTTCCCATTTCTTCCTCACCCTCTCTCCACCTTCCCGATATCTCCACTCTCACCACTGCTGCTGAGGGGCTCATCTGTCTTGGTTTTCCCATATTTCCAGTTCCTATCAATGCCAGTGTACGTCTCCCAGTCCAGCTGATTATGTAAGGTAGAATTTTGATCATGATAGTGGTCTGGGGGGAGGAAGCATTCAAGAACCAGAGCAAAATTGTGTGTTTCATTGTTGCTACACTACACTCTGACTGGTTCATCACCTGCCCACAACCCTTCTGCAAGCAGATGTCTAATTTCCTCCAGATGGGCCCTGGGTTCCCACTTTGCACTCACCCTCATTCACAATGCTATGATTATTTTTGTGTGTCTTCTATGCCTGATACCTGATCCCTTCGATGCCTTGTCATCTCACAGGCTGCTGTGCATTTTCCATGTGGGCTTTGTTGTTTTTCAGTTAGACAAACTCTTGTTTATCTTCCAGCCTATGGGACCCCAGATTATATATTTTGACAACTGGACACCATCAGCTTTCTTCACCACACTTGCCCTTGCACCCACTTTGTGTTCAGCGTTTGTGTTTGTGTTGAGGTAGCCTTTTGTGCTTCTTCCATGTGGGCTTTGTTGTTTCTTAGATGGCCACCTGTTGTCTTCAAGCCGTTAAGACCCCTGATGCTGTATCATTTGATAGCTGGGCACCATCAGCTTTGTTCGCAACTTTCGCTTTTGCACCCACTTTGTCCTCAGTGATCTAGCTGGGACAGGCCGGTGTGCTTCTTCTAAGTGGGTTTTGTTGTCTCTCAGCTAGATGGTCGCTTGTTTATCTTCAGGTCTTTAAGACTTCAGGTGCTATGTCTTTTGTTTGCTGGCCACTATTAGCTTTTTTCACCACATTTGCTTGTGCATCCATTGTCTTCAGAGACTTCAGGTGCTATATCTTTTGGTAGCCGGGCACCATCAACTTTCTTCACCACATTTGCCTGTGCACCCATTGTCATCAGCGATCGTGCCAGGCAGGTGAGTATCTCAGACTGCCGAATTGTTAGAACAAAGTGTTCTTGTGATGAGGGAGTACTTGAGCAGGGGCCCACTGTCCATCTGTTTCCTTAATACTAAACCTATACATATATGTACATAGATCTATTCCCCCCCCTTTGTTGTATATAAATATATTTACATCTTTTTATGTCTGTATTTAAATCTCCATGACTACCCTTTGCCTTCCAGTTCTTTCCTCTGTTTCTTTGTAACTTCCTCTTGCCCTACTATCATGTTCTGCCTTCATTAGGGTTTTAGGAATTCCTCTCAGTTACATTGCCCTTGATCCAGCTCTGCCAGGCCTTCCACACCCTCCTTGAAATTGATTTTGGATCACTTGTTATTCCCTTGTCCCTAAGCTTATTAACATCCTTTTCCCCCCCCCCCCCCGCCACCCCACCTCCATATCCCCCGGGCACTGTCAGCCCGCTGTTCTCTCTTCTGGCCTGATTACTCCACCTATCCCTTCCAGGTAGACACGCTATGTACCATCACAAGATTTAGTACACGAAGCACCAACAGAAAGTAAAACAATATCTGCAACAACACACACACACAAACACACACACATATGAATTGTTCAGAGTCTGTTTGTTTTCCTTCACAGGTGCTTTGCAGTCAAGTCTTATGGGTGCCATGCCATGGCACCTCCTCTATCCCTGGGGACTTCATTGCTCTGCCTCCCCCGCCACTCTGCTGCATGCCCCCAGGGGCTGGCTTCAGCGTGGTGAGCTCATGGCGGGCACAATTCCCACTGTGTGTCTCTAGTGCTGTCCCCAGTGGTGCTATGGGTCAATGAGGAACACTGTGTCCCATGGTGGGGCTGGCCCTGTGGTCATCTCTGTGCATTGCTGTTCTGAGCAGGAACATTGTCCTCAGGGCTTGGTGAGCCAGGATGTGCATCAGTCTTTTCTTTTTTTCCCCCTGTACCCCCTTGTTGGCTCCTGTGTGCTCTGACCAGACCAGTCCCTCTTCCCCTTTTCTTGAGCTGTTGTGTCAGTGCTGTCCTATGACGTGAATTCTTCTTGTGGGGAGGGTGGTGCTGTCCACTTAGTTGGTAATGTGGCCAGCCCCTCAGGCCTCTCTGTTGGTTTCCTGCTTCATGGCAATGTGTTGTGTTCTTGTCTTGGAGCTCCGGGTTGAAGTCTTATTTCGCCCTGTGGAAACACAATCAACACCCTCCCCATGTGTGGGTTAGTGCCCTGTTCCCCCGGTTCCCCATACCTTTTTCCATCCTCCCTTTTAATGGGTTACCATATGTATCCCTGGGTTTATTCTGGCCCCTGCCATATTACCTGGGCCTCATCCCAGGGTCATATGTATACAGCATCTTCTTCCCTATGCTCCTCTTCAATTTTTTTTGAGCTTACCTCAGCAGACTCATGTAGTATTTGTCCTTTTGTGCTTGGCTTATTTCACTTAGCATAATTTCCTCCAGTTTCTCCCATGCGGCGAGGTGCTTCATGCGTTCATCACTGCTTTTTAGCGATGCATAAATACTCCATTGTATGTATGTACCAGAGTTTTTAATCCATTCGTCTGTTGATGGGAATTTGGACTGTTTCCAACTCCTTGCAATTGTGAACTGTGCCGCGATGAACATTGGGGCACAGATGTCTGGCCCTGGTTTGTTTTTTGTCTCCTGGGTATATACCCAGTAGGGGGATTGCTGGATCATAAGGTAGCTCAATTTCCAACTGTTTTAGATATCGCCAAATCGATTTCCATAATGGTTGTACATACCTACAGGTCCACCAGCAGTGGACAAGAGTACCTATCTCTCTGCATCCCCTCCAATACTTGTTACTTTCTAATTTCTTGAATTGGACTGTCTTTGAGGGTGTTAGGTGGTATCTCATAGTTGTTTTAATTTGCATTTCTCTTATGGCTTGAGATCTGGAATATTTTTTCATATATTTATTGGTCATTTGGATTTCTGCCTTGAGAAAGTCCTGCTCAGGGGTCCTTTGCCCGCCTCCTGAGTAGACAATTTTTTTCTTGTTTTAGTTTAGCAGTGTATTGTAGATTTTAATAATAAGGCCTTTGTCTGATGTGTCATTGCTAAAGATGTTTTCCCATTCTGTAGTCTCTCTTATTACTCTCTTGGTGAATTCTTTCGATGTACGTAAGTGTTTTATTTTTAGTATGTCCCATTTGTCAATTTGTGCCTCCTCCTTGTTGGTGACCTTCCCGATATATGATAGCCAAGGTTCTCAGGTTTGTCCCAATTCCCTCATTGATAGCCCTAATAGTTTGGGGCTTTACCTCGAGGCCTGTGATCAACTTTGAGTTTATTCTTGTGCATGGTGTGAGGTAAAGGTCTTGTTTCATTCATCTGCAGCTACGTATCCATGTTTTTAGCACCATGAATTGAAGAGGGCATCTGCTTCCCATTTGATACTTTTGGGCCCCTTATCAAAGATCAGTTGTCTGTATGCTGATGATTTTATTTCTGGGTTTTCAATCCTTTTCCATTGGTCTGAATATCTATCGTTATACCAGCACCACACTGTTTTGACCACTGTGGCTGTATAGTAGGTGCTAAAGTTGGGTTAAGCCAGCCCTCCGGCTTGGTCCTTCTTCTTGAGGAGTTCTCTGCTAATTCTCGGTTTCTTCCCCCTCCATATGGAGTTGGTAATCTGTTTTTCTAACTCTTTGAAGAAAGTTGCTGGAATTTGTATAGGGATAGCCTTGAACTTATATAGTGCCTTGGGTTGAATTGATATCTTTACAATACTGAGTCTGCCGATCCACGAGCATGGGATCTCCTTCCATTTGTTGAGGTCATCCTTAATTTCTTTCAATAGTAATTTCTGGTTTTCCTCATACAGATCTTTTGTTTTTTGAGTCAGGTATATCCCTAGATATTTCAATTTGTGCTTGGTTATTGTGATGGGTACCCCCTTTTTGATCTCTTCTTCTGTGTCCTTGTTCAATGTGTATAGTAGTGCAATAGACTTCTGTTGATCTTGTACCCTGCTACTCTGCCACAGTCCTCTATTGCTTCCAGTACTCTTCTTGTGGAACTTTTAAGATTTTTCATATATAAAATCATATCATCTGTGAGTAATGATAGTTTCACTTCTTCCTTCCCCAGATGAATACCTTTGATATCATTTCTTTGCCTTATATTGTTGGCTAGGACCTCCAGCATGATGTTAAATAGGAGTGGGGACAGGGGACATCCTTGTCTAGTCCCCTTTTTCAGAAGAATTGATGTTGTCTTTTCTCTATTGACTACCACAGTGGCTGTTGATTTTTCATCTATAATTTATATTATATTGAGGAATTTTCCTTCCATTCCTATCTTCTTGAATGTCTTAAACATGAGTTAGTGTTGAATGTTGTTGAATGCTTTTTCTGCATCTATTGATATTATGTGGTTCTTATGTTTCTTTGTTTCAATGTGACGAATAATACTAATGGTCTTTTGTATGTAGAGCCATCCCTGCATCCCTGGTATGAATCCCACTTGGTCATGGTGAGTTATTTGGTTTATATATGTTTGTATTCTCTTGGCTAGTATTTTGATAAGAATTTTTGCATTGATACTCATTAGGGAAATTGGTCTGTAGTTCTCAATTCTTGTGGAATCCTTGTCCGGTTTAGGTATTAGAGTTATACTTGCTCCATAGAAGGAATCTGGAAGTTTGCCATCATTTTCTATGGTCTAGAAGAGTTTGTGTAGGTTTGGTGTCAGTTCTTACCTGAATGCTTGATAGAGCTCACCAGTGTATCCATCTGGTCCTGGTGCCTTCTTGGTTCCTAATTCTTTGATAGCCTTGTCGATTTCTTTTATTGATATGGGTCTGTTGAGGTTCTTGATGGCCATTGGGGATTATCTAGGGAGGGATTGTTTTTCCAAGAATTCATCCATGTCTTCCAAGTTTTTAATTCACTGGAGTACAGTCCTTCATAGTTCTGGGTAATTATCTTTTTGATTTCACTATGGTCCATTGTAATAGTCCCTCTTTCATCCCTCATCCTTGCTATTGAGATGTGTTCCTTCCTTTCTTTGGTCAAATTTGCAAGAGGTTTGTCTATTCGGTTTATCCGTTTGAAGAACCAGCTTTTAGCAGCATTGATTTTCCCCCCATAGTTTTCTCATTTTCTCTTTCCTGAATCTCAGATCTGATTCTTATCTCTTTCCTTTTTCTGTTAGTTGGATTGTCTTGCTGACTCTGCTCTAGTTGCTGTAAATTTTGTGCCCGTGTATCAATCATAAGCCTCTCCTCCTTCTCTATGTGTGCATGTAATGCTATGAGACTTCCTCTGATGACTGTCTTTGCTGTGTCCCATAAGTTTTGGTATGTTGTGTTTTCATTCTTGTTGGTTTCTAGAAATTTCTAATTTCATCTCTGATCTGAGGCAGTATGCTCTCCTTTTGCAATAGTTATTCATTCTCCAATGGTTTGCCCTTGATTTCTTTATCTTCCTTTTGTTTTTTTTTTCCAATCTTATTGGACAGTGGTCAGAGAGAGAGGTCTCTATGATATCAATGTGCTTGAATTTATGTAGATTTGACTTACGCCCGAGCAGGTGGTTTATTTTCATAAATGTACCATGTGGACTTGAATAGAATGAGAATTCTTTTTTGTTTGGGTGGAGAGCTCTGTAGATATCTATCAGGTCAAGTTGTCTAATTGTACTGTTTAGATCTTTCGTCTCCTTGTTGAGTTTCTTTCCGAGTGATGATCTTTCTCAGAGAGTGGTGTATTGAAGTCACCAACTATAATTGTTGAGGCTGTGATTTCTTTCTTCATCCTTTTCAGTGTTCGCTTGAAGTATTCTGCTGGCTGCTTGTTTAGTGAGTAAATGTTTAGAATGCTTATTGGTTCTTTATGCAATGCTCCCTTGAGCATTATATAGTGTCCATCCTTATCTCTTTTCATGGTTTGCACGTTGAGGTCAATTTTATTTGAGATTTTGATTGCAACCCCTGCTCTTTTTGATTTAGAGTTTGCCTGATAATGTCTCTATTCCTTGATTCTCAGTCTGTTTTTATCTGTAATGTTGAGATGTGTCTCCTGTAGGCAGCAGATCGACGGTTTGTGTTTTTCAAGCCAGTCTATTAGCCTCTGTCTCTTACGGCCAGAGTTCAAACCATTAATATCCAGGGCTATTACATCTATCTGTGGACCTTGTGATGTCATTTTATCTCTCTCGTGGTGTGTGTTTTCCTACCTCCCTTTCTTTTCTGTGGGTTTTGCATACATGTGTTTGTGGTTCATTCTTGCCTTCTTTCCATCGTTGAGCCAGTTCTATCTTGGGGGCTGTTTTCCCTTTGATGGGTCTCTGAGTGGTGTTGTTCTGTGTGGCGGTCTCTTGTATGTGCTTGGCGAGTGTTGTTCTTCCACCCATCCTGGGTCAGCGAGGATCTTTTGTAGTGCTGGGTTCCTTTCAGCATATTCTTTGAGGCTTTCCTTGTCCAGGAAGACTCTCACTGCTCCATCAATTTTGATAGATAATTTGGCTGGATAGAATATTCTTGGGTTTGCATTATTTTCCTGTAATTTTTGGAATATGCTGCTCCACTGTCTCCACTTCTTCATCGTGTCTGCTGACAGGTCTGAGCATATTCTTATCTGCTTGCCTTTATATGTGGTTGCCCGTTTTTCCCTCACTGCTGTCATAATTTTCTCCTTTTCTTCAAAGTTGGTGTCATTTTCCGGGGTGTATCAGAGCCCTGGGCTCTCTTTGGGAAGCTGGTGCTGGTGTTGCAGCTGGTTGCTTTTAGCCCACTGTCTTGTTGTGTTTCGCTGTTGTCCTACTGGGGATTCCCTCTGGACTTGGTCTGTGGTTTGTACTCCAATCACCTTCAGGTCCCCTTAGGTGTTGTTTGCAGCTGTGCACACTGAGGTCTGATACAAAGTATTTTCCCCAGTGCTTTAGGTGATGGGTTGGGGGTTGGGTGATCTGTTTCTGGCTGGGGGCATTTCCCCCAGGTAGGCAGGTGGGAGTGGAGCCCCTGACTGGTGTGCAGATACACTGCTTGGAGCCCAAATGGTGGGACAGAGTGAGCAGGGAGAAGGGCGAATGGAGTGAGCAAGCCAGAATGGCTTGGGTTACTATGCCACAGCTGCAAAGACTTCTGCCAGACTTGGGTCCTCTGCCTGGCAGGCCTGAAGCTGTGTGTGGCAGGATGGAATCTCTGAGCGCGCGCGTGCGTGCGTGCGTGCGTTTGTCCCCGCGCAAGGGTTTGCGCTTGTATGGGGTGAGGGATCAGGGTAGGGGATGCCCAGGAAGGGGGCTAACTTTAGGATCTGCAAGGACCCCTGTGATGGGCGGGCACCTCTGGACTGAGGCCTCTCAGCATGCAGCATCTCTGATTGGCGGTTCTCTCTCGGGTGCAGGGGGGAGGGTCTGGTCCGCTGGACCTCGAGGAGTGCCTCGTGGGTCCGGAATCTGTTGGGGGTGTGGGTTATGTTGGCTGGAGCACACACACAGACCCCGTACACCCTGAGGCGGGGTGAGGTTACTGACTAGTGGGTTTGCACGGAGCGCCGAGGCGGGCGCAGCCTCCGCAGTGCACCTGGCTGCCCTGTGGCGCTGGTCACAGCAGAGCGGGCTCCCTGAGCGTCGTACCAGAGACCGTGAGTGTCCACGGAGCCCTGGCGATCAGATAGTGGTCCACGTCTGGGTCAGAGAGATGTTCTGAGTGGTCTTGGCAACCGAACAGGCAGATTTGATACCCCTAATCCGCCCCCAACTCTCTCCACTCACCGATCTCCTCACAGCTCTGGGCGTGAGCTACCTATCTGGCGGCCATCTTCCTGGAGGGAGGTCCCCCTAGTGTGTGATTTCTAAGCAGAAGAAATTGCAAGCAAAAGGAGTCATTCCCAACAAAATTTTCATTACATATATTTATTAGATTTTATGGTGAAACTAGTACATATGCAGACAAACTGAAATGAGAAAAGCTTGTAAGAATCAAGTCAATCTTATGAAAAATACTAAAGTTTTTCAGCCCCAGAAATGACAGTAACCTGAAATTAATTAACATGCATACAAAACCACCCAGAAGTCAATAAGAAGTAACCGAAGGAAAATATACCTAGAAGAATATGTAGCGAATAAGAAGAATTAATTGTAAATGAGGACACACAAAACTTCCAAACAGAGTTAAAATTAAGCCAAATTCAAGCCGGAAAAAAACCTTTTAATACGAGACTGAAATGCTAGCCTTGCTGTCTTTTTCCAATTTGCCAAAATGGAGCTGGGTTGACCAGAACCAAAGGTTTTGGGAGTAGGAGGTTGATTTTGGGGAGTTTAGGAAAATTCTCCTTGGGGAGATCTAGATTTTATCAATTTATTAAATTATTGAACTCTGTTCATTGGTGTTCAGAGGAATAGGATAATGAGTCATTATAAAACTAGACTGCATGAAGATGAATATGGCATCAGGATTTGAGGAAGGCTCATTAAGGACTAGTGACATACCGGTGACATAACCTTACTAAAAACATAGAAGATTTTAGTTACTTGCTGATTAAGATGGTACTCCCCAAAAGTCCTCACAATTAGACCAAAACAGAACATCATGATAACCGTAGGACAAATTGATGTTGCCAAGCATTTCATTGTACTTGAATCCACAATCAATACTCTTCAAAAGAGTAGTTACTATAATATATTGCTTGTTCAAGTAAATGTGATAGAAGACCTATTTAAAATACAAAAGAGCAAAGATGTGCAGTCTGCATTTAGGAAAAATGCAAGTTTTGGGGAAAATATTAAGATTAGGAGACAAAAAGAAGTTAAAAGGAACCAAAGCAGCACTGTAAATCATGTGTTATATTTCTCATTGACACAATCACAAAATTAACCTTTGTTTAGAGGAACGAGCAAGAACACTGCCATTGTAGAAAAATACCAATGAAACCTGTGCATTTTTATACTAAATCATGGACTGGGAAATGTCAAAATGCATTGAGCATCCCCCCAAAAAACTGTTCCCATAACTTTTAACTCCTGAGCATTGGAGAGGAGGATTGTGCTGTGCTGTTCTACCAATATCTGTTAAGACTTGGCTTATGTAGAATTATTCAAATAATCAGTTTTCTTATTCACCTTCCTTGTAGATATTCTGCCCATTATTGGAAGTCTTGTGTTGAAATCTTCAACCATTGTTTTAGAACTTTCCCTTCTTCCTCTCATTGTCAGTGTTTTCTCTGTTTATACCTGTACTTATATGAAAATTGCTAGGGATTTGTTAACATTTGTTGTGAATTGATAATTTCCTTAGTGTATGATGTTTTTTTTGCTTTTAGTAATTTTCACGTAAAAGTCTATTAAATCCCAATTACAATTAATCAGCCTTGAAAGTCTATATAATCAGTCTTATTATAGCAGCTGACCAGGGGTGTGAGGGATGATGCTGGGAGAGTGGAGGGTGAGTGGGTTGGAAAGGGGGAACCGATTACAAGGATCCACATGTGACCTCCTCCCTGGGAGATGGACGGCAGAGAAGAGGGAGCGGGGGAGGGAGACTCCGGATAGGGCAAGATATGACAAAATAACAATCTATAAATTATCAAGGGCTCATGAGGGAGGTGGTAGCGGGGAGGGAGGGGAAAAAAAAGAGGACCTGATGCAAAGGACTTAAGTGGAGAGCAAATGCTTAGAAAATGATTAGGGCAAAGAATGTACGGATGTGCTTTATACAATTGATGTATGGATTGTGATAAGGGTTGTATGAGTCCCTAATAAAATGTTAAAAAAAATAGTGGCCAAAATTGCATGAAAAATGTCCCCATAATTTCACTTTTAAAATACTACTGTCTTTAAATCTAAAGCAGAACTTATTAAAGCACAACATTTTTTTTTACATTTTATTAGGGGCTCATACAACTCTTATCACAATCCATACATATACATATACATACATCAATTGTATAAAGCACATCCGTACATTCTTTGCCCTAATCATTTTCTTTTTTTTAAATTTTTAAAAAATCTTTTTATTGGGGCTCATAAGGCTCTTATCACAATCTGTACATACATCAAATGAGCAAAGCACCCTTATACATTCGTTGCACTCGTCACTCTCATAATTCACCTTCCACTTGGGCTCCTGGAATCAGCTCGGTTTCCCTTTTTTTCCCCCCATCTCCCTCCCTCCCCGATCCCACCCCTGGTCCCTTGATAGTTTATAAATAATTATTATATCTTATCTTACACCCCCCGGCGCCCCCCCTCACCCGCCTCCCCCTTGACAATCTCCCAGAGAGGAGGTTACACATAGATCTCCGAGATCGGTTCTCCCTTTCTACATGCCCTTCCTTCCTGGTGTCGCCACTCCCACCGCTGGTGTTGAAGGGTTCGTCTGTCCTAGATTCCCTGTGCCTCCAGATCCCCACTGCACCGCTGTACATCCTCTGGTACAACCAGGTCCGCAAGGCAAGGTAGGATTGGGGTCATGATGATTGGGAGGGGAGGAAGCGTTCAGGAACTAGAGGAAGGTTTTGAGTTTCATTGTTGTCACACTGAACCCTGTGTGGCCCATCTCCTCCTCACTACCCCTCTGGAAGGGGTGTTCAGCTCTCTACAGGTGGGCATTGGGTCCGCATCATGCACTCCCCCTCTTTCACGGTGATGTGATTCTCACCACCACCCCATCTTTGATGTTGGAGACCTGGTCTCCTCTGTCCTTCATGGTCACCTATGTTGGTGTGCTGCTTCCGTGTGGGCTCGGTTGCTTCTGGGCTAGATGGCCACTTGTTTGCTTTCAAGCCTTTAAGTCCCCAGACGCTATATCTCTCAGTAGCCGGGCACCATCCGCCTTCTTCACCACACTTGCTTATGCACACTTTCGTCTTCAGCCATTATGTGAGGAAGGTGATCACACAATGATTGTTTTTGTTCCTTTGTATCTGCTACATGGTCCATTCAACACTTTGTGTTCGCTTAGGCCGTGTGCTTCTTCTCTGTGGGCTTTGTTGCTTCTGAGCTAGATGACCGCTTATTTGCCTTCAAGCCTTTAAGACCCCAGACGCTATATCTTTTTTTGATAGCCGGGCACCATCAGCTTTCTTCACCACATTTGCTTACACACACGGCTGTCTTCAGTGATCATGTCGGGAAGATGGGTATCCTGCAATGATGCCATGGACAAAGATCTTTTTCACAGTTAAATGGGCACTTGGTCTTTGAGAGTCTTCTCGTGAGACAGCCCTCTCTTTGGTTCCTCAACTCTTCCATTGACATTGTGTGCCTTTGCACTCATGGCTGCATTCACCTCTTCCACAGTAGAATAAGTGACTACACCTTGAAGTGCTTGGTCTTGATATTTCTCATTACCACACAATCTGTGAACCTACCCCATTGCTCAAAATGTCGCTGCCAACTCACTCTTGCCTGTTGTTTAAAAGCTGAAACCTTTGATAAAGATTTTCTGCAGGGGTTCCGACTCTTTAAGAGACTCTGACTTACACAGGATGGCAGGGAGGGGTTTGGAGGGGGCACACAGAGGAACACTCTTAAGGAGCTTCCTCTGCAGCTTCCACAGGTAGAAAACCACAGTTATTTCTTATCTCAGGTTTTCTTGAGTATATTTAAAATATATGGTCTTCTCTGAATTTTTCTACTTGGAATTTGTTGAGCTTTTTGAATGTGTAAACTTATGTTTTTTTTGTCAGGTTTGAGAAGTTTTCTTCCATTCATTAAAAAAAACCAAAAAACCTTTAACTAGGTGAAAATTTACAGAACAGATCATTAATCCTACACTCAACAATTCATACACATTTTTTTAGACCTCTCATCCATCGCAGCCCTTTAGTGTAGCACCATTTATATTTTTGTTTTCTTGATCCATTATTAGTACTTTTCGAAGTCCCTGGCATTGTGTTTGGGTGTTTACATTTTTTTAAAATGGATGATTTTTCTACCACAGGGTTGGATTTTAGTTCCTGCCCGCATGCATGATAGCCATAGTCTATTTTCATCCCATCTATGTTTGGTCCGTTATCCTGGTTTCTCTTATGCTTTTGAATATTCTCCCATGTTTTCTTCCACCCAAGACTTTCTAATGTGATCTTCTTAAAAGTAGTTGCCATTATTATTTTATATACTTTCTGATTCTCATTTTTTTACTTCTAGACCAACCATAACATGTTTTTTATTGGGTGACTTCTCATAGGTCTTGTAAGCTCTATTAAATTTTTAATCCTTCTATAAATAATTTCCCCCAGATTTTTCTATAGATTTATTAGGAAAAGAGAAAACTATTCAATAGGGGTTCACTCTTGTCCTATTTATGTTGAGACTAAATATACCCAAGAAAGCTTAAAAGTCAGTGACTTCATGCCTTTATGATTCCCCATTTTAGAAAACCAGTTTATAAATTTCCATCAGTCAGTACTCTGAGGGAACAATCATGTTCTTTGATGTAAAGAATCTTCATAAAACTTGAAAATTTGAGGATCTGGATTCATAATAGAAATCCAGCCTAGATTAGGGAATTGCCAAGGCTGCTGTGCTACATTTGATTTAAGATTTGGTTAGCCCAGCGCTTGTCATACAATATAGATTAACTTATACTGTTTGGAAGCTTGGGAGTACACTCACACCTTCTTGCACTTCTAATTGTCTGGCCCTGTACTTACTCTTTTTCTCCAAAGTTCCCTTGGCGAGGTTGTGTCTTAAGACTCAGAAGAACTCTTTGAACTTCAGATCTCTAACTTCACTGTCATCTTTCAGATCAGATGAACAGGTTCCAAAGAAACATCCAAATTCAGCCTAAGTCTTTGCTGCATCATTCCACTTCCCTTTAAGAGTGGACCCATACAAAATGAGTGTGTTAGTCCAATTGCCTGTTCTTTTTAATTCGCAGCCTTAGAAGCGGTTTGCGTTTATAGGCATAGCACATTTCCTGCCAAGATTCAGCTAAAGACAAATTGCTTGCTCAAAATTAGGGAACTAAAAACTTTTTCCTCTGGTATTTCCTAGGAGAGGAAAGGGGTGAAAGGGACACGATGGGTTGGATGATAGGTAGGTGCTAACTTGAGGGAAGGGAAAAATAATGTCCTTTAAGAGGGTTATGGGCAAAAGCAGTGAGGCAAATGGGGAATAGGACAAGGCATTGGGTGTTTGATAGGGGTTTGATAAGTTGTTTAGTTGCTGAATGCAAAAATGATGTTCTTGTATATAAACCTCCACCTAATTAATGGTAGAAAGGTTTTTAAACAGAAAATGTAAACCTTAGAATTTCTAGAGATGAAAACACGCTACTAAGTACACGATATTTTAATTATTATGAGAGTAGATATTTATTGTAGCACTTTAGGAAAATATAGAAAACAAATAAGATAAATGTTTTCTATAATCTGGTAATATTGTAACTTCTGGATGTATATATGTTCATAAATGTAGTTCAGGTAGGGGAAGCTTCTGAATGTTTCCTTTGAACGAAATTGTGAATCCTGTGCATTGTACTGATTTCTCTTGGCATTTTTAATAAAATATTTTTCCAGTCCCCCCTTCCAGAAAAAGAAAAATAATTACCATATACACTCGTGTATAAGGGGGTTTGGCTTATACACGGCTCAGTGGTACCCCAGCGAGGTGTAACATCTTTCTGGGACCCCTGAGGTAACTGGATGAGCGCCCATTTTCTCGCGGGTGATTGCCATTTCTCCACTGTTCATTCGAAGCCCCACTGACACTGCAGGGCTTTGAATGTTTGTTTACTCAAATCTAACTAATCAGAGCTGTCCTACTATGTGTATCTTTGAATAAGCCTTTTAAAGCCGTGTACAAAGGATGTGGCATGAGTGGATGTCATCTGGTCAAGCCCAACTAACAAAAGGAGGAAATCTCATGAAGCCTGACATAGAGTTAATAGCAAAGTGGGTTCAAGATGGGTGGGAAGACATTCCAGAAGACATGGTGCGACGTGCCTTCCAGAAATGTAGTATTACAAATGCTATGGGTGGCAGTGAAGACTGCGCTTTGTATGAAAATGACAGCAGTGATGGTAATGACGGCGATCTCAATGAGGACAGTGTCTATGATGACCTCACACCAGCTGAAACTTTGTATTGGGATATGGATGATGATGAGAATCAAATTTTGAAGGATTTTAACTCTTTACATTTTAGCTTGGTTGCTGATTGAGCTCAGGGAATCATTGTTGATACCTTATTGTTTTTGTTGAACCTATTTCCCACTTAGGACTGTGCTGGTTTACTAATGTTAAATGACTTGTTGTCCTTTTATTTATGTTTTTTATTAAAAATAAGTATTTAAATACATTACCCCACTGATGTCTCAATTTTTAGCAATTTTATTTTAATTTGCTTTGATTATTGAAACTCACCAATAGCTTCTGCATTTTCCACCCTAGGCTTATACTGAGTCAATCCGTTTTACTGGTTTCCCAGGTAATAATTAGGAACCTCGGCTTATACTGGGATTAACTTATATTTGAGTATATAGGTAGGTCTAATCTGTGATATGTTCTGAAATATTTAAGACTTAAATCTTTAAAAATCTTAGTAACTTCTGAGATAATTTGTTCTAAGATGAGATGTCTTATAGCAGAGAGCTTACTTATTAGAGGCATATGTTGAAACCAACTATTGTATAAAATTAGCAATCCATCAGAAAAATGTGGTGTATTTCTATATGCCAATGAATTCACTCAGAATTTTGACATAATTCAAATGATAATTAAAATTTTGTTAAATGGTTACAAAAAACTAACAACCTTTTGCATTACTTAAGTCTTTCCCAGGCATGCTCTGGTACAACACAAACTTCTGTCAGATGTGACTATCCAAACTGTCCAAACATCATGCACAACACCTGGGTGGCAGCAGTGCACTGCACACCTCCCACTGCGGCCTGGCTGGTGTACGATGTTTGGAGCATCTTAAGGAGTATGAGTAGGATCGGGAGTAGCAGGAGGAGGGAATAGGAATCAGCGTGAGTGCCTGGCTGGGATGAGGTCAGCTGAAGTTGTGCAGCCAGCCTGAACATCTCGTTGGTGCACACTCAGGTATCGTTGATGTTCTTTAGTAGGAACATCTGGTGATAGCCCATGACACGGGATCTTCATTGGCCTTCAGCTGGCCCACAGCCTTGCTGAGGATGCAGCTATCTGGCGTGGGCTTATGGTCCTGTGACATCATGCTGTGCTGGATTTTCTGGAACAGAAAGCTACACAACTTTTCCACAGTGGCAGCTTTCCCCTGGAACTGCTGTCCTTCCCACACAAGGCATGAGGCGTCAATATAAATTGCACCCGATTGGGTTCTGTCATCAAATAACTGGTAGTAATGCTGAATGAAGCTGGACCCAATCTGTTACCAAATCGGCCTGTCTCCAATTCTGGGGCAACCCATCATTAAGATTTACTAAGTCATTTTCCTTTAAGGAAATGTTTCTGTTATAAAAATTAGCACAATTTCATTTATGGTGAATATCTTATTTCATTGAAATATTTTGCTGTATTGTGGGGAAATGCAAATCTTTTTCACAGTTTCTATCAATATGAAATAAAATTTAATTTTCTCTCCCACACACAAGAGGTTAATCTGTTAGTAATTCTGGGTGAGTCTTCACAGCTTCTCAAGTACAAACATTCTTTTTAAAAAAATGATTTTATTAGGGGCTCATACAACTCTTTTTACAATCTGTACACACATCATTTGTGTCCAGCACATTCGTACATAGGTTGCCATCATCATTCTCAAAACACCTGCTTTCTACTTGAGTCCTTAGTATCAGCTCATTTGTCCCCTCAGTCCCCACTAACCCCTCACCCTGAATCCTTGATAATTTATAAATAATTACTATTTTATCATATTTTACACCATCCAATGTATTCCTCACCCAGTTCTCCACCTCCTCCAGGGAGGAGGTTACAAGTAGACTTTGTCATCTGTTTCCCCTTTCTCCTTCACCCTCCCTCCACCTTCTCATTATCGCCACTGTTCTTGAGGGGCTCATCTGTCCTGGATTCCCTGTATTTCTAGTTCCTATCCATGCCAGTGTACATCTTCTGGTCCAGCTGGTTATGTAAAGTAGAATTGGGATCATGATAGTGGGCGGGGGAAGAGAAAGCATTCAAGAACGAGAGGAAAATTGTATGTTTCATCATTGCTGCACTGTACTCTGACTGGTTCGTCACCTCCCAATAAACCCTTCTGCAAGTGGATGTCTAATTTCCCCCAGATGGGCCCTGGGTTCCCACTCTGCACTCGCCCTCAATCACAATGCTATGTTTTTGTTTTTTTTTTTTGTCTTTGATGCCTGATACGTGATCCCTTCAATGCCTTGTCATCTCACAAGCTGGTGTGCATTTTCCATGTGGGCTTTGTTGTTTTTCAGTTAGATGGCCCCTTGTTTATCTTCCAGCCTATGGGGCCCCAGATTCTATATATTTTGACAACTGGGTGCCATCAGCTTTCTTCACTGCATTTGCCCATGCACCCACTTTGTCTTTAGGGTTCATGTCAGGGTTGTGCTTCTTCCATGTGGGCTTTGTTGTTTCTTAGTGAGATGGCCACCTGATTGTCTTCAAGCTGTTAAGACCCCTGATGCTGTATCATTTGATAGATGGGCACCATCAGCTTTGTTCGCAACTTTTGTTTTTGTATCCACTTTGTCCTCAGTGATCTAGTTGGGATAGGCCGGTGTGCTTCTTCTAAGTGGGTTTTGTTGTCTCAGCTAGATGGTTGCTTGTTTATCTTCAGGTCTTTTAAGACTTCAGGTGGTATATCATTCATTAGCTGGGCACTATCAGCTTTCTTTACTACATTTCTTTGTGCACCCATTGTCATCAGCGATTGTGCGAGGCAGGTGAGTATCTCAGACTGCCGAATTGTTAGAACAAAGTGTTCTTGTGACGAGGAAGTACTTGAGCAGGAGCCCACTGTCCATATGTTAAAACTTTACCTTTAAATATATGTACATAGATCTGTTCCCCTGTCATATATAAATATATTTACATCTTTATATGTCTGTATTTAAACCTCTATGACTACTCTTTGCCTCCTAGTTCTTTCCTCTGTTTCTTTGTAGTTTCCTCTTGTCCCACTATCGTGTTCTGCCTTCATTAGGGTTTTAGGAATTCCTCTCGATTACATTGCCCTTGATCCAGCCCTGCCAGACCTCCCACACCCTCCTTGAGACTGATTTTGGATCACTTGTTATTCCCTTGTCCATGGGCTTGTTAACACCCACTTCCTTTCCCCCGCTCCCCTACACCCATGACCCCCTGGAACTGTCATCCCGATGTTCTTTCTTCTGGCTTGTTTATTCCGTCTATCGATTCCAAGTAGACATGCTATGAAGTACAAACATTCTAATGCTTAAGGTTGTGTGTGTGGCTCAGCTTCAATGTTTTAGGCCCTTTATTTACCTGACTTCAAACAAAAAGCCATTTTTTGTGGGAAATTGTTAACTCTGTTTTTAGAAAACATAAGTATAGGCTTAAATTTTATTGGCACTATCCCATATTTCAATATTCATTCATCTTAAGAGTTTTACACTCACAGTCACATCAGTTTTAAGACATTTTATTCTTCTTTGGACATAGTGTAGTTATTTTGTTTTAATTGTTGCAAAAATTACTCAATAAAACCTTCTCTTCCTCAATAACTTCTATATGTATAACTCAGTGCCATTGATTATATTTTTTGTGCTGTGCATCCATTTTTATATCCTTTTCCAAATTATCCTTTCACCATTAACTTAAACTCAATTTACCCTAAGCAAAAAATTCTTCATCCTTTATCCATGGTAACCTTTAGTCAAATTTGGTTTCTTTCTTTTTTAGTAGTTTTCTTGATATTAATTTTACATACCATACACTTCCAAACTTAAATAATTTTAAAATCAGTTCTAGTGATCTGCCTGCTTCCACTTTTATTATCTGCTACCCAATTCTCCAACTTCATCACTGATAAATCATTGCATCAGTTATTGTCTCTATGTATCATTCCTTCTGTGCTTCATAAACTGTGGAACCTGACAGAAACAATTAAAAACAAGACAAAATAAAACAGAAGGAAGGAAAATACAAGTAAAATAAAAATAAAAGGTAAGAAAGAAAAGACCACTAGCCATATTAAGTAAGCCAGTGAGGCAATTTCTGTTGTGGGAAAAGTGAGAAATATTTAAGCCTTGAACAAATTCAGGTTCGGCCAAGAGACAGTTCAACTGCTTAAGTATCATATTATACCTTAGTTCCATCCACCGTAATCAAGTTTAAAGTAATCTCAGTCTAATTGTAAAGCTGTACCATTTCCTTGCCCATAGCCAGAGGGGATCTGGTAGAGGTGTAATCTGACAGGATATACACTGGAGATGGATTTTGGTTTTCCACTGCCCTCCATAGCCTTGTACAAATTGGGTGTTCACAGTTTAAACTCTGATAACAGTCCCATCGTCTTATTTAGATTTTATCATCTTTGGATCGCACTACTGACACCCCAATTAGAGGTGTTAAAAAAAACTGTTTGAATTCAAGCTTTTAAGACCCCAGACATTATTCCAGTTGGCAGTTGGGCACCATGTGCTTTCTTCCACTTTGCTGTAGCACCCTTATCTTCAGTGATCGCGTCATGAAGGGGAGTATTGAGCAGGACCATGTTATCTGAACTATTCTTAGACTGTGGTCAGAATTAAGTAGCTCAGTGTCCACCTGCTTGTCCATGGCTAGTTCATACCCTTTTAAAAAACACTCAACATCACTATTTTTTTTGTACCCAAGGCTATTCCATGCATATGCCTCTCACTTTGGTGTACCCTCTGAGAACTATTTAATTCCAGGAACCTGGCTTGGGAGCTCTTTTACCGCTATTTTACAAGAGCACCCTCATTTGGGACAATCAGATTTGTTGCTTTACTAGTCTTCTTAACATATCCCTCACTGTGAATACTGGCATTGGCTAATTTAACTGTGTGCTCTCTGAGGAAGCTTAACAATAGGCCTTTGCCTGAAGTTGTCAGCTGTTATTCTTTGTGTTTTTTTTTTCAAGAAAGAAGAGCATGTAGTTCGTTCAAAGACTGTTTGTTGGCCTTTAGGAATGTTTTCCAGTCCAGTCTGTTGGGGCACCACGCCCTGGCCCCAAAGTCCACTTTCAGCATTCCCTGGGGACCTTGCCACTCCATTCCCTTGCTGTTCCGCTGCACTCCCCCAGTGCTTTGCCTCGGTGTGGTGGGATCAGGTCAGGTGCAATTCCCACACTGTGTCTCCGGTGCTGTCCCCTGTATCGCCCTTAGTCACTGAGGGGCATCATGTCTCATAGTGGGGCCAGCCATGTTGTTCTCTCTGTGGACTGGCTGCTCTAATCAGGAACATCATCCTCACGACCTGGTGGGCCAGGCTGTGTTCCACTCTCTCCTCCTGCCCTTCATCTGCTCCCGTGTGCTCTGATCAGATATGTGCCTCTCATGGAGCTGCAGAGTCAATGTCATCCTTTGAAACAAATTCTTCTTGGGGGAGAGCTGTTATTCTTTGAACACCTCTGTTTCCATTGCCAATCATTGTTGCCTAGGATGGATGCACTGAATTGGGTAGGTAGTAGAATATGGAACAGTTAAGAATAACTGACTTCCTATTATTCCTACCATTCCTAGCTCAAGTTTTTTTTTAAATTCACCATTTGTTTAAACTCTTCAGTATCTAGAAATCTGAGATAATTGCTTTCATCTATTACTTGTAATACATACTAAAAGTAAACTCTTCCGTATTCATTTGTAATATCTTTATGTTCATTTCATTTTTAGCTTTAGAGAAGTTCATTTCAACTTCTCTCACTGTGTCTTCCAGCTGCATTTACTTTTCTATGTTAAAGAACAACTTTCAGAGTCTCTTCTAGTACACATTTCTCCATATCACAGGCTGTCAATGAGTCTTCTTCAATCCGTTTGTCACATTTTTCTTCATGTAATCTGGCTTCTCTTCATTATGTATTCAGCAAACAATTTGAATTAACTATGCTGAAATGTTAGAACCGTGATGGATACTACTTAGTATCCCCGTGTTCTGTTGAAACAACTGCTTATTAGTCTATGTATAAGTTCCACAGAAGCACAATAAATTGTTCTAAAATTTCCATTATTTGCAGTGCTGTCCATAGATTGTTGTGTTCCATGCTGTGGAATACCTTTTAATTGTCTATAAAATAATGAATAAACTTCTTTTTAGTGTTCTGTTTTCAGACAAGAGATATCTGATGTCAGCAGTAGTAACCCTTGGTCCACCACCTCTTCTGAATTCAGCATGACTTTTTGGCAGACAACTGCTCACGTACAGCTCTAACTGTTGTTAAACTCTGTTTAACATAATTTTAATTGAATTTATTACTAGTGTTAGTTTTCCATAAGTTTAAATTCTGTTTGGTTACCTTTATTTGAGATGGACACATATCTACATCTTTGAGAGTTTTTTGTCAGTTAAGACCAACATAGGCATGTTAGTGCTTTCTGTGCTTCTTAAGTTTGCTAAACTTCAGTTGCTATTTCATCAGTTCCTGGATCTTGGTGGTTTTTTTAAATTTAATTTAATTTAATTTTATTTTTTTAACAATTTATTGGGGCTGATACAATTCTTTTTACAGTTCATACATATACATACATCAATTGTATAAAGCACATCTGTACAGTCTTTGTCCTAATCATTTTTTTTCTCTTTTCTTCTTTTACATTTTGTTAGGGACTCAAACAACTCTTACCACAATCCATACATACACATACATCAATTGTATAAAGCACATCCATACATTCCCTGCCCCAATCATTCTCAAGGGATTTGCTCTCCACTTAAGCTCCTTGCATCAGGTCCTCTTTCCCCCCCCCCCTCCCCTTTCCCCCCTCCCTCATATGTCCTTGGTAATTTATACCTCGTTATTTTGTCATATCTTGCCCTACCCGGGGTCTCCCTTCCCCCCTTCTCTGCTGTCCCTCTCCCAGGGAAGAGGTCACATGTGGATCCTTGTAATCAGTTCCCCCTTTCGAACCCACTCACCCACCACTCTCCCAGCATCGTCCCTCACACCCTTGGTCCTGAAGGTATCATCCACCCTGGATTCCCTGTACCTCCAACCCTCATATGTACCAGTGTACAGCCTCTGTCCTATCCAGCCCTGCAAGGTAGAATTCGGATCATGGTAGTTGGGGGGAGGAAGCATCCAGGATCTGGGGGAAAGCTGTGTTCTTCATCGATACTACCTCACACCCTAATTAACCCATCTCCTCTCCTAAGCCCCTCTATGAGGGGATCTCCATTGGCCGACACTTGGGCCTTGGGTCTCCACTCTGCACTTCCCCCTTCATTTAATATAATATATATATACACATACATATATACATATACACATATATACACATACATACACCCACTTATATCTTTTTTTTTTGCATGATGCCTTATATCTGGTCCCTTGGGCACCTCGTGATCACACTGGCCGGTGTGCTTCTTCCATGTGGGCTTATTTGCTTCTGAGCTAGATGGCCGCTTGTTCACCTTCAAACCTTTAAGAACCCAGACACTATCTCTTTTGATAGCCGGGCACCATCAGGTTTCTTCACCACATTTGCTTGTGCACCCATTTGTCTTCAGCGATCCTATCATGGAGGTGTGCAGTCAATGATATGATTTTTTGTTCTTTGATGCCTGGTAACTGATCCCTTTGGGACCACTCGATCACACAGGCTGGTGTGTTCTTCCATGTGGACTTTGTTGCTTCTGAGCTAGATGGCCGCTTGTTTATCTTCAAGCCTTTAAGACCCCAGTCACTATCTCTTTTGATAGCCGGGCACCATCAGCTTTCTTCACCACATTTACTTGTTCACCCATTTTGGCTCCAGCTGTTGTGTCGGGAGAGTGAGCATCATGGAGTTCCAATTTATTAAAAGAAGGTATTCATGCATAGAGGGAGTGTTTGAGTAGAGGCCCAAGGTCCTTCCGCCACCTTAATACTTGACCTATAAATATAGACACAAAGATCTATTTCCCCAACCTCCTATATATATTTGCATGTACATGTCTTTGTCTAGACCTCCATGAATGCCCTTTGACTCCTAGCTCTTTCCTCCATCTCCCTTGACCTTCCTCCTGCCCTACTACCATGCTTCATCGCCACCTGAGCTAGAGTATACCTCTTCTCTAAGCAACCTTACCCTTGATCATTTCCCACCAGGCCTGCCACTCCCCCTTCTCTACCATTTGGGGTCCCATGTTTTTCCCTTGTCCCTGGGTTTGTTAACACCACTTCCTTACCCCCACTACCCCCCCCACCCCAAGTCCCCCCGGAACTGTCGGTCCCATTGTTTTTCATCCAGATAGTTCATCCAGCCTGTCCTATTCAGACAGACCTGTGGAGTCACTAACATGCACAAAAACTAGACAGAGGAACACAAAGCAACAGTATACAACCAGACAACAAAACAACCAAAACAAACCACTGAAAAAGAACAGAACAAAACAGTTCACAAGAGAAAAGCTTGTAGTTAGTTCAGGGATCTTTGCTGGCCCTTAGGAGCGTTTTCCAGTCCAGGCTGTTGGGGCACCACGCCCTGGCCCCAAAGTCCACTTTCAGCATTCCCTGGGGACCTTGCCCCTCCATTCCCTTGCTGTTCCGCTGCACTCCCCCAGTGGTTTGCCTGGGTGTGGTGGGATCAGGTCAGGTGCAATTCCCACACTGTGTCTCCGTTGCTGTCCCCTGTATCGCCCTTAGTCACTGAGGGGCATCATGTCTCATAGTAGGGCCAGCCATGTTGTTCTCTCTGTGGACTGGGTGCTCTACTCAGGAACATCATCATCACGGCCTGGTGGGCCAGGCTGTGGTCCACTCTCTCCTCCTGCCCCTTCATCTGCTCCCGTGTGCTCTGATCAAATATGTCCATCTCCCATAGCTGCAGAGTCAATGTCGTCCTTTGGAACAAATTCTTTTCGGGGGAGGGGCAGGAATCCACTTAATTTATGGTGCTGGGGCCAGCCTCCCAGACCTCTCCACCGGTTCCCTCCTCCACGCCGGGATATTGCATTCACACCTTGCGACACTGGGTTGAAGTCTGGTCCCACTTTCCCTGTGGGGATATAAACCATACCCCCCCCCCCTTTGGGTGGATTAATGCCCCATTTCTGTCATGCTCATTGTACTTACCTCAGGGGACTCATGTTGTACCTGTCCCTTTGGGTCTGGCTTACCTCGCTTAACATAATTCCTTCCAGCTCTTCCCATGAAATAACGTGTTTCATGTGCTCATCGGTGCTTTTTAGTGCTGCATAATACACCATTGTGTGTATGTGCCAAAGTTTGCTAATCCACTAGTCTATCGATGGAAACTTAGGCTGTTTCCAAGTCTTTGCTATTGTGAATTGTGCCGCAATAAACATTGGAGCGCATATGACTGGTCGTGTTTTATTTGCTGCTTCAAACGGGTATATGCCCAGTAGAGGGATGGCTGGGTCGAAATGTAGATCAATTTCCATTTTCTTTAGGTATCGCCAGATTGCTTTCCACAGTGTCTGTACAAATCTGCACGACCACCAGCAGTGGAGGAGGGTTCCTACTTCACCACAGCCCCTCCAACACTTGTTGCTCTCTGATTTACTGATCTGGGCTAGCCTCAGGGGTGTTAGGTGGTATCTCATTGTTGTTTTGATTTGCATTTCTCTTATGGCAAGGGACTTCGAGCACTTTCTCATATATTTATTGGCCATATTGATCTCCTCTCTAGTGAAAGTTCTTCTCATTTCTTTTGCCCACTTCCTTAGGGGGTTAACTGTTTTCCTCTTTTTGCAGGTCATGATGGTGTTGTAGATTTTAGTAATGAGCCCTTTGTCTGACGTGTCATTACTAAAAATCCTCTCCCAGTCTGTGGGTTGCCTTGTCACCCTCTTGGCAAAGTCTTTCGAGGTGCACAGGTGTTTTATTCTTTTTAGATCCCATTTGTCGATTTCCAGATCACCTGTGTGTGTCCCCTTCCCTGTTGCAGTGAGCCTATGTGCTCCCTGGGCCAGTGCTCTGAGATTAGTCCCGATTCCCTCCTTAATGGTCCTGATGGTTTGGGGTTTGACTTCTAGATCTGTGATCCACCTTGAGTGTATTCTTTGCATGGGGTGAGGTAGACGTCTTGTTTCAACTTTCTACATGTGGATATCCATTGTTTTCCAGCACCACTTATTAAAGAGGGCATCTGCTTCCCACTTGACGTTTTTGGGACCCTTGTCGAAGATCAGTTGTCTATATGCTGATGATTTTACTCCTGGGCTTTCTATTCTTTTCCACTGGTCTGAGTGTCTATCATTGTGCCAGTACCATGCTGTTTTGACCACTGTAGCTGTGTAGTAGGCATTGAAATCAGGTAGGGCGAGTCCTCCAATTGTGTCCTTCTTCTTGAGGAGTTCTCTGCTAATTCTGGGTTTCTTCCCTCTCCATATGAAGTTGGTGGTCAGTTTTTCCAATTCTTTGAAGAAGGTTGATGGTAATTGGATTGGTATAGCATTGAACTTGTAGAGTGCTTTAGGAAGAACTATCATCTTTACTATGTTCAGCCTACCTAACCATGAGCAGGGGAGGGTCATCCATTTTTGAAGATCACTTTTGGTTTCCTGTAATAGGGTTTTATAATTATGCTTATAAAGGTCTTTAGTATTTTTTGTTAAATATATTCCTAGGTATTTCAGTTTGTTCTTGGCTACTGTGAAGGGTACTTCCCTCTTAATCGCCTCTTCCATGGCCCTGTCCGATGTGTATAGAAACCCTACCGACTTCTGTTTATTGATCTTGTATCCTGCTGCTCTTCCGTATTCCTCTATTGCTGTAAGTATTCCAACTGTGGAGTTTTGGGGGTCTTCAATGTATAGGATCATGTCATCTGCAAATAACGATAGTTTCACCTCCTCCTCTCCCAACTGGATCCCTTTGATGTCCTTCCGCTGTCTTATGTTGTTAGCCAGAACCTCCAAAACGATATTGAATAGAAGAGGGGACAGGGGGCATCCTTGTCTTGTACCCTTTTTCAGTGGTATTGTTCTTGTCTTTTCTCCATTGACTATGATGTTGGCTGTTGGTCTTTCATAGATAGCTTGTATGAGCTTGAGGAACTTACCTTCCAATCCTATCTTCATGAGTGTTTTGATTAGGAATGGATGCTGGATGTTGTCAAATGCTTTTTGTGCATCTATGGATATTATCATATGGTTTTTATCCTTTTTCTTCTCGATGTGGTGTACGATATTGATGGATTTTCGGATGTTAAACCGTCCCTGCATCGCTGGGATGAATCCTACTTGGTGGTGGTGAATGATATGTTTGATGTTCCTTTGTATTCTATTGGCCAATATTTTGTTAAGGATTTTTGCATCTATGTTCATTAGAGATATTGGTCTATAATTCTCTACACCTGTGGGGTCTTTTCCCTGTTTGGGTATCAAAGTAATGCTGGCTTCGTAAAATGAGTTTGGGAGCTTGCCGTTCTTTTCTATGTTCTGGAATACTTTGTGGAGGATCGGTGTCAGCTCTTCCCTGAATGTTTGGTAAAATTCTGCTGTGTAGCCATCTGGCCCTGGGGCCTTTTTCCTTGGTAGGTTTTTGATGACACTCTCTATTTCTTCATTCGCTATGGGTTTGTTGAGGTTCTTGATCTCTGTCTCAGATAATCTAGGGATAGATTGTTTTTCTAAGTATTTATCCATGTCTTCCAGGTTTCTGAATTCATTAGAATACAAACCTTCATAGTACTTTGTGATTATCCTTTTTATCTCATTGGGGTCTGTTGTTATTGCCCCCGATTCATCCCTCATCCTGGCTATTGATGATTATTCCTTTCTATCTTTGATAAGCTTTGCCAGAGGAGTGTCAATTTTATTAATTCGTTCATAAAACCAGCTTCTAGTTGCGTTAATCCTTTGCATTGTTCTTTTGTCTTCCCACTGGTTTAACTCCGCCCTGATTTTTATTATTTCTTTTCTCTTGCTATTGGAGTGGTAGTTCTATTGACTCCGTTCTAGTTGTTGGAGGTTTTGTGTTAACATATCTGTCATACGCCTTTCTTCTTTTTTCATGTATGCATTCAGTGATATCAAGCTACCTCTGATAACTGCCTTTGCAGTGTCTCATAAGTTTTGATATGTTGTATGCTCGTTCTCATTAGTTTCTAGAAATTTCCTGATATCCTCTCTGATCTGGACCTTAACCCATTCATGTCGCAGGAGATCGTTGTTTATTCTCCAATTGGTGGCCCTTGCTTTTCTGGGTGCCCTCCTATTAATCTCCAGCTTTATGGCATGGTGGTCTGAGAAAGACGTCTGGATAATATCTATGTGTTTGAATTTACTCAGGCTGGCCTTGTGCCCCAGCATGTGATCTATTCTTGAGAAAGATCCGTGTGGATTGGAGAAGAATGTGAAACCTTTGGCTCTTGGATGAAAGGCTCTATAGATGTCTATCAGGCCCTGTTGCCTAATTACATTGTTTAGCTCTCTGGCCTCTTTGTTGAGCTTCTTTCCCTGTGACCTGTCTTTCTCTGATAGTGGAGTGTTGAAGTCCCCCACTATTATTGTTGTTTCCGTGATTTCTTCTGTCATTTTTTTAATAGTTTGTTTGACTAAGTTTGCCGCACCATTATTAGGTGCGTAAATATTCAGTATGCTTATTGCTTCCTGGTTTACTGAGCCTTTGAGCATTATGTAATGTCCCTCTTTGTCTCTTTTTATGTTTTGGATCTTGAGATTTTGTCGGAGATTAAGATAGCCACTCCTGCCTTCTTGGAGTTACCATTTGCTTGGTAAACTTTCTGCCAGCCCTTTATTCTCAGCATATGCTTGTCTGCTTGCTTAAGGTGTGTCTCTTGCAGGCAGCAGATTGATGGGTTATGTTTTCTAATCCAATCCTCCAGCCTCTTTCTTTTAACATATGAATTGAGCCCATTTGTATTCAAAGTGATTATTACAATCTCTGGCTTCATGGTTGCCATATTCTGGTTTGTGTTTTGGGTCTTTGCCTATCTTCCTTCATATCAGTGTACTGCGTTTGATTGGAGGGTTTCTATCCTGTCCTCTTTTCCATCTGAGACCGTGTTGTCCTGGTAAGTGTTGCTGGCATGTTGACTTCTAGATGGAGATGGGCTATATGGTGGTCTTCTGGTGGTTCTAGTTGGAGCTTGATCTTCTGGCCATAGTGAGTCAGCCAGTATGTTCTGCAGGGTCGGGTGACTTGCAGTATATTTTTTGAGTTCTTCCTTGTCCTGGAAGACCCTTATCTTACCCTCTATCTTAATGGATAACTTGGCAGGGTATAGGATTCTGGGGGAGGCATTTTTATCTTTCAGGTTTTGGAAGATGTTGCTCCATTCTCTCCTCCTCTTCATGGTTTCTGCTGATAAGTCTGAGCATATTCTTACCTGCGCTCCTTTGTATGTGACTGTCTTCCTTTCTCTTGATGCTCGTAAAATTTTCTCTTTTTCCTCTAAGTTGGATAATTTTACAGTTATATGCCTTGGCGTGTTCTTCTTGGTGTTTAGCTTAGTCGGCGTCCTCTCTGCTTTCTGTATGAGAGTCGGATTCTCCTTTGTTAGGTTGGGGAAATTTTCTTCCAGGAATTCCTTTGCTATCTTGGCGGTCGATTTGTGTGTTATGTTGTCTTCCGGTAGACCGATTATTCGAATATTATTCCTCTTCATAGCATCTGTCATTGATCTCAGGCTGTCTTCTGTTTCTTTAATTTTCCTATCTGATTGTTTTTCTCGCTTGCTTCGTTTGGTTTGAGCGTCCTCGAGTTCACTGATACGGTTCTCAGCCTCCTCAAGCCTAGATATAGCTTCTGTGACCTTTTGTGTGGCCTCTGCTACCTCCTCTGTTAGTTTCTGCAGTTCCTTTTGGTGGATAGTATTCATCCCCTCTATTGTGGACTTCATCCCCTCTATTGTGCATTTCATCCCTTCTATCGTTGCATCCTTATTTTGGTTTGCTTCTCTTAGCTCCTGTATTACTGCAAGCAGAGTTCTGAAGATTTCCTTTTGTGGCTGATCTATATCTGTTTCTTCTATGAGTGACGTTAGGTCTGTTAAAGTGCCTCGTTTCTCTGATTTTTTTGTTGGGAGTGATGTGGTCTGTTGATTTTTCCTTGATCCTTTCATAGGCCCCATGCTTCTGGGAGATAGGAGTAACCTTATTGTGTGGAGGCTCAGGCCACTGTGCCGTCTCCTGGGGTGGCTGGGGCGGGCTGCGGCAGGCTTAGGGCTGGCACTGGGGACCCAACAGGGCCCCAGGTGGTGAGAGCTGGCTGGAGCTCACTGACGGCTCCTCAGGGACTGCAAAGCCGAGACCCAGGCTCCACTGCAGGTGGAATGTTTGATCTGCCCGGGCTGTGAGCGGGCGCGGGGAGGCCCCTTGGATAGCTGCGCAGGCAGCTGCGGGACACTGCAGGGAACAATGGTGTTCGCTCTCCGCCCTTTTGGCGCGAAACCGCAGGGGGTAATGGCGCCGGCAACGGAGGCTTGGTGCGAAACCGCAGGGGGCAATGGCGCCCTTCCTCTGCTCAGAGTCGCGGCCGCCGGGGTCCCCGCAGCACCCTGGGGAGGGCACCTACTCTTGTGCCTTGCGCAGGTAGGGGCCCTTGGTGGGCAGACTCAGCAGTGCGGGGCCCGGCGCTCTGCGGAAGCTCAGGGTCAGGGACAGGCGCGGGTTGGGCTATGGCTCCTGTTGGCGGGAAGTGCTCAGCGCAGTGTCCCCGCCAGGAGTGGAGCTGGCGCTAGGCTGCCAGGGGCTGGCGGGGGCGGGCGGGGGTGGGAGGCCGGCGCACGGAGGGCAGGTGGAGAGGTCTGCGGCAGCGGTGCGGGTGGATGGTCCCCCGTGGGGGTCGCCAGACAACCCGTGGTCCGCTCCCCTGAGCTTGGATGAATGGATGGAGGGACGTGGGCCCGAGGGCAGATCGCTGCCCTGCGGGGAGAGGGGAACTGCGGGAGAGGAAAGCTTCTCTCCCAGTGGGGATCTGCGAGTGGGGAGTGAGACTCTGGAGTAGGGGAGCGTGACCTGCTGCGCCTGTCTAGGCAGGGCAAGCAAGCGGCTCTGGGCTGGCGTTCGGTTTGGGGATGGAGCCTCGGCCGGTCGCCAGCGAGCTCACGGCAGCTTAGTGGCCAGAGATGTCCCACTAGTCCGGTCCTCTTTCACCTAGACCCCTGCTCCGGACAAATACGTGGGGTAGGACTGGGGAGCTGTCCCAGGGGGATATTTCACTCACCAGACTTACTATTCAGCTACCTGGTCGCCAATCCCGCTTTGTTTGGAGGAGCTCTCAGAGTATGCCGGTGTCCCTGTCGGCCATCTTCCCTGATTCCCCCGGTGTTTTTTTTTTTTAACAGTGCTTTAAATGCAGTTTGGATTTCTCCAGTACTATCATATGTTGTTTATCTTTAGTACTAAAATATACTTGATCATATGCTACCTCTTAAAATAGTTGACTATTGACCATTTTTTGTTTTGTGAATACAGTGACTCTGTATTCTGTTTTTTTTTTTTAATGTTTCCTGTACCATTCAAATTTGCCCACAGAAATTCATTATTTTAACCTGAGGCTTAATTTTTGTCCCTTCAGTTATTTCAGCTTGAGATATGCTTAGTGTATTCTCTTTTAATTTTCTAACTTTAGATATTTGTATGCTTCAGCATATACTTTTTTTAGAATTCCTTTGAAAATTTTAACTCTTACTGTTTTCTTTCCTTTTTTTGCCCTTTTGCTTCAACTATGATGTTTTTGATGTAATTCCACCCACTCACCTGGTCAGTTATATTCTTGAGATAGTCTCTTACATCAGATGAAATTTACTCAATGTTACATTTTGACTTTTGCTAAAGTGTTTTAATTTCCTTCAGTGTGAACCTGGGCTTTTATGTAACCAGATGTTGGTTTGTTTAGTTCTTCCCTTATTTTGGCTGATGATATTGAGCTGCTCCATCATCCCTTTTCACATGTACAGTTAGTTTGATTCCTGCACAGTTCATCAGTTGAAGTTCACATTTGTAAACTCTGGTTTATGTTGTTGAAAAGAGTTATTTGGAGTGAGTAAGCCATTTATCTGCAAAATTCAGTTCTGTGTTTACCATTATTTCTATCATCAAGGCCATCTTTTCCAAATCCTTTCTGTCCCAAATTTTGCAGTCAAATCACCAGTAATTATCAAAAGCATATTCATTACACATCTAATAAAGTTTATACTGCAGAATTTGGCTTCTATAACTTCATTACCTTTGGCTTTCATGTTTGGTACAACTCTAAATAACTGGTATTCCTTTATTATGCTTCAAGATCCTGCAGTGTTCCTTTTGCCATTTCTTTTTTTTTAGTTTTTCAACTTTTGTGAATTCAGTAAGGGTTTCTATTTTAGACCACCATTTTGATATTCAACAATTTATCAAACCTCTCCAAAGCTTTCTTTGTTTCTCTTTGCTTCTCTTCCTCTTCTGGAATTATCTTCTCCTTCATCATAGCTAAATATTTCCCTGCTTATCCTAGATTATTGCTTTTATTCTCTATATTTTTCATCCCACGCATTGACATCAGAGTCTGTTCTTTTTAGTGTGAACAGCCTTCATCTTGATTTTTTTAATATAAGAATGGTCTCATATAATATTTTTCTCTTTATGTGTGACCAACCTCAATCAGCAAAATGTCCTCAAAGTCTATGTCATGAAGTACTTCAGTTTCATTATTTTTACGTAATGATATAGCTTAAGTTTATTGTGCCAACCTGGCCAATAAACACATGTGGGGTTAATTAAAGGGTGGAGAGATAAATGGCTCATTGAACCTTGCCTTTCTAGTTCTCCGGTCTCTTGCTTTGTGACGGTCTAACCAGGGTGCAGCTGACTTACCCAATTCAGGCAAGGCTCACTTTCTGCAAGACATGCCCAAGGAGAAGCCACCTGGACCTACCCCAGTGCAGCCCTAGGTGCTGTAGCAGTCGTGTGGAGACCCATGCCAGTGATGAGATGCTTACATGTTCACTGACTTGGCTTTCCTCCTGCAGTTGGCATCATTGCATGTGTTTTGTTAAGATGGAGGAGGACTTTGTGGATTGGTATTGGACATATAGGTTACTGTTGGATTTGTGGGCTTCGGCAGCACTGGCTTGGGATATTGTCTTGATGTGCACTTAACCTTTATATACAACTTACTTATACATGAGTTTCTGTGTATTTCGTTCTCTAATGTACCCAGACTAATACACACATCATTCAATTTACATACCTACCAAAGTTTATACTTTTTTTCCATTGTAATGATGGGCTGATAGGGGTTATTTCCATCTTACTTTTAAAAATGATGCTGCTGTGAACACAGGTGTTGCTCAGTCCCTTTTCAATTTGTAGTTTGTGGCACAATAAACAAGGTTATTGACCAAACCACAATGACCAACTAGTTTATTTAAGCTTGATATGGTATAAAACTGTAGACCTTATCTATTTTCTTTCATTTTTGATGGTTTCTAATTTTCCAAGTTAATATTTTGATCAGTAATTATGTTCTGAATCACTGCTATCCTTAGAGGGTTTAGTGAATAATTCTTCTGAAGTGGACAGGCTATTTGGTCTGTTCTCAGTGTCGAAGCTCTGCATAAACCTGTTTTAACTTCGTGTGACCCTGCTGGTATTTGAGATACTAGTGAAATAGCTTTTGGTATCATCACAGCAACACCCAGACCACCACAGTAGAAGCAACTGACAGACAAGTGGTAGAATGCTCCTTCGAGGTAAGTATGGTGAGACTTTGTCTTGCACACTTTGCACATAGTAATAGGAGAGACCAGTACCTGGAGAAAGATAAAATGGTTGGTAAATCAGAGGGCATATGAGAAAGGGAAGTCTCTTGAAGAGATGGATTGACATGACCTAGTAGCTGCAGTGGTGAGCACAAACATAAGACAGTTGTGAAGATAATAGCATCGGGTTTTGTGGGTTTTTTTTCCATTTGTCTTTTTAAAATACCATTTAAAATAATTTAATTATAATTATTAATACTTATTTCATCGCTTTGTTATTTATTCTGCAGCTTTAAGCTTAGAATTGTACCTCTTGTTCCTTGAATTATAAAGCTAGCTTGCTGATTTAAAATTTATTTTTTAAATTATTATTATTTTTTTTAACCTTTTATTAGGGACTCATACAACTCTTATAACAATCCATACATGTACATACATCAAGTGTATAAAGCACATCTATACATTCTTTGCCCTAAGTTTCTTTTTTAATGCAAGACTATTAAAATTTTCTGCATAAGTTTTCATTTTCATTTATATTAAAATATTTTAATTTTGAATTGGTGAAGTATTGGGGGAAGGAGGGCCCCCCCACAAATCATCATTTGTCTGGTAGGTTCAATTGTATGGTGATAATAAGTAAAGATTGTAGTGAAGTCATAGAGCACATGAGAGATAGAAGAGAGATTGAAATGATGGGAGTCAGACACATTTCATGGTAGCAAGCTCACCTCAGCCCTGCTTGGTGCCCCACATGGAGAGAGCTCGAGAGCAGGAGAGCTCAACTTTATTGCTAAGGGTTATAACCACTTAGGGGGATGTGATTACAGGTAACCACACATCACAGGAAGAGAAAGTACAATAGGCATACACACCATAGGAAGGCGATGTATGATAGGCATAAGTGTGACAGGAAGGGGATGAGCTAGGGATATGCACAGAGGAATGGGAGGGACTAGAGTTGTACATGTAACAAGATGGGCAGACCCTAGACTCATGATGGTGACCTAACCTTGGTCACCCTTGGGTGGGCTTTACCTCTCAGGGGTCTCCTATAAGGAAATAGTCAACTACTATCCTTATCAGTAGGGAGTGAATCCTACTTGTTGTGGGATAAACAGTGATGACCTCTTGTTCTAGATGGCTGACAACTTGGGAGAAATCTTTGTTTCCCACAGTGAAGGTATAAGTGTAGATAAATTTTCTGTTCAACAATTCATACACCTTTGTCTTCTGTCATAAATTTCAATTCCGTTTGAAGTATACCCCACTCCCACCTGAATAATGTTTCTATTCAGATTCCTTTTCTAACTACTCTAGGATAAAAGCTGCCTTTTTGCTTAAATACAGTATATATTCTAAGGCGTACATCCATAGTTTTACTTTCAGGTAAGGAAGTCTAATGAATCAGGGGATCTTTGTCCACTGAAGAATATGCAGAAATGATACTTAGATTATAAAAGGCCTGGGCAAATTTATTCTTGTTTTCAGAGTGAAGGGAGTGATGATTACTCCTTAGAAATAGGCTGCCTTTCGTAGCAGATGTAAGGAAGGATTAAAAACAAACAGATAAACAAATTTTATTGTAAATTTGATGAGGCATTTCAGATAGATGGCCATTTTAAAATCCAGCAACATATCAACCATCCTAATGACTTGTCCTGTTTTCTTACCCCCATCTCACACTTGTTGAATATTATTCCCTCTTCACCCAAGTTAATACATGTCTTTCCTCTTTTCTCTACCTCCCACCATGTGTAACCATAAAAGTCTATATATTTTAGTGTGAAAGGCTTTTTTATTGCTTTTTATACAGTGGTCTCATAAAATACAAGTTAAGGTTGACTAATTTCACTCAGCATAATGGCCCCTAAGACCATCTATGTGAAGGAATGTTTCATATTCCACTTTGTGTACGTACCAAAGTTTATTATCCATTCTTATACTGATGAGCAATTGTTTTCGTTTTATTGCTGCCCTGAGTACTACTTCTGTGAATACAGGTATCCATAAATCTGTTTGTGGTATGTTTCTTAATTCTTTAGAGTATGTACCAAGTAGAGTTACCACTCGTTTGTCAGTTTGTTGTACTGTGGTGACTTGTGTGTTGTTGTGGTGCTGAAAGTTTTGTCAGTGGTACTTAATATACCAGCAGGGTCGTTCAGAGTGAACAGGTTTCAAGGGAGTTTCGGGACAAAGAACAGATTACTAGAGAGAATTGGCTTTCCACGCTGGAGGAAATAGTCACTGAAAACCTTAGGCATAGCATGGAACTTTTTCAGATACAAAACACTTAATGTATGAGGCTGAACATTGTCAGACCTAGTGCCAGAAGGTGTGCCCCTCAGTTCAGAAGGCATCCAAAATAAATTAGAGTCTACCATGGTGATGTGAATGGAATGAAGCCTGTGGATGAAAGCCTTTTGGCATCTTCATTTGTCAATGAGGCATAACTCAAAAAGAGAATAATACATCACTACAAACATCTATGAATAATTAGAACTTGAACTGTATACAGTATTAAAGGAAAATTGGAAGCCATAAAAAATTAAAAGAAATTGCTTAAAGATCAATATTCTGGGGTTAGTGAACTGACCATTTTGAATGAGAAAATCATATTGTTTGCCAATCACAAGGATATATTCAGGAGGAATTGGCTTGCATATAGTGTCAAAAGGACATTTTAAAATCTATCTTGAAGTACAATACATACAATAAACATACAATACAGATGCACTGATAATTTTTGACAATTGGGATGTAAAAGTTGGAAATAGAAAGGGTCAGTAGTTGGAAAAAATGATCTTGAGGCTAGAAATGAACCTAGAAATTGCATGGTAGAATTTTGGAAACCAACATCTTGTTCACAACAGCACAGATGGTGACTATAAACATGGAGTCTCCAGGTGGAATACACAGAAATTGAATTGCTTTGATTTTGTGGAAAGAGACAAAGAAATTCATTATTAGAAGCTAAAATCATACCAGGGACTGACTCTGGAACAGGTAATCAATTGCTCATAGGTAAGTTCAGAATAAAGTTGAAGGAAAAAGTCCATGACAATCAAAATATGGTCTTGTCTCTGTCCCATTCGAATTTTGAAAACATCACATGAACACTTTTGACATATTGAACAAGAATGACATAAAACCAGAGTGCTGTGGTGTGACGTAAAGAGCATTACAGATGAAAAGAGCAAAAGTTCGTTAAAAAGATAGGAAAGAAAAGATTAAACTGGATGTCAGGAGAGACTGGAACCTGCTCTTAATCAAAGGGTAGCTAAAGAAAATGGAGGAAAGAGTGAAATAGAAGAGCTGAATAGAAAATTTCAAAGGGCAGCTCAAGAAGACAATGCATCAAATGTGCAAGGATTTAGAGTTAGAAAATTAAAAGGGAAGAACATGCTCCGTAAATCTATAAGTGAAAGACCTAAAAAAATCAAGTCGAGTTAAATATTGAAATATTATATAGGAAAACCATTGAATGATTCAGAAAATATCCAAAGGAGATAGGAAGAATACAGTTATTGGACCAAAAGAAGTAGTTGACATTCCATCATTTCAGGTGGTAGCCTATGAATATTAATCAAGGGTTCTGAAGGAAGTAAATTCAAGCCACACTGAATGCATTAGCCAAACAAACTTCAAATGAGGGAATATCAAATGAAATATGACAACAAACTGATGAAGGAAAGACAGCTAGAGATCCCTATTTGTACTGATTTCCAAAAAAGGTGATCCAACTGTATGCTGAAACTATAGAACAATATCATTGATATTGAAAGTAAGTAAAATTTTGCCAAGGGTCACCCAACAACAGTTGCAGCAATATGTTGACATGTAGCTGCCAGAGGCTCTGACCAGATTCAGAAGAGAACTTGGAACACAGGATATCAATGCTTATGTGAGGTGGATCTTGGCTGACGGCAGAGAACACCAGAAAACAATACCTGTATTTTATTGACGATGCCAAAGGATTTGACTGTGTGCATCATAACAAACTATGGATTTCTTTGAGAATGGGAATTCTATAACTCTTCAGTGTTTTCCTGTGAAATTTGTACATGGATCAAGAGACAGTTGCATGAAATGTATATGGGTACAGTGCAAAATGAAGAATGGTATGTGACAGGGTTGTATCCCCTCACCAGATTTATTCAGTATATATGTTGAGTAAAAAATAAGAGAAGCTGGATTATATGAAGAAAATGTGGCATAAGGATTGGAGGAAGACATATTAGTAATCAATTATACAAATGACACAACCTTGCTTGTTGAAAGTGAGAATTCAAAGCACTCGCCGATGAAGATCACAGATTGCAGCCTTCAATACTGATTACAACTCAATGTAAAGAAGACCCAAACCCTCACAATTGAACTTATAGGTAACATGATGATACATGGTGAAAAGTTTGAAGCTGTCAATAATTTTTTAATGTTTGGGCCTACAACCAATGCTCATGAAAGCAACAGTAGATTAAAAGATGTGCTGCGAGAGGACCACATAGCTGGCCCTGCTATGAGACATGATGTCCCTCACTGACCCATGGCCCTGTAGGGGACAGCACTGTAGACACTGTGTGGTAATTGAGCTCGACCTGATCCCACCACACCTAGGCAAAGCATTGGGGGAGTGCAGCAGAACAGCAAGGGAATGGAGCAGCAAGGTACCCAGGGAATGCTGAAAGTGGACCTTGGAACCAGGACATGGTGCCCCAACAGACTGGACTGGAAAACACTCCTAAAGGCCAACAAACGATCCTTGAACTAACTACAAGCTTTTCTTTCTGGTGTGTTTTGTTTTGTTCTTTGTCAGTGGTTTGTTGTTGTTTCGTTGTATACTGTTGCTTTTGTTTTCCTCTGCCTTGTTTTTGTGCATGTTATTATCTCCACAGGTCTCTCCAAATACGTTAGGCTGGATGAACTATCTGGAGGAAAAACAATGTTACTGACAGTTCTGGGGGAACTTGGGATAGGGGGAGGTGGGGTTAAGGACGTGGTGTTAACAAACCCAGGGACAAGGGAACAACAAGTGATCTAAATTGGTGGTGAGGTGGGAGTGGCAGGCCTGGTAGGGAATGATCAAGGGTAAGGTAACGAAGAGGTATAGCTGAAACCCAGGTGGGGACGGACCATGATAGTGAGACAGGAAGAAAGTCAAAGGAAATAGAGGAAAGAGCTAGGAGGCAAAGGGCATTTATAGAGGTCTAGACAAAGACATGCACATGCAAATATATATATATGAGGATGGGGAAATAGATCTATGTGACTATATAGGATTAGTATTAAGATGGCGGAAGGATCTTGGGCCTCTATTCGAGCACTCCCTCAATCCATGAATACTTCCTTCTATTAAACTGACATTCTATGATGCTCACCCTCCCGACACAATTGCTGAAGCCAAAGAGGGTGAACATCAAATGTTGTGAAGAAAGCTGATGGTGCCGGCTATCAAAAGAGATAGCATCTGGGGTTTTAAAGGCTTGAAGGTAAACAAATGGCCATCTAGTTCAGAAGCAACAAAGCCCACATGGAAGAACACACCAGCCTGTGTGGTTCTGAAGGGATCAGTTATCAGGCATCAAAGAACAAAAAAATCATATCATTGAGTGCACCGCTCTATGATACGATCACCAAGGGCAAATGGGTGCATAAGCAAATGTGGAGAAGAAAGCTGATGGTGCCCAGCTATCAAAAGAGATGCAACAAAGTCCACATGGAAGAAGCACACCAGCCTGTGTGATCACGAGATGTCGAAGGGATCAGGTATAAAGGCATCATCAGAAAAAGAAAAAAAATCTTACCATAGTGAATGAAGGGGGAAGTGCAGAGTGGAGACCCAAAGCCCATTTGTTGGCCGCTGGAGATCCCCTCGCAGAGGGGTTTAGGGGAGGAGGTGAGTCAGTCAGGGTACGATGTAGCACCGATAAAGAATACAGCTTTCCTCCAGTTCCTAAATGTTCCCCCACGCCCCCAACTACCATGTTCCGAATTCTATCTTGCAAATCTGAATAGAGCAGAGGATGTACACTGGTGCAGATAGGAGGTGGAGGCACAGGGAATCCAGGGCGGATGATACCTTCAGGACCAGGGGTGTGAGGGGTGATACTGGGAGGGTAAGAGGGTAAGTGGGTTGGAAAGAGGGAACCGATTACAAAGATCTGCATGTGACTTCCTCCCTGGGGGACAGACAACAGGAAAGGGGGTGAAGGGAGATGCCGGACAGAGCAAGATATGACAAAATAATAGTTTATAAATTATTGAGGAATCATAAGGGAGGGGGGAGCAGGGAGGGGGAAAGAGGACTTGATGCAAAGGGCTTAAGTGGAGAGCAAATGCTTTGAAAATGATTAGAGCAATGAATGTACAGATGTGCTTCATACAATTGATGTATGTATGGATTGTGATAAGGGTTGTATGAGTCCCTAATAAAATGTTTAAAAACAAAACAAAGCAAAAAAAAGATGTGCTGCATTCCATAAATCATCTGCCCAAGACCTATGTAGAATGTTGACAAGCAAGGATGTTACTTTGAGGACTAAGGTGTACTTGATAGTTCCTAGTATTTTCCATTACCTTATTATATACATGTGAAAATTGGGTATTGAATGAAGAAGACTGAAGATTGATGCATTTGAATTGTGGTTTTTGAGACAAACATTAAAAGTACCATGCATTTGTAAAGTAGAAACTGGTCTGTCTCAAAAGGCGTGCAGCAGAGTGCTCCTTAGAGGTCGGGATGGTGAGACTTTTGTCTTAACACTTCATAATACTTTGGATATATTTTCAGGAGATACCAGTCCCTGCAGTAGGACATCATATTTGGTAAAGCCTAGGTCAGTGAAGGAGGTAAATGCCCTCAAGAAGAAGGATTAACACCATGGTTCCAACAGTGCGCTTTTGATAGGAACAACTGTAGTTTGGTACTAGCCTGGGCAGTGTTTTGTTTTGTTGTGCAAAAGATCATTATGTGTCTGAACTGACTTGATGGCACCTAACAAGAATATAAGGTCACGGAGTCACAATTGAATCAATGACAAGGAATTTAATACATTATTCATGAAGACCTGGGCTATCATTCAAAAAAGGATGGAATACATTTTGGCAGTGGGATTTTTCTCTTTTGAAATGGGTGTATGCAGTACAAAATAATACAATTCTGGTAATTTCCAGTTCCTTGTCATGAGTTCTAAACATTCTTAAGTTACTTTGCAGAACATGGTCATGTCTCCTGCACACAAATAAAATCAGTTTCTGATTAGCTGTCACTGAAGGATAATAGCCATTTGCTCCTCCATCTTTTTAGGTCAAAAGAGAAACTGAGGAGTATAGTCATTCAACAAGAGTGTCTTTGAACCAATTTATCTGTCCAGATGGGGTTCAGTTAAGCTAGGAGAATTTTTATTCTCATACTGACTCTACCCTGTCTCAGTGTTACTTCGTTATAGAGTTGTCTGTAATTGGCTGGGAATTGATTCATGGGCATGATTTCAGTTTCAGACCTGAAGGGTGACAAGAGCACCACAGACAGGAATTCCACTGCCCCTTTCAGGCCAGTAAACCACTTGCTGCTGTTTTATAAAAATGAATGTGAATAGTGTTCTTCACTTTGCTCCCATGCTGTCTAGACCTTTCAATGTGCTCCCTTCCAGAGTAGCTGTCCATGAACTATTTCTTTGGGTCTTGATGATGTAGATAGATGTTCATGTGGTCCATTAAGACAACTGAATTAAATATTTCCATAAAGGTTCGATTTCCTCTATTATTCTTTGCACTGGATAGGGAAAGACCAATAGTTAGCTCATGAGCTTTTAAGCCCCTACTTCACTACTTACCAAAATAGGATATAGAACATAATCTTTGTGGATTGTGTTTGGTTTCTGGAATTTCTTATAAGTCCTGGTGCTGATTAGTTATTTGTATCTATTTAAAAATCTTTTTTCTTTCAGTGTATGACATTTTCTGTTGTTTCCTTGACATCTTGGTGTTCATTATTAGAGGTGTTAGGGAGGTGGACTGTGTCAGGTTAGTTAACTCTGGTAGGTCGTGCAGTGGAAGAATGGTAAACACTTTAGAAGAAATATTTGGGGCAGAATGTTGGAATGTTAGTGGTAATTTCAGATATCAGTAAGAGGAAGGGTTAGAGAATGAAGAACAAAAAGGAAATTCAAAATGTGAAGAACAGGTAATGTTAATTGGTGGGTTAAACAAAATAAGCTAGACAAAATATTACCTTGTTTTGCAATGACTGAGGAAATGCTAATATTTGAAAAAAAGAGGAGTGTCAGCATTTCGTCTTATGAGGATGAGGGAAACAGAAGAATTAATGTGCAAAAGATATGAAATAAAAGTTTAATGTTAAAGAGGAGACAGAAGTATTAATAATTATAATAGAAAAAATAATACAGAGTAAGAAGCAGACAAGCTATTAGTATATGTTTGTTTGGGGTGTAAACTTTGCCCAGGAGCTTTGTATCTGATGTTTGCAAGAGAGATTTGTTTTCCTGAAGACTGCATAAGGGCTTTGTGTGGATTCTGGACTTGGGCTTGGAGCACACTGGCTGAGGACCTGTCCAGCAGTTATGTTTAGTATTTGTGGGTAGTGGTTCCTCCTGTTCAGTAACTTGGGGTGACTTTATATTATTTGGTGCCCTGGAGTTAAGGGGGTTGGTGGAATGTCAGAATATGAAGAAGTTTCTTTGTGTTATCTTATGGTATGTGTATGTGAATGAGATGAACTTAGTATTCCAAGAGCGAGAGGTTTGAAAGAAAGATTCAGGGATGTTTTGGGACTGGACTCTCATTTTGGTGATGGTCTAGGAGAAAGAGGTGAGGGATAAATGGTCCCCCGGTGGGGGGGGGGCGGAAGTCTGCTGCTGTGAACCACAGTGTGTACTAGATACTAATTGAGCTCATAATTGAGAGATGGAGTATTGCTAACTTGTGGATTGATGATGTACATGGGGGGGGGGAGTTAAAGTGAAAAAAGGTAAATACTACTCTTTCCCCTTAGTTAGACTTAACAGATGGAGAAGAATGAATTATAAGAGTAATGCACAATTTTGTTTTGGCTGAGTGTTCTGTATTTTTTGATTTAGGTTAGTGATCTTAAAGGTATGGGCTTCTGGTAGCTCAGGCCAGAAGAGGCAGGGTTCACTTTTCTGGGATTGGAGGTCACACAGACAGGTGGGTCTAAACTGCCAACTACCCAGCTGGTTTAGGAGGGAGGGGGAAGCAGGTTGTTGCTCTCAGTGGCTTCGGGTGGTCTGTTGGGTTCCTGGCTAGGGAGTGGTTTCATGAGACATCTGGGATTCTATCCAGTAACTCATCAAGAGGAACCCACTGGTCCTTGGGATTAACTTTGTTGGGTGGGGGTGGTGCTCCCCTGGCTTGTGCGGAAAGTAAACTTATTCACTATTTAAGGACACTCCAAGCTGCTCTGTTGTTACTTTCACAAGGTTCAATATGCTGTGTTTTCCTTGGTATTGATAAGGGCTGCATGGGATCAGAAAGGACATCCTCTACTTGGGTAGAAAGCTGAACCTATTTGTATTTACATCTGCCCCAGGCTCGTCAAAACAGATCTCAAGTCTTTGCAGCTCTATTGGTCAGGCGAGTTACAGAGGTCCTGTACTGGGAAAAATTTTGTTAGGCCACGTTGACTAGAGAAACAAACAAATTAATTAACGTTCATGTATTTATTTAAGATCTTTATATCATGGATTAATTGGCTATCAATCCTTGAGCTCTTGTTTATGAGTGCTGTCTTTCAAGCCAGAGGAAGATTTCAGTTCTTCAGGATGCATAATACCCAGATATACACTCTGAAAATTAACCAGATATTTTTCTTCAGAATCAAATATTGGAAATTGCCTCATGAGAGATTTGGGTCATTTCAATCTTTCTCCGATGCAGTCATCCAACTGCAGTGATGTTAACAGGAATGGTGCACATTGCAAGACACGATTATCATTTGAAATTTGTGATTTTTATTTAAGTTTAATTTCTCATACTTAATAATTTTAACATTCACATTAGACTTAATTAGCATGAATGACATTTCTGTTCATTAATTCTTGTGAAGTAAGATCGTAAGTTTATTTAGTAATAATGTGGAAAAGAATTAAAAATAGTTTTAACTTTATTTTTTAATAAGCACTTTTACTTCCCAGAATGCTGAAAACCTATGCTCCTACAATTCATCTGAAAATATATATAAAAAATTGAGGCAACTTTGTGAAGATCATATCAAAGCGCAAATACTTCAATTCAGAGAATATCCTTTTGGAAACGCTTATATTTAAATTTTGCTAACTGTTAATATGTATTTTTAGACTTTAATTATGGCAGCAAGAAAGAGAAGACTTCCTATAAGTTAACTTACATTTTAAAAGCTTTTTCCCCTTGTGCCCTATTTTTGTTCTATTTAGTTGTCAGCAAATGAAATAACATATTGGAGGCAGATTGCCTTATTACCATTAGATTTATAATTTCTTAAATGTAGCACTTCTAGACTTTGACTAAACAATATCTTTTGTTAAATATGATTATGATTAGAAGTCACATTTTCTTTTTCCAGAATATGTGTTAGTTTGAAAATGTGTATTTTTCTTAACATTCCCTCATGGCTTCTTTGGATAGTGAACTTTTTCTAAACAAAATGGATAAGTGCTGGCAAGATCATGGCAGACAAATGGTAGAGTGTAAAAACTGTTCTTTTTAAAGTTGGGATACTACTAAATGTCAGCTTTGTTTACATATTGACATGCTTCCAAAGAGTGTGGTTAAATTTTCTTGTTTCTTAGCAGCAATTGATATAGTGACTCTATTTCTATTTAATGTAATTGTGGTATTTACAATTATGACTCTTACAGTAAAAACTGGATAGCCAGTTTTTCGTGTGAAAATAATTAATAATTTTATTAAATCATGATCCTTGCATATGTGAGTTTTTTGTATTTTCTGTAATGAGATGGGGAATTTCTATGAAGGAATATTTGCTGTGCACTGAGTGACATATGGAGGGTTTTCCTCTTTTTATATGACTAACCATTTTTTCCTATTGCTAAATTATTCATTTTATGAGAACCACAGATAAACTGTGGTTTTATGTAATTGAATATATTATACATTTTTTGGAAATAAGTGAAATGAATGTATCCTTTCACATAAACCATTGCAATGTTTGTTACCAATAATACTATTTGAAACATCCAAGCATTAAATTGGAATTTTGGAGAATGGAATGCACTAGAATGAATGTCAAGACTTTTCTACTTAAAGACCTTTCTTTGAAATAAGTGGTGAGATAGCAAGAGTGAACTTTTCATTCATGTCAGCATTGGGAGGATCAAAGCTTTGCGGACTACTGTTTTCAAAATTTTCTATGATTGTACAAAACCATGCCGTGCCATGGTGCTATAATGGCTTACATGATAGGCTGCTAACCACACAACTGAGAGTTCAATCGCACCATAGGTGCTTTACTCTGGAGAAAGATAGGCTGTCTACTCCTGTAAATATTTAAAGTTAAAAACACTAAGAGGTTGCTCTTCCCTATAGGGTTTTCATGAGTCAGACCTGGGTAAAGTGACTCTTGAGAAAAAGTGAGCCAGAACTACAAGGCTAGTATATTTTTGAATTTTAATGAATTTATAAAGTACACCTGGTGGTATAGTAGTTGTGCTTCGAAGTTGCTATCATTGTGATGGATCTCTGAGCCACTCTGTGGGAGAAAGATGAAGCTTCCTAGTCTTTTAAACAGTTAAAGTCCTGGAAACCCACAGGGGTGGTTTTACCCTGTCCTGTTGAGTTTCTTCTTGGAGAGAAAGATGAGGTTTTTTAAATAGTTACCTCTTGAAAATCGTAAGGGACAGTTCTATCCTCTTCTATAATATCCTTAAGAGTCAGAATTAACTTGATGTCAGTGAGTTTGGTTTTGGTTTTTAATTGTGTTGCTATATCAGAGTAGAGTGAAAGTCAGTGAGAGTGACCTTACACTTTAGTGTTATCCTTGTGGATTAAAAGTTACTTTTGTCAATGTTATGTTTTCAAAGTAGGTCTCTTATTTTACCATTTAACAATTAACATAATTTTTGTTATAGAAGTGGTGTTAGAATTAATTAAAATATCACTAGCAAGATTATTTCCTGAATTTTAATTACTGTAGATAATGGTAAAAAATAGTTCAAATTAGAAGGAAATAACTATGTCAAAAAAATTTCTCTTGGTTCATATCCTTGATTTAGCAGAATGGTAGCACAAATATCAAAAATAATTGTTTATAAAATTAAGATTTCATTAGATAGCTGATAATTTTAAAACAATGTTCTTTAATAATGTATTTTTTTTCTCCCTTAACAGATCATGATTAGGAACATTTTTCTGTTCCTAGATAGAACTTATGTTTTCCAAATTTCAGTGATGCCTTCCATTTGGTAAGGATGGCAACGAGTACTTTAAAATTTTGTATTTAAGTTATGTTATTCTTTTAATATTCTTGGAGTGGATTCGTAGGTTAAGTATTGGGGCTGTTGACTGCAAAGGTAGCAATTCAAAAATACCAACTATTCCATGGGAGAAAGATGAATCTTCCATTCCCATAAAGTTTTATAGTATTAGAAACCCAAGGGAGCAGTTCTACTCTGCCACAAGATTAGATTTGAGTCTGAATTTACATAATGACAGTGAGTTTATTAAGAATACTGTAATAAAAACTATTAAGTGTTTAAGTCTGTATATATTTTTAATTCAGTTAAGAACTTAAGGGGAATAAAGTAAATGACTAGTATAATGAAATATGTAAAGACTTGGAGTTAGTAAACAAAAGTCAAGAAAATACACAGACTTTCTCAAATTGCAAAGCTGAAAAAATATTTAAGCTTTGAGTTGTGTATTGAAAGATTTTATAGTCAAGGTTCTGAACGATTCAGGAAATATCAAAGGATGATGGAAGATTCAATCGCTGTATCAAGTCAGAATGCCTAACGTTCAGTCATTTCAGGAGGTATCATGGAAAATGTTGATAGTCTGGAGTGAAGAAATTCAAGCTAAAGTGTTAAAGGCACTGCCAATAAGCAAGGCTCCAAGAATGGAGGAAACAGTAGTTGAGAGGTTCAACAAATCTGTGCAGTCCTCAAAGTGCTCATTCATCGATGCCCAGAAACTTAGAAAGGAATGATCTGGCCATCTGACTAGAAGAGAGCCATGTCTGTGCCTACTCAAAGAAAGGTAGTCCAACAGAATGTGGAAATATTAAACAGTCTTATCCAAGTAAAATTTGTCTGAAGATAACTGAAAATGGTTACAACAGAACATTGTCAGAGAAGTATTAGAAATAAAAACTTGACGCAGAGGGCATGTGGAATGAAGCACGTGTCAGTTTAATGTTGTGTGAAAGGAGGGACTTCCAGAAGGTTGTAAGGTAGGCTCAATGCTTTATTGAGCAATCCAAGATACTTAACTGTATGGATCATCACACATTATGGATTATGTGAAAACCATGTTGTAGACCACTAGATTTACATCTCTTAGTGTGCAAACGATAATGTTCATATTAAGTTGAGGCATTCTAAAATTAAAAATTTAGGGAATCTGTATAAGGCAAAGTTAGAAACAAGCTATGCTAAACACTGTTTTATTTCTTAGAGACCTTAACTCTTATAAAGTTGAAACAAATCTTATTGTGTATTGTATATTCTATAATGTACACTATTAATTGATTAGTTGGAAGAAGATGCTTTAAGAAAATAATGGAATACTAAAATTAAAAGATAATGGAATTTTTCATGAACTTTTGAAGCCCCCATTCTTGTTTCTAATTTTATTTCTGATACATTATTTTTCCTAACTCCATAAAAATTCTGTTAACTATAGTTAATGTAAGATACAGAAATGTTAATACTAATTAAAGTTATTATAATTACTAATAAACATAGTTAAATGTTCAGGATTGAAATTTGCCTGCAGCATTTATTTAGATGCTTTTTTGCCTTTTAGGGAGATTGGGCTAGAATTATTTAAAACATACATAATTTGTGATGAGAAGATTCAGAAAAGGACTGTTGATGGCATTCTTCTGTTGATTGAAAAAGAACGAAATGGAGAAATGGTTGACAGGTGTTTGATTCAAAGACTTTTATCTATGCTTTCTGACTTGCAGGTGAGCAATGGCTTAACTCTTAAAACATGGTGACGCATTTCTGATCTTTTATTTTAAAGGCTGATTTTAACTGTCATATGTTACTCCTTAGATTTATGAAGAGTCTTTTGAAAGTAAATTTTTAGAAGAAACAAGCAGATTCTATGCAGCAGAGGGGAAAAAGCTCGTAGAAAACAGAGAGGTATTTCAGATGAAGATGACATTATAAACCCTTGCTTAAATTGTGTATAAAGACATGTTTTTTCATATATAATTTAACTACTTTTTTATGCTGCTACTTTTCATGTCTTTTGGGGGGGTCAGCTTAGCTATAACCTTGCCAACCTTGTTTGTAGTTTTCGGAACCAGGCTTTGGTTCTCATTAATTTTCTGTCCTGTTTCTCCCTTCTCTACTCTGATCCTTACAGCCTCATTAGTCTATTTTCTTGTTATGTTTTGTGTACTTGTTGCTATAAAGTAAAGGATGTTACTGATTTGAGATCTTTATATCATAGGTATAAATTTATATAATAGTTATAAATTTATTTCAAGGAACTGTTTTACTTGGTGGCATTACCATGAGCTTTAATGTGTGTATTTTTGTTTTAATCCATGTCGTTGCATTTTTGTTTTTCTCTGTGCAGCTGCCTTTGATCCACTAGTTATTTCGGAGTATGGTGTAAATTTCTACTTAATTGTAAATATCCTCTATCACTGTTTTCCAGTTGCCACTGTGTAGGTGTGTGTCAGCCTATGGCCTGTTTCACTCTGGTGTGTGTGTGTGTGTGTGTGTGTGTGTGTGTGTTTGTGTGTATAGCAAATGACTTATTGAATGATCCTAAGGTACTAGAGAAGAATGCTTATTGTCCTGTTTTGTCCTATTTATTTTTTAACTCTAATTGCTTTAAATGTAAAATCATCCATTATTTGCTTAATGTTTTATTATTGAAAGTTTTGAATATTATAGAATGTTTATAAATTCATTTCATTCTTTGCATTGTATATTTTGTGATTTTATGTTAGATTTTTAAACTATGCCTGTAAATGAAGGATTTTACTCCATTTTTCTATATTTTGCCCTTTTAATGGTAAAAATAAGTCAAACATAATGATGTATCTTTTGAGCATGAAAAAATAAAATCATGTAAGAAAATGATCTTTTTGCTTTTCTTTTGTTTGCAATTCTTCCACATGAAATCTTCTGACTCTTGGTAAATAATAAAGTTAAATTCCTCTTTTCAGATTCCAGAGTGCCTTTACCACATCAACAAGTTCTTAGAAGAAGAAATAGACAGAACCTACCTACATATGAATACAAGGTAAGAACTGTATATTTACTTAGCATTATTTGTATTTAAATGGAATAAGAATGTTTAAAGTATTAGAATAAAACTTTAAAACTTTCCCTTTCTCCCTTCTGTTTCATCAAAGAGATCTCACTGATAAACAGAAAACTGTTCTTCAGTATTTTTTCAATTGCTAAAAAAACAAAGCTGAGAAATTATGTGTAGAAATTTTATTATTCAAACCGACATGTTTGTTACTAATTATTTTTTAGTTTATAGTTGAATACGTAAAGAGAAAAAATAGCTACTTGATTATAGAAACCTTTGCTAACAAAAATATCAAAATATGAAGCTTTTGTTTCATTGAAGAAAATAGCATAGGGAATGTTTATATTTTCAGGTACTTTATTCAGCTCCTTGGTTTCTCTTCTTTGTACTGCTCCATGAGTTTTCTTCTTCATCCTGTTAATCATTACCCCTGCATTTCATCCAGGTCAACAGTGATTAACCATCTTTATTTGCCATTTCTCCCTTTTCCTTCCCCCTTTGCAAACTCCAAACTCTGTTGCCTTGGCAGGAAATTATTCACTTTATTTCATTATTTTCCGTATAACAAGCTATTGTTTCTTGATATAACATTTGTTTATACTTTTCTCTAATACCTCACTAAACAATTCTGTAGTCTTAGATTTATGCTTTATCAAAATAGAAGCTTTTTCTTTTTCATGGGACTGAAATAGTTATATTTTGAAATGTTCTTTGACTTTTGGAAACAAGAAGTCTTAAACAGGCCTTATTGTACTGTAAGAAATGATGTAAGATTTCCTTACATAGTTTTCATATGACAGCCTTACCTCTCCTTGACATACAAGCACATGGATTAGCCTGATAGGGAAAACATTCCTCTCCATACTGTTACTGATTTTTCTCTAACCCATAGTTTTCAGTTTTTAAAAAATTTCATTCTAGCAAATCACAGTAATTTCCTTTGTCCTTCCAGAGAGTTGACCCCTTTGCAGTCTCAAAAAAATTGTCAAAACCTTTGGAACTGACCCTTCTGCTTTGAAGTTAACTGGTCTAGTAAAATTCTTTAGACCCTTTGCCGTTATTGGCTCTTACTTTTGAGACATTCTTAAAAACTAATATAAATGCATTACTGAGACACCTTGTCTATAGCCATTCACAGGTCCCAGAGACATGTTCCTATAGGTCTTATTTTAAATAAACCTGGTTATGTATGCACTAGAATTCTAGTAAAAATAATTTTTACTTTTTGTTGTATTAGTGTCAGAATACATTTTTGGATCAGCTAGTATTTCATATTCTTTATTAAAAAATATGAAAAAATCCAAAACCCATCTCATTTTTTCTGACTAAAGGAAAATGTAGAATGGACCCACAGGGTGTCTAAGACTCATCTTTACCAAAAGCAATGCACATTTTTCTACCACCAGATAGCTGGTCACATCAATCGCTTAACCACCACTAAAAGTGTAGAAGGTTTGTATTAAATTTTACTCAAGTTAGAAATATGTGGAACCTAAAGGAATGCAAGTTTTAAAACTTTGATGTTAAGAATTATTTTAATCTAAGGATAAAAAATTTATATATTGACTTCTAGTTTTACTATGTTGCTTTTAGATATGCCATTTATAACCTATCATTGAGAGAAGGCAAAGCTTGTTATAAATTTTTATCTTCCTTAAGATCAAATTAGCAGATATATATAGTGCAACATATTAGTACAATTTAAAATGTGAAGACAGATATGGTAATCATTCATACGTTAATTAAAAGTTTTTAATAGAAATTTGAACCTTTACTATTAAAAGATTAGTGATTTTTTCAAGAAATTTAGTAATTTTTTTTAACAGGAAACTACTAATTCCTGTTGTAGAAAAGCAGCTTCTTGGTGAACATTTATCAACAGTTCTTCAAAAAGGTAAAAGAAAAACATATGTTTAGCAAATTAACAAATCACAATACACTGGGACTGATTTAATGATAGGCATGTACTCACCGACATGGAGTCATTTCTGACTGAGAAGAACCATATATTACATAGAATTGAACTTCTGGGTTTCTGAGAGTGTACTTTTTTTTTAAAATGTAAGTAAAACGTCTCCTTTTTCTTTTGTAAAGACATTGGCAGTTTCAGACTGCTTTGGGTTAGCAGCCCAACCCTTGACCCAGTATGCCACCTAGGGGTCAATGAAATAGAATTTAAGTAAATTCACATAGCACTGGTTAATTCATATTTTACTAGGGTTCTGTCTATTAAATATAGATAATCTATTAAAAATTCAAATGAGCAAACTAATTGAAATTTTTAAAATTAGACACTTCAATACCACTTTCAATAAAAGATTCTTAAATAAACAAAAGCACAAGCAAACAATTAGATAAAAGATTAATTGGATTTTTATCAAACTTAAAACTTTTATGCAGTAATGAAATTCATCAAAACAAATAGTAGATGAATGAACACGCAGGCTTAACAGGCATGGGAGAAAGAATGGGAGATTATGATCAAGTACACACATGTGTGGTGTGTATGTGTGAGACCATGGACACTGTGAAGTAGCAGAAACAGCAAATATATAGGTAAATGGACATAAACAGATAAACTATATAGGAAACAAACAAGTATATCTGTGAAAAGATAAAATGGAGACCTTTATTATCATCACCCAAAATAAGACGAAAGGCCAATTGTAGAACAAGTGCTCATCTGCAAGCTCAGGCTAAAGTTGAAGAAAATTAAAACAAGTCTACAAAACTAAAACACAACTTTGAATACAGTTCCAACTCCCAAATCGGAATCATATCTACCTAAAGAGTAGCATTGCTTGTTTTCCAGTTTGTTTTCCTTACTTTGGTGGCTGGTATGTTGCTGAGATCCTGGAAACTATGTCATTAGTATTTCAAATGCCAGCAGTGTCACTTAAAGTGAACTGGTTCAGAGAAGCTTCCAGACTTAAGAAAGACTATGATTTAGATATCAGCTACCCTACTCAGAGGAAGGAATCACTGAAAACCTTATGCAGTTTCCAAACATTGTCAGGTACTGAATTCCTCATGAACAGAAACAGAACGTTGGCAGAGGATGGGCTCTTGGGATCACAGGGCACCTGAAATGTGACTCGGGAACAGCTTTCTCTTAATTAAATACAATGTAAGGATATGAATGGAGTAAAGCCTGTGGGATCTTCATTTGGTGATAGGCATGATGCAAGGAGAAACAGCTGCAAAAATTTACCAATGAACAAGTACTTGGAATGTCCAAAGTATGAATCTAGGAAAGTTCAAAGTGGTCAAGATTGAAATGCATAGTGATCCATATCCTAGGCATTAGTGAGCTGAAATCTACAGATATTGGGCATTTTGAGTTAGAAAGCATAACACTAACTATGCTAAAAATAACACAACCAAGAATTATGCCATGACTTTCATTATCAAAAAGTATATTATAAAATCAGTCATGATTACATTGCTCTCTGTGAAAGGATTGTATATGTAACTTCAAAGATTTGCAATAAATATACGTTAAATTTATACACCAACCACAAAAATTAGTGATGATGAAAATGAAGAATTCTATCAGAACTTCAGTTTGAAATTGATCAAACATATAATAAATGCTAATTATTGGCAATTAGAATGCAACAATTGGAAACAAACTTTCTTTTCAACAACAAAAGGTGGCAGTGCACATGAACTTCTCCAGAAGGAATACACAAATTATATTTAGCATGTGTGGGAAGACATGATGAAGAAATTTAATAGCAGCTAAAAGCAAATCAGAGGGCCAATTGAGGGATAGATAATCAATTACTCATATGTAAGTTCAGGATAAAGCAGAAAATTAAAACAAGTGCAGTAAAATCAAAATATAACTTTTGAGTCTTTCCCACCTGTATTTCAAAAAATGCCTCAAAAACAAATTTGAAATATTTGGACACTAATGGCAGAAGACCTGGTGAGCTATGGCATGACATCAAAAATGTCACGAAGGAGCAAAAGTTGATTAAAAAGAAGATAAAGAAAAGATTAAAGTGGATGTCAGATGGCACTCAGAAATTTGTTATTAATCATAGAGCAGCTAAAGCTAATGAGAGAGCTGAATAGATATTTTCAAATAGCAGCTCAAGAAGATAAAGTCAAATATGAAATCTGAAATGACCTAGAATTAGAAAACCTGAATGATTATCTGATCAGCAAATCATATACTGAAAAAAACTTTAGATAAAATCCTTTTGTTGCAATATTGAAAGATTCTAGGGTAAAATGTTCAAAGATTCAGTAACAGAAGATGGAAAGAATATACAGTGTACCTAAAAGCAGTAGTCGGCATTGCAACATTAGCAAAAGCCATGATGAAGGAAGAAGATCAAGCTACACTGAAAGCATTAACCAAACACAGGGCTTCGGGAATTGATGCAGTACAAATTCAAATGTTTCAGAAAGCGGAAGTGCTGAAATCAAGTTGTCTGTGCCAGGAAATTCTAACAGTTTCTTGGCCAACTGACAGAAAGAGATCAATTTGTAGCTATTCAAAAGAAAGGTAATCCAATTGGATGCTTAGACTATAGAACAATATGACTGATATCACACTCGAGTACAATTTTGCTGAAGATCATTCAACAATAATTTGAATAAGACATTGACAGGGAGCTGCCATTGTTTTAGGCCAGATTCAGAAGAGGACTTGTAGCAAGGATATCAATGCTGGTGTCAGATGGATCTTGGATTAGAGCAGAGATTATCAGAAAGATGTTTACTTGTGTTTTATTTGCTGTTCCAAGGCACTCAGCTATGTGTGCCATTACAAGCCATAGATAGCCTTCAGAAGAACGGGAATCCAAACCATTTCATGGTGCTGACTTGTAACTTGTACATGGATCAAGACACAATTGTGCAAAGAGGACACTGCATGGTTTAGAATTAGCAAAGGTGTGTGTCAGGGTTATATTCTCTTACCATACTTTTTCAATCTTTATGCTGAGAAAATCAGAGAAGCAGTATTATATGAAGAAGAATTGGGTCTGGATTGGAAGAAGCTTATTAACAGAGATATGCAAATTAATAACTTTGCTTGCCACAAGTGAGGAGAACTTGAAGCATTTGCTGACTAAGATCAAGGATTGCAGCCTTCAGCATGGATTACAAATCAATAAAAAAAAGTAAAGCTTCACAACTGGCCAAATAATGGTAGTGGAGAACAGTTTGAAGTCAATAATTTTAACTTGTTTGAATCCATAATCAATGCTCACGAAAGCATAGTCTGCAGATTTAAAAAATGAGTTGCATTAGTTAAATCTGCTGCATGAGACTCCTCTATAAAACCCTTTTCGAGTATTGAAAAACAAGTAGTTTACTTTGAGGGCTAAAGTGAGCCTTACCTAAGCCATTGGTATTTTCCTTTACTTCATGTGTGTGTGAAAGTTGGACTTGAATAAAGAAGCAAGAAAAAGAGTGGATGAATTTGCCTTAAGGTGCTGGAGAAGAATGTTAAAAATGTCATGCATTGCTAAAAGGACAAACATGTTCTGGAAAAAGTAAAGCCAGAATGCCCTTTAGAGGCAATAGTTGCTTTTGTAAAACTTCATTTTACGTATGTTAGGTATGTTGTCTGGAGACATGAGTCCCTTAAAATGACATCATGTTGGGTGAAACAGAGGGACAGTTGACATAAAGGTCGGCTCTCAACAAGATGGATTGACAACGTGGCTGCAGCCAGGGCCTCAAACATAGTTAAGAATTGTGAGGATGACTCAGGACTGAGCATTGTTAATTTTATTGTGCCTAAGGTTTTTATGGGTTGGATTGACAAGATGACACCTAAGAACAGCAACATCCTTATCATTTGTGCAGTGAAATGGACTGGTGTTGGCCATTTTGAATCAGATAATTAAAGGCTTAATATGCTATGAATGACATCATTATATTTATGTCAAAAATAACACTAAAAGATTATCTGGAAGTCTATTTCTGTCTGAATCCAAGCAAATCCAGTGCATATAGTATTATTCAAATTTCTGCACCAATATCCAAGGCTAGTGATGGATAAAGTGAAGACTTTTACCAACCTTCAATCTGAAATTGATCAAACATGCAACCAACATACATTGATTATTACTGATCACAAAATTTTTAGGGGAAAAGTTGGGAATTTGGATTGCAACTTAATGTAAACAGACCTGAAATCCTCACAAGTGGACAAATAAACATGATAAATGGAGGAAGGTTTGAAATTGTCAAAGATTTCTTCATGCTTGGATCTTCTATCAGTGTTCATAGAAATGGTAGTCAAGAGATCAAAAGATGTATTGTACTGGGTAAATGGGTTGCACAAGGTCTCTTGAGAGAGGGAGGTCAGTAAGGTGGACCTAACTGAAGCCATGGTATTTTCAGTTGCCTCATATGCATGCTAAATTGGACATTGAATAAGGAAGACCCAAAAATAATCAGTGCATTTGAATTGTGATGCTGGGATAGCATATTGAACATATTATGGTCTGTCAAAAGGACATTCAAATCTGCTTTGAATATATATGGCTAGAATGTTTCTTATAGTTAAGAATTGTTACACGCACTTAGGACATATCATAAGACCAGACCCTGGAAAAGGACGTAGAGGGGAAGTGTAACCAGGAAGTCTCTTGTGGTAGTTGACTTTTTTTGTGAAGACACTCCTGGCAAGGGGTGGAATGAAACTTGTCAATCAGATCACAGCCTGAAGCTGTCTCCCCAGTTGTTTGGTCTTTCCCCCCCTCCCTGCTTACTGTCCATAGGAGCTGCCAGTGCTCTGCCATGTTTCCACCAACCTTGAATCCACACAACTATGCACCCAATGACCTATGGTCTTTTTGCATTCTGTATCATTAATCTGAAGAGAAATTTATAGACTAGTACCAGACTTAGTGACTTGAGTTGGATTGGACTGGGATATTTACTTGATAAACAGTCACTACTTGATATTAAAGCATGGAGTCAACTTTGCCTTACAGAGCCCTCAACAGGATGGATTGATACAGTGTGTGCAACAATGGTCTCAAGCATCGGGACATTTTTTAGAGAATGACACAGGATGGGGAAGAGTTTTGTTCTGTTGTGCAGATGGTCACTATGAGTAGGGAATGCCTTGATGGAGCCTACCAATAACATAGAACTTTAAGTACTGTTTAGACAAGGAAAATATACAGTGTAGGATAGGATCTTAGACCACATGGGTTGTTGTCTCATAGGTAAGGTGACCAGATTTTAACATTGGTAAAGCGGGACACCAGCGGACACTGCTGATAAAACTCATATCCTGGAAAAATAGCCACATGGCAGTTGAAAACCCTATACCTTAGCTTGTCATGCATTCTTTCCAAAAATCGGGACTTTTTCAAAATGCTGCCGGACATGGGAAAACTTGTTAAAAATCAGGATTGTCCCACCAAAAGCGGAATGTCTGGCCACCTGACTCGTAGGGATTAAAAAGGTAATGACTTGATAAGAGTTAAGCAAACAGTGAGGATTGGAGATAGGGACAAACTTTAAGTAGTGTTCATTCACAAAGGCAGCACTACTAAGACATTATGTCATAATGAAGCAGAGTGTGTGAAAATCAATGGTAGTTTGAGTTGCCATTTATGGGCACCCTTAAAGCAAAATATTTATATTGAAATCTAATGCCTTCGAAATCTATAAACTGGGGATGATAGCTATCTGTTGCTTTTCACACTAGGGTGCTTCAGTCTTGAGAGTCTTTAATTTCTTTTAATATTTTACAGTGTGTTTAAAGTTCAATTTTTTAGTGATATTTTCAAATTGGACCCTTCTGGTCTGGCTTATGCAGGATACTCACTTCTAAATTACAGAGATTAGAACATGTGACATGCGTCATAAAGGCCAGGCTAGAAACTCAGTCAGAATGTTTGATTAAGGACAATACCAGGCATAGTGACTTACTAGGGGGTCCTTTTTAATATTTTTTCCTAGTGGAAAGTTGCCCAACCTGGTTTATTTGCTAACAGAAGTTTACTGGCCACCCATGTAAGAGGGTCTGTTGAATTGTGTTGACTGTAGAGCAGTTTAATACGACAGAAACTAATTGGTCTTTTTTTCCTTTCTCCCAAGATGAGAGATTTTCCCAACCTGAATTGGGGCCTTTTATGTTGAAGTGGGTAGTAAGATGTATAAATAAATATGGATCATGAACACCATGTGGCACACTACCTTGTTGCTTTTGATAATGGATTAGTAGATCACATTACCTAAGAACAGGTTCCTATTTTATCTTGGTTGTCATCCATAGAGTAGTGGCCTCATAAAATGTTTGTCCATTTGTGAGTTGATGTTACTCAGTATAATAAATTCCAGGTCTATCCATGTCATGAAGTACTTCATAGTTTGTATATTTTGTATGTACCAGAGTTTCATTACCCATTATTTCATTGACGGTCATTTGGAATATTTCCAGCTTGTTGCTCCTGTGAAGTGTGCTCTGATGAACAAGGAAGAGTGTATGTCTGCTTATGACCTTCCTCTTACTACTTTGGGGTATACGAGGGGGTACTCAAAAGAAGTCCTGCTGGGAAGAGCTATCATAGTATGCAGGTCTCCAATAGGCGACCATTGAACAACTCACTGTGAACAACATCACCCAGTGATGTCAACTGGGAAAGTTTTCTCTAGTCATAGTGAAATTTTTCATAAAAGCAGTTTCATTTGAACCTCATTTTTGTGGTGGTCGATTTAAGAGAACAAAATACAAAGTGTTATTTCCTGCACAGGAAGAATGCCACAGAAACTGTTCTGATGTTGAACACAGCTTACAAGCACAGCATTATGGGAAAAACTCCCGCGTACGAGTAGTTTTCTTGTTTATAAAAAGATGAAATGTCAAGTGATGACAAAACTCATTCTGGACATCTGTCAATTTCCTGAACTGTTGAAAATTTTGACAACACTTGTGTACTTGTGCTTGAAGTCTCACGTTGAATGACTGTTGAAGAGATGGGGAAGTTACCTGGACTATCTCAGAGCTCAGTTCAGCTGATTAATGGAAGATTTGGGAAAGAGAAGGATTGCTGTGAAATTTGTACCTTGGGTTGTGGCTGACCAGGAAAAACAGCATAGACTTCCTATGCATTTAAAGAACAGCTCCGAAGCAATTCAGCCTTTTTCAAAGGTGGATACTGATAAGGAGACTTTATGGTATTCTGATGACTCCGAAAACAAACATCTAACAAGCCAGTGGAAGACACCATCATCACCTCATGCCCCTCAGTTCTTCAAGTGAAATCAAAGATCAAGATGATGCTCACTTGTTTTTTTGATGAGTGCATATGGAGTTTTTTTGATATAGAGCATTTGGAGTTTGTTCCACCAGTCAGACTGTTAAATCAACCTTTCTATTCAGAGGTTCTGAAAATATCACAGTGTGTGTCAAAAAAGGCTTTATTTGTGGCATATGGGGACCGATTTTGCTACCACAACAATGAGCCTGCTCCTGCAACCAGCTCCATGCACCATTTTTTGGCAAAACAAAAACAAAAAAATTTAGCATGCCTCTCTTGACTAATGCACTTGACTCCCCAGACCTTGTGACTTCTTTCTGTTTCTGCAAATGAAGATGGACATGAAGGGACATGAAGAAAGATACGAGGGAGATGCTGTCAACCATTCAAACAGATGAGTTTGAAAAATGCTTCCAAGAACACAGGGCACAGGGACTACATAAGCTATCGGAAATAATGGAAGGGTACCAATACAGATGAGACACAAATAGACAAGTGGGATATACTGAAGATAAGAAACCTGTGCACATCATAAGAATTCACCAAGAGAATAATAAGAGAGCCCACCGACTATGAAAACATCTTTAGCAATGACACATCAGACAAAGACCTTATTACTAAAATCTACGATACCTTGCAAGCTTACTATAAGAGAAAAAACTCAATGCCCACCAGGAGGTGGGAAAAGGACCTGAACAGAAGTTTCACAGAGTTTGAAATCTGAATGGCCAGTAAAATATGAGAGAATATTCCTGATCATTAGCCATAAGAGAAATGCAAATCAAAACAACTATGAGATACTAACTAACAATCTCAATGATAGCCCAGTTCAAAAAATCAGAAATCAATAATTGTTGGAGGGGCTGTGGTGAGATAGGAACTCTCATCCACTGCTGGTGAACCTGTGGGTATGTATAACCACTATGGAAATTGATTTGGTGATTTCTAAAACGGAAATTGAGCTACCATACGACCCAACAATCCACCTACAGGGCATTGAAACAAACCATGACCAGATATGTGTGCTCCAAGGTTCTTTGCAGCAAATTTAACAATCGCAAGGAGTTGGAAACAACCCAAGTTTCCCTCAACAGATGAATAGATTAAAAAACTGGTACATACATACAATGGAGTACTATGCATCACTAAAAAGCAGTGATGAATGCATGAAGCATATTGCCTCCTGGGAAGTAGTAAATGAAATTATGCTAAGTGAAGTAACTCAGGCACAAAAGGACAAGTACATGAGTCCGCTGAGGGAAAGAGGAACCAGACTTAAATCCAGTGTTCTGGGATGTGATTGTGACATGCTGGCATAGAGTGGGGAGCCAGTGGAGGGGCATAAGGGCTCAGTTCCCATACCAGTTAAGTGAACAATTGCCCCTCCCCCCAGAAGAATTTAGAGGATAGCACTGAAGCTGCAGGTAGGGCAGAGGGACATGTCTGATCAGAGCACATGGGACCAAATGAATGGGGAGGAAGAGAGTGGAGCACAACCTGGCCCACCAGACCTGGAGGACAATATTCCTGCTCTGAACAGCCAATGCAGAGTGGACCATATGGCTGATCTCACTACGAGACACGCCATCCCTCACTGGCTCAGGACCCTATGGGGGACAACACTAGAGACTCACTGTCGAGATTGGCCCAAACTGATCCCGCGACACCAAGGCAAACCACTAAAGGCATCCATCAGCGCAACTGGGGGAGCAGAGCAGGTAGCTCCCGAGGGAGTACAAAGGATAGACTCTTGGGACAGAGTGTGGCACCCCATTGGACTTTACTGGAGGATACCCCTAGAGTTAAAAAATCTTGATCTATTTACAGGTTTTTGTTTCTTTTAAAATTTTTTTTCTTTTTAAAAATCATTTTATTGGGGCTCATACAACTCATCACAATCCATACATACATCAATTGTGTAAAACACACTTCTACATTCGTTGTCCTCATCATCTCTTATGAGTCATTGGTTTTCCTTTTTGTTATAATTGCTGTGTTCTCATTTGTCACCTCTTTTGAAATGCCTTGTTTTTTGGTGCATAATATTACCTCTACAGATATATCTAGATAAGATAGGCTGGATGAATAGTCTGGAGAAGAAAACCATGGGTCTAATGGTTCCGTGGGGACATGGGAGAGTGGGAGGCGGGAGTGAGGAGATAGTGTTGACCAACCCAGGGACAGGGGAGCAACAAGTGATCCAGAATTAGTGGCAAGGAGGGTGTTAGAGACCTGGTAGGGTTTTAGCAAGGACAATGTAACAGAGAAATTACTGAAACCCAAATGAAGGCTGAGTATGATAGTGGGACAGGAGGAATGTAAAAGGAAATAGAGGCTAAAACTAGGTGAGAAAGAGTATTTATAGAGCTCCAAAATACAGTTATATACATTTGTAAATATATTTGTATAGGATGGTGGGGAATTGATCTACATGCATATATTTATTTGGGTTAGTATTAAGGCTGCAGATAGACATTGGATGTCCACTCAAGTACTAAGTCAATGCAAGAACACATTGTTCTATTAAATTGGTATTCCATGATGCACACCTTCCTGACATGAGCACTGAAGACAAATGTGTGCATAAGCAAATGTGAAGAGAGCTGATGGTCCCCAGCTATCAAAAGATCTAGTGTCTGGGGACTTAAAGGTTTGAAGGTAGACAAGTGGCCACCTCCAGCTCAGAAGCAACAAAGCCCCCATGGTAGAAGCACACCAGCTTGTGTAGACCATGAGGTGTTGAAAGGATCAGGTATCAGGCATCAAAGAATAAAAATCCTATCATTGAAATGAGGGTGAGTGCAGAGTGGAGACTCAAAGCCAATCAGTAGGCAACTGGACAGCCCCTTACTGAAAGGTTGTGGGGAGGAAATGAGCTAGTCAGGGTGCAGGGTAGCAATGATGAAACAACTTTCTTCTAGTTCTTAAATGCTTCCTTGCCCACCCCCCGCAACTATGGGGATCCCAGTTCTACCTTAAAATCTGGCTAGACTAGAGGATGTACATTGGTACAGATAGCAACTAGAAACACAGGGAATCAGGACAGATGACTCCTTCGGGACCAGTGATGAGAGTGGGGATACCTAGATGGTGGAAGGAATGTGGGGTGGAAAGGGGGAACTGATTACAAGAATCTATGTATAATCTCTTCCCTGGGGGATGGACAACAGAAGTGGGTGAGAGGAGATGTCGGACAGTTTGAGATATGACATAATAATTTATGAATTTTGAAGTGTTCAAGAAGGATGGTGGAGTGGAGAGGGAGTAGGAAAATGAGCAACAGATACTAAGGGCTCAAGTAGAAGGCAAATGAGAATGATGATAGCAACAAATGTACAAATGTGCTTGAAGCAATAGATGTATGTATGGATTGTGATAAGAATTGTACGAACTCTTAATTAAATGATTTTTTAAAAAAGAATGTTTCCAAGAATGGAATCACAGATTAAACAAATGTATTGTGTATAATGGAGAGTACTCTAAAGGTGAAAAGTTGTTTTGTAAAAACATCATTTTCAGCTCTCTTTGTTTTTTGTTGTTGATTGCTTCTGTCATCAGTTCAGCTGGAGTAATAGTCTTCAAGCTCACTCATTCAAGATTCCTTTTTCTTTCATTCTGCTCCCTTTGGAATAAGAATAGGTTTTTTCATTTAGTTTTATTCTTCTCATGAGTATTCCCCATGTCTCTTAAAAGAACTTAACTACGATTATATTGAATCCTGTTTCTGAGCATTTCAAATCTTGTTTTTCATGGTGTATCATTGGATTTGGGTAATGTTTGCTTCTTTGTTTGTTTTCTTATTCCCCCCCCCCTCTTTTTTTACCCCTCTGTGGTTGAGTCCTGTTTCCACTGCAGGCTGTGGTGCCGCTCTTATTTGTCTGTAGGAAGTTTGGTTGCTTAAAGGTGATTGACTGAGTGTAGTGACATTCAAGAGATTTAATATGGGGGAAATGGAGATTAAATGAGAGCTAGGTTAGTGGGGAATGTGGTAGGAAGAAGAGAATAAAATTAAATTAATAATACTCTCATGAGTATTTCCCACTTCTCTTAATAAGCCAAAATGTTTATTAGAAAAATAGGAAATATATTTTAAGAAGTGTAATAGTAATTAATAGGTATAGTGGAAATACATTTCACAAGCAGGGCAGGAGAACAATGTAAGATGATAATCATACTCCACTCTCTCTCTTTCACCAGGTCCATAATTTAAATGAATCATTTTTTCTTCAGTCTTTTTCATTTAATGTCCAGTTTTCACATCCATATAGCTAATAAGGTCACTGAAATACTGTGGCTTGGGTCTGGCACATATGAATATTTAAAGTAACTTACTGACTTTTAAAGAGCTCTTGTGCAATAGATTTATCTCACGTAGTGGCTATCTTGAAACTGCATCTGTAACGACTGATTATAGATCCAATCAGATTATAGATTGAATCACTGAGAACTCCAGTCTTTTCACTGTTTATGAGGATGTTATCTGCTGGATTTTGCTTTTCTTTACATTGGGCCATACTTTATATAAAATGCTACAATCCTTGATTTTTGAATAACAAGTTAATAAGCCTTCCTTCAATGCTGATGCTGCATTCTCTTCACATAATCTTTGATTATTGCTCAGCATAGATTGAATAAATATGGTAAGAGATTGCAATGTTTCCACACACTCCTCTGATTTTAAACTGCAGTCGTCTCTTCTATTTGAACAGTTGCCTTTTGACCTATGTATAATTTCCAAGCACAGTGAAGTGTTTTTGAATACTCATTCTTACCATACTTTGTTACAGTTCACACAATTGCATGTACTTGCATAGCTAATAAAATGCAAGTAAATATTTTTCTGGTGCCCTCTGCTTTCAGGCAAGACCCTTCTGACATCAACAATGATATCCCTTGCTCCACACATTCTTCTGAATCCAGCTTGAACCTCTGGCAGCATTCCTGTCAGTGTTTTGCTGCAGCTGTGATTGGATGATAGTCAGCAAAATTTTACCTGCAATTTATTAACAATCATGGTCTGTAATTTGACCATTTTGTTGGGCCACTTTTTAAACTATGTTTCAAATTTCATGGCATAGACAAGTGAGGATTTCCAGTGCTTCTTTAGCTTGTTGAAACATTTTAATTTGTATTGCATCAATTTCTGAAGTCTTGCTTTTAGCTAATATATTTAATGAAGCTTGAATAGATTCCTTCATGCCATTCAGTACCAGTTATTGCTCATAGATAACCTCCTGAAATGGAGGAATATGGACTAGGGCATTTTCGTACTGTGACTCCTGTGTTCTTTCTATCTTTGGATGCTTCCTGCATCATTCAATATTTTGCCCACCCAGTCTTCGAGTTTTGCAACTGAGGTTTCAATTTTTTCTTGAGTTCATTCAGTTTCAGATATGCTGAACATATCCTTCCTTTTTGGTTTCTAATTCGAGGACTGTGCACATTCATTATATATTTTTTGTTTTGTTTTAAACGTTTTATTAGGGGCTCATACAACTCTTATCACAGTCCATCCATACATATACATACATCAATTGTATAAAGCACATCCATACATTCCCTGCCCCAATCATTCTCAAAGCATTTACTCTCCACTTAAGCCCTTTGCATCAGGTCCTCTTTTTTTCCCCTCCCTCCCCGTTACCCCTTCCATCATGTGCCCTTTGTAATTTATACATCGTTATTTTGTCATATCTTGCTCTATCTGGAGTCTCCTTCCCCCCCTTCTCTGCCGTCCCACTCCCAGGGAGGAGGTCACATGTGGATCCCTGTAATCAGTTCCCCCTTTCCAACCCACTCACCCTACACTCTCCCAGCATCGCCCCTCACACCCTTGGTCCTGAAGGTATCATACACCCTGGGTTCCCTGTGCCTCCAGCTCTCATATGTACCAGTGTACAAACTCTGCCCTATCCAGCCCTGCAAGGTAGAATTTGGATCATGGTAGTTGGGGGGAGGAAGCATCCAGCATCTGGGGGAAAGCTGTGCTCTTCGTCGGTACTACCTCGCACCCTGACTGACCCATCTCCTCTCCTAAACCCCTCTATGAGGGGATCTCCAGTGGCCGACACTTGGGCCTTGGGTCTCCACTCTGCACTTCCCCCTTCATTCAATGTGGTATATATATACACACACACACGCGCGCACACACATACCTGGTCCCTTTGGCACCTCGTGATCGCACTGGCTAGTGTGTTTCTTCCATGTGGGCTTTTTTGCTTCTGAGCTAGATGGCCGCTTGTTTATCTTCAAGCCTTTAAGACCCCAGACACTGTCTCTTTTGATAGCCCGGGCACCATCAGCTTTCTTCGCCACATTTGCTTATGCACCCATTTGTCTTCAACGTTCCTATCATGGAGGTGTGCAGCCAATGATATGATGAATTTTTGTTCTTTGATGCCTGATAACTGATCCCTTTGGGATCACTCGCTCACTCAGGCTGTTGTGTTCTTCCATGTGGGCTTTGTTGCATCTGAGCTAGATGGCCGCTTGTTTATCTTCAAGCCTTTAAGACCCCAGTCACTATCTCTTTTGATAGCCAGGCACCATCAGCTTTCTTCACCACATTTACTTGTTCACCCACTTTGGCTTCAGCAGTTGTGTCGGGAGAGTGAGCATCATAGAGTACCAATTTAATAAACGAAAGTATTCATGCAGTGAGGGAGTGCTTGAGTAGAGGCCCAAGGTCCTTCCGCCACCTTAATATGAAACCTATAAATGTAGACAATTAGATCTATTTCCCCATCCTCATATATATGTTTGCATATACACGTCTTTGTCTAGACCTCCATAAATGCCCCTTGACTCCCAGGTCCTTCCTCCCTCTCCCTTGACTTTCCTCCTGCCCCACCACCATGCTCCGTCCCCACCTGGGCTACAGCTATATCTCTTCTCTACGCAACCTTACCCTTGATCGTTCCCCATCAGGCCTGTCACTCCCCCCTCACTACTATTTTGAGTCCCATGTTGTTCCCTTGTCCCTGTGTTTATTAACACCACTTCCTTACCCTCCCCCTCCCCCACCCGGATCTGCCTGTCCCCCCGTAACTGTCTGTCCTATTGTTTTTCCTCCAGATAATTCATCCAGCCTGTCCTATTCAGACAGACCTGTGGAGACACTAACATGCACGAAAACAAGACAGAGGAAAACAAAGCAACAGTATACAACCAGACAATAAAACAACAAAAACAAACCACTGACAAAGAACAAAACACTTCACAAAAGAAAGGCTTGTAGTTCGTTCAAGGATCGTTTGCTGGCCCTCAGGAGCGTTTTCCAGTCCAGTCTGTTGGGGCACCACGCCCTGGCCCCAAAGTCCACTTTCAGTATTCCCTGGGGACCTTGCCACTCCATTCCCTTGCTGTTCCACTGCACTCCCTCAGTGATTTGCCTCGGTGTGGTGGGATCAGGTCAGGTGCAGTTCCCACACTGTGTCTCCGGTGCTGTCCCCTGTATCGCCCTTAGTCACTGAAGGGTATCATGTCTCATAGTAGGGCCAGCCATGTTGTTCTCTCTGTGGACTGGCTGCTCTACTCAGGAACATCACCCTCACGGCCTCGTGGGCCAGGCTGTATTCCACTGTCTCCTCCTGCCCCTTCATCTTCTCCCGTGTGCTCTGATCAGATATGTCCATCTCCCGGAGCTGCAGAATCAATGTCATCCTTTGAAACAAATTCTTTTCAGGGGAGGGGCAGGAATCCACTTAATTTTTGGTGCTAGGCCCTACTCCACGCCGGGATAATGCATTCACACCTTGCAGTACTAGGTTGAATTCTGGTTCCACTTTCCTTGTGGAGATATAAACAATACCCTCCCCTTGGGTGGATTAGTGCCCCATGCCCCCACTTCCCTTTTCTTCCTTATATTCATCCTGTTGTTTTCCTTTCCTCACCTCCTCCACTGTTGTCTACCATGTGCATCCCTGATTTTGATCTGGTCTCTGCCATACTACACCGTCTTCTCCCCAGAAATGTTTGTATACAGTAGCTTTTTCCCCTATGCCACTTTTGCATTAAAAAAATTTTTTTAATTAAAAAAAATTTTTTAATACTTAACTCAGCGGGCTCATGTTGTACTTGTCCTTTTGTGCCTGACTTACTTCGCTTAGCATGATTTCCTACAGTTCTTCCCATGCCGCTATGTGCCTCAAAGGTTCATCAGTGCTTTTTAGTGATGCGTAGTACTCCATTGTATGTATATACCACAGTTTTTTAATCCAATAGTCAGTTGATGGAAATTTGGATTGCTTCCAACTCCTTGCAATTGTGAACTGTGCTGCAATGAACATTGGAGCACGGATGTTTGGTCTTGGTTTGTTCCTTGCCTCTTCTGGTTATATGCCCAGTAGGGGAATTGCTGGGTCATATGGTAACTCTATTTCCATCTGTTTTAGGTATCACCAGATTGATTTCCATAGTGGCTGTACATACTTACAGGCCCACCAGCAGTGGATGAGAGTTCCTGTCTCCCCACAGCCCCTCCAACACTTGTTGCTTTCTGATTTTTTGAATTGGACTACCTTTGAGTGTGTCAGGTGGTACCTCATTGTTGTTTTAATTTGTATTTCTCTTATGGCTAAAGATCGGGAACATTTTCTCATATGTTTGTTGGCCATTCGGATTTCTGTCCCTGTAAAATTTCTTTTCAAGTCCTTTGCCCACTTTTCTAGTGCACTATTGGTTTTTTTCTTTTTGGAAGCTATCAGTATTGTAGATTTTAGTAATAAGACCTTTGTCTGATGTGTCATTACTAAAGATGTTTTCCCAGTCTGTGGAATCTCTTATTACTCTCTTGGTGAATTCTTTAGATGTACACAAGTGTTTTATCTTCAATACATCCCATGTGTCGATTTGTGCCTCCTCAATGTTTGTGTCCTTCCCTATTTCTGATAGCCTGTGTGTTCCCTGCGCCAAAGTTCTCAAGTTGGTCCCAATTCCCTCATTGATGGCCCTAATAGTTTGGGGTTTAACTTCAAGGTCTGTGATCCACCTTGAGTTAATTCTTGTGCATGGAGTGAGATAACGGTCTTGCTTCATTTTTCTGCATTTTTTCCAGCACCACTTGTTAAAGAGGGCATTGGCTTCCCATTTGATATATTTGGGGCCCTTATCAAAGATCAGTTGTGTGTATGCTGATGCTTTTATTTCTGGGTTTTCAGTTCTCTTCCATTGGTCTGAGTATCTGTCATTGTACCAATACCATGCAGTTTTGAGAACTGTGGCTGCCTAGTATGTGCCAAAGTCAGGTAAAGCAAGCCCTCCCACGGTGTCCTTCTTCTTGAGGAGTTCTCTGCTAATTCTGGGTTTCTTCCCTCTCCATATGAAGTTGGTAATCAGTTTTTCCATTTCTTTGAAGAAAGATGATGGTAATTGTATCAGGATGGCATTAAACTTATATAGTGCTTTTGGCAGAACTGACATCTTAACTATATTAAGTCTCCCAATCCAAGAGCATGGAATATTCTTCCATTTGTTGAGGCCGCTCTTGGTTTCTTGTAATAGTGTTCTATAGTTTTCCCTATATAGACCTTTTGTTTTTTCAGTCAGGTGTATCCCTAGATATTTCAATTTGTGTTTGGCTATTGTGAAGGGTACCACCTTTTTGATCTCTTCTTCTGTGGTCTTATCTGATGTGTATAACAGTCCGATGGACTTCTGTTTGTTGATCTTGTATCCTGCAACTCTGCCAAACTCCTCTATTGCTTCCAGTACTCCCCTTGTGGAACTTTTGGGATTTTCCATATATAGAATCATATCATCTGCAAATAACGATAGTTTCACCTCTTCCTTCCCCAGACGTATACCTTTGATGTCACTTCTTTGCCTTATGCTGTTAGCTAAAACATCCAGCATGATATTAAATAGGAGTGGAGACAAGGGGCATCCTTGTCTGGTCTCCTTTTTCAGTGGGATTATATTAGTCTTTTCTCCATTGACTATGACTTTGGCTGTTGGTTTTTCATATATAGCTTGTATTGTCTTGAGGAACTTTCCTTCCCTTCCTATCTTTGCTAGTATCTTAAACAGGAATTGGTGTTGGATGTTTTCGAATGCTTTTTCTGCATCTATTGATGTAATCATGTGATTCTTACACTTTTTCATGTCAATGTGACGAATAATACTAATGATCTTTCGTATGTTGAACCATCCCTGCATCCCTGGTATGAATCCCAATTGGTCATGGTGAATTATTTGTTTTATATACTTTTGTATTCTGTTGGCTAGTATTTTGTTAAGGATTTTTTCATCAATGTTCATTAGGGATATTGGTCTGTAGTTCTCTATTCTTGTGGGATCCTTGCCCGGTTTGGGTATCAGAGTTATACTAGCTTCATAGAAGGAGTTTGGGAGTTTGCCATCTTTTTCAATATTCTGGAAGAGTTTGTGTAGGATTGGTATTAGCTCTTCCCTGAATGCTTGGTAGAATTCTCCAGTGTAGCCATCTGGTCCAGGGGATTTTTATGTTGGTAATCCCTTGATAACCTTTTCTATTTCTTCTATTGCTATGGGTCTGATGAGATTCTTGATGTCCGCCGAGGATAGTCTAGGGAGGGATTGTTTTTCCAGGAATTTGTCCATGTCTTCCAAATTGTTGAATTCATTGGAGTACAATCCTTCATAGTACTGTGTAACTCTCCTTTTGATTTAATTAGGGTCTGTTGTAATGACCCCTCTTTCATCCCTTATTCTTGCTATTGAGATTTGTTCCCTCCTTTCTTTGTTTAGGTTTGCCAGTGGTCTATTGATCCTGTTTATCCTTTCAAAGAACCAACTTTTAGCGATATTAATTTTTTCCATAGTTTTTTTATTTTCCCTCTCCTGAATCTCAGCCCTGATTTTTATAATTTCTTTTCTTTTGCTATTAGTAGGGTTGTCCTGCTGACTCAGCTCTAGTTTTTGTAAATTTTGTGTCAGCATATCCATCATGAGTCTCTCTTCCTTTCTTAGGTGTGCTTGTATTGCTAAGAACCTTCCTCTGATGACTGCCTTTGTTGTGTCCCATAAGTTTTGGTACGTCGTGTGCTCATTTTCGTTGGTTTCTAGAAATTTCCTGATTTCATCTCTGATCTGCACCAGTATGCACTCCTTTTGCAGTGGAGAGTTATTCATTCTCCAATTATTTGCTCTTATTTTCTTTGTCTTCTTTTTGTTGATTTCCAGTCTTATGGCACAGTGGTCAGAGAGAGAGAGGTCTGTATTATTTCAATGTGCTTAAAGTTATGTAGATTTGCCTTATGCCCCAGCATGTGGTCTATCTTCGAATATGTGCCATGGGGACTTGAAAAGAATGTGAATTTTTTTTTATTTGGATGAAAAGCTCTGTAAATATCTTTTAGGTCAAATTGTCTAATTGTGGAGATTAGCTCCCTAGTCCCCTGTTGAGTTTCTTTCCCTGTGATCTATCTTTCTCAGTGAGTGGTGTGTTGAAGTCGCCCACTATAATTGTCGAGTCTGTGATTTCTTTATTAATCTTTTTTAGTGTTTGGTTGACGTATTGAACTGGTCTCTCATTCGGGGAATATATGTTTACAATGCTTAGTGGTTCATTGTCTATGATTCCCTTGAGCATTATATAGTGTCCTTTCTTATCTCTTTTAATGGTTTGCACTTTGAGGTCAGTTTTATCCAAGATAAGGATTGCAACCCCTGCTTTTTTTGTATTGCTGTTTGCTTGGTAGGTCCTTCTCCAGCCTTTGATTCTCAGCCTATTTTTGTCTGTAGCCTTGAGATGTGTCTCCTGTAGGCATCAAATTGATGGGTTGTGTTTTCTAAGCCATTCTGCTAGTCTCAGTCTTTTAATGCCTGAGTTCAGGCCATTGATATTCAGGGTTATTATCTCAATGTGTGGACTCTCTGATGCCATTTTATACCTTTTTTGTTGGGAGTTTTCCTACTTTCTTTTATCGTTAGTATGTGTTTTGTGTGTGTTTCATTCTTGACTTCTTTCCATCCTTAAGCCATTGCTATCTTGGGGCCTGTTTTCTCTTTGTTGTGGTCTGGGTGAAGTTGTTCTATAGGTTGGTCTCTTATTTGTGCTTGGGGAGTGTTGTTCTTCTGCCCATACTGAGTCGGCGAGGATCTTTTGTAAGACTGGGTTTGTTGTAACGTATTTTTTGAGTTTTTCCTTGTCTGGGAAGACTTTTACTTCTCCATCGATCTTGATCGATAATTTGGCTGGGTAGAGTATTCTTGGATTTGCGTTGTTTTCCTTCAACTTTTGGAATATGTTACTCCACTCTCTCCTTTTTTTCATAGTTTCTGCTGATAGGTCTGAACATATCCTTATGTGGTGACCTTTCTATGTGATTGCTTTTTTTGCCCTAGCGGCTCTCATGATTTTCTCCTTTTCCTCAAAGTTGGATAGTTTAACTATTATGTGCCTTGGGGATTTCTTCTTGGGGTCCGGTCGTGCTGGTGTTCTTTCAGCCTCCTGGATGGTTGCTTGGTTTTCACTCATTAGGCTGGGGAAGTTTTCCTCCAAGAATTCTCTCGCTACTGTTCCAGATGGCTTCTTTGTTGTGTCTTCCCCGGGTAGGCCAATAATTCTAATGTTGTTCCTCTTCATAGCATCAGACATAGCTCTTAGGTTTTCTTCGGCTTCTCTGATGCTCTTATTAGATTTTTGTTCACGTTTATTAAAGTCTGCTTGGTTGTCCTCCAAGACACTGATGCGGTTCTCTGATTCCTCCAGTCGATTCTCAAGGAACATGATTTTCCTATTGTTTTTCGTTATTTCCTCCAAGCTCCTGTATTTCCCTTTGGTGTATGGCTTTTATCTCCTCTATCGTTTCATCCTTTTCTGTATTGTTTCCTTCATATCCTGCATGACTCCAAGCAGCATTCTGAGAGTTTCTTTGTATGGCTTCTCAATGTCTGCTTCTTCTATGTATGTTGCTATGTTCAGCACATCTTCTGCCTTTGTCTTTTGTTTCTCCTGTTTTTTCGTTGAGGTCGTTGGGGCTGATGGCTGTTTGCGTTGAAGTGTTTTTGAGGGGCCAGGTGCCATTTTCTAATCTCTCTCTGGAAGACTTATAGGAATGCTTCTTTGAACTGCCTACAGCTGATTTTGCTAGGTTATTAACCTACCACTTTATCTTCCTGTGGCTTCCCTATTAGGGGAGTGCCCCAGATGGCAGGTTGGCTGCCTGCTCCAGTGTTGCAGGGGCTGGGCTGAAGTTCCTGCTATTGGTTTGAATATTGATATGTGTTCGCTGAGCTGGCTTATGTCCCCAGGTACACAGGCAGGAACTCCCTGGTGAGGAGTCAGAGGAGTATCCCCTGGAGAGCAAGCAGGCCTTTCCCTAGCCTTGGGCTATCTATGCAGGGTGGAGCTCACCTAGCTGGCTGTGGCCCAGGTGCAAATGCCCTAGGGCAATGGGAGTATCCTGTAAGTCTGCAATGGAGTATGAGAGAGCAGTTCAGGAACAAAAGGGGGAGCAAAATTAAACAGTGAGACCGGACTGTGCCAGGGTACAGGGAAGCGAGGGAAGGAAAAGCAACTATGCAGCTGAGTCCCACTCCCTGCCTGTGGACCTGCAAGGGCCCACTCCCTGCCCCAAGCCCCAGCGGCAATCCGCAGCTGAGCCCCAAGAAGAGTCACAAGAAAGCTGCTGAGCAGCCCCCAGAGAAGTGGGGGTGCAGAGAGCAGAGATGTTAACTTGCACCGCAGTGTAGCTGAAGCTTGATCCCTGCCTATGGAGCTGTGGGGGTTTGGGTTCAGTCCCGGCTCAGCCCATGCGGCGCAGCAAGCTGTGGCTAGCCCGGAAAAAGCCCCTGCACAGCCCTCCAAGGCTGCGAGGGAATATAGAGCAGAGACACAAACAGAAGCAACAATGCAGCTGAACACCAATCCCTGCCGGTGGAGCCTCAAGCGCCCTGTCCTTGCCTTGAGGCAGGCAAGGGAAAACTGGCTGTGCCGAGGCCAAGCCCTGCTATAGGCTCCAAATGGTCCCGGCTTTTGCAGACACAGTGGCTAGGCTAGGGTCGAGCCCCAGTCGGCTTCCACTGAGGTAAGCCAAAAGCCCCCAGCCCCTCAAAGCCCCGTGGATCTGAGCCTGCTTATCTTTATGATGCGCCCCCTGTGATCCAGTGGCATTGAATTTCTCTCTGAGCAACTCTCCTGGGCTGGATTCTGCGGAGTCCCTCTGGTATGTGTTAACTCCGTCGCCATCTTCCTGGAAGTCCCATGATATTTTATTTTGTTGTCTTTTGCTGTCCTTAGAAAATTTCTGTTTAGCTTTTTGATTTCATGATTTCTGAGCTACTGTATGGTTGAGAGCAAGTTCCAGAGTCTCTTATGACCCACCTGCATCTTTTATAATTCTTCTTGCCTTTTTACTTTCTTTATATATGATATTATTGATTTCACTGTACAGTTTGAGTTTTTTGAGTTAATTTTGTCAAATTTGTTCTTGAGATGTTTTGAAATTTCCAGTGGGACAGTCTCAAGGCTGTATTTTGACTCTTAAGGACAAGTTTTAATTTTCTTGAGCTTCATCCTGAATTTATATATGAGCAATTGATGGTCTGTTCCAGTCATCAGCCCCTGGCCTTCTTTTAGTGCTGATATTGAGCTTCTCTATTGTCTCTTTCCACAGGTATACTTAATTTGGTTTAGTTCGTTTAATCTGGAGAAGTCCATGTGTATATTCATCATCTATATTGTTGAAACAGATATTTACAATGAACAAGTTGTTCATCTTGCAAAATTCTATCCTTGGATCTCCAGCTTAATTTCAATCACTTATTTTCCAACTACCCTTCCTTCCTCTTTGTTTCCTGCTTTTGCAGTCCATTTGACCATAATTATCAGTGCATTTTGATTTCATGTTTGATCAACTTCATTATGAAGTCCTGGTAGAATTCTTCAATTTCTTAATCACTAGCTTTTGTTTTTGGTGCACACATTTTTTCTTTATCAACACCTTTTTTCTTTATTCTTTTAAAAATAATTTTATTGGGCTCATAAAACTCTTATCACCATCCATACATACATCAGTTGAGTAAAGCACCCTTATACATTCGTTGCCTTCATCATTCTCAAAATTTGCCTTCTGCTTGGATTCCTGGAACCAGCTCATTTTCCTTTTTTCCCTCCCCTTTCCTCCCTGGGCCTTAATAATCTATTAATTATTATTTTATCTTACCTTATACTGCCCAGCGTCTCCCTTCACCTACTTTTCCATTGGCCATCCCCCAGAGAGAAGGATATATGTAGATCCCCGAGATCGGTTCCACCTTCCTACCCCACCTTTCCTCCCAGTATCACCACTGTCACCGTTGGTCCTGAGGGGTTCATCTGTCCTAGATTCACAGTGTTAACTAGATCCCAACTGTACTGCTGTGCATCCTCTGGTCAACCAGGTTTGCAAGCTAGAATTTGGATCATGATAGTTGGGGGGAGGAAGTGTTTAAGAACTAGAGGAAGGTTGTGAATTTCATTATTACTACACTGAACCCTGAGTGAATCATCTCCTCTCTACTACCCCTCTGCAAGAGATGTCCAGTTGTTTACAGATGGACATTGGGTCCCCATCATGCACTCCCCTCATTCACAATAATAGGAATTTTTTTCCCACCTATGTTGCTTGAAACCTGTTCCCCTTGGCCCGTCGTGATCACACATGTTGGTGTGCTGCTTCATTGTGGGCTTTGTTGCTTCTGGACTAGATGGCCGCTTGTTTACTTTCAAGCCTTTAAGTCCCAGATGCTATATCTCTCAATAGCCAGGCACCATTAACCTTCTTCTCCACTCTTACTTATGCACACATTCGTCTTCAGCGTTTGTGTGGGGAAGGTGATCACACAATGATGGTTTTTGTTCTTTTGGGTCTGCTACCTGATAGCTTCAACACCTCGTGTTCACTTAAACTTGTGTGCTTCTTCTCTGTGGGTTTTGTTGCTTCTGAGGTAGATGGCCGCTTTTTTTCCTTCAAGGCTTTAAGACCCCAGATACTATACCTTTTTTTTAAAAAAAAATCTTTTTATTGGGGCACATAAGACTCTTATCACAATCTGTACATACATCAATTGAGCAAAGCACCCTTATACATTCGTTGCACTCGTCATTCTCATAATTCACCTTCCACTTGGGGTCTTGGAATCACCTCGGGTTCCCTTTTTTCCCCCATCCCCCTCCCTCCCCGATCCCACCCCTGGTCCCTTGATAGTTTATAAATAATTATTATATCTTATCTTGCACTCCCCGGCGTCTCCCCTCACCTGCCTCCTCATTGCCCATCTCCCAGAGAGGAGGTTACACATAGATCTCTGAGATCGGTTCTCCCTTTCTACTCCCCCTTCCCTCCTGTTGTCGCCACTCCCACCGCTGCTGTTGAGGGATTCATCTGTCCTAGATTCCCTGTGCCTCCAGATCCCCACTGCACCGCTGTACATCCTCTGGTATAACCAGGTCCGCAAGGCAAGGTAGAATTGGGGTCATGATGATTGGGAGGGGAGGAAGCGTTCAGGAACTAGAGGAAGGTTTTGAGTTTCATTGTTGCTACACTGAACCCTGAGTGGCCCATCTCCTCCTCACTACCCCTCTGGAAGGGGTGTCCAGCTGTCTACAAATGGGCATTGGGTCCCCAATACACACTCCCCCTCTTTCACGGTGATGTGATTCTCACCACCACCCCACCTTTGTTGTTGGAGACCTGATCTCCTCTGTCCTTCACTGTCACCTATGTTGGTGTGCTGCTTCCGTGTGGGCTCGGTACTTCTGGGCTAGATGGCCGCTTGTTTCCTTTCAAGCCTTTAAGTCCCCAGACGCTATATCTCTCAGTAGCCGGGCACCATCAGCCTTCTTCACCACACTTGCTTATGCACACTTTCGTCTTCAGCGAATATGTGAGGAAGGTGATCACACAATGATTGCTTTTGTTCCTTTGTATCTGCTATATGGTCCATTCAACACCGTGTGTTCGCTTAGGCCATGTGCTTCTTCTCTGTGAGCTTTGTTGCTTCTGAGCTAGACGGCCGCTTATTTGCCTTCAAGCCTTTAAGACCCCAGATGCTATATCTTTTTGATAGCCGGGCACCATCAGCTTTCTTCACCACATTTGCTTACACACACGTCTGTCTTCAGTGATCATGTTGGGAAGATGGGTATCCTGCAATGGCTGTTTAGCAGGGCGAGGTGCTATTGTGGGGGATTATGCATGAGGAGGCCCAATGTCCATCTGCTACCCTACTACTGAACCTATAAATATATGCATATAAATCTATTGCCCCCTTAATCATAAATATATTTACGTATGTACATGTCTGTATTTAGGCTTCTCTGTATGCACTTTGCCTCCTACTCCTTTCCTCTATTTCCTTTCGCTTTCCTCCCGACCCATTACCATGTTTAGCCTTCATTCTGGATTCAGTAATTCCTCTCAGTTACCTTGCCCTTAATCACTCCCTACCAGTCCTCCCCTCCCCTCCCTCCTCTGGTTTTGAACCACTCGCTGTTCCCTTGTCCCTGTGTTGGGCGACACCTCCTCCCTCCCCTACCTCCCACGCTCTCATGTCCCTCCAGGACCGTTGGTCCTGTTGTTTTCTTCTCTCATTATTTGTCCAGCCTATCTTGCCTAGGTGGACCTGCTGACATAGTAATATGTGCATACAAATGCATATGACTTTGACTGTGCCCAAGTGGCACATAAGAACATGGCTTTGACAGAAGCAACATTGACACGCTGATAAGCAGAAAAAAGCCACTAACATACAAAATTTACAAAGTAAAAAACAAAACCAATTAAAAAAAGACTAAACAAAAAGATAGCAAATATTAAAAGAAAAATTGCTAGTAGTTCAAGGTCAGTTCGTTGGCCTTTAGGAGTGTTTTCTAGGTGTAGCTTGTGAGGCACCAAGTCCTGGCCCGGAACACCATCCTTTATACTCCCTCAGGATCCCTTTGCTCTGCTTCCTCCAGTTCTCCTTTGCACGCCCCCAGTGTTTGCCTCAGTGTGGTGGTGGCAGCTCAGTCACCCATCCCCATTGTGTCTCAGGTGCTGTCCCGTGTAGGGCCATGTGTTGGTGCAAGATGTCCCATCTCGTAGTGTGGTCAGTTGAATGGTCCTCCCAGTATGATGGGGCCTTCTCGCTATCTCTCTATCTTGGGCTTGGTGGACGCAGGTGTACTCCACTACGTCCTTTCTCCTTCTTTTGTTTCAGCTTCCTTCTGGATGTGGTGTGGTGGGTCAGTTCCTTTCCCACTCCAGACGATCTATTTTTGTTTTCTGTGGTATTCCTTTCGAGTGTGGGGGTCGGCCTAATTCTGGTTTGGGCCGACTTGTCGTCCAGCCTCTTTGTGTAGACCTCTGTACTTTGCGTTGCCCTCCTTGTTTGGTGTTTCGTGGTGGGGTCCGTATGCATGTTCCAGCTCTGTGGGGACACAACCGATACTCTCCCCCGGGTGGGTTAGTACCCTGCCCCCCCATCCATACCATCCATTCGCATTCTCCCCCTCCCGGTTCTCCCTCTCCCTACCCCACTACACCTTCTTTATGCTGGGCTCTCATGTACCTCCCTAGGTGTGGCCTGCCCTCCCTCCAACTATCTATGCTTCCTCCCATTTATTGTGGATTGGATGTTTATTCTTCTATTTCTGTCATGCTGATTGTACTCACCTCAGGGGACTCATGATGTACCTGTCCCTTTGGGTCTGGCTTACCTTGCTTAACATAATTCCTTCCAGCTCTTCCCATGAAATAACGTGTTTCATGTGCTCTTTGGTGCTTTTCAGTGCTGCATAATACTTCATTGTGTGTATATGCCAAACTTTGCTAATCCACTCGTCTATCGATGGAAACTTAGGCTGTTTCCAAGTCTTTGCTATTGTGAAATGTGCCGCAATAAACATTGGAGCGCATATGACTGGTCGTGTTTTATTTGCTGCTTCAACCGGGGATATGCCCAGTAGAGGGATGGCTGGGTCATAAGGTAGATCAATTTCCATCGCCAGATTGCTTTCCACAGTGTCTGTACAAATCTGCAGGACCAGCAGCAGTGGAGGAGGGTTCCTACTTCACCACAGCTCCTCCAACACTTGTTGCTCTCTGATTTACTGATCTGGGCTAGCCTCAGGGGTGTTAGGTGGTATCTCATGGTTGTTTTGATTTGCATATCTCTTATGGCAAGGGACTTCGAGCACTTTCTCATATGTTTATTGATCTCCTCTCTAGTGAAAGTTCTTCTCATTTCTTTTGCCCACTTCCTTAGGGGGTTAACTGTTTTCCTCTTTTTGCAGGTCCCGATGGTGTTGTAGATTTTAGTAATGAGCCCTTTGTCTGATGTGTCATTACTAAAAATCCTCTCCCAGTCTGTGGGTTGCCTTGTCACCCTCTTGGTGAAGTCTTTCGAGGTGCACAGGTGTTTTATTCTTATTAGATCCCATTTGTCGATTTCCAGTTCACCTGTGTGTGTCCCCTTCCCTGTTGCAGTGAGCCTATGTGCTCCCTGGGCCAGTGCTCTGAGATTAGTCCCGATTCCCTCCTTAATGGTCCTGATGGTTTGGGGTTTGACTTCTAGATCTGTGATCCACCTTGAGTGTATTCTTGTGCATGGGGTGAGGTAGACGTCTTGTTTCAACTTTCTACATGTGGATATCCATTGTTTTCCAGCACCACTTATTAAAGAGGGCATCTGCTTCCCACTTGACGTTTTTGGGACCCTTGTCGAAGATCAGTTGTCTATATGCTGATGATTTTACTCCTGGGCTTTCTATTCTTTTCCACTGGTCTGAGTGTCTATCATTGTGCCAGTACCATGCTGTTTTGACCACTGTAGCTGTGTAGTAGGCATTGAAATCAGGTAGGGCGAGTCCTCCAATTGTGTCCTTCTTCTTGAGGAGTTCTCTGCTAATTCTGGGTTTCTTCCCTCTCCATATGAAGTTGGTGGTCAGTTTTTCCAATTCTTTGAAGAAGGTTGATGGTAATTGGATTGGTATAGCATTGAACTTGTAGAGTGTTTTAGGAAGAACTGTCATCTTTACTATGTTCAGCCTACCTAACCATGAGCAGGGGAGGGTCAAACATTTGTGAAGATCACTTTTGGTTTCCTGTAATAGGGTTTTATAATTATGCTTATAAAGGTCTTTAGTATTTTTTGTTAAATATATTCCTAGGTATTTCAGTTTGTTCTTGGCTACTGTGAAGGGTACTTCCCTCTAATTGCCTCTTCCATGGCCCTGTCCGATGTGTATAGAAACCCTACCGACTTCTGTTTATTGATCTTGTATCCTGCTGCTCTTCCGTATTCCTCTATTGCTGTAAGTATTCCAACTGTGGAGTTTTGGGGGTCTTCAATGTATAGGATCATGTCATCTGCAAATAACGATAGTTTCACCTCCTCCTCTCCCAACTGGATCCCTTTGATGTCCTTCCGCTGTCTTATGTTGTTAGCCAGAACCTCCAAAACGATATTGAATAGAAGAGGGGACAGGGGGCATCCTTGTCTTGTGCCCTTTTACAGTGGTATTGTTCTTGTCTTTTCTCCATTGACTATGATGTTGGCTGTTGGTCTTTCATAGATAGCTTGTATGAGCTTGAGGAACTTGCCTTCCAGTCCTGTCTTCCTGAGTGTTTTGATTAGGAATTGGTGCTGGATGTTGTCAAATGCTTTTTCTGTATCTATGGGTATTATCATATGTTTTTTATCCTTTTTCTTTTCGATGTGGTGTATGATATTGATGGATTTTCGGATGTTAAACCATCCCTGCATCGCTGGGATGAATCCTACTTGGTCGTGGTGAATGATACGTTTGATGTTCCTTTGTATTCCATTGGCCAATATTTTTTTAAGGATTTTTGCATCTATGTTCATTAGAGATATTGGTCTATAATTCTCTACACCTGTGGGGTCTTTTCCCTGTTTGGGTATCAAAGTAATGCTGGCTTCGTAAAATGAGTTTGGGAGTTTGCCGTTCTTTTCTATGTTATGGAATACTTTGTGGAGGATCGGTGTCAGTTCTTCCCTGAATGTTTGGTAAAATTCTGCTGTGTAGCCATCTGGCCCTGGGGCCCTTTTCCTTGGTAGGTTTTTGATGACACTCTCTATTTCTTCCTTCGCTATGGTTTGTTGAGGTTCTTGATCTCTGTCTCAGATAGTCTAGGGATAGATTGTTTTTCTAAATATTTATCCATGTCTTCCAGGTTTCTGAATTCATTAGAATACAAACCTTCATAGTACTTTGTGATTATCCTTTTTATCTCATTGGGGTCTGTTGTTATTGCCCCCGATTCATCCCTCATCCTGGCTATTGATGTTTGCTCCTTTCTATCTTTGGTAAGCTTTGCCAGAGGAGTGTCAATTTTATTAATTCGTTCATAAAACCAGCTTCTAGTTGCGTTAATCCTTTGCATTGTTCTTTTGTCTTCCCACTGGTTTAATTCCGCCCTGATTTTTATTATTTCTTTTCTCTTGCTATTGGAGGGGTAGTTCTGTTCACTCTGTTCTAGTTGTTGGAGGTTTTGTGTTAACATATCTGTCATACGCCTTTTTTCTTTTTTCATATATGCATTCAGTGATATCAAGCTACCTCTGATAACTGCCTTTGCCGTGTCCCACAAGTTTTGATATGTTGTATGCTCGTTCTCATTAGTTTCTATAAACTTCCTGATATCCTTTCTGATCTGGACCTTAACCGATTCATGTCGCAGGAGATCGTTGTTTATTCTCCAATTGGTGGCCCTTGCTTTTCTGGGTGCCCTCCTATTAATCTCCAGGTTTATGGCATGGTGGTCTGAGAAAAACATCTAAATAATATCTATGCGTTTGAATTTACTCAGGCTGGCCTTGTGTCCCAGCATGTGATCTATTCTTGAGAAAGATCCGTGTGGATTGGAGAAGAATGTGAAACCTTTTGCTTTTGGATGAAAGGCTCTGTAGATGTCTATCAGGCTCTGTTGCCTAATTACATTGTTTAGCTCTCTGGCCTCTTTGCTGAGCTTCTTTCCCTGTGACTTGTCTTTCTCTGATAGTGGAGTGTTGAAGTCCTCCACCATTATTGTTGTTTCCGTGATTTCTTCTTTCATTTTTTTAATAGTTTGTTTGACGAAATTTGCCGCGCCATTATTAGGTGCGTAAATATTCAGTGTGCTAAGTGCTTCCTGGTTTACTGAGCCTTTGAGCATTATGTAGTGTCCCTCTTTGTCTCTTTTTATGTTTTGGATCTTGAAATCCATTTTGCCGGAGATTAAGATAGCCACTCCTGCCTTCTTGGAGTTACCATTTGCTTGGTAAACTTTCTCCCAGCCCTTTATTCTCAGCATATGCTTGTCTGCTTGCTTAAGGTGTGTCTCTTGCAGGCAGCAGATTGATGGGTTATGTTTTCTGATCCAGTCCTCCAGCCTCTTTCTTTTAATGTATGAATTTGCATTCAGAGTGATTATTACTATCTCTGGCTTCATGATTGCCCTATTCTGTTTTGTGTTTTGGGTCTTTGCCTATCTTCCTTCATGTCAGTGTGCTTTTTTTGTGTGGAAGGTTTCTATCCTGTCCTCTTTTCCATCTGAGACCCTGTTGTCCTGGTACATGTTGCTGGCATGTTGGCTTCTAGTTGGAGATGGGCTATATGGTGGTCTCCTGATGGTTCTTGTTGGAGCTTGTTCTTCTGGCCATATTCAGCCAGTATGTTCTGCAGGGTCGGGTGACTTGCAGTATATTTTTTGAGTTCTTCCTTGTCCTGGAAGACCCTTATCTTACCCTCTATCTTAATGGATAACTTGGCAGGGTATAGGATTCTGGGGGAGGCATTTTTATCTTTCAGGTTTTGGAAGATGTTGCTCCATTCTCTCCTCCTCTTCATGGTTTCTGTTGATAAGTCTGAGCATATTCTTACCTGCGCTCCTTTGTATGTGACTGTCTTCCTTTCTCTTGATGCTCGTAACATTTTCATTTTTTTACTCTAAGTTGGATAATTTTACAATTATATGTATTGGCGTGTTCTTCTTGGTATTTAGCTTTTACGTCGTCCTCTCTGCTTCCTGTACGAGAGTCGGATTCTCCTTTGTTAGGTTGGGAAAATTTTCTTTCAGAAATTCCTTTCCTATCTTGGCTGTTGATTTGTGTGTTATATTGTGTTCCGGTAGACCGATTATTCGAATATTATTCCTCTTCATAGCATCTGTCATTGATCTCAAGCTGTCTTCTGTTTCTTTACTATTCCTATCTGATTGTTTTTCTCGCATGCTTCGTTTGGTTTGAGCGTCCTCGAGTTCACTGACATGGTTCTCAGCCTCCTCAAGCCTAGATATAGCTTCTGTGACCTTTTGTGTGGCCTCTGCTACCTCCTCTGTTAGTTTCTGCAGTTCCTTTTGGTGGGTAGAATTCATCCCCTTTATTGTGGACTTCATCCCCTCTATTGTGCATTTCATTCCCTCTATCGTTGCATCCTTATTGTGGTTTGCTTCTCTGAGCTCCTGTATTACTGTAAGCAGAGTTCTGAATTTTCCTTTTGTGGCTGATCTATATCTGTTTCTTCTATGAGTGACGTTAGGTCTGTTAAAGTGCCTCGTTTCTCTGATTTTTTTGTTGGGAGTGATGTGGTCTGTTGATTTTTCCTTGATCCTTTCATAGGCCCCATGCTTCTGGGAGACAGGAGTAACCTTATCTATGTTGTTGTTAAGGATTCTGTCAGGCGATTGCCTATGACCTACTGTAAGGGTGGGTCAGACTGCTTTGTAGACCGAGTTCCCTGTCCGGTTGGTGACCTGCCGCGCGGAGATGTTTCAGCAGCTGGAGTGGGGGCTGGGGCCTCAGTGCGTGCCCTCAGGCTGATTTGACCAGGTGTGACAAGGTACCCTTAGTGACCCCCTTTATGAAGATTGGGATTAGTAATAAAAAGGATTTAAAAGGTTAATGATATAAAAATACTTTGTAACAGAATATTGGGCAGGAAGAAAAAATTGGAGGGAGATGTAAGAGAATCTATAATAGAAGAGGGACAAGCTGTGATACTAGTAGAGGTGGGAGGAGAAGAAAGAAAAGAGAGAGAAGGAGAATCTATAGCAAAGGGGCAGAAGAGAAGTACAAGCATTAATGAAAAAGTAGGAAGGAAGGAGAGAGAATACAGCGCAGACAGTAAAAGAAAGGGAAGAAGGAATAAATAACAAACAAACAAAAAACACAAAAAAGCAAAAAAAAATCCTATGCTAGATGATGTGTATGTCTGAAAATTTCCCCCTTTCCCTCTAAGCGCTGGTGATGCCTAATAGAGCGCAGAGGTGGCTGAGTTCGTATTGTCCCACGATGTGGTGCTGATCTATGTGTTGTTGGGAATGCTCTTCAGCTCAGCAAGCCCTCCCAGGTCCGGCCGCTCCCTACTGGCAGTCCTCGTGCTCTAGCTGGGAAGTGCTAGGGCAGCTAAGGGTACTGTGTGGAGGATCAGGCCACTGTACCCGTCTCCTGGGGTGGCTGGGGCGGGCTGCAGCAGGCCTAGGGCTGGCACTGGGGACCCCACAGGGCCCCCAGGTGGTGAGAGCTGGCTGCAGCTCACCTATGGCTCCTCAGGGACTGCAAAGCCGAGTCCCAGGCTCCACTGCAGGTGGAATGTTTGATCTGCCCGGGCTGTGAGCGGGCGCGGGGAGGCCCCTCAGACAGCGGCGCGAAACTGCAGGGGACAATGGTGCTTGTCCTCCGCCTGGCTCTGAGCTCAGAACCGCGAGGACAGCAGAGGCTTGGCGCGAAACCGCAGGGGCAATGGCGCCCGTCCTCCCCTCAGGCTCAGAGCCACGGCCTCTGGGGTCCCCGCAGCACCCTGGGGAAGGCACCCACTCTTGTGCCTGGCGCCGGGAGGGGACCTTTGCGGGCTGACTCAGCGGAATCCCAGGGTGGGGGACAGGCGTGGGTTGGGCTATGGCTCCCACCGGTGGGAAGTGCTCAGCGCAGGGTCCCGGCTGGGAGTGGAGCTGGCGCTAGGCTGCTGGGGGTGGGCGGGGGCGGGCGGCTGGCGCACGGAGGGCAGGTGGAGAGGTCCGCGGAGGCAGAGGTGCGGGTGGATGGTCCCCCGTGGGGGTCGCCAGACAACCCGCAGGTCCGCTCCCCGGAGCTTGGATGAATGGAGGGAGGGACGTGGGCCCGAGGGCAGATGGCTGCCCTGCGGGGAGAGGGGAACCGCGGGAGAGGAAAGCTTCTCTCCCAGTGGGGATCAGCAAGTGGGCCGCTGGTGTAGGGGGTGCGTGACCTGCTGCGCCTGTCTAGGCAGGGCAGGCAAGCGACTCTAGGCTGGGGTCTGGTTTGGGGGTGGAGCTTAGGCTAGTCGCCAGTGAGCTCGCGGCAGCTTAGTGACCAGAGATGTTCCAGGAGTCCGGTCCTCTTTCACCTAAACCCCTGCTCACGACAAATGCGTGGGGTGGGACTGGGGTGCTGTCCCAGTGGGATATTTCACTCACCAGACTCCTACTATTCAGCTACCTGGTCACCAAACCCGCTTTGTTTGGAGGAGCTCTCAGAGTATGCGGGTGTCCCCGTCGGCAATCTTCCCGGACCTCTCCACTATATCTTTTTTGATAGCCGGGCATCATAAACTTTCTTCACCATGTTTGCTTATACACATGTCTGTCTTCAGCAATCATGTGGAAGTTGGGTATCATGGCATGACCATTTAACTGAGCAAGGTGCTATTGTATTAAGGGAGTGCGCGCAAGTCCACCTGCTACACTACTACTGAACCTATAAATATATGCACATAGGTCTATTTCCCCCATAATCATAAATATATTTGCATATGTACATGTCTGTATTTAGGTTTCTATGTATGCACTTTGCTTCCTACTCTTTTCCTCTATTTCTGTTACTCTTTCCTCCTGTCCCACTATCATGTTCAGCTTTCATTCTGGTTTCAGTAATTCCTCTCAGTTATCTTGCCCTTGGTCACTCCCTACCAGTCCTCCCATCTCCTCCCTGCCAATGGTTTTGAACCACTCGTTGTTCCCTTATTCCCTGGGTTGGCCAACACCTCCTCCCTCCCCCTACCTCCCACACTCTCATGCCCCCCGGGACTTTTGGTCCTGTTATTTTCTTCTCCCATTGCTTGTCCAGCCTATCTTATCTAGGTGGACCTGCAGATATAGTAATAGATGCATAAAAAATGCAGATCGCTTTGACATGGTACACACATTTTAATAATAGTTCTTAGTGGATTTCCTTGAAGGTGAATGGATATATTTCTATTTGAGTGACTTGCACTACAAATAGGCTATTGATCTTTGTGTTCAATTTCATTTTTTCATGACTTCTGACATTCTAATTTTCCTAGATACATCACTACTCGTAGTTAAAACTATTTGTAGATTTCCCCCCAACTGTTTCTTCTCCCCTTAAGTTGTGCCCCATAAGCAAATAAAGATCTTGAAGACTCCACGTCCATGTTCATTACTTCATTCACATCATCATGGTCAGCTATACTTTCAGAAAACAGATCCTCCCCATTTACATTTTGAGTAATTTCTGACTTAGGGGTGCTCATCATCAGGCATATCTTTTGACAAAGTTCTGCTTCTATCATGAGGCTTTCAGTATCTGAGAAAATTTAGAAGCTGTGAGTTAGGTTTTCAGCAGCTGATAGTTCCAAAGCGGGAAATCAAGTTCTTTCTCATGACATACTTCCAGCATTCCAGTAACACACAGACACTATAGTATTAAAACTGGCAAGCAAATGGTATAATATGGATAAATAGATATATGCTTATCCACGTGTATATGTATCTGTATAATGGTATGAATAACACATAGATAATTGGCTCAGTTATGGAAAATGTTTTTAGCCATAAGCTCACATTCATTTTTTAGTTTTATAGGTAGGATATAAGTGATGTGCAGTTTATAAAGTTATATTCTGAAACCTAGTTTTGTGTGTTGTGTCTTGGCACTTAAAAATTTGCTTATGATTATTTAAGTTTCACCTTTAAATGGTGCAAACAAGGAAAAAGAAACATATATACCACCCAAATGATCTACATCAATACAGCTAAGAAAGTATATGAATCCATCTGCTCTGGGACTAGAATTATATTGTGCCTGGTTATTGCCACAGATTCATCTAATCAAGATCACACAGATGGGCCCTGACACACTAGGAGAAAAATGTGGAGTGGAATTTCAAAAAGTGTTTTCAAAATCAAAAGCATGACAGTGTGGGTTGAGACTGAAGACAATTGCACTAAGATAATTTTTTCAAACCTTGATTACATTGTAGCTAAATGACAGGTTGAATTTTGTCCTTGGGACTGAATGGTCAACAGACACTTTAAAACAAAAATGAACCATAAAAGGGATAGGAGAATGAGATTAATGAAAGTGGCACAGTCATAAAGGAAATATTGTGAATAATATAATCAATGTCACTGAATCCTTTAGGTAGAAATTATTTTAAAGTAATCCAAGTGGTTGCATAAAATTACAACACAATAGTATATTATCTTAAAAATTTGTTTTAAATATTGCAGGAGTGAGTAGTCGAAAAGAAATCCAGAAGATAAATTTATTTACAATACTATTTAGAGAGTGTTTTTAATGAGGAAAAGATAGGTGCAGGGTCAATCATATGGGAAAAGATGAAGCTGGACTCATACATTTTAATATACATGAAATATGTTCAAAATGGAACAAGTTTAACTGTAACTTCTTTCTTTTAGACTCAGAGATATTTAAAATAAGAAAGTGCATTTCTTTTTTGTTGTACATGTGTATACATATATTTATGTGTGTTTGCATGTATAAAGGTATCACAGTTGTAGCTCTACATTTCCCAGAAATGTTAAGGTATTTATCTATGGAGGATTTACTCAATCCTTGTTACTGTTTTTGTTAGATGTTGTTGAGTTGGTTCTAACCCTGTGTAGAACAACATGGAAACACTGGCCTGTACTGTCCTTTTCTCCCAATTCCTATGATTGAAACCATTGTTGCAGTCATTGGTCAATCCATCTTGCTTTTTTGTGACAATCTAATTTTGAAAGCATGCCATAATCTTCAGAAACTGATCTCATCTAATAAACATAACTGCAGTATGAGAAGAGAGTCTTCCATCTCACTTCTAGGGAACATTTGAGGTTTATGTATTTCAAGACAACTTAAAAAAATTGTTTTCATGTGCTTAATGGTCTACTGACTATTTTCCAACGCCACTATAAAAATACCTCCATTCTAAATTGCTCTTCACTGTTTATTGTTCTTTCAGGTACATATGATGCAGTTAAAAATAATCATGGCAGGAGCCAGCTTACTGTTGTCCTCAAAGTAACACTTTGGCTCTTTGATGCTTTTAAAATTAGCCCTTTGAAATAGCTTAGCTTTTGACTAAGAACTGCCTTGGTAACTTCAGTATTCTCTCCCCTTGTGTTGTTACTTTTTGGTCCATTTGTAAGAATTTTAATATATACTAGTGTGGATGTAGTTTTAAAATCTTCATCAGTAAGTACTTAAGTCATCTTTGTTTTCAGAAGTCTCAGTTGTTATTGTCTACACGTTACAAGGTACTTCTGAGTTTTCCTCCAGTCCTGATAATAGTGTAGCATCATAAAGTCTTATATTTATAGTTATTTGTTCAGAATATACAGTAGATAGGTAAATTTAAAAGAATGTTATCTTGACATGTTATATTTCATAGTTTGAAATCCTTCCCTAGCCTCTTATTCTGTTTGAATGACTACCTTTTTTACCTATGCATTGGTTTTGCATGAGAACAATTAAACTATTTTGAAATTTAATTAAACTATTTTGGCAATGTTGTCTCTAGTTCATTACCATCTTCAACAGTCTAGTGACTATTACTCTGCTGGTATTCTATTCTTTTCTCAGTATTTCTTCAGTTAAAATTCATCTTAAGTTAAAAGCAATATAAGTAGTTCCACATTTTTTCTAAATTTGACTTGAATTTCTGGCAACTCCCTGTTAATCCTTGCTGTAACTTTTGAATTATCTTCCACAAAACTTTACCTTCTTGTATTAGTAATGATATTGTAAGGAAATTTTCATATTCTTTTGTACTTTTCTTTGGAATGGACACAAGCAAAAAGATTTGCTAGTCAATTAGCTTAAATGAACACCCAGTGGTCCACAAGTTTGTTGAAACATTGTAATTGGTATTCCAGCAATTCTTGCAGCCTTGGTTTTTTTTTCAAGGTCTTCAGTGCAATTTAAACATAGGCACCTATTATCACATTTGATCTCTTGAAATGATTGACAATTTTAGTACTGTGATTTTATTCCTATGCGTTGATTTTTTAAAAATTTGGAATTGGGTACAAGTTTACCAAACAAATTAGGTTTCCTTTTAACAGTTTATACATTGTGTTTTATGTCAGTGGCTACAATCCCCAAAGAGATATGTAATTTAGCCCTTTCCCTCTCTTTTTCACTGGTTTAAATTCCTCCCCTTTACCTAATAGGTCAACATTTGCCTTTGCGTAACTGCTGCCTTTCTTATCTCAATTGATTTATTTTTTTATCTTCCTCTTGTTGCTGTTTCCCTCATAGACCTTCCTTTTGTTTTACTGAGACTTGGGTTCATTTCCAAACCCGAGGAGTGACTCAGGACCCAGGTCTCTAGGGCTCCACCAGTCTCTCTAAAGGGTAAGGGTGGGTCTATATATACCTCCATGCTTCTTGGTTCCTTCCATAGGTTGTCTACAGAAGCTTTCAATATTGTAACATGAGACTTGAACTTTCTCTTCATTTCTTTCAGCTTGAGAAATACTGAGTGTTTTCCTCTCTCAGATCTTCATATATTTAAAATTGGTGCAACACAGGTGTGCTCATTTATCTAAGCTAACTGACTGGAAGATAAGCTTGCTAGTGCCCATTCCAAAGAAAGGCGACTTATGTAAATAATTTCTTTCTTTGAGCCAGTTTTTGAAATTTTTTGTGCAGCTCTTTTATGTCCTCATTTATTCCCTTGTCATCATTTCTCCTTTCATAATAGCTCTCCTCAGAGCCTAACTTCAATTCTTTATTGACTTTAAAAAATATTTGTGTATGTCCTTTTCATGTATTTATCTATTTTGTGTGCTTTTAATGTATATTCTTGATGCTATCATAACATATGTCTGATCCCACTCGTAAGCCTCACTTCACCGAATGTCTTCATATGATGGTCAGTTAATTAAGGTGTGAAATATTGCATCATATTTTGACTGTTACAGACTTAGTTGCTTTTCTTCTGCTTCTCCCTGAAATTTAATATGAGCTCTTGATAGTCTGTCCCACAGTGGACTGCTGGCTCTATTGGAGCTCATGATCTTGAGCTTCTTTCTTATATCTCAGAGGTTTATATGATGTCTGTTTATTTCCTCTGTCAGGGCGTATGTATATAATAATTTATTATGTTGTTGAATAAAAGTATTTGCTATGAATAAGTCTAGTGCTGGAAATTTAATAATTTTATCTTCCATGTTGGTTTTTATCACCAACTCATCTTTCTCAGTTTATCTAATATTCCTTGTTTTTGCCATCTTTAAAATTATAATCACCAGAAATGTTGATTCATTGGATTTCATGTTTAGTAATTCCAAATTGCAAAATTTCATAGAATTCTTAAATTTCATCTTTGGCTAAAGTGCATACATTTGAATAACACTTCTGTTAATTGTATTTCTTAAAGGTATGTGAATTTTGTTCTACCATTGTCAGCCTTGCATTTCAAGTTAAATCTTATATTGTTCATTTGTTGATTAATCAATAGTATTTCTCTTCAGTTTTGTGATTATCACTGTGGTAAGCCATAGATTGTCAGGCTCCAAATGGCCAAAACCAGTCCATTTCACTTTATCAGTGCCTAGGACATCAATCTTCAAGAATTCCATTTCATTTAAAAAATATTTTATTGGCATATAAATTGGAACAACTTTAAAGTAGATCAAAAGGGAGGTCAAATAATATAGTGTTAACATTTTAACTGAACTATAGCTAGCATCTTATTTTTTATTATTTTTATTGTCTTATTTTCATATGAAGGGAATTTTAGTCTCAGATTATTATTGGATTTTCCCTGTCAGCATCATTAAAACTGCCTGTTTTACAAGGAGGCACATCGTTCCAGTAATACTTTGAGTGTTTTGAACCAAATGGGCTCATCTTCTAGCATTGTATCAAGTAATGTCCTATTGCTATTCAAAGGTTTTCAGTGACTAATCTTCTCAGATGTGTACCACTTACTCTTTGTTTCCAGTCCTTTTGAACTTTTCCATCATGGGTGACCCTGCTGGTATTTGAAATATCAGAGAGTAAGATTATAAAATAGGAACAACAGACAAGCCACACAGTTCAACAAACTGACAGAGAAGTGGTGGAATAGTTATTTATGTTGTTGTTATGTACAGTTAAGTGGGTTACAAATCATAAGCAACACTTTGTACAGCAGAGCAAAACACTGTTTGGTTCTGCACCATCCTCACAATTGTTATTAAATTGGAGTACCTTGTTGTAGTCACTGTGTCAATCCATCTGCTTTTGTTCACTGCCCTCCACTTTACGAAGTATGAATGATGTTCTCTAGGGACTGGTATGTCCTGACAAAGTGTCCACAGTACATGAGATGAATTCTCACCATCCTCCCTTCATAAGGAGCATTCTCACTGTAGTTCTTCCAAGAGAGACTTGTTGGTTCTTTTAACAGTACATGATACTTTCAGTATTCTTCATCAGTAACATAATTCAAACCCTTGATGTTTGATCATGGTAATTAGAGGAGAGAATTTCTTCCATGCAGTTGGATGATGAATAAATATTTTTAAAAGAAATGAATTGTGAGTGTTCTTTTGCATTTTGATATTTTCATTCTTGTTGATTAATATTTCATTTGCCCAAATACTTGCACACATATTTACTTTTGGGTGATAGGAAAAAATAATAATAATCAATAAATATTACTTATAAACTGCAAGAACAGATAATATACCAGGAGATTCTTAATTCCAGAAAATTATATATTGTCCAGTCACATCTATTTTACTCTTCAGTTTACTATATTTTTATTCAATTGAATACATATTTTTGAAAGATAGCTATGAACTGATTAGAGAAATTCAAAAGAAAAACCTATGTCGGCGCCACCTTTGAACCCGCCGTGCCTGCCTGTGGTGCAGGGGCGTAAGCTGCAGCGCCAGAGCAAGTGCTGGCACATAATTGGGGCCATGAGCTACATGGAAAAAAAAAGAAAAACCTATGCAACTATACGTAATACTATTTTAAGAGCATAAATTTGAAGTATATATCATGTATACTAGAATATAAGCCGACCCGAGTATAAGCCGAGGTACCTAATTATTACCTGGGAAACCAGAAAAACTGATTGACTTGAGTATAAGCTTAGAGTGGGAAATGCAGGATGTGAATTAACACAGAGACCAGAGGGGAGAGACAGAGCATAGCCACAGACACATCCTTACCAGTTCAGCTGCCGGCGTAAATGAATCACTAATGTGCATCTGCGAATTGGAGCCATCCACATCATAGGATGACTCTGATTAGTTAGATGTGAATAAACAAACATTCAAAGCCCTGCAGTGTCAGTGGGGCTTTGAATGAACAGCGGAGAAACGTCAATCACCCTCAAGATGTTACACCTCCCTGGGGTACCACTGACCCGTGTATAATATATACATTAAAACTATTTCTTAATTTAACATTATTGAAATTCTTATCACTTATAAGTGTAGAACTTAAACATTTAAAATAAAAAATTTGTTGAAATGAATTATTTTAATATATTACTTGGGGTGAATAGTTGACTTGCTAATTATGTTTTTATGTTTCTAATGTACAGGCTTAAGTCATCTTCTTGATGAAAACAGAATTCAAGATTTGTCTCTACTGTACCAGCTGTGTAAGAGGGTAGAATGTGAAGTTCAAATTCTTCTTCAACCCTGGAGCGATTACATAAAGGTATTACTAAATGTCACTGTATCAGTTCATAGATTTCTTGGTTTCTTTGTCTATCTAAAGAAAACCTGATGATGCTGTGGGTTAGATGTCGAGTTGCTGACTCCAAGGTCAGCAGTTGAAAACACAAGCCGTGTTGCAGGAGAGAGATGTGGCTGTTTGAACCTATAAAGATTATGTGTTAGAAACACTACATAGAGTTGCTGTGAGTCAAAAATCCATGCAGTAGTTTGATTTTTATCCATTTAAAAGCATGATTTCTTTGGAACATCTCTGACCTTATATAAGAATTAAAAAATTATAGAAAGGCCAAGAAGATATCCATGTGTATAACATCTATTTCCTTTCTTTATAAAAATAAGATTTATTATTAGTGTCTTCACAATGTTGCTCAGCCATCTCAATTAGTTCTGGAAACACGTCAAAATAAATTATCACTCAGTCTCCTTGGTCAGTGAATTGGAGAACTCTTTTTCATCTTTATAAAGTTTCTTTCTTTATTTTCTGCCTTTCCTTTCTGCCTTTCAACATTTCCTGGCGATTCGTATCGCTTCTCCTATTGTTGTCAAGGTGTCTATTTCCTTTTATAATTCCGGGAGGATTTTACTGATTATTTTGAGGGTCTTTAATTGGGTGTATACATATTTGTTATAGTTTGTGTGGATTTGTAAGTTTGTATGGTTTGTATATGGTTTCTATAGTTCGTAAGTGATCTGACACAAAATTGATCATAAACATTGGTGAAGACCAGGAAATATTTAATATTATTATGGTCACTTGTAGCATGATTTATGGAATTTAACAAAAACATTTCCAATCTTTAGTTTTTCTCGGTTTGGAAAATTTGATTTCCCCCTCTCTGTACTTATGCCAGGTTAATGAGAGAGTGCCAGCATGACTGAAGATGAAGGCTATTAATTTAACATACTTTCATAATACCATGCTACAGATTGCCCTTTAATCTTTACAATGTTCTCTCTAAAAGCAAGACTGTTCACATCTCAGAACTATGATGAGAGTTGGATTCAGCAGAAACATAATCAATGTGTGGATCCTACAAAAGATCCTGGGCTTCTATAGCCTACTGAAAACTCAATATTCAGATTTAATCTCTGAACTGCTTCCCACCACCACCTGTTTGAATTACATATGCTGTTGAGGTTCATTTGCATGAAGTTAGTTGACGCTTCAACTTGATCGCTGCTTGTTTTAAGCCCCCAGATGCTGTTCATTCTGTTAGCTGTACACCATCCTCTACTGTAGCACCCATCTCTTCAGTGATCTCATCACGAAGGTATCAAGTTGGGCTCTGTCACAAGAACAGATTGTTCTTAGATTCAGGTTACAATTAAGTGTGAGCCCCAATCCATTCATATATATGTACACACATATGATTTATATATGTTTTAGTTTGACTCTAGTGAGATCATCATTTTATGATTCATAACATTATAAATAATCCAAATGGTGTATAAGATAATTCTACTACTAGCATTATTTTTGCCAGTGATCTATAATTTAAAGCATAATTGAGAAAAGAAAATTACATATGCATAAGCCAGCTTCTCAGACCAAAATACATGCAGTATGGTACAAAGTAAGAGTGCAAGTGACTGGGTGCTGTTTCCATGAACAGTGAGGTTAAGCATAAGGTGAAACTTTCACTAACATTCACAGAGGCCTACAAGACAAGCCAATGTCCTAAGAAAATCAAAGAGAAGAATATTAAAGTGTGTGGTAGTCCTGGGCATCGCTGGGCACCTTCACTCAAACCCAGAGATTTGAATCAAAGTCCAATGATCACCAATTCCATAACCTTGGAATAGCAGTCATCTACTTCTCGGGGCATTTCAGTCTTAAATCCTAGAGTATTGTCAGTTCACTAAATTTTCTACAGGGTAGAGCCCAATTTGCTTAGTGTGTTTTCCAAATTGGATCCTTCTGGTGTGACCTAAAATTTTGTGCATCTCAAAATGACAGAATATGATGTCCAGTTGTCAAGAGCATGAGGCATAGTTTACCTAGAGAGAGAAACCGAGTAAAAAATGTCCAGGTGGGACATTTATTGGATGTTTCTCCCCTGTGGTTCCAAATAAGTTATTAAGTGCTTATAAAATTCCCTCACCTGCCCCGCAGTGGCAATTACCCCACTAGTTTATCCATCAATAGAGGTGTACTATCTATAGTTGAGTGTAAATCAACCCAAATATCAACTGAGGCACCTAATTTTACCACAAAACTACGTAAAATGTGCTGAAAAACTCGTCTTATACATGAGTATATACTGTAATTGCTTTTTCAAGACCTACCTTCTCCACTCCCATGCTTTCATTTGAGTTCCTAGTAAAGTTTGTTAATGACTCTTGTAGAACTGTCTGTTGATTTAGTATGACCTTAACACAGTGTGGTATGGCAGCAAATACTGGTCTTTTCATCCCCATATCTTGAGAAGTTGACCCCAGCTGAGGTGAGGTCTCCCCCATCTAAGTGGTCTTTAAAATGTACAAATAAAGAGGATGATATATGGTTCTTAGAACTGGGAGGTTCACTACTTCATTGCTTTGGAAACTGAAAGGAGAAACCTGCCTTTGCCTTGCTATTTATCCTTATCCTTATATGGGCTCAAACATATTTGACATTTTGTGATGGATTGACATCACTGAATATAATGGTTTCCAGGTCCTCACCTGTCATGAGGTGTTTCAGGATCTCATCACTACATTAATTTTTTATGTGACGTTTATGTTCTTCAAAATGCATGCATAGTCTCATTTTTTTCATTCTAGTTGTTTCAGTTCCATTTTTCTAGTTTCTTTACTTCCTTACATTCTCATGTTTATAGTAAAGTAATTGTTGACAGGAGTATATATGCTTTGTAAAGAGTGAGCACAGGACTTGCGCATGGTACATACTTATATATTTTTCATCAGACAATTTCAGAATTTACTTTCAGTTCAATATTTGAAGAGTATTTGGGGGTAATAATTTCAGGCAGTTCTCCATTCTCAACCAACTCATTACGTCTACTTGTAAGCTTGTGTTTGCTTGTTTCAGAGTCCGTTTATTGATGTCCTTAGTAGAATGGTAGCTATTTCTTTTTTTTTCGTTTGTTGGTTTTGGTTTATCTTTTTATTGGGGCTCATAAGGCTCTTATCACAGTCTGTACATACATCAATTGAGCAAAGCACCCTTATACATTCGTTGCACTCATCATTCTCATAATTCACCTTCCACTTGGGTTCCTGGAATCACCTCGGGTTCCCTTTTTTTCGCCCATCCCCCTCCCTCCCCGATCCCAACCCTGCTCCCTTGATAGTTTATAAATAATTATTATATCTTATCTTACACTCCCCGGCGTCTCCCCTCACCTGCCTCCTCATTGCCCATCTCCCAGAGAGGAGGTTACACATAGATCTCTGAGATCGGTTCTCCCTTTCTACTCCCCCTTCCCTCCTGGTGTCGCCACTCCCACCGCTGGTGTTGAGGGGTTCGTCTGTCCTAGATTCCCTGTGCCTCCAGATCCCCACTGCACCGCTGTACATCCTCTGGTATAACCAGGTCCGCAAGGCAAGGTAGAACTGGGGTCATGATGATTGGGAGGGGAGGAAGCGTTCAGGAACTAGAGGAAGGTTTTGAGTTTCATTGTTGCTACACTGAACTCTGAGTGGCCCATCTCCTCCTCACTACCCCTCTGGAAGGGGTGTCCAGCTGTCTACAGATGGGCATTGGGTCCCTATCACGTACTCCCCCTCTTTCACGGTGATGTGATTCTCACCACCACCCCACCTTTGTTGTTGGAGACCTGGTCTCCTCTGTCCTTCATGGTCACCTATGTTGGTGTGCTGCTTCCGTGTGGACTCGGTTGCTTCTGGGCTAGATGGCCGCTTGTTTGCTTTCAAGCCTTTAAGTCCCCAGATGCTATATCTTTTTGATAGCAGGGCACCATCAGCTTTCTTCACCACATTTGCTTACACACACGTCTGTCTTCAGTGATCATGTCGGTAAGATGGGTATCCTGCAATGACTGTTTAGCAGGGCGAGATGCTATTGTATTGGGGGATTATGCATGAGGAGGCCCAATGTCCATCTGCTACCCTATTACTGAACCTATAAATATATGCATATAAATCCATTGCCCCCATAATCATAAATATATTTACATATGTACATGTCGGTATTTAGGCTTCTCTGTATGCACTTTGCCTCCTACTCCTTTCCTCTATTTCCTTTCGCTTTCCTCCCGACCCATTACCATGTTTAGCCTTCATTCTGGTTTCAGTAATTCCTCTCAGTTACCTTGCCCTTGGTCACTCCCTACCAGTCCTCCCCTCCCCTCCCTCCTCTGGTTTTGAACCACTCGCTCTTCCCTTGTCCCTGTGTTGGGCGACACCTCCTCCCTCCCCTACCTCCCACGCTCTCATGTCCCTCCAGGACCGTTGGTCCTGTTGTTTTCTTCTCTCATTATTTGTCCAGCCTGTCTTGTCTAGGTGGACCTGCTGACATAGTAATATGTGCATACAAATGCATATGACTTTGACTGTGCCCAAGTGGCACATAAGAACATGGCTTTGACAGAAGCAACATCGACACGCTGATAAGCAGAAACGCCACTAACATACAAAATTTACAAGGTAAAAAACAAAACCAATTAAAAAAAGACTAAACAAAAAGATAGCAAATATTAAAAGAAAAATTGCTAGTAGTTCAAGGTCAGTTCGTTGGCCTTTAGGAGTGTTTTCTAGGTGTAGCTTGTGAAGCACCACGTCCTGGCCCGGAAGACCATCCTTTGAACTCCCTCGGGATCCCTTTGCTCTGCTTCCTCCACTGCTCCTTTGCACGCCCCCAGTGTTTGCCTCAGTGTGGTGGCGTCAGCTCAGTCACCCATCCCCCATTGTGTCTCATGTGCTGTCCCGTGTAGGGCCATGTGTTGGTGCAGGATGTCGCATCTCGTAGTGTGGTCATCTGAATGGTCCTCTCTGTATGATGGGCCCTTCTAGCTGGTTTATCGACCTTGGGCTTGGTGGACGCAGGTGTACTCCACTACGTCCTTTCTCCTTCTTTTGTTTCAGCTTCCTTCTGGATGTGGTGTGGTGGGTCAGTTCCTTTCCCACTCCAGACGATCTATTTTTGTTTTCTGTGTTATTCCCTTCGAGTGTGGGGGTTGGCCTAATTCTGGTTTGGGTCAGCTTGTAGTCCTGCCTCTTTGTGTAGACCTCTGTACTTTGCGTTGCCCTCCTTTTTTGGTGTGTCGTGGTGGGGTCCATGTAGAATGGTAGCTATTTCGACCTGACACCATTTAATTCTTGTCTCAGGGCAGATGAAGCTATCCTTTATGTTGACTTGGCCTGAAGACAAGTTTTTGCTTTCATTTTCCACTTTCTCTTTTCACTCTGCTGTTGACAAATGATGACATGTAATCTTTTCTTAAGAGAGTTATTTTTAATAACTCACATATTACCAAAACTAAGATGGAGAACATAATGAGTAACTGTATTTTACTACTTAATTGAGATGTTCCATGATAATATGTTGCTAATTTTTAAAAGAAGAAACCTAATCTTGTGAGGATTTGGTCTAAGAATTATCTATAATAAGCCCACTGTGTGTTATGTGTTATATGTAAACACATGCTCTCCATGTGAATGATGATATAAGCATTAATTTCTCAGTGCACTATCACTACTTAAAAGAGAGGATATGCATATATACACAGATTTATATAGAGATAGATTTAGTGATTGCCATATTCAAACTCATGTCTGTCAGATTCATTGTGTTCCAAGGTATTTCAGAAACTCATTTTTATTGCTTATCACATTTTACTTATCAATTCACACATGATTGGCACTTAGCTTTTCTTCCATCTTTTTTTATTATGAATTTAATTTTTCTTCCATCTTTTTGTATTATGCATTTGGCTGCTGTGAACCTTGGTATACATATATCTGTTGACATCACGTTTATTATTAGAACCTTAGGGTATATCTATGAGTGGATTTGTTGGATTATTTGACAGCATTTCCTCTAAGTTATTTCTTTTAACTTGTAAATTGAAGGTTTACAGAAGGCATCAATTTTACATTCAGTAGCTAATGCACAGTTTCTTTTCAATCACTTGAATGTTACATAGCTTATTCTACTCCCTTTTTGCATTTACTTTACTTTCTTTCTTGACCCTTTTGAATAATTATCCATTGGAAAAGGTTGCCATTTTGATCCCAAATAGTTACTTATATGAATAATTGAGTAATACTGTTATTGCTTCCCTTATACAACTATTGACTAAACCTAGTTGAGGAAGTTCACTGGCAGATCCAAAGGGTGACTGAGGGTCATAATCTTAGAGATTCCATCATTCTCTAAAGAGTCTCAAGTATGTAAAAGAAACATGATCATAATTGAAAATAGCAATAGACGACATCAAAATAATAAGACTTTAACATGCCACTTTAACAATGGGACAAAAACTCAAACAATAGAACAGATACAGAAGATCTTTAAAAAAATAATCAACACATTTGAACCAATGCATATATACTGAACACCAAAGTAAATTACAATGCACATTTTCCAGTGCATATAAATCATACGTTAAGTAATAAACACCTCTCAATAAATTTAAAGGAATAAAAATAATGCGAAGTATTTTTGTGACTACCACATTTTAAAATTAGAAATCATTAATAAAAAGGTGGTGTAGGGGTGGATCAAAAGTACAGAAACTAATAGTCTGCTAAAAAATTATTGTTTAATTTGTTAAACAGAATAACTCGTAGCAATAAAAGAAACTGATAAAAAACTAGGACAGAGCTGAAGTCAAAAAAGAAGAAAAAGCAAAACCATAACATATATTCATTAACCCCAACAATTAGAAGAATAGCAAACAGAAAGAAATGCAAAAATAAAAATCCGCCAGCTTCGAGATGAAATAATAAGGCCTAAAATATAAATGGAACAGAAAACAGTGAATCAGTGAAAGAATAAGTTGAACTAGGTATTGATCTTTGAAAAAGATGACCACAATAGATAAAATACTGCATATTTAAGTAAATAAAAACTAAGCTAATAGCTCAAAAAAAGCAATGAAAAGGAAGAACAACATCCTAATGTCATTAACCAATATAAAAAATAGTAATAACAAAATAATATTATAGGAAAATCTATTCCAAACATTTTATACATGGGTGAATGGAAAAATTCCTACAAACCCACTACATAAATTAACGCAGCCGAATATGGAGAACTTAAGTAGAACTACACTAAAGATGAAATTGTGGAACTCAAAATAGAACTCCTTCCCTCCTCTCCCCACCCCAATATGTCTTGATTCTATTGTTCAATGAAGAATTGACATCAATTCTACTCAAAATATTCCAAAATTTAGAAGCATATGAATACTTTAAATTTGTTTTACAAACAGACATAACTGGTATGTCAAAGCTAGGCAAAGACAACATTAAAACAACCTTATAGGCCAGTACACCTATGAACAGACGCAAAAATCCTCAACAAAATCATGGTTATTAGAATGAACATAACATTAAGTATATATGTGTGTATATATATATACATATATACATATATATATATAATTACACACACGCACACATACTAGAAAAGGAGGGGAGAGGAGGGTGAAGGGAAGTTCAATTAGGTAATAGATTAGCTTAAGTTGGGAAAAGGAAAAAGCAATATACAATTATTGTATTAAATATGCAATTGCATTTTATTATATATAATATATACAAATATAACTATTTTATATTAAAATGTATTTTTATTTTAGAGTACCTAACTATAAATTTAGGTATTTTATATAGTTGTATATTTTAAATAATTATATTAAAATATAAAATAATATGTTAAAATAAGGGTATGAGTTAGCTCAAGATAACTTACAGGAAAATGCGAAGAGGTGCATGCAACACACTGAGAACCAAGATATATATTATTTTATAAAATACTGGGCTTCTTTATTAGTATACTCTAGAAGTGCACACGTAGGCCAGAGAGGCAGATGAACACTGATAATCCTGGATAGATCTGACAGATAATATTTCTATATACAAATTGCATATGTGTTTAATAAACATGTTTGCCATGCATAACCAAATATATAGAGTTGAAAGAGATTTGTTGTTTGGGGTTAGGCAGTCTAAAGAGATAGTGAAGTGAGTAACTAGGTTACCATATACACTTGTGTATAAGCTGAGTTATTCAACTCAGTTTTTATGCTGAAAAAGCCCCCCTTCGGCTTATACTTACCTGTTCTCTGCTGTAGTGCGGTGTTATCCAGTCTCTCCTGCTGATCTGGGGGTGCCTGCAGCCTCTTTGGGTGGTCCGATGACTTCTAACACCACCACTCTTCTTTTCTCCTGCACACAGGCCCTCTCCGCTGTGTTGTCTGTGGCATACTGGGAAAGAACCTGCTCGCTTCTGTGTGCTGGTACCTGGGGTGCACCACATCCTTGTCAGATGAATGCTGGTGCCACTGTTCTTCTTGTCCTGCTCTTCTCCAGGGCAGTGACCAATGACGTAGCCTTTACTGTCTTACCCGTGATTAGTCATGCGCCCTTGCTCCACCCAAGCATTGCTGAATGCAAGTGAAGGTATATCTGTGGTCTTGGATACACAGTACATTTATATACAGTATTTAATATATATATGTATATGTATATACATATATTATTAACCCCTCTCTTATTAACCCCTGTCTTGACCCAGTGTTGACTATGCTTGCATAGACCAGCCTGTGTTAGAGCTCATAGTATACACGCTGAATTGTGTACACGTGTAAGGCAGCGTATGTAGTAATGCAGCACATGAAGTAACAGCGTGTATACTCTTGATACCATATTGATTTTGTTGACCCTCTTTTCCACTTACAGAGCTAGTTTTTCTTTGAAATAAATATTCAAAATACATTTAACATACAGATGCCTTAATTAATGTAATTTTATTGGTATCTAGTTTCATTTCGAAATTTACCAGTAGCTGCTGCATTTCTCACTGAGGCTTCTTCAATAAGTTTCCCCTGTTTTCTGTGGTTAAATTAGGTGCCTCGGCTTATACTTGGCTCAGCTACTACTCACGTATATATAGTAATTAAATGTCATATATAGTTGTTTATAAAGTGCATTTATTTGCACCTCCTTGTCTAAGGGGAAAAAGCAAAGACAAAATGCAGATAAGTACTTAGTGCAAATGACTAATTGTCCTTCCACATTTCAACCACATTGATTCTAAGACAAGACTAGATGTTGGCCAGGTTCCCCAACCAATTTCTCTGAAAGGGATCCCATTAAAAGGGCCTAGCTAGAGTGGAACAGCATGTGAAAAAACTCAAAATTATAAATATCACAGGCCTAACAAAGTTTAGTGAAGCCCTTGGGACTGTTGTTTAGAATCTCCAGATAGTATATCCAAAGTATGTAAGACATCTTTCTAAGGACCTCTGGCCAGCACCATAATTCAAATGCATCCATACTTTCTTCAGCCTTCTTTATTCAATGTCCACCTTTCACATACACATGAGGCAATTTAAAACACCTTGGCTTGTGCACCTTCGTCCTGAAAGTAACATCCTGACTCAATACTTTGAAGAGAATTTACGCAGTAGATTTTCTCAATGCAATATTTCATTTTGTCTCTTGGCTGCTGCTTTCGTGAAAATTGGGGAATTTCAGAAAGCAAACTCTGCTTGCAACTTAAACCTTGTTACCTATTGGTCTAGTTGTGAGAACTTTGGTTTTCTTTTTTCTTTTAAATAATTTTATTGGGGACTCTTACAACTCTTTTTATTTTTGCTCTTACAACTCTTCTCACAATCCATTCATCCATCCATCCATTGTATCAAGCGCATTTGCACATTTGTTGCCATCATCATTTTTTAAAAAAACATTTTCTTTCTACTTGAACCCTTGGTATCAGTTTCTCATTTTCCCCCTCCATCCCAACCTTTCCTCCCTCATGAAGATATGCTAATTTTAGAAGTTATTATTATTTTACATGTCTTACACTGACGATGTCTTCCTTTACTCACTTTTCTGTGTTCCATATCCCTGGAAGGAGGATCATTGTGATAGGTTCCTCCTTTCTCCCCCCACCTTCTCCTTCCTCTCCTGGTACAACTCATATCAATATTGGTCTTGAGGAGTTCTGTCTTGGATTCCCTGAGTTTCCAGCTCTTACCTGTACCCATGTACATGCTCTGATCTAACATGATTTGTAAGGTAGAATAGGGATTATGATAGTGGGGGTGGGGAGGAAGCATTAAAGAACTAGAGGAAAGTGTTATGTTTTAATTGTGCTATATTACACCCTGACTGGCCCGTCTTCTCCCCTTAACCCTTCTGAAAGGGATGTCTAGTTGCCTATGGATGGGCTTTGGGTCTCCATTCCACACTCCCTCCCCTTCATTGATATGATTATTTTTGTTCTGTGTCTTTGATGCCTGATACCTGATCCCATCGACACTTCACAATTACACAGGCTAGTGAGTTTCTTCATTGTGGATTTTGTTGCTTCTCATCTAGATGGCTACTTGGTTATCTTAAAGCCTTTAAGACCCCAGCCGCTATATCATTTGATAGCCAGGCACCATCAGCTTTCTTTCACACATTTGATTATGCACCCACTTTGTCTTCAGCAATTGTAATAGGAAGGTGAGCACCACAGAATGCTGTGTTATTAGAACAAAGTATTCTTGCACTGAGAGAGTTCTTGTGTATAGGCCCAATGTCTGTCTGCTACCTTAATACTTGTAAATATATGTACATAGATCTCTTTCCCCATCATCATATAAAAATACATTTACATATGTACATGCCGGTATTTAGACCTCTATTAATGCCCTTTGTCTCCTAGTTCTTTTCTCTCTTTCCTTTTACTTTCCTCTTGTCCCACTATCATGTTTACCAGCTTGATCTAGGACTTTGGGGTTTTTTTATATTGAATTATAATTCATTCTGATGACTGAAATCCTTAATCTTCATTAGCAAATGCTTCAAGTTCTTGTGTCATTTTTATGTATGTTTTTAATAAGTCACATCCAACTCTGATGCCAATTCCTTCTTTTATATAGTCCAATTTATTTAATTATTTGCTCAGCATATAGATCGAATAAATATGGTGAGGAAATACATCCCTGATGCATGATTTTCTTGACTTTAAAACATGCAGCATTCCCTTTTTCTTTTCACACAACTGTCTTTTGGTCCATGTATATATTCCTTGTGAGCACAATGAAGTGTTCTACCTTCCCATTCTCAAAGCTTTCTGTAGTTTATGAACTTCACACTCATATGCCTTGATATAGTTATTAAAACACAAGTAAACATCTTTCTTGGGTTATTAACTTTCAGCCAAGGTCCATCTGACATCAGCAATGATATTCTTTGTTCCATGTCCTGTTTTGAATTTATCTTGGACTTCTGGAAGCTTTCTGTCAATGTATTAATGCAACCATTATTGGATATTTTTCATGTGATACTAATACTGTTTTATAATTTGAGTTTTCTGCTATCATCTTTCTTTGGAATAGGTACAAAGATAGCTCTCTTCCAGTCAATTGGCCAATTGGTGTTCTTCCAAATTCCACTGTCGGAAGTGAGGGAGTGCTTCCAGTGTGTTGTAGAGACTTCATTTAATTTTGGAAAACAAAATGTTCATAGTTGTTGAATGGAAAACAACTTTCTTTTAAACTTGCATTTAAATGATCATAAAATATTAGGAGATATAATTCGGGTAAAAATAGTTCCCTTTTGTCAACAATTTACATGTCTGTAATTATTTTAAGAAATCAATATTTTTGCTAGTATTTTTAAAATTAGGCTTCCTACATAACTGCATATTGGAATTTGTTATTAACATTTTATTTTCTAAAATTAGTTTGGTAACTACTTAGAACAACTTTGGATAATGTTCTTTTTCAGAAATTTGGCAGTACTATAATTATTAATCCTGAGAAAGATAACACCATGGTGCAAGAACTTCTGGATTTTAAAGATAAGATTGACTATATTATCAACACTTCTTTTCTGAAGAATAATAAATTTATTGTAGCTATGAAAGAAGCTTTTGAAACATTTGTTAATAAACGACCTAATAAACCAGCTGAGCTTCTAGGTATGGTTTTCAATCTCATGAAATACTCTTTCACCTTTATCTTTAAGATTAAGACAAAATTAATGAAACTGTTAGTAATTGAAAGAAACAGTTGCTTTATGTTTGTTTGTTTTCTTCAGGCACGACTTTTGGCTCTTTCACAAGTGTGATAGAGACTGGAGATTTCTCTGTCTATAACATATTAACATATAAAATTACCTTTTACCAATTAAGATTGAATTTCTTGAAGGGTCGTTGTCATTATTAGGATCCTCTTATTAAAAAAACAAATTGTCTCTCTCTTTGTGATAATATGATGTCCTTGTGTTGCTATGATATTGTAAGTTTGTGCCACTGTCGGTTCAGATTCCAGCACAGACACCCAAAGTGAACTGGTTTCAGTGGAGCTTCATGTTTAAGAGCAGACAAGGAAGGGGTTGGCTCACTTGAAGAAAGCCTTGTATAACTTCCAAACATTGTCAGATACTGAAAGCCTAGTGAATGCAAACATTATCAGAAACAGTGCTGGAGGATTGGCCCTTCTGAGTCAGTGTGACAGCAGAGGAGTGAATCTCTTAGGGTGCAGTTGATCATGATGGTGTGGGTCATTTAAAGCTGTGGGTGTGGAGCCTTGGGGAACTTCGTGTGCTGATGTGGCATGAGTAAAAGTAAAGAGAAACCACTGCGAAAATCTGCTGATTGAAATTTGGAATGTGCGAAGTATGGATCTAGGAAACTGGAAATGGTCAAAAATAAAATTAGCAATATCCTAGGCATTAGTGAACTGAAGTGGACTAGTATTGGACATTTTGAATCAGAAAATCATAAAATCTACTATGCCTGCAATAACACAACCAAGAGGAATGATTTGGCATGATTGTCCAAAAGGAAAAAGCCAATTGTGAAGTACAGTGCCATCTTTCATAGGATTATAGCTATCTGCCTTCAAGGAAACCCATTCAGCACAGTTATTATTAAAATCTATTCACCAACTACAAAAGCTGTAATTGAAGAATTCTACCAAGAACTTCAGTCAAGATGCATGTACAATTCTTGGCAATTGGAGTACAAAAATTTGAAACAATGAGGAAGGGAGTACTTGGAAAATAAGGACTTGGTGATAGAAACAAAGCCAGAGACTGATACTTTTTAAAAACCAAAATCATGTTCTTCACAAATAGAACAACAAAATAAGTGACTATGCACATGAGCTTGTCCAGGTGGAATATAAAGAAATCATATCGATTACATTTGTGGGAAGACACAATGAAGTTCAGTAACAACAGCTAAGACCAGTCTGGGGCTGACTGTGGAACAGACCATTCATTGCACATATTTACAATCAGAATAAAGCTCAAGAAAATTTACAAGTCCAGGAGAACTGAATTAAAGTGTCAAGTGTATCCTATCTGAGTATTTACTTCAAGAATAGATTTGATGCATTGAACACAAGTGACAAAAGACCTGATAAATTGTGGGAGAACATCAAGAATTTTACTTATGAAAAAACAAAAGGTCATTAAAAAGATAGGAAGAAAGAAAAGGTCAAAATGGATGTCAGAGAGAATCTGAAAATTTCTCTTAATCTCAGAGTAGATAAAGCAAATTGGGAAAAAAAATGACAACAAAGGACTGGATAAAATATATCAAAATACAGCTCAAGAAGACAAAACTAAATATAATGAAATGTGAACAGACTGAGTAGAATATGAGGAATAAATTAAAAGCTTCACTGAAAGCATTAGTTAGAAAGATAGCTTCAAAAATTGGTGGAATACCAATTAAAATGTTACAACAAACTGAATAAGCACTAAAAGCTCGCAGTAGGTGGTGCCACAAAATTTTGATGATAGCAACTTGACCAATTGACTGACAGAGATCCATGTTTATGCTCATTCCAAATGGAGGTGATCTAACAGAGTCAGCAATATCATTGATATTACATGCCAGTAAAATTTTGCTTAAGCTCTTTGGTCAAAGGTTTCATACTACATTGGCAGGTTCAGAGGTTTCAGAAGTGGACTAGGAATAAGGATAGCATTGCTCATGGCAGGTAGATCTAGGTTAAAAGCAGGGAATACCAGAAAACATTTACTTGTGTTTTAATGGATATGACAAATCATTTGTGTGGGTTGTAACAATTCATGGAAAACCTTGAGAAGAATGTGATTCCAGAACACTTCATCGTGCTCATTTGGAATTTGTATGTGGATTGGGGTGAACAGAACAACATCATAAAAACAGGAAAGGTTCAGCAGGTTGTATCCTGTCACCACATGTATTAAATATGTTTGCTGAGCAAATCATCAAAGGAGCTGGTTTATATGAAGAAAGATATGGGAGTAGGAGTACAGGAAGGTTTATTAAGAAGCTGCAGATGATAAAACCTTTCTTGCTAAATGTGAGGATGAACTTGAAGCCCTTGCTGATGAAGATCGAGGATGTTAGCTTTGAAGTAAAAGAGACCCAAATCCTCACAACTGAACCAATAGGTAACGTGATAAATGGAGAAAATGTTGAAGTTGTCAAGGTTTGTGTGTTGATCATGGAAGCAGCAATCAGGAGATCTTAAGACATTGCATTAGGTAAATCTGCTTTACAAACCTCTTTAGACTTTTGAAAAGTTAATATGTTACTTTTGAGGGTTAAAGGTGCACCTGACCCAGCAGTGGTATTTTCCATTGCCTCATAAGCATGTGAAAGTTGGGCATTGAATAAGAAAGCCTGTAGAAGAATTGATGCATTTGAATTGTAACACTGGCAAAGAATATTCAAAGTACCATGGACTTGTAAAAGGGCAGAGTGATCTATCTTGGAAGAAGTACAACCAGAGTGCTCCTTAGAAGAAAGGAGAGTGAGACTTCATCTTCCATATTTTGTGCACATAGAGGGGAGTTAATGGGATAAAGTTCTTCAAGGAGATGAAGTGTCAGTCACTATGGGTATAATGTGGGCTCAGGTATAGGAACAATTCTGAGGATGGTGCATTACTGAGCAGTATTTTGTTCGCTTGAGTAGAAGGTCACTGTGGATCCGAAACCATTAAATGTCACCAAAGAACACCAACATTATTTTTAAATATTACTGAACACATTCCTAGACACCAAATAATATAGTGGCTACTTAGTAAGATATAGATTCTAAAGTATTTCTCTTGTTGATAACACCTTTTGAAGATTCAACAGGTTCATTTATTTTTATATACTGTTGGTGCTTTTATAAATATTTTCATTTATGAATTTAGCAAAAGCTTCTTAAGATTTTGGATGATCATTATTTATATAATATCACCAGCTTTTAGATTTTCTTTTATACAATCTATTCAGCTCTTCATTTGTATTCACCAAATTAGTAATAAAATTATTCTGTTGTGACATTTGTACACAGATTTTGGAAATATTAAGTAAATATAAACTATTTGGCCTCTTATTCTTCCATTGATTTTCCTATATATATACACACATATTTATTTTCTTTGTTATATTGGAACCAGATAGATATAATTATCATAAAAGTAATTGAGGAAATTGTTTCTCTTCACAGTATGTATTTCATATTTTTGTAACAAATTATTTTTGTATTTTACATTTTAGCCAAATTTGTGGATTCAAAACTTCGTGCAGGTAACAAAGAAGCTACAGATGAAGAACTTGAAGCATTATTTGATAAAATAATTATTCTATTTAGGTTTATTTATGGTGAGTGATTTGCTCTTATTTTCATGCAAAAAGTTGCTTTAATTAGAAAGTAAATATGGAGATGTTGTACATTGCAATATAGTGAATTCATATTTTTCTACTGTCTGAAAACATTTGTAAAAAACCTATGACCTAAATTTTACACTTTTAATCAGTTTAATTTGTTCAATCTATAGAATTGTGTACATTTACATTGCCTGTAACATTTGCCATTATAACCTGAGAACATTTCTATCAACCCAAATGGGAACCCATATTTGTTAAGTATTCATTCCTCATGTCTGTTTTTACCCAGTGAGAAATGGGGAATGTTTTTTCTTTGATAGGATAATATTCTGTTACACAAACCTATCACATTAGAAATACCTTTACCTATGGATGGGTAATTACACTGTGTTCATCTTTTGGTTATTGTAAATAGTGCTGTTATTCACATGATTTGAATATGAGATGTCAACATGAGGATAGGGCCACTATGCCAGCCACTGGGGGCATACAGCAGAGCAGCATGGGGAGCAGAGCAATGAAATCCCCAGGGAATGCCAAGGACAGATGTGGCACCAGGGCATGGCACTCCATCAGATTCAACTGGAAATCACTAGTAAAGGACCACAAAATAGACCCTGAACTACTTACAGGGTTTGTTGTTGTTGTAGCTATTGTTTTATTTTCTATTGTTGCTTCATTGTACTCAGTCTTGTGATGTTGCATATTGTTGTTGCTGCATGTCTACATGGAAGGGATAGGCGGGATAAACAAGCCGGAAGAGAGAACAACAGGATGATAGTTACGGGGTGACATAGGAGAGGGGAAGGCGGGGTACAAGCGAACAGGTGATCCAAAATCAGTGGCAAGGAGGGTGTAGGAGGTTTGCAGGGCTGGGTCAAGGACAATGTAACTGAAATGAAGGCTGAACATGATAGTAGGACAAGAGGAAAGTACAAAAAATAGAGGAAAGAAGTAGGAGGCAAAGGGCATTTATAGAGATCTTAATACAGGCATATACAGATATAAATATATTTATATATGACAAGAGAGAAGCATCTATGTACATATATTTATAGGCTAGTATTAAGGAAACAGATGGACAGTGGACCCCTACTCAACTGCTCCCACAACACAAGAACACTTTGTTTTAACAATTCGGTAGTCTGGGATTCTCACTTTCCTAGCATGATTGCTGAAGACAACAGCGGCACAAGTAAATGTGGTGAATAAAGCTGATAGTTTCTGGCTATGAAAAGATATGCCACATATACTCTTGTATGAGCCGAGTTTTTCTGTGCTGAAAAACGGGTTTGGCTTATACACGGGTCAGTTGTACCCCAGCGAGGTGCAACATCTTGCGGGTGATTTCTGTTCCTCCGCTGTTCCTTCAAAGCCCTGCTGACACTGCAGGGCTTTGAATGTTTGTTTACTCACATCTAACCAATCATAGCCATCCTATTACAGTGGACGGCTCCAATTCGTAGAAGCACCCGTAGTGATTCACTTAAGCCTGCAGCTGAACTGGTAAGGATGTGTCTGTGGCTGTGCTCCGTCTCTCCCCTCTGGTCTCTGTGTTAATTCACATCCTGCATTTCCCACCCTAGGCTTATACTTGAGTCAATCAATTTTTCTGGTTTCCCAGGTAATAAGTAGGTACCTCGGCTAATACTCGGGTCGGCTTATTTTCGAGTATATACGGTAACATCTGGGGTCTTAAAGGCCTAAAGATAAACAAGTGGCCATCTAGCTGAAAAACAACAAAAAATCCACATGGAAGAAGCACACCAGCCTGTCCAGACTCAATCGCTGAAGACAAGGCAGTTGACTAAGCAAATGTGAAGAAAGCTGATGGTGCCTGGCTATCAAATGATATAGAGTTACAGGTCATATAAGCTTGAATATAAACAAGCAGCCCTCTAACTGAAACAACAAAGCCCACATGGAAGAAACACACCAGCCTATGAGATCACAAGGCATCGAAGGGATCAGGTATCAGGCACCAAAGACCAAAACAAATCATAACATTGTGAATGAGTTGGAGTGTGAAGTGGGCATCTTGGGCCCATCTGGAAAATTGGATATCCCCTTGCAGAAAGGCCGTGGGGAGGAGACGAGTCAGTCAGGGTGCCTTGTAGCAATGATTAAATACATAGTTTTCTTCTAGTTCTTGAATGCTTCCTCCCACCACTATCATGACCCCAATTCTAATACATTCAGTTGGACTGGAGGATGTACACTAGTACAGATAGGAACTGGAAACACAGGGATTCAAGGACAGGTGAACCCCTTAGGACCAGTGGTGAGAATGGCAATACTGTGAGGGTGGAGGGAAGGTGTGGGACAAAAGGAGAACAGATTACAAGGATCTGCATATAACCACCTCCCTGGGGGACGGATAGCAGAGTAGTGGATGAAGGGTGACTTTGGACGGTGTAAGCTATGACAAAACAATAATTTATAAATTATCAAGAGTTCATGGAGGTGGAGCTGGGAGAGAGAGGAAAAATGAGCCGATACCAAGGGCTCAAGAAGAAAGCAAGTAATTTGAGAATGATGAGGTAAACAAATGTACAAAATTGCTTGACACAATGGATGTATGTATAGATTGTGATAAGAGTTGTAAGAGCCTCTAATAAAATGATTTAAAAATGAAGCCAAGGCAAATATACTGTTGTTTCAGTTTATATATGCAACAAGTTTATTACACGTAAAATGTGTTAAATATATTTTTGTGATCAGCGGATGGCTGCATACCAGTAATACATTTATGTAAATCTTGTTAGGGTACCTTCAAAAATGGCAAACCCCCTGCCCCAAATGGATTTTCGGTGCCTTCACTGGGCCAGTTAAATTCAAGACAAAGGGTTCAGCCCAGAGGGTTATGGCTACTATGGTTTTGGGGTTTTGAAGGACACAAAACAATCACTGGGGCACTGATGTTAAGAAGACAGTCCAAGAAAGTTGTACCAAGGAGTTTTTATTCTTCCTGTCACGATAATGTTCTTCATTATGAAGTTGCTTTGGTAAACCTTCTGCTCTGCAGCCCTGATCTTTCTCCCTCAGCCTTCTGTTCATTTCCCAAATCTAGTATTTAAAGTGTACACAGTTTCATTCCCATGAGGGTGACAAAATTACCAGTGGTAGAATTGAAGAGTACATAATTCTTCAAGGAAAGCTTAGATTGTATATCTGTGTTCAAAAGTGTATAGAGAAAAACATTGTTTTAAGTGTATAGGCCTAGATAAAAAAGTATATTGAGAAGTAATAGCTTCCCTTTTTATATCTTTGATTTACAAAAATATTGGTATGCTTTTGCTGCAGTACTTTATTGTTTACCCTCTTAAATTGTTTTGATGTTATAGACTATCAATATTTATAAATTTTAAAATTCAGCATTAAAGGTTTATTTCTTTAAATATTGCAGGGAAAGATGTGTTTGAAGCTTTCTACAAAAAAGATTTAGCAAAACGGCTCTTACTTGACAAAAGTGCTTCCATTGATGCTGAGAAGTCAATGCTGTTCAAACTTAAACGAGGTGTGTGTCTTGACTGACAACTCAGTTTCAATTATTTCTGTATAAGGTTAATCTTTGATGCTTAAATATAACTTCATTTCAGTGCTTGTGCCTCTTTCCCTCTTCAGCTTATTTTAACTTTTACTTAGTGAGTTAGATAAATGTAAATGTTCTAAAACTATGTGGCTTTCTACTATAGCTATGCTATCTTCTAAATGCATGCCTATTAACAAGTTAAACTATTGATTTAGTATTTTAAATAAATTGATTACTTCTGTACATACAAGATCTATGTCATACACATTACATATTTACATAGACAGAGAGGATCACCCTCGGCGAGGTAACAAAATGGCCACAGTAGTGTTTTCAAACATGACGATGTGAGGACGACACAGGACCAGGCAGTTTGTTTGTTTGTTTGTTTTGTGTTGTACTTATGTTATGAGATAGAAACAACTTGATGGAGCATAGCAACATACTTACATAATTTTACATTGGTTCTGTGGTAAGTTTTATGAAGAAGAATCGAGAGGCCTTATAAAAGGGGAATTTATCCTGGTCAGTGAGTGATGGAAAACTTATATAAGGTAAGGTAATAGAAGATGACCATTTCACCAAAGAATGGACTATAGTGTAGTTGAGAACCTGAATGTCTACAGTAACCAAAGTGGATAAAGAATGGGAATATACTGAATGATGAAGTTAGAAATGGAGATCTGATTTTCATGATGCTTAGTTTGCTAATACTGCTAATAAAAGATACCAGAAGTGAGTGGCTTTCACAAAAGCTTAATGTCTTACTGTTCTGGGAGTCCAAATTCTGAAGCCTAAAGTAGAATCTGTATTGTTTTGATGCTTTGTGTGGTCTCTGATTTTACATTCGCTTTATGTGCCTCTGTCTCTTTTTTCACTAGATGTGACTCAAAAGTATTTAGATTTAAGACTTTCTTGATATCCCATTTACATTACGCTATTTGAATACCATGGATTTCCAAAATGACAAAACACCTGTCTTGGAAGTAGTATGGCCATAGAACTCCTAAGGGGCAAAGCCACACTTGGTCTTACATAGTTTGGATATATCATCAAGAGAGCCTTGTTTCTGGAGAAAGAATCATCATTTGTAAAGAATAGGGGCTTTGGAGAATATGAAGACCCTCACAAATTGGAATGATACAGGAGCTGCAATAGTCTCAAACATAACAATTGTGAGCATGGTGCAGGACAGGCAGTGTTTTATCGTGCTATACATGAATAGGAATGCTTGGGTGGAAATTGACCAGGACACCTAAGAACATTTCAAAACAGGGTCATGTTTATAGCTACAGGTTTATACTTCCACATGTCTTTTCAGTAGGCACAATTTAATTTACAACACTGATTACATTATGAAAATAAGGCTGTTATTAAAATGATTTTAAATATTCATGTCTTGAAGCCACTTTGGTTTTGCATACATATGTTGGCTACTGAGAGAACCATTAGATGCCTAGAAAATGGATTTTCTGGAGTCATCACATTATTACTTTAGGATGATTTAGATTTGTGTAAAGGATGATCAAATTGGACATTATACATTGAATGTGTATATTGAGGAAGAGGATATGTGACAAGAGTTCCAGGTTGCTTTAACTAGGTAGAGTACAAAAATTCTAGTATTTTGTAATAGAATTTTGGTATTGATAACCAACATTCTTGTAAATTTCCTGGAGACATACTACTAGGTATATGCCACACTAATGGAAAGGAGATTACATAAAAGCATCAATACCAAGAGGAGAGGCTCTTTAATGGATGTTATAGAATTTACTTATCCAGATTTAAACATTGAACTTTGTTCAAAGAATAAACCGGCAAAGTTCTAAGATAGTTTGGGCTAGATATGTCTTTTAGATATTGTTTCCAGATGGGCATTACACATGGTACAGTGAGCTAACAGAAACAGAAGTTATTGGACCCTTAATAGTCTGAATAAGATGATGTAGAATTAAAAAAAAAGTACAAGAAAAAAATGTGGACACTGGCCTAGGGAATTCCGTTTTGAATGTCCTAAAGATAAATGTGAGTCAGCCTAGAAGGTAAGAATATTTAGGCAGAGTGGGCAAAATATCAAAAGAACTGTTTTTCAAGAGAATGGAATGTGTGTCTAATCCTCTTAAGTGTATATAGTCATGTATTAAGCATATGAATTTTAGCCACATCAAAGTAACAGATTTATCCGGTGTAATTTCATTTAATCAGTTGTGAAAGGTCTTTGGTGTATTGGGAGGTATCATCTAGGATCAAAGGAACAACTGGTAATAATATGTTTACAACTATTTAAATAACTTTGCAATGTTTTTGTTGTTTTTATTAGGTGTCCTCAAGTCAGTTCAGACCCATCGTAACATTATGCATGACAGAAAGAAATACTGCACAATCCTGTGTCATCCTCATAATTGCTTCTATGCTTTCTTTGTTTTTAAAATGTCTCAGAGTATATCAAAAGAAAAGGAATGAAAGAATGAGGGAGGGAAGAGGGGAGGAAGAAATGGGAAAGAAGGAAAGAAAGCAGATCGCCATGGATTCAGTTCTGACTCATAGCAGCCCTATGCACAAGCAAATAGAAAAAACGAACCTGGCCTATGCCATCCTGACAATTGTTATATTTCAGCATATATATCAATATGCTTCTGTGTCAATCTATCCTGTCGAATTTTTTTGGTCTCTTTTTCCTCTCCTGCTGCTTTTCTAAGCATGATGTCCTTCTCCAGAGACTGGTCTCTTTTGACAACATATCCAAACCACAAGGTGAGAAGAAATCTCATCCCCACCTGTAAGGAACATTTTACCTGTACGTCGCTCAAGACAGACTTGTTTGTATTTTTAGGCGGTCCAAGGTACTTTGAATAATCTTCGCCAGCACTATAGTTAATATACATCTATTCTTCTTCAGGCTTCCTTAAGCAATGACCAACTTGCAAAGGCATATGAGATAATTGAAAAAATACCATGGTGTAGGTCAAGTGTACCTTAAGTTATCATAGCATAGCAGATTTATCCAGTGCCACACATCATTTGATTTCTTGATTGCTGCTTCCATGAGCATTGGTTGTGGATCCAAGGAAGGCAAAATCCTGGATACTTAAGTCTTTTCTCATCTACTTAGTGGTCCATTTGTGAGAATTTTGGTTTTGTGTATATTATTGTATTTCATAATGTAGGCTACGAACCTTGACCTTCATCAGCAATTGCATCAGGTTCTCCTCATTTTCAGCAAGCTAGTTTGGGTCATCAGCAAATCAGAGATTGTTAAGAAGCCTTCCACTAATCCTGAAACCCATTTTTTCTTCATATAAATCCATGTTCTCTGATTATTTGTTTAGCACGCAGATTGAATAAACCCTGTTGCACCCCTTTCCTGATTATAAGCCAGGCAACATTCCCAATGAATACAACTGCTTCTTAGGTACAATTTTCTTGTGAGTATGAAGTAGTGTTTGGGTTTTCCCAGGGTTATCTATAGTTTTTTATGGTCCACACAGTCAAATGTCTTGGCCTATTAATACAAGAAATTTCTCACAATCAGACCAATAGATGACATGGTAAATGGGGCAGTTTGTCTTGCTTGGATCACAATGAATGTTCATGGAAACAGTAGTCAAGAGATCTAATGGTGAGTTGTGTTAGGTAAATACTGCACAAAACCTCTTTAGAGTATTGAAAAGCAATGATGTTACATTGGAAACTAAGGTGTGCCTGATCCAAGCCATGGTATACTCCATTGCCTCCCTGTGCAAATGAAAGTTAGACATTGTTGAGGAGTACTGAGGAATTGATATAGATGATATTGTTGAATTGTAATACTGGAGAATAATATTGTTGAAGTATAACCAGTTGCTCACAGAGACAAAGATAGCAAAACTACTTCTTATGTACTTTGGACTGTTAGGATAGACTTACTCCATGTAGAAGACATCCAGTCCCTGGGGCACTGAAAAAGAGAAAGATCCTCAAAGAGTGGCTGCAACAATGGGCTCAATCATAGAAACTTGTGAGGAGGGCTCAAGACTGCAGTGTTTTCTTCACTTGTGCAGAGGGTCACTAGGTATCAGAACCACTTAAGGGCACCTAATGATGTGTGGTGTTCTCTGCGTTTTTTCAGGATCCTCTGATACCAGCAGTGATATCCTTTGTTTCACATTCCCTTGAGGATTCAGTCAGAGCTTCTGGCAGGTCCCTGTCAATGTACTGCAACAACAACCATTATTGGATGGATGAACTTTAACAAAATTTTACTTACATGCGATATAAAAAACGTGCTACAATTTAAACATTTGAGTCACATTCTTTGAAATGTGTATAAATAAGGATCTCTTCAGGTAGCTGTCTTCCAAATTTTCTAGCACAGAAGAGTGCGTCCAATGCTTTATCAGTTTGTTTAAGCATTTCAAGAGGTATTCCATCAATTCCTGGAGCCTTGTTTTTGGCTAACACTTTCAGTGCAGCTTGGACTAGGGTTCTTGCTCATATGCTACTTCTTGAAAAGGTGGAATGTCTGCTAGTTTTTCTTGGTACAAGTACACTGTGTATTCTTCCTACCATGTTTTGATGCTTCCTGCATCATACAATGTTTCCTGTAGAATCTTTAAAGATTCCAACTTGAGTCTTGTACTTTTTTCTTAAAATCTTTCATTTAAAATTATGGTATGTTCTTCCATTGTGGGTTTTCTAACTGCTTTTCGAGTTATATTTTTCTGTTTTCTCAAGCTAACTTTTGAAACCCACCATTTAGCTATTTGATTTAATAATTTCTCCATGTATCTCAGCCACTGCAAGATTAACAGCAAGTTTTGTGGTGTCTTTAGGCACACATTGATCATTTCTTTCTTTCTGTCTTTTAAAGGACATTTTGCTTTCATTATGAATGTTGTTTCTTGATGTCATCGCACTGCTCAGCAAGTTTTCTGTCCCTAGATTTCAGTGTGAAATCTGTCCCTGAGATGTTTTGAAATTTAGGTGGGCTATGCACAGGTTGTGTTTTGGCTTTCTTGGACTTGTTATAATTCACATATGAACAATTGAGAAGTGTGCTTCCTATTCAGCCCCTGACCTGGTTTATCTTCAAGGTTAATCCATAATGGTATTCATAATTTCAATGAAAGTTCATGAAGGCATGTATTGAGCATGACCACATCATAAGAAGTAAATTGTGCTTAGATTAGAGTTTAAGATCTTGATCTTAAAATCCAATCATACAACTTTATATATATATAAATTTTCTTAATAATAAATAATCACTAAGCATTTGGTAATTTGTTTTTATTATTATGAAAAGATTATTTTATTGGCAACTCTTAAAATTAGTACAATCCACACATCAATTATATCAGGCATATTTGTAATATTATCTTTTTTTTAGACATTCACTTTCTATTGAGCCCTTGGTATTAGCTCCTCTTTTTTTTCCTTCCCTTCCCTCCCTCGTGGCCCCTTGCTAGATTATAAATTATTATTATTTTTATATTGCACACCACTGTCTTCCTCCCCCTGTGGTTTCTGTTGTTCTTCCCCCTGGAGGTGTGTGGTTATGTGTTGATCATTGTGTTCAGTTCTCCCTTATTCCCCTTCTCTCCACAACTTCCCCCTACCCTTCTGTTATCAGTATTCCTATTCATGTTCCTGGATTCCATGTGTCGTGAGCTTTTATTTCTTATCAATAACTGTGTACATGGTCTGGTCTAGTCCACTATCTGGGGTCATGACAGTGGGGGGTGAGGAAGCCTCAAGGAACCAGAGGAATATTGTATGTTTCATTGGTGCTTTATTGCACCCTGGTTGACTCATCCACTGTGACCCTTTTGAGTGGGGGGGTGTTAAATTGTCTACTGATGGACTTTGGGTCTCTGCTCTGACCCCTCCTCCTTTGTCTCAACAATATGTACTTTGTTTGTTGTGGATCTTCTGTGCCCCTACGCCACAACTGGTGTGCTTCATCCATGTGGGCATGTTGCACCAGCTGGTGTGCTTCATCCATGTGGGCATGTTGCTTCACTGCTGGATGGCTACTTGTTCAACTTCAAGGCTTTAAGATCCCAGATGTTTTATCTTTTAATAGCCAGGCACCATCTGCTTTCTTTACCATAATTGCTTATGAGCTTGTTTTGTCCTCTGCTCTTGTTCCAGGGTGAGGTGGAGGGGTGAATATCACAAAATACCAATTAGTTAGAACAACATGTTCTTGTATTGAAGGAGGTATGAGCTCAGTGTATTGCCATATAAATATGTGGATTAATTTTTATGGATTAATGTATTTAAATATGTACGTACCTATGCTTATACCTCTATACATAGCTTGACTTCCTAGATTCTTCTTCTGTTTCATTTTGCCTTCTTCAGGTCCCAGCATCACATTCCCCCTCCTTCTGCTTCTTAATACTTTCTCTCAGCTAGACTGCTATTGCTTTCAACACCCACAGGATCTCAACATCCTCCTTGCTGGTTTAAATTCACTAGTTGTTCCCCTGTCTGGTATTGCTTGCTCACTGCACCCACTCTCTCTCAGCCACCTTCTCCCCACAAGACCCTCTAAGACAGTCAGCCCTGTTGCTTTCTTCCTGAGCTTGTTTCTCATGCCTGCCTTATGTAAGTAGCTAAACCAACAATGATATAGTCCAAACAATTAGAAAGCAAAAGATTGAAAAAAAGAGAAAGACACATGATTCCAGGCCTGTCCGCTGACTTTTATGACTGTCTCCCTGCTGGTCATGGGGGAATTCCAGGAGCTGTTTGGTAATTCTATTATCATTATTTTAGCCAGTAACCTAGCATTTAAAATAAACTATTAAACTAAAATATGTAAACTATATTCATGTGTAGCAATGTTTTTACATTAATATCATAGAATGTTTAGTTGTAGCTATTAAAAACTGAACACTTTAAGAGAAGAGTGAGAAGTAGATACAAGGCAAAAGAACATAGCAACTTTCACTCAGGCTAAACTATATTTTCAGGGTTAAGAGAGTTGAATGAAAGTCCATTGACTTCCAAATCCACAACTATGGGATAACACTCAACCTCTTTTTCTCATATTTGTCTTTCATCCTTAAATCCAAATGCGTATTTCAGTTCCTTTAATTGGAAGCAGGTGTGTATAAGGTAATGTTCAGATCACTCAGTAGGGTTCCCAAATCCAATCTTCTAATCTGGCCTATGAAGAATGCTGTACACCTCAAAAAGATGAAATGTATAGCCCAAGAGCCCTATAACACACAACCTGAGTCACCTAGAGCTGAATAGAAAGTTAAAATTGCAAGGTTTGGTCACTCAGGTTTAGGAGGTAACGTTAAATATTTTTCCTAAAGACAGAGACTGGCCCTTCTAGTTTAGACTCCAGCAGTTCAAATCACCTTCTCAGAGACAGGCATTTTCCTTTTCCTTCTGATCAATGAATTTCCATTCACATTTACTGACCACCTATTTTATGAGTGTCTATTAATATGGAGTATCAATGGGGGTTGGCAGACCTCTCCGCTCTACTCCCTCTGAATAAAAAAACTGACCCAAGCTGAGATTAGGCCTCTACTTAAGAAATGCATTTTATACAAATAAGGGAATGATCATTGGATCATAGGCATTAGACACACACACCACTGCATTTTTTGGCTTGTGTCTTACATGCCCTCAGAACAGATGCCTGTCTTTGTTTTAGTGTTTAAACTTACAGCAGTGGTCTCATACAATAACTGTCCTTTATGAGTGACTAACTTATCAAAGCATAATGTTCTCCAGGTTTGTCCATGTTTTGAAGTACACATAGTATTCCATAAAACTGTTGCCAATTTTTCCTATGGTGAAAAGTGCTGACATGAGCATGTGAGTGTATACATCTCTCAGTGTGCTGTACATCTTAATTTTCACATTTTATTCGTTTTCTTTTTTGTGTTCTTATTTTTTAAACTAGCCTGTCATTATCAATTTAATGTGATAACTCATTGTTTTGATTTCTGTCTCCCAGATGCCTAGTGATTGTGAGCATTTTCATGTGTTTTTAATCATTTGAATATAATTTTTGATAACTCATTTGTTCATGTATTTTTTTCCATTTTGAATTGATTTTTCTCTTATTTAGGGATTGTAGTATTAACTGTATTTTAGAGATTAGTTTCTTGTCCGTTGTGTCATTGCTGCATTTTTCTCCTGTGAGCTCTCTTTTTACTCCCTTTGATGAAGTATTTTGGTGGGTATTAATGCTTTATTTTAGTAAGTCCCAGTGATATATTTTTACTTTTATTTTCAGTTGTGTGTTTTTCCTTATTTCTACTTAGTACTCTGTAACAAAGCCCTAATTTTGTCCCTCTTTTCTCATTGATGATCTTTATAACTTGGGACATACATTTAGGTCTTCAATCTATGTTGAGTTTGTTTTTTGTACATGGGGTATTAAGTGATGGATCTTCTTTCAATTTGCTCCACCTATGGAATTTTAATCTATTTCCCTTTCAGTTTACGTATGTTATTTTACGCAGCATTTTATGGGTCTTGTTTTCCAATACACTCTTCTACTCTGTCTCTTTATTGATGCACTTAATCCATTGGCATTCAATGTCACAATTGATATGTTCAGATTTATTGCTGTCATTTTGCTCTCTGTGTTTGTGGTTGTGTGTGTGTTTAGTGTCTTTGTTACTAATTCTCTGTGTTGTTTTGAATGCTGTTTTCACTGTATTACTTTCTGAGGTATATTTTTCTGTGGAGGAATGCATATTCTAAGGTTTGTGAATTCACATGGAAAAGGACACCAGAGAGGAAGTTGGGAGAGGACTAGAATAAACTAATAAATGTATTATGGTATTTTAATTGTGGATTTCCAATCTTATAGTATTATGATCTGAGAATACTGGTTGTTGGATCTCGATGTTTTTGAATTAGTTACGGCTACCTGTGTGGCCTAGCAAGTGGTCTATTTTAGATAACGTACGATATGCACTAGGGAAGTTCTCTCTATTCAGAATGTTGAACTGGTTAATTGTGTTGTTCAACTCTTCTGCTTTATTTTATTTTTAAATTGAGTTTCTTTCTTGATGATATCTTTCTTTGAGAATGATGAATTGAAATGTTCTAATATTATTGTCAATTTGTTGATTTTTTTCTTCAACTCTGTGGTATAGTCTGAGGTTTTTTCTTTGGGGGCATATATGTTAATTATGGTTATATTCATCCATATAACCTGGTGTGTTGTGCCTTTACTCATTACGTTGAGTCCATTATTTCCTTTAATTATGATATTTACCTTGAAGCCAATTTACTGGAGAGTTATATTGCTACACTTGCCTTTAATTTGTTATGTTTGCCTTTGGGTTCATGATGTGTTTTTGTAGGAAGCATGTGGATGGGACTTGTTTTCTAATTGAGTCTGTTTTTATCTGACTTTTTACTGGTACATTGAGTCCATTTATATTCAGTATTATTATTGGTAAATTCACGTCTGTTCCTGTGATTTTGCTGTATTCCTGTGTGTGTTTGTATAGGCCTAGGGGATGATTGATGTGTTTGTCCCCCCTTTAATCTCATGTTATTGGGTACTGTTTTAATTTTAATGGTTACTGGATGGTGTTGTTTGATTTGATGCTTTCAGATTCGTTTGCTGCTGTTGATCCTTGTCCAGAGTGATCTGCTTACTATTTTTTTAATGTTGTTCCTCTCTTTATAAATTCCTTAAGTTTTTCCTTGTTTAGAAATATCTTTATTGCTCCTTTTTATTTAAGTGATTATTTTCCTGGATATAGGATCTTTGTTGACAGTTTTGGTTTGGTTTGGTTTTTCCTTCCAAGTTTGATATATAATATTCTATTGTTTTCTTACCTGCAGAGTCTGCTGAGAAGTCTTTTAGCTTATCTTTATGTGTTTTTCTTTGTAGGTGACTGCTCTTTTTCCCTAGCTTCCATCAGGTTCTCGCCTTTTCCTTGAACTTAAAAGAATTTGAATAAAATTTATCTTGGTGTTTTTCTTCTGGGGTCTATCTGATTTGGGGTTCTTTAAGTTTCCTTGATAAGTACCTTCTCCTCTTTTTGTGATAATGCGGAAATTCATCCAAGAACTCTCATAAAAATTTTGGGAGATTTTTGTTTGTTTGTTTGTTTTTATTTTTTTGGGGATTACCGATGAAACATAGTTTCTCTTGATAGTGTTCCATCTTTCTCAGGTGTTCTGTAGAGTTTTTTTCTTTTTTAATGGATTATTTTGTCTGTGTGTTCACTGATTCAGTTTTCCTCTTTTCTATTCTATTTTCCAGGTCTTTCTCATACTGTCTTATTGTTTATCTTCTTGATTTCATTAGGTTGTGAGCTTTTTGGTTTTTCAAATTTGACTGTTCTTTTTCTTGGTTCATCCCCATATCATTTGAAATGGCTAAAAATAATATAAAAATCATTCTTTTGAACTCTATTTTTGGTAGTGCCAGCATCTCATTTTCAGAGTAACCCATGGTATTCTAGAGGTTTTCCTAGTAAATACATATAATAATTTTTAATTTCATAATAAGTATTTATTACTATAAATGTAAACATATTTAGAAGAAGTTAACTTGAAGTAAGAGGAGACAGAAAATGGAAAGTTTAAGGTTCTAAAATGATGACCAGAGAACAAAGAGTACAAATGGGGCATGGGGATTGGAGGATAAAAGTAGGGGGCAACTTGGGTTGAATATGGTTAAGAAAAAAATAGACTTCTGAATTGTGTGAGATAACCTCCCAAACATTTGGGATGTGGTTAAGGATTCTGTTCCTAAAGGGTTATGCATGCGAGTGGGTCTGTGCCCCCTGATGTCTGAGTTTGCCTGTGTTTACAGCAGCCACAGGGGTGTGTAGTCCTTAAGAAGGATGAAATGGGAACCAAAAAGGAGTATAGATTGATTTACAATTAAATAAATGTGGAAGTAAAAATAGAAGCTGAGGAACTACAGGTGTGCTTGTGGATTTGGAGAGGTGTGCTTGTGAAAAATTTTGGATCTGGGTAAGGATTTCTGCTGGGGTAGGTCCTAGGGTTAGGGCCTTACAAAGTTAGGAAGTAGGAGCCAAAAGGGAGATAGATTTATTTACAGTAAAATACAGTAGGAGCAAAAGCTGAGGCGCAGAAAACATAAGTAAGTGATTTGGGTGGAACTTCCTTTCTTTGGCAAGGAGGTGGGCAAAAGGAAAGCTGTGGCTAGGAAACTGAGAATTTAAGAAAAAGGCAAAAATTGATTCTTGAACTGTCAGGATGCCCACAGGTCGTCCTCCAGGCAAAGATCCTGGGCCCAGCAAAGTGAGGATTTTGAGGTGATTGTTTTGGATAGCATTTAGGCGGGATCTGTCTCAGGTACAGGGAGATAGATGCCTTTGATGATGGTAGGTATCACAGAGTTTCAGCCTATGCTGCTGATGTCCCATTTCAACAAGAAAAAGGAGGAAAAAATAAAGTTGGTGCACTTCACTTTCATGTTCAGCATTAAATTTAGGAAGCATATATTCACTTCTGTTTGGGACCTCCCTGTAATTTGCAGAGGGACTTCTTTTGTGGTTACAACATTCCAGCCATTTCTCTTTCTCTTCACCTTCCCCCACTCCCAGTTTTTATTTCTGCTTTATGTAATTTGAGTCTTCTTTTATGCTTTCTTTAGGAATTGAAAGTTTTTTATTTTTAAAATAATTCAATTTATATTATTTTTATTGCATATACACAGCAGAATATATGCTCATTGAATGCTTTCTACGTGTAGATTACCATGACAGTGATTTGCTGTAAGAGGAGGCGGGTGTTACCGTTCTTTTGTGTATTTTTGTACTTGTAAATCTATCACACCTTTTTTGTCAAATCATTTACTGATAGCATTTGCATTAAACAACTGTTAACCCTTTAATCCATGCACTTTCTCTATCACTGTAATACAAAATGCAGTGCTCTATTGCAATAACTCACCCATTTCCCCCCTCCCTGATAACCGCCAATAACTACACTTTATTTCTATTCAAGTTGGTTGTCTTAAAGGCCCACACACATGTTGGTTTCTTTGTCTTTTTCTCTTTATCTCTTCTTGAATTATTGCTACTCAGATCTTTCATATTTTTTTCTCATGGATTTTATTCTAATTTTCTGTTTATTATAGATACTGATATATGAATTAATTAATATTAATCAATCAGTTTTATTTTAATTGGCTTTCTGCTTAGAGATTTTGTCTGCAAAAGACAATAGTGAATTCACCAGCTATTGTAATGTAACAATTTCTTTTTCAGATATGTCTATTTTTGTTTCATACAATACCAGCCCTTATTTCAATATATGTATATTTCTAATGACATACTGAATATTTCATACAATATTATCTCTTAATTAGATATATATTTTCTAATGACATATTACTGAGTACTTCTGTGTAAATGTAAATTATTCATATTCCTACTTTATGTAAGACAATAATTATTCAACATGCAGATTTAAATTAAATCTATTTTAATCACCTGCTTATATTTACAGCTTGGTCATCTTCACAACAGCACCTACAAAATTGCAATTGTATATTGGACTCAAATTGTATTTCTACAAGGTAGTGCTAATTTTGACTTGCTACCCCTGCTTGGTCTTTGGATCACCAGCATTACCAAGGACTTTGTTATTGCAAACGTAAACTCCCAGGAGTTAGCCATTTTCATAAACTTGTTTATTTTCTGGATGCTTTCGATGGGCTTTAGTTGTCTGGTAATATCTTTCAGAGTTGCCATATTTCAAACTGGATTCCATTATGGCTGCAGATCCCATGCCAAGGCCCCGACAATTCCTGTCTGAGAGAACATGGTGATGGTGACGGCTTTGCTGAAGATCTTTCAGACAGGCCTTACCAAATGGCAACTCTTTTGGGGACTACAGAGTCTGATCATTCTCCCGAGGAGCAGTTGGTGGTTTCAGACCATGATCTCGCAGTTAGCAACCCAACACATAACCATGATGGCACTCTGAACTACAGGTGGTTTGTTCCACATTGAGCTGTGGACCTCATTTTATTTAATAATAAAGTGTTTCCCCACTCTCTCTTCCCCTAGATGTATTCAATTTGTGTATAATCCCTCTAGAGATGCTCACTTGCAGAGTGACTGTTTAGGATGCTGAAAATTGGGATGAAATCATCAAGGGTCTTAAAGAAACATTTTATCATATGATCTCCAGGACTCTCTTTACTAACCATTGTTTCCTCTTTGCACGTTTGAAAATTTTCAGAAATTCACAAAATTCTTCACTTTCCTCATTACTAGTTTTAGTGGTTCATGCATAAACTTGAAAAATAGTTGCATGGACTGAATTTTCTTGTATGTGGATAAGTCACTATCCTCTTAAAGTGGTTCAGAATATATCTTGAAATGACATTTTTGAGGTGGATGTGCTTCTTCGGTATGGACTTAGCTGACACCTCATTTAGATGGATTCTTGTTTTAAGACAAGCTTTTAAGACCCCAGAAATAATAATTGCTAGTCAGCCACTGTATGATTTCTTCATCACACTGTTCTCTAACACTCATATATTGCCAGTGATCCCTTCATATTTATAAGTATTGAGCAGGGCCACATCATCAGAACTGAGTGCTTTTATGCTGTGTGAGCTCAGTATCCGTTCATATTCCTCAAATTTACACATAATACATTTCCAGCATACTGGCAGCATTGTTAGCAGTTTGAGAGAAGGATAAGTAACTTCCATGGGGCCTCAGGTAGTTCTGATAATAGTATTGTTTAAATAAAATGGTATTATAGTTATGATTTAAAATACAGTTGTTATAATGAGACTAACTATGGGAACATTTCTTAGACTAAAATATTTGGTATGTTTACTTAGAAATGTCAAAGAATTTAAGCCACTGATCTTGTTTAAGAAAACAGTGAGGGCTATATTATAGTGCACAAAGTTCATTAATACTCATTCACTGTAGCAAAACTTGTCTGCAGAACTGAGACAAGATTTAAAAGGCTAAGAAAATATTACAGTGGCCAATAATGGTCATCTTAATTTGCCCCTTATTAACCTCAAAGCAAAAAATGACTTTTCTCATTATGGTATAAATAGCTTGAAGTTCAAAGGAATATAGTAGTTCTTTAATATGCAACAGGTGTGGCAGATGTGTTTAAGGTAAAGTCAGATTCAGTTACGGGACTTCTGATTCAAATCCCTCTCATGTGGCCTGTCTTATGCTGCTATACATCTCAAAATGCAAAATCAATATGTCTTTTAGTAAGAGCCCTGTACCACTAAAGGCTGAAATGCATTCAATTAAAATTGCTTGATGAGACAGATAATAAAGGGAGGATTCTCCTCTTGGGGTCCATAGGAGCAGTTTCAAATTTTTTCTCCAGGGTAATCCTGCCTTTTCTCCGTGCTGTACTCACCAGCACAGCATTTCATTGTCCTTAGTTGCTGTACATTCAGGATTAAGTTTCAAAAACTCTTCTGACATCTATTTAGTCATTCCTTTCTTGTCTTCTTAGGGATGCTTTGCTTTCCTTAGGTGTAGTATCTTTGATGTCATCACAGAACTTGTTTTCATTTGTTAGTATTTATTGCATCAAATATTTTCTTGAGAGGGTTTCTAAATTCAAGTGAGATATGCTTAAAAGTGTGCTTGGGATTTGGTTAAATTTCTTCAGGTAGACTTGAAACTGCAGAGGAGACATTGATGATCTGTTCTATGGTTGGCTGTTTGTCTTGTAACTGATTACTTTGAGCTTATCATCTCTTTCCACAGATTTAATGTTTTATTTTTGTTCTTTCTATGTGATGGCTCCTACAGCAATAATTTGCATTTAATATTATTGAAAAAGACATTTGCAGTGACCAGGTTTTTTGTCTTTACCATGAAATAAAGTCTCCGTTTTTGAGTGTTTTGCAAACATGTGCTCATCTTCTGGAAGTATGCCAGGCAATGGTCAACTGCAAATCAGAAAGTTTTTTGTGGTCAGTTTTTTAAAAAGCAGGTAGCCAGTCTGTTCTTCCTTACTTGGTGCTGGTTAAGAAAAATTAATGTGATTTCATCAGACATATACATCTTTTAGAGACCAGAGGGCCTGCTTTTGTTATTAAGCAATGGCAAAACGTAACACAAAACATAACGATTTCAACCAGTTGGGTGTGTACTATTTAGTTGTCAATCAGACTTACTCTATTATTCAGCTAATATGTTACCAAAATCCACCCCGCAAAAAACTAACAATGGAAAAAAGCCCTAGTCCATCTTAGCCATTAAGTCCCTTTACTATGTCCCTCTGTCTTCTGGGCCTCCTAATAAATGTGTGAATCAGAGATAATATATTTAACTTCCTTGTCATTAAATGAAATTAACAAGACTTTTATGGTTTTCAGAGTACTATTTGTAAAAACAAGAATGAAAACATTCGCACTACACTTGTGAGAAACAAAATATATTGTTTCCCTTTTCAAATAGGAAACAAATAGTTGTGTAAATGTTTTCCAATTGTCCTTTCTGTTATAAGTACAGGAATATTACTAATAGGTGCCTGATGAAAATTTTAGTCATGTCTGTATATATGACTCTTGTGTTTGTGATAAGAAAATAAATACATGTGTACGTATATAAAGTATGTCTGTTCATTAATAAAGGGCCTCTCATTGTGCTGTTGATTAAGTTTGATTGCTAATTGCAAGGTAGGTGATTCAAATTTCCTAGGGACTCTGAGGAAGGCATTTGCAAGTATCTGCTCCTATAAAGATTTATAGCCATAAAACCATATGTAGATATACTGTACTTTGGGATTTATGTTAGATGGCACTGGCTTTGTGGTTGTTGTTTTTTGTAATTGATGGAACAGGAATCCTACATGTTTCCTTTAAAATTTTCTTAACAAAAATTCAAAAATTTTTGTAGAGATAGATCTATGATGTGCCTTTACCCTTTCGATAAAGAGTTTTTGTGAGCATAATAGTGAAGGATATTACTCTGTAGTAGGAACTTCATAAAAACTTTCATCTGATGTATTTCCAGCTCTCCCTATTTGGGTATGTGGAATTATACTGTATTTGTCATTTAGACTTTAAGTTCTTTGGCTTAGTATAATGCTTTCAGTGTTCAGTTGTGTTGTAATGAACTTTATGCTCACAGCTGAAAATATTGTATGCATTTTTTAATTCATTTATCTGATAATTGGCTGTTTTGGTTTGTTTCCCCCATTGGTATTATGATAGTTTTATACTGCCATCAACATGGATGAGTTTTTCTATTTGCATTCTCACCAGAAGTAGTATTTTCTTCTTTTCGTGTAGTAGTTTCTAATAAGTATGAAGTAGTGTTTCTTTACTTTTTATTTCGTTTTCCAGGCCAGCAAATCTGGCCTTTGTTATGTTTCTTCCCCAACTTTTTTTCTTACTCGACTGTCATCATTTTTTAGAGTAGTAAGAAGCACTCTCTTGTAATTACCATTTAGTACTTTTTGTTTCAGGGTGGTGAAGACAGGTTTTCATGTTCCATTGGTCCTTTAGGTTGTTTCTTCATTAATTTTCTTAATGCTTATTGAGCCAGAAAGGAACAGATCAATAGTTGCATTTGAGATGGTCACTTTAAAGCATTTTAGACCCCATTTACTACACAGAAAAGTAGGATACAGAACTTTGCCTTTGTGAACTGAGTTATACAGATTGACACTGCTGTCCCTGAGAATGCTATCCTCAGCCCCCAGGCCCAATTACAGATAGCCTCCTAGTGCTTGGCTATGACTGAGAAGTTAGCATAGCTTTCCTCCCGTCTATGCTCAGCCATATTTATCAATTTGCAACCACAGTAAATACATGTTTATGACTATTCCGTCTTATATATCTTTATTTTAATGGGCGCTCTTTTTCTGTTGAGCTTGGGTTGACTTATAATAAATACTATGATTATTTATTATTCATGACAATAAAATAAGAAACTGAAGTGATTTTTTTTCAGTTGATCTCATGTGCTGTAACTCTAAAGAATTGATATAATTAGTTAAGTAGTTCTCAATACTTTGGCATTTTCTATATATTAGATCATACTGTTGGTAATTTTGCATTCACTTTTCTGGTCAACCTTATTACTCTGGGCAAATGGATAATGATTTGCATTATTATGTTTAATAGCATTGGTGAGAGAGAGATCCAGATCCTTTTTCTTATCTGTAGAGGAAAGCTTTTGATGTTTCTGTAGAGTTTGCTATTTATGATGTTATAAAATTTCATTCCTAGAATTAATGTATTTTTCCTCATTAAAATATATCTCTTTGATTAGTCATTGAGATAATCAGCCTTTGGATACATTCTGCTAACATTTTGTCGAGCACTTTGTATCTATGTTCCTTTGTGTGTGTGTTTGTATGTGTGTCTGCAGTGTGTGTGTGTGTGTGTGTGTGTATGCGTGCATGCGCGCGCACCTGTCCAGCTTTGATATTACCATACTTTTTATATAAATAATTTAGGAATTAGGAAATGTGATATATCCCCGAAAGTATTTGAATAGAATTGATGTTCACATCTCTTTAAAAACTTGGTAGAACTCTCCCCCACTATACTTACAAGTTGCAACTTTTAGTTAGAAATATTTTTATTATGATTTAATACTCTTACTTTTATGGATTTGCTGATACTTTAACTTTTACTTGAGTCCATATATATAGCTTTATGTTTCAGGAATATACCCATTCCATGTAGACTATCTAATTTGTTCGAGTAGTTTTTCATAATACTTTATGAAGGATTTTGCTTTTGTAGATCTGTTGTACTGTAATATAATCATGCATAAGCTGAGTTTTTCAACACACTTTCATATAGTTTATTTTTGTGGTGATATTAAGTACCTCGGCTGTTTTTTGGGTCGGCTTATACTGAAGTGTATACAGCAAGTTTTCCTGATTTAAGAATTAATTTACATGGAACATTGAAATATCTCCAAGAAATTTCCAAAACATAAATTTTATTTCAGACAGACTATTAGATTTACCTCTCATCCTATTTGCATTGATGGTCACATATTACTGCTTATTTAAAATATTTTCCAGAGTGTGGAATTGCTTTCACAAATAAACTTCAAGGAATGTTTAAAGACATGGAACTTTCCAAGGATATCATGATTCAGTTTAAACAGGTAAACCTGAACTAAATACAAAGAACATTTATTGTTTTTAAATTGAAATAGACTTATGTATGTGATACTACATTTCTAGAAGAAATAAAAAATGAATCAGACTATTGTTTTGTGGACTTTTAAGATAAAACCTAATTGGAAACTCTGGGAAAATAATTACAGTACTAGGCATATGAATATAAACTATAAAATAGTTTTACACATACACACACGCTCAATGTGGCATAATAGCCCCATAATTTGCTTTGAGAGCTTTCTTGATACAAGATTGGATTTTAAAAATTGTTATAGGAAATAGACTTAGAATTCAGTTACTTGAACCTGCTCATACTTGTTGTAATTTGTTAATTTTATTCAGAATAAAAATGTATATTTTACTTTGTAAGGAAAGATGTATATGCAGTAATTTTCTATTCAGTATTGAAATTTAAAACATTTTAAATCTATAAAGTTGTCACTGTTAGACATTTTAACCATGTTTATTGTTTCATTTTTAATGTATGCTTGCCCTTTTGTAGTATATGCAAACCCAGAATGTACAAGGAAACATCGAGTTAACTGTAAACATTCTGACTACCAGCTTTTGGCCAACCTACATCCCTAAGGAGATTCAATTGCCCTTAGAGGTAAGAAAGTCATTGTTTAAGAATATGGCTCAGAGAAAGCAGACTAGTTTTAATAAAATCTTTTAACATTTACCATATATTTGGTTTCTATGAGAGGAGCGTTTCGGGTATAGGGATTATACATTTGGCTGATAATCTTAAGATCATCCGTTTGAAACCACTCAACCACCCTGTTATAGAAAGGTGAGACTTTCTACTGCTGTAAAGTCTATGTTCTCTGGAACTAAACAAGGACAATTTATTTTGTCTTCTAGAGTTCCTATGATTGAAAATGAGTGAAGTTTTGGTTGTTTTGTTTTGTTTTAGAGTTTTGGCTACTAAATACGAGGGGATACCCACCCAAACAAAAAAAATGAAACGGATTTTTTCAAAGTTATGTATTAAAAATTTTTACAAAACAACGTTAGCACCTTCAAAGTATTTTCCATTACACTTAATTCATTTGTTAAATCTGCAATTCCATTCTTAGAAACATTTTTCTTTTAAAAAATAATCAATTAATGGGGCTCTTACAACTCGTACCACAATCCATATGTACATCCATTGTGTCAAGCACATTCGTACATTTGTTGCCCTCATCATTCTCAAAACATTTGCTTTCTACTTGAGCCCTTGGTATCAGCTTCTCATTTCCCCCTCCTCCCCTTTCCCCCTCTTTCATGAACCCTTGATAATTTATAAATTATTATTATTTTGTTATATCTTACACTGTCTGACATTTCCTTTCACCCAGTTTTCATTCCCAAGGAGGAGGTTATACGTGTGTCTGTGTAATTGGTTTCTTCTTTCTACCCCACCTTCCTCCACCCTCCAGGGAAAAAGAAATCTTATGACAGTCGATCATTCAATTGTTTTAAGCACACATGTACATATGTTTCCATCAACAATTCAAAAACAATTTCTTTCTACCTAAGCCTTTGTATCAGCTTTTTCCCCCCCTCTCCCTCTCCTACCCTTTGTGGATTCTTGATCAGTTATATACTACTTTTACTATTTTGTGTCTTAAGATGTCCATTCTTTCCCTCTACCACATTACTGTTATTTATCCCCCTGAGGGTGGGGTATATGTCCAACTTTGTTATGTTTTCTCCCTTTCTCTTTCTACACCTACCCCTATGCCCCCACCTACTCTCATGATATTGTTCCAACTACTGTTCCAGAGGGTTTTACCTGTCCTGAATTCCATGTGTTGAGAGCTCTTATCTGTGCTGATGTGTATACTCTGGTCTAGCAGGATTTGTGTAGAGCTGAGTCATGCTAGTCGGTGGGAAAGGAACCATTCAGGACCTAGAGGAATGATGTGTGTTTCTTTGGTGTTAAACTACACCCTAGTTGAATTATTCCTTCCTTGTAATCTTTCTGTGGGGGAGTGCTCCAAAGCCCTCTCTTTCACAGCAATATAATAGTTTTTTGGGGGAAGTTTTTGATACTTGATACCTGTTTCTGTCAACATCTTGTGATCACACAGCTGTTGTGCTTCTTAAATGTGGGCTTATTTGCTTCCCTGATGGATGGCTGCTTGTTTAACTTCAAGCCTTTAAGACCCCACATGCTATATCTTTTGATAGCCTGGCACCTTCCACTTTCTTTACATTTGCTTGTGCACCCATTTTGTCTTCAGCTATCATGTCAGGAAGTTGGGTATCAAAAAGTGCCTTATGTTTAGGAAGACCTTAAGGAGAGGCCCAAAGTTGATCTGCTATCTGAACACCTAACATATACATATATGTACATTGGCCTCTATCCCTTTCATTAAAAATTAATATGTTTACATATATACATGTCTATACCTATACCTCTGTAAAGACCTTTTGCTTTCTACTTCTTTCCTTTATTTCACTTTACATTTCTCTGCCCCACTATTGTGATGACCTTCCACGAGGCTCTCATTAATTCCTCTTGGATGTATTGCACTTAACCAAATCCTACCACGCCTCTTCATCATAATTTTTAAATCTCTTGTTGTTCCTTTATCCCTGAGCTTCTTGGTTTCCCGTTCCCATTCCCACCCCCTTCTTTCTCATCACTCCTGGAACTGCTGGTCCTGTTGTTTTCTTCTTGGGATTGTTTGTTGTGCCTATCTTATATATACAAAACCATAAATAGTTCCCGCCTGGTCTGCTGACCCTGATTTGGAAACGGTTTTCAAACTCATCTGTTTGGATTGCTGACAGCACCTTCCTCATTTTTTCCTTCACCACATCAGTATCCTCAAATTGCTTCCCTTTCATATTCCTCTGAATTCTCTGAAACAAAAAGAAGTCACATGGAGTGAGGTCAAGTGACTCAGGTAGATGGTGCAAGAGAGGCATGCTGCGTTTTTGCCAAAAACTGGTCCATTGAGATGGCTGCGTGAGCAGGCATGTTGTCGTGGTGGCAAAACCATTCCCCCACTTGCCAGTTCAGGCCTTTTTGTTACACACTGTTAAGCAGTCTTTCAGACCTTTAATTAGAAAGCTTGATCAACAGTCTGACCTGGTGGAATGAATTCCAAATGAGTCAACATTTTCATCTGTTCTGGGAGTTGATAGACAAGAAAACTACTCATACACTTAAGTTTTCCATAGTGCTGCTCTTGTTAGCTATGTTCAGCATCACAGCAGTTTCTGTGGCATTTTTCCCAAACAAAACAAAATTTCACAGCCACACACTTCTCTTAAATCAGGCATCACAAAAAGGTGAAACTGCTTTTAAGAAAAAAATTACTGTGACCAGTCAAACCTTCCCAGGCTAGGACACTTAGTGTACTAAGTCAGATTGAGTTGCTTGATGCTTGCCTAGTAGGAAAAATGCATGCTACAGAGGCTCCATCCACGCAATGGAATTTTTTTCTGTTTTTTTGGGTACTTTCTCGTATATACCCTCAGTGTTTGCAGGTTCAAAATGTTTTGTTCTAAAAATAGGGATAGCAACATCATATGGTTTAGGATTTGAAGAGTCTATTTGACTACATAGTAATGCCTATATATGTACCCTGGTAATTTGTCATTGAGTTTTTGGCCATCATTTTTCTTGTTAGGTGCTATCAGTTTGGCTAAGGTCCCTATGCAGAACAGGGAAAAAACAAAAACATAGCAGTCTTGAGCAATTCTCAAAAAATGTTCCTATGTCTGTGCTCATTAATGAAGCTACTGTGCCAATACATCTCAATAGTGGTCATTCTCTTTCATTTTTACTATGTTTGAATGAGCGAATGTCCTACTCCAAGGATTGATCGATCTCTCATGACATGTCCAAAGTATGTAAGAATATCTCTTCCCATTCTTGCCTCCAAGGAGCTCAATGACTATACTTCCAAGACAGATCAGTTTGCCATTTTAGCAGTCCATGTTACTCTGAATATTCTTCTCCAGCACCACAGCTCAAATACATCAATTCTTCTTGGATCTTTTTTATTCAGTGTTCAACTCTCATGTGCATAAAATGCAACTAAAATACTGTGCCTTACTGAACACAGCAGACCTTTGCATGAGCATTGATTGTAAATCTAATGAGGACAAAAATCCTTGAAAACTTCAATCTTTTCTCCATTTATCATAATGTTATCTTTTGATCCAAAAGTGAACACTTTCATCAGAAAATGCTTCAAGTCCTTCTTACTTGCAGCAAACAAAGTTGAGTCATCTGCAGATCACGGTTGTCAAGCCTTGCTCCAAACCTGATGGCATATTCTTCTTCATTTTTTTATTTGCTTGTTATACACATTATATAAGTGTGATGAGAGGATACAATACTGATCCGAGCAGTTTTATTGATTTAAAAAAGTCATTTTATTGGAGACTCATACAACTCTTCTCACAATTCATATGTACATCAACTGTATAAAGCACATTTGTACATTTATTACCCTCATAATTCTCAAAACATTTGCTCTCCAAGTAAATCCTTGGCATCAGCTCCTCATTTTCCTCTCCCAATATCCACTCCCTCATGAACCCATGATAATGTATGAATTATTATTTTGTCATATCTTACACTGTCTGACATCTCCCTTCACCCAATATTCTGTTGTCCGTCCTCCAGGGAGAAGGTTATATGTGGATCTTTGTAATCAGTTTCCCCTTTCTACCCCACCTTCCCTCCACCCTCCCAGTTTCGCCACTCTCACTACTGCTCCTGAAGGGGATCATCCATCCTGGATTCCCTGTATTTCCAGTTCCTATCTGTAGCAGTGTACATCCTCTGGTCTAGGCAGCTTTGTAAGGTAGAATTGGGATCCTGATAGTGGAGTGCAGAGGAAGAATTTAGGAAGTAGAGGAAAGTTGGTTTTTTCAAAATAATTTTATTGGGGGCTCATACAACTCATCACAATCACCACTCTCACCACTGGTCCTGAAGGGATCATCCGTCCTGGATTCCCTTTGTTTCCAGTTCCTATCTGTACAGGTAGCAATCTTTTGGTCTAGCCACACTTGCAAGGTAGAATTGGGATTATGGTAGTGGGGTGGGGAGGAAGCATTGAAGAAGTGGAGGAAAACTGTATGTTTCATCATTGCTTGAATGGCTTGTCTCCTCCCTGTGACCCTTCCACATGGAATGTCCAGTTGCCTACAGATGGGTTTTGGGTCCCCAATCTGCCCTCCTCCTCATTCATAATGATAGGAATTTTTTTTCTCTGATGCCTGATATCAGATCCCTTTGACATCTCGTGGTCACAGTGGCTGGTGTGTTTCTTCCATGTGGGCTTTGTTGCTTCTGAGCTAGATGGCTGCTTGTTTACCTTAAGACCCTAGACACTATATCTTTTGACAGCTGTGCACTATCAGCTTTCTTTGCCACATTTGCTTATGTACCCACTTTGTCTTCAGTGATTGTGTTGGGAAGGTGAGCTTCATGGAATGCCAGTTGAATAGAACAAAGTATTCTTGCATTGAGGGAGTACTTATGTCCATTTGCTTCTGTAATAATAAACCTATAAATATATGCACATAGATCTACTTCTCCATCCTCATATCAGTACATTTACATATGTAAATGTCTTTATGTAGACTTCTATAAATGCCCTTTGTCTCCTAGCTCTTTCCTCTATTTCCTTTTACTTTGCTCTTGTCCCACTATCAGCCTTCATTTGTGTTTCAGTTATTCCTCTTGTTTACATTACCTCTGAAAATGCCCTGTCAGGGCTCCTACACCATCTCCACCACTGATTTGGATCACTTGTTGTTCCCTTGTCCTAGAATTTGTTAGTACTACTTCATTTCCCCAACCTCCCTTTCTCCATTGTCCCCCCGGACCTGTCATTCCCCTTGTTTTCTCCTCTGAATCGTTCATCCAGCCTATATTATTTTGACAGACATGCAGAGATAATAACATGCACAAAAACAGAGTAAAACAAAGCAACAAAATTAAAACAAACAAGAATAACAACAAAAAACCATTGACAAAAACCCACAAAATAAAACAAAAAAACAACAACCAAAAATTCAAAGACTGTATGTTGGCCATTAGGAGTGTTTTCAGGTCTAGTCTGATAGGGAGCCAAGCTTTGGCCCCAAATTCTATTTTTGGTATTCCCTGGGGACTTCATTGCACTGTTCCCATTGCTGTTCGGTTGCACACCCTTAGTGTTTTACCTTGGAGTCAGATCGGGTGGAATTCCCACACTGTTTCTCCAGTGTTGTCCACTGTAGGGCATTAGGTCAGTGAGGGATGTCATGTCTCATAGTGAGGCCATCCATATGGGCTCTGTGGATAGGCTGCTCTGAGTGGGAATATCATCTTCAAGGATTGGTGAGTCAGGATGTGCTCCACTCTCTTTGCCTCCCCTTTAATTTGCACCCAGATGCTCTGATCAGACATATGCCTCTCTCTCAGCTGCAGCTTCAGGGCTGTCTTCTGAAATAAATTCTTCTGGGAGGAGGGGCAGATGTCCATGTAGATGGGATTGGGTCCAGCCCCTCAGACCTCTCCACTGGTTCCTGACTCCATGCTGGCATGCTGCATTCCCATGTGGAGCACTGGGTTCAAGTCTGGTCCCTCTTTCCTGTGAAGATATAAACAATACCCTCCTCTTGGGTGGGTTAATGCCCTATTTCTTACTACCCATTTCTTTTTTTTCCCTTTCCCGCCTCAATTGTAGTTGGCTACCATATATATCTCTGGATTTGGTCTAACCCCTACCACACTGCTTGGTTCTCACCCCAGGAATGTTTGTATACACTAACTTTTTCCCTATGTCCCTTTTACATTTTTATAACCTTGCTTCAATGGACTCATGTTGTATTTGCCCTTTTTTGATTAGCTAGCTTACTTCACTTAGAATGTTTTCCTCCGGGTCTTCCCATGTGGCAATGTGTTTCATACATTTGTCCCTGCTTTTTAGCGAAGCATAGTACTCCATTATATATATGTACCAGTTTTTTATCCACTTGCAGTTGATGGAAATTTGGCTTATTTCCAACTCCTTGCAATTGTGAACTGTGTCTCAATGAACATGGGAGCACAGATGTCTGGCTGTGGATTGTTTCTTGCCTCTTCTTGAGTAAATGCACAGTAGGGGGATTGCTGGGTCATAAGGTAGCTCTTGTTTTCTTTGTATTCCTTTTGTTGATTTCCAGCCTTATGGCACAGTGGTCCGAGAGAGATCTATATGTAGATTCACCTTATGTCCCAGCATGTGGTCCATCTACGAATATGTGCCATGTGTACTTGAAAAGAATGATTTTGTTGGTATTTGCTAGCCTATATATTCCCTGTCCCAAAGTTCTCAAGTTTGTCCCAATTCCCCCACTGATGGTCCTAATAGTTTGGGGTTTTAGTTCAAGGTCTGTGATCCTCCTTGAGTTTATTTTTGTGCATGGAGTGAGATAAGGGTCTTGCTTTATTTTTCTGCAGGTATATATCCATTTTTTCCAGCACCACTTATTGAAGAGGGCATCTGCTTCCCATTGGATATTTCTAGGGCCCTTAACAAAGATCAGTTGTATGTATGCTGATGATTTTATTTCTGGGTTTTCAGTTCTTTTCCATTGGTTTGAGTATCTGTCATTATACCAATACCATGCTGGTTTGACAACTGTGGCTGTATAATATATGCTACAGTCAGGTAAAGCAAGCCCTCCCACTTGAGGAATTCTCTGCTAATTCTGGGCATCTTCCCTCTCCATATGAAGTTGATAATCAGTTTTTCCATTTCTTTAGAAAGATGAGGATAATTGTATTTGGATTTCATTAAACTTATATAGTGCCTTGGGTACAACTGATGTCTTTGCTACATTGAGTCTTCCAATCCATGAATATGCGATAGTCTTTCATTTGTTCAGGTTACTTTTTGGTTCCTTATAATAGTGTTCTGTAGTTTTCCTCATAAATCTTTTGTTCTTTTAGTTAGGTATATCCCTATATATTTTAATTTGTGCTGGGCTATTGTGAAGGGGGGTACCACCTTTTTAATCTCCTCTTCTGTGGTCTTAGCACTCTGATGGACTTCTGTTTGTTAATGTTTTATCCTGCCAGTCTGCCAAACTCCTGTATTGCTTCCAGTCCTCCCCTTGTAGAGCATTTGGGATTTTCCATACATTAAAAAGTCATATCATCTGCAAATAACAATATTATCACTTCTTCCTTCTGCAGACAAATACGTCTTTTCTTTGCCTTATGTTGTTAGCTAAAACGTCCAGTATGATGTTAAATTAGAGTGGGTAGAACGGGCATCCTTGTCTAGTCCCCATTTTCAGTGGGTTTGTGTTAATCTTTTTCTATTGACTAGCATGTTGCCTGTTGTTTTTTCCTATATAGCTTGTATTGTCTTGAGGAATTTTCTTTCCACTCCTCTCTTCTCTAGTGTCTTAAACAGGAATTAGTGTTGGATGTGTTGAATGCTTTTTCTGCATCTATCGATATTATCATGTGGTTCTTTCAGTTTTTCATGTCAATGTGGCAAATGATACTAATGGTCTTACATTGAACCATCCCTGCATCCCTGGTATGCATTTGGTCATGGAGAATAATTTATTTTATATACTTTTGTATTCTATTGACCAATATTTTGCTAAGAATTTTTACATTGATGTTCATTAAGGAGATTGGTCTATCTTTCTCGATGCTTGTGGGATCCTTTCCCAGTTTTGGTATCGGTTATACTAGCAGCGTGGAAGGAGTTCAGGAGTTTGCTGTCTTTTTCTATGTTCTGCAAGAGTTTGTGTAGGATTGGTGTTAGTTCTTCCTTAAATGCTTGGTAGAATTCTCCAGTGACCACTAGGTGTTGAAGGGATCAAGTATCAGGAATCAAAGAACAAAAAATCATATCATTGTAAATGAGGGTGAGTGTAGAGTGGAGACCCAAAGTCCATTTGTAGGCAGCTGGACCATCTTACAGAAGTGTTTCATGGAGGAGACAGCCAGTCAGGGTACTATGTTGCAACAATGAAACATACAACCTTCCCCTAGTTATTAAATGCTTCCTCCTCCCACTATCATTATCCCATTTCTACCTTAAAAATCAAGTTAGATCAGAGAATGTACATTGGTACAGATAGGAGGCTGTGATTTCTTTTTTCATCTTTTGGAGTGTTGGATTGACGTGTTCAGCGGGTCTCTCATTCACGAAATATATGTTTACAGTGCTTAGTGGTTCTTTGTCTACCATTCCCTTGAGCATTATACAGTGTCCCTCCATATCACTTTTTGTTGTTGTTTGCACTTTGAGGACAATTTTATCCAAGATTAGGATTGCAACCCCAGCTTTTTTTTTGAATTTTTTGCTTGGTATGCTTTTCTCCAGTCTTTGATTCTCAGCCTATTTTTGTCTGTAGCCTTGAGATGTGTCTCCTTGTAGGCAGCAGATTGATGGGTTGTATTTTCTAAACCAGTCTGCTAGGCTCAGTCTTTAAATTCCTGAGTTCCGTCCATTAGTATTCAGGGTTATTATCTCCATCTGTAGATTCTGTGATGTCATCTTTCACCTTTTGTGTTGGGTATTTTCCTGTCTTACTTTCTTAGTAGTGTGCTGTGCATGTGTATGTTTGTGTATCATTCTTGAGTTCTATCCATCCTTAAGCCAATGCTATCTTGGGGTCTGTTTTCTCTTACTTGCTCTCTGGATGAGGTGGTTTTATGTGGCGGTGTGTTATTTATGCTTGGTGTGTGTTGTTCTTCTGCCCATACCAGGTCAGCAAGTATCTTTTGTAGGGTTGGATTTGTTCTAACATATTCTTTGAGCTTTTCCTTGCCTGGGAAGACACTTACTTCTCCATTTATCTTGACAAATAAATGGGTTGGATTGAGTATTCTTGGGTTTGCATTATTTTCCTTCAATTTTTTGAAATGTTACTCCACTCTCTCCTCTTCTTCATAGTTTTCACTGAAAGGTCTGAGCATATTCTTATTTGGGAACCTTTATATGTGATTACTTGTTTTTCCCTAGCCGCTCTTACGATTTTCTCCTTTGCCTTAAAGTTGACTAGTTTAACTGTTAATATGCCTTGGGATTCGGTCTAGTTAGTTTTCTTTCAGCCTCCTAAATGATTGCCTTGGTTATATTCATTAAGCTGGAGAAGTTTTCCTCCAAGAATTATCTCACTATTGTTGCAGATGACTTCTTTGCCGTGTCTTCCTCTGGTTAATCCAATTATTATGATGTTGTTCCTCTCATAGTATCAGATATAGCTCTTAGGTTTGCTTCAGATTCTTTGATGAGCTTATTAGATTTTTGTTCTTGTTTGTTAAAGTCTGCTTGGCTGTCCTCCAAGTCGCCGGTTAGGTTCTTTGCTTCCTCCAGTCGATTCTAGAGGTCTGTGTATCTGCTACTGGTTTTTGTCATCTCCTCACTACGCTCTTGCATTTCCCTTTGGTGTATAGACTTTATCTCCTCTATCATTTCATCCTTTTTCTGTACTGTTTCCCTCATATCCTTTATGACTCCAAGCAGCATTCTGAAAATTTCTTTCTCTGGTTGATCAATGTCTGCTTCTTCTGTGAATGTTGTTAGGTTCAGACATCTTCTTCCATTGCCTTTCCTTTGTCCCATTTTTTCATTGAGGTCATTATGGCTGTTTGAGTTGTGTTGTTTTAAAGGAGCCAGGTGCCATTTTCCAGGGAGTTGAAGAGCCCTACTTTCTCCGGGAGACTTGTAGGAATGCTTCTTCTAACTGCCTACCGCTGATTTCACTATGGAGTGAGCCTACCACTTAATCATCCTGTGTCTTCACTCTCAAGGGGAGTGCCCCAGAAGGCTGGTGGGTTGCCTGTTTTGGTGTAGAACACCAAGAATGGTGGGCAGAATTGCCCTGGCCAGGTAGATCACTACAGAGGTTGGGCAGAAGTTTCGGCAGCAGTTTTGAACATTGGAGAGTGTTGGCTGAGCTGCCTTAGGCCACGTGAAGCACTAAGGTAGGCAGGAGGATGTTTCCTCAGTCAAATGGGCCCAAAGAGAACAAATAGGAGGTCCCACAGCCACACAGGCAGGAATTCCCCAGTAAGAAGTTGGGCGCTATATCCACTGGTGGAGGTCAGGTGGGCTTTCTCCAGCCTTGAGCTACGCTGCACAGGGTGGAGCTAACCTAACCTTGTTTGGGTAGGCATAAATGTCCGAAGCTAAGGGAAGTGGTCCGGAGGACAGCAGTGGTGTTTGAGAGAACAGGGAAAAGACAAAGAGGAGAAAACATTTAAAAACTAAGCCTGCTGAGACTGAGGGAATAGAAAAGAGCGAAAGGAAAGTAGCTGAACTCTGATCCATGCCCATGGGGCTGTAAGGGCTTAATCCCTGCCCTGAGGTGGTAGCAAACTGTGGCTGTGCTGATATAAAGCCCCTGTCCAGGCTCCAAATGGTCCCGGCTCTGGTAGAGACAGTGACGGGGTTAAGGTCAAACCCTAGCCAGCATCTACTGTGGCAAACCAAAAGACCCCAGCCCCTCAAAGCCTTATGGATCTGTGCCTACTTATTTTTACAATGCTCCTTCTGTGATCCAGCAGTGTTGAATTTCCTTCTTAGTAACTCTCCTGGGCTGGTTCCTGTGGAGCCCCTCTGGTATGTGTTATTCAGTTGCCATCTTCCCAGGAGTCCCCTAAAACCCTTTACTCTAAAAAAATATACCCAAAGGCTTAGGCCAAAATCCGAAAGCTCCCAGTTCTAAATTTGTCACATGTGAATCTATGAAATTTACACTGCAAGTCAAGTGTTTGCAAAATACACTGTGAAATAGACATAAGAAATGGACACAGTTATTGTTACTTTTAGGTGCCTTTGTGTCTGTTTCCACTCACAAGGACTATATGAACAATAGAACAAAAAACAACTATCCTGTCATCTTTACAATTGTGTGGTCCATTTCACAGTAGATTCTGACCATGTTTTGTATGCTATATTGATCAGCTCCATTATCAATTGTCACAAATATAATTAATTTGATACTTATGCAACTCCATCTAGTCAGATACACTTTTCTCTGTACCACTTATGTTGTGGAAATATGTATTTACAATGAACAAGTTGTTGGTCTTGCAAAATTCTATCATTCTAGTTTTGTTCTGTCACAAAGACCATATTTTTTCCTGTTTTTTTTTTAATTAAATACTTTTATTGGGGGCTCTCACATCTCATCACAATCCATACATTCATCCATTGTGTCAAGCACATTTCTTGTGCCCATCATTTTCAAAGCATTTTCTTTTTACAGGAGCCCTTTATATCAGCTCTTCATTTCCCCCCACCTTCCCTCTTTCATGAACCCTTGATAAATTATAGATCATTATGTTCTTATCTTACACCCTCCTCTGAAACCCTTTACCTATTTTTTGTTGTTCATCCCCCTGAGAGGGGTTATATGTCTATCCTTGTGATAAATTACCCCTTTCTCCCCTCACCTACCCTTTCCCTCCTGGTATTACTATTCTCATTGTTGGTTCTGAAGGATTTAACTATCCTGAATTCCCTGTGTTGTGGGCTCTTATCTGTAGCAGTGTACATGTCCTGGTCTAGTCAAATTTGTAAGGTAGAATTGATGTCATGATAATGGGGGGAGGGGAGAAGAGAAGAAGCATTAAAGAACTAGAGGAAAGTTGTATGTTATATCGGTGCTATACCACACCCTGGCTGGCTTGTCTCTTCTTTGACCCTTCTGTAAGGGGACGTCCAAACGTCCAATTGTCTACAGATGTGCTTTGGGTCTCCACTTCGTGCTCCCCCACACCCACTATTTCAAATTGGTATGATTTTCTTCTGGGTCTTTTAGCCCTCATACCTGATCCCATTGACACCTGATGATCACACAGACTGGTGTGCTGCTTCCATGTGGGTTTTGTTGCTTCTTGCCTAGATGGCCACTTCTTTTTCTTCAAGCTTTTAATATAGATGTGATATCTTTTGAGAGCCAGGCACCATCCGCTTTCTTTGCAACATTTACTTATACACCTATTGTGTCTTCAGCGACTGTGTTGAGAAGATGAACATCAAGATAGCCAGATTATTAAAACGAAGTGCTCTTGTGTTTAGGGAGATTTGAATCAAGGCCAATTGTCCATCTGCTACTTTAAAACTTAGCATATAGATATAAGTACATAGATATACCTCCCTGTTGTTATATGTAAGTATATTTACATATGTACATACCTGTATTTAGATCTCTATAAATGTCCTTTGCTTCCTAGTTCTTTCCTCTATTGCCTTTTACTTTCCTCTTGTCCAACCATCATGTTCAGCCTTCATTAGGGTTTAGTAATTACTCACTGTTACATTCCCCTTGATTAAGTTCCACTAGGCACCCTACACACTTCTCTCCATTGACTTTAGTTCACTTGTTCCTTTGTCCCTGTGTTGGTTAACTCCCCCTGCCTTCCTCCCACATCCCTTCTCCCATGTCCCCCCAGAACCCAGTCTCGTTTTCAACTCCAAATTGTTTATCCCATCTATTTTATCTAGATAGATATGCAGACATAGACATGCAAAGACATTAATAAGTGCAAAAATGAGGCAAAGCCAAACAAAACTACAAAGGAACACAAAACAACTACAAAAAGAAAGCCAATAACAAAAATCAAAAATAGCATATCTAGCTGCAGGTCTATTTTTTTTTACATTTAGGAGTGATTTTCACTTGAATCTGATGGGGTGTCACACTATCTCCTCAAAGTCTATTGTTGGTAGTCCTCGAGAATTTCATTGCTTTGACCCCTTCCTGCTCTGTTGCATGCCATCAGTATTTTTCCCCAGTGTGTTGGGGTCAGATCGGGCACTCTGTGTGCTCTAATCAGATGTGCCTCTCTCCCCAAGCTGCAGCTTCAGTGCTGTCCTCTGAAGTGCACTTCTGGGGGGAGGGGGGGGGAGGTCCATATGGTTGGGTCTGGGAAGACTCTGCAGACCTCTCTATTGGTTCCCTGGTACATGCTGTTATGTTCTTTCCAGTTCTTGGTGCACCAGGTGGAAGCCTGGTATTTCTTTCCTTCTCCTGTGGAGATATAAACGAAACACCTTCGGGTTCTTTAGTGACCTGCTTCCTACCTCCCCAAGCTCTCAAGGCTTGAAAATAATTCTCTATTCTCTGAGACCATCAATTGCCCTGACCTCCTGATTGAATTTGGTGGCCAGGATCTTTGGATCAGCAGGCCTAACTCCACTCCAAGTACCTTCAGAAGTGTCTTAGCTCTTAGCTCTGACTCTTGGTTCCAGGTTCTCTCCATGTTTCCTCCTTCCTTCTAGATCCATTGTACTGCTTCTCACTATCAGCTTCTTTTCTCATGTAACAACTTTCATTACATTTTTCTGAGACCTCACCAGAATTACCTTTAATATCTATCATATTACTAATAATTTCTTCAAATTTCATTTATTATTTTCTTGACTGTGAATGCTTCCATGAACATTATTTGTGCATCCAAGCATGACAAAATCCTTGGCAACTTAAAACTTTTCTCCACTTTTTTTTTCTTCTTCTTTTACATTTTATTAGGGACTCCAACAACTCTTACCACAATCCATACATATACATACATCAATTGTACAAAGCACACCCATACACTCCCTGTCCCAATCACTCTCAAGGCATTTGCTCTTCTCCTAAGCCCCTTGCATCAGGTCCTCCTTTTTTTCCCCCTCTCCCTCCCTTTTCCCCCCTCCCTCATATGCCCTTGGTAATTTATACCTCGTTATTTTGTCATATCTTGCCCTATTCGGGGTCTCCCTTCCCCCCTTCTCTGCTGTCCCTCTCCCAGGGAAGAGGTCACATGTGGCTCCTTGTAATCAGTTCCCCCTTTCCAACCCACTCACCCTCCACTCTCCCAGCATCGTCCCTCACGCCCTTGGTCCTGGAGGTATCATCCACCCTGGATTCCCTGTATCTCCAACCCTCCTATGTACCAGTGTACAGCCTCTGTCCTATCCAGCCCTGCAAGGTAGAATTCGGATCATGGTAGTTGGGGGGAGGAAGCATCCAGGATCTGGGGGAAAGCTGTGTTCTTCATCGATACTACCTCACACCCTAATTAACCCATCTCCTCTCCTAGCCCCTCTATGAGGGGATCTCCATTGGCTGACACTTGGGCCTTGGGTCTCCACTCTGCACTTCCCCCTTCATTTAATATAATATATATATACACATACATATATACATATACACATAAATACACATACATACACACACATATCTTTTTTTTTTTTTTTGCATGATGCCTTATATCTGGTCCCTTGGGCACCTCGTGATCGCACTGGCCGGTGTGCTTCTTCCATGTGGGCTTATTTGTTTCTGAGCGAGATGGCCGCTTGTTCACCTTCAAGCCTTTAAGACCCCAGACACTATCTCTTTTGATAGCCGGGCACCATCAGCTTTCTTCACCACATTTGCTTATGCACCCATTTGTCTTCAGCGATCCTATCATGGAGGTGTGCAGTCAATGATATGATTTTTTGTTCTTTGATGCCTGGTAACTGATCCCTTTGGGACCACTCGATCACACAGGCTGGTGTGTTCTTCCATGTGGACTTTGTTGCTTCTGAGCTAGATGGCCGCTTGTTTATCTTCAAGCCTTTAAGACCCCAGTCATTATCTCTTTTGATAGCCGGGCACCATCAGCTTTCTTCACCACATTTACTTGTTCACCCACTTTGGCTCCAGCAGTTGTGTCGGGAGAGTGAGCATCATAGAGTTCCAATTTAATAATAGAAGGTATTCCTGCATTGAGGGAGTGTTTGAGTAGAGGCCCAAGGTCCTTCTGCCACCTTAATACTTGACCTATAAATATAGACACAAAGATCTATTTCCCCAACCTCCTATATATATTTGCATGTACATGTCTTTGTCTAGACCTCCATGAATGCCTTTTGACTCCTAGCTCTTTCCTCCATCTCCCTTGACCTTCCTCCTGCCCTACTACCATGCTTCATTGCCACCTGGGCTAGAGTATACCTCTTCTCTAAGCAACCTTACCCTTGATCATTTCCCACCAGGCCTGCCACTCCCCCTTCTCTACCCTTTGGGGTCCCATTTTTTCCCTTGTCCCTGGGTTTGTTAACACGACATCCTTACCCCCCCCTACCCCCCACCCCAAGTCCCCCCGGAACTGTCGGTCCCGTTGTTTTTCCCCCAGATAGTTCATCCAGCCTGTCCTATTCAGACAGACCTGTGGAGTCACTAACATGCATGAAAACTAGACAGAGGAACACAAAGCAACAGTATATAACCAGACAACAAAACAACCAAAACAAACCACTGAAAAAGAACAGAACAAAACAGTTCACAAGAGAAAAGCTTGTAGTTAGTTCAGGGATCTTTGCTGGCCCTTAGGAGCGTTTTCCAGTCCAGTCTGTTGGGGCACCACGCCCTGGCCCCAAAGTCCACTTTCAGCATTCCCTGGGGACCTTGCCACTCCATTCCCTTGCTGTTCCGCTGCACTCCCCCAGTGCATTGCCTCGGTGTGGTGGGATCAGGTCAGGTGCAATTCCCACACTGTGTCTCCGGTGCTGTCCCCTGTATCGCCCTTAGTCCCTGAGGGGCATCATGTCTCATAGTGTGGCCAGCCATGTTGTTCTCTCTGTGGACTGGCTGCTCTACTCAGGAACATCATCATCACGGCCTGGTGGGCCAGGCTGTGCTCCACTCTCTCCTCCTGCCCCTTCATCTGCTCCCGTGTGCTCTGATCAAATATGTCCATCTCCCATAGCTGCAGGGTCAATGTCGTCCTTTGGAACAAGTTCTTTTCGGGGGAGGGGCAGGAATCCACTTAATTTATGGTGCTGGGGCCTGCCTCCCAGACCTCTCCACCGGTTCCGTCCTCCACGCCGGGATAATGCATTCACACCTTGCGACACTGGGTTGAAGTCTGGTCCCACTTTCCCTGTGGAGATATAAACAATACCCTCCCCTTGGGTGGATTAATGCCCCATTTCTGTCATGTTGATTGTACTTACCTCAGGGGACTCATGTTGTACCTGTCCCTTTGGGACTGGCTTACCTCGCTTAGCATAATTCCTTCCAGCTCTTCCCATGAAATAACGTGTTTCATGTGCTCATTGGTGCTTTTCAGTGCTGCATAATACTCCATTGTGTGTATGTGCCAAAGTTTGCTAATCCACTCGTCTATCGATGGAAACTTAGGCTGTTTCCAAGTCTTTGCTATTGTGAATTGTGCCGCAATAAACATTGGAGCGCATATGACTGGTCGTGTTTTATTTGCTGCTTCAACCGGGTATATGCCCAGTAGAGGGATGGCTGGGTCGTAAGGTAGATCAATTTCCATTTTCTTTAGGTATCGCCAGATTGCTTTCCACAGTGTCTGTACAAATCTGCACGACCACCAGCAGTGGAGGAGGGTTCCTATTTCACCACAGCCCCTCCAACACTTGTTGCTCTCTGATTTACTGATCTGGGCTAGCCTCAGGGGTGTTAGGTGGTATCTCATGGTTGTTTTGATTTGCATTTCTCTTATGGCAAGGGACTTCGAGCACTTTCTCATATATTTATTGGCCATATTGATCTCCTCTCTAGTGAAAGTTCTTCTCATTTCTTTTGCCCACTTCCTTAGGGGGTTAACTGTTTTCCTCTTTTTGCAGGTCATGATGGTGTTGTAGATTTTAGTAATGAGCCCTTTGTCTGACGTGTCGTTACTAAAAATCTTCTCCCAGTCTGTGGGTTGCCTTGTCACCCTCTTGGCAAAGTCTTTCGAGGTGCACAGGTGTTTTATTCTTATTAGATCCCATTTGTCGATTTCCAGATCACCTGTGTGTGTCCCCTTCCCTGTTGCAGTGAGCCTATGTGCTCCCTGGGCCAGTGCTCTGAGATTAGTCCCGATTCCTTCCTTAATGGTCCTGATGGTTTGGGGTTTGACTTCTAGATCTGTGATCCACCTTGAGTGTATTCTTGTGCATGGGGTGAGGTAGACGCTTGTTTCAACTTTCTACATGTGGATATCCATTGTTTCCAGCACCACTTATTAAAGAGGGCATCTGCTCCCACTTGACGTTTTTGGGACCCTTGTCGAAGATCAGTTGTCTATATGCTGATGATTTTACTCCTGGGCTTTCTATTCTTTTCCACTGGTCTGAGTGTCTATCATTGTGCCAGTACCATGCTGTTTTGACCACTGTAGCTGTGTAGTAGGCATTAAAATCAGGCAGGGCGAGTCCTCCAATTGTGTCCTTCTTCTTGAGGAGTTCTCTGCTAATTCTGGGTTTCTTCCCTCTCCATATGAAGTTGGTGGTCAGTTTTTCCAATTCTTTGAAGAAGGTTGATGGTAATTGGATTGGTATAGCATTGAACTTGTAGAGTGCTTTAGGAAGAACTGTCATCTTTACTATGTTCAGCCTACCTAACCATGAGCAGGGGAGCTTCATCCATTTGTGAAGGTCACTTTTGGTTTCCTGTAATAGGGTTTTATAATTATGCTTATATAGGTCTTTAGTATTTTTTGTTAAGTATATTCCTAGGTATTTCAGTTTGTTCTTGGCTACTGTGAAGGGTACTTCCCTCTTAATCGCCTCTTCCATGGCCCTGTCCGATGTGTATAGAAACCCTACCGACTTCTGTTTATTGATCTTGTATCCTGCTACCCTTCCGTATTCCTCTATTGCTGTAAGTATTCCAACTGTGGAGTTTTGGGGGTCTTCAATGTATAGGATCATGTTATCTGCAAATAACGATAGTTTCACCTCCTCCTCTCCCAACTGGATCCCTTTGATGTCCTTCCGCTGTCTTATGTTGTTAGCCAGAACCTCCAAAACGATATTGAATAGAAGAGGGGACAGGGGGCATCCTTGTCTTGTACCCTTTTTCAGTGGTATTGTTCTTGTCTTTTCTCCATTGACTATGATGTTGGCTGTTGGTCTTTCATAGATAGCTTGTATGAGCTTGAGGAACTTACCTTCCAATCCTATCTTCATGAGTGTTTTGATTAGGAATGGATGCTGGATGTTGTCAAGTGCTTTTTCTGCATCTATGGATATTATCATATGGTTTTTATCCTTTTTCTTCTCGATGTGGTGTATGATATTGATGGATTTTCGGGTGTTGAACCATCCCTGCATCGCTGGGATGAATCCTACTTGGTCGTTGTGAATGATATGTTTGATGTTCCTTTGTATTCTATTGGCCAATATTTTGTTAAGGATTTTTGCATCTATGTTCATTAGAGATATTGGTCTATAATTCTCTACACTTGTGGGGTCTTTTCCCTGTTTGGGTATCAAAGTAATGCTGGCTTCGTAAAATGAGTTTGGGAGCTTGCCGTTCTTTTCTATGTTCTGGAATACTTTGTGGAGGATCGGTGTCAGCTCTTCCCTGAATGTTTGGTAAAATTCTGCTGTGTAGCCATCTGGCCCTGGGGCCTTTTTCCTTGGTAGGTTTTTGATGACACTCTCTATTTCTTCCTTCGCTATGGGTTTGTTGAGGTTCTTGATCTCTGTCTCAGATAATCTAGGGATAGATTGTTTTTCTAAATATTTATCCATGTCTTCCAGGTTTCTGAATTCATTAGAATACAAACCTTCATAGTACTTTGTGATTATCCTTTTTATCTCATTGGGGTCTGTTGTTATTGCCCCCGATTCATCTCTTATCCTGGCTATTGATGATTGTTCCTTTCTATCTTTGGTAAGCTTTGCCAGGGGAGTGTCAATTTTATTAATTCGTTCATAAAACCAGCTTCTAGTTGCGTTAATCCTTTGCATTGTTCTTTTGTCTTCCCACTGGTTTAACTCCGCCCTGATTTTTATTATTTCTTTTCTCTTGTTATTGGAGGGGTAGTTCTGTTGACTCTGTTCTAGTTGTTGGAGGTTTTGTGTTAACATATCTGTCATACGCCTTTCTTCTTTTTTCATGTATGCATTCAGTGATATCAAGCTACCTCTGATAACTGCCTTTGCAGTGTCCCATAAGTTTTGATATGTTGTATGCTCGTTCTCATTAGTTTCTAGAAATTTCCTGATATCCTCTGTGATCTGGACCTTAACCCATTCATGTCGCAGGAGATCGTTATTTATTCTCCAATTGGTGACCCTTGCTTTTCTGGGTGCCCTCCTATTAATCTCCAGCTTTATGGCATGGTGGTCTGAGAAAGACGTCTGGATAATATCTATGTGTTTGAATTTACTCAGGCTGGCCTTGTGCCCCAGCATGTGATCTATTCTTGAGAAAGATCCGTGTGGATTGGAGAAGAATGTGAAACCTTTTGCTTTTGGATGAAATGCTCTATAGATGTCTATCAGGCCCTGTTGCCTAATTACATTGTTTAGCTCTCTGGCCTCTTTGCTGAGCTTCTTTCCCTGTGACCTGTCTTTCTCTGATAGTGGAGTGTTGAAGTCCCCCACTATTATTGTTGTTTCCGTGATTTCTTCTGTCATTTTTTTAATAGTTTGTTTGACGAAATTTGCCGCACCATTATTAGGTGCGTAAATATTCAGTATGCTTATTGCTTCCTGGTTTACTGAGCCTTTGAGCATTATGTAATGTCCCTCTTTGTCTCTTTTTATGTTTTGGATCTTGAGATCCATTTTGTCGGAGATTAAGATAGCCACTCCTGCCTTCCTGGAGTTACCATTTGCTTGGTAAACTTTCTTCCAGCCCTTTATTCTCAGCATATGCTTGTCTGCTTGCTTAAGGTGTGTCTCTTGCAGGCAGCAGATTGATGGGTTATGTTTTCTAATCCAATCCTCCAGCCTCTTTCTTTTAACATATGAATTGAGCCCATTTGTATTCAAAGTGATTATTACAATCTCTGGCTTCATGGTTGCCATATTCTGTTTTGTGTTTTGGGTCTTTGCCTATCTTCCTTCATATCAGTGTACTGCGTTTGAGTGGAGGGTTTCTATCCTGTCCTCTTTTCCATCTGAGACCGTGTTGTCCTGGTACGTGTTGCTGGCATGTTGGCTTCTAGATGGAGATGGGCTATATGGTGGTCTCCTGGAGGTTCTAGTTGGAGCTTGATCTTCTGGCCATAGTGAGTCAGCCAGTATGTTCTGCAGGGTCGGGTGACTTGCAGTATATTTTTTGAGTTCTTCCTTGTCCTGGAAGACCCTTATCTTACCCTCTATCTTAATGGATAACTTGGCAGGGTATAGGATTCTGGGGGAGGCATTTTTATCTTTCAGAATTTGGAAGATGCTGCTCCATTCTCTCCTCCTCTTCATGGTTTCAGCTGATAAGTCTGAGCATACCCTTACCTGCGCTCCTTTGTATGTGACTGTCTTACTTTCTCTTGATGCTCGTAGAATTTTCTCTTTTTCATCTAAGTTGGATAATTTTACAATTATATGCCTTGGCGTGTTCTTCTTGGTGTTTAGCTTAGCCGGCGTCCTCTCTGCTTCCTGTATGAGAGTCGGATTCTCCTTTGTTAGGTTGGGGAAATTTTCTTCCAAGAGTTCCTTTGCTATCTTGGCGGTCAATTTGTGTGTTATGTTGTGTTCCGGTAGACCGATTATTCGAATATTATTCCTCTTCATAGCATCTGTCATTGATCTCAGGCTGTCTTCTGTTTCTTTAATTTTCCTATCTGATTGTTTTTCTCGCTTGCTTCGTTTGGTTTGAGCGTCCTCGAGTTCACTGATACGGTTCTCAGCCTCCTCAAGCCTAGATATAGCTTCTGTGACCTTTTGTGTGGCCTCTGCTACCTCCTCTGTTAGTTTCTGCAGTTCCTTTTGGTGGATAGTATTCATCCCCTCTATTGTGGACTTCATCCCCTCTATTGTGCATTTCATCCCTTCTATCGTTGCATCCTTATTTTGGTTTGCTTCTCTTAGCTCCTGTATTACTGCAAGCAGAGTTCTGAAGATTTCCTTTTGTGGCTGATCTATATCTGTTTCTTCTATGAGTGACGTTAGGTCTGTTAAAGTGCCTCGTTTTTCTGATTTTTTTGTTGGGAGTGATGTGGTCTGTTGATTTTTCCTTGATCCTTTAATAGGCCCCATGCTTCTGGGAGACAGGAGTAACCTTATTGTGTGGAGGCTCAGGCCACTGTGCCGTCTCCTGGGGTGGCTGGGGCGGGCTGCGGCAGGCTTAGGGCTGGCACTGGGGACCCAACAGGGTCCCAGGTGGTGAGAGCTGGCTGGAGCTCACTGATGGCTCCTCAGGGACTGCAAAGTCGAGACCCAGGCTCCACTGCAGGTGGAGTGTTTGATCTGCCCGGGCTGTGAGCGGGCGCGGGGAGGCCCCTTGGATAGCTGCACAGGCAGCTGCGGGACACTGCAGGGAACAATGGTGTTCGCTCTCCGCCCTTTTGGCGCGAAACCGCGGGGGGTAATGGCGCCGGCAAAGGAGGCGGTTGGCGCGAAACCGCAGGGGGCAATGGCGCCCTTCTTCTGCTCAGGCTCAGAGTCGCGGCTGCCGGGGTCCCCTCAGCACCCTGGGGAGGGCACCTACTCTTGTGCCTTGCGCAGGGGGGGGGCCCTTGGTGGGCAGACTCAGCAGCGCGGGGCGCGGCGCTCCGCGGAAGCTGAGGGTCCGGGACAGGTGCGGGTTGGGCTATGGCTCCTGTTGGCGGGAAGTGCTCAGCGCAGGGTCCCCGCCAGGAGTGGAGCTGGCGCTAGGCTGCCAGGGGCTGGCGGGGGCGGGCGGGGGTGGGAGGCCAGCGCACGGAGGGCAGGTGGAGAGGTTTGCGGCAGCGGTGCGGGTGGATGGTCCCCCATGGGGGTCGCCAGACAACCCGCGGGTCCGCTCCCCTGAGCTTGGATGAATGGAGGGAGGGACGTGGGCCCGAGGGCAGATCGCTGCCCTGCGGGGAGAGGGGAACTGCGGGAGAGGAAAGCTTCTCTCCCAGTGGAGTTCCGCGAGTGGGGAGTGGGGAGTGGGCCGCTGGAGTAGGCAGGGCAGGCAAATGGCTCTGGGCTGGCGTCCGGTTTGGGGATGGAGCCTAAGCCGGTCGCCAGTGAGCTCACGGCAGCTTAGTGGCCAGAGATGTCCCACTAGTCCGGTCCTCTTTCACCTAGACCCCTGCTCCGGACAAATACGTGGGGGATATTTCACTCACCAGACTCTTACTATTCAGCTACCTGGTCGCCAATCCCGCTTTGTTTGGAGGAGCTCTCAGAGTATGCGGGTGTCCCTGTCGGCCATCTTCCCCCTCTCTCTCTCCACTTTTTATGATGTTATGAGGACTTTGGTCTTCTTTACACTGAGTTGAAATTCATACCGAAGGTGACCTTGAGGCATGCGCACCTAGTTTTGCTCCAAGTTTGAGGAGTGCCTCAATAGTCCCAGGGAATCTTCCAATCTTGATCATAGTCATCCAGTTTCACAATATCTACCTTGTTTGTTTTTGTAGTTTGTTTGAACTTGAGGTTTTGCTCTACATTATTCTCCCATTTTATTATAGTCCCTTTCTTGTGACATTTATTATAACGGCCAGTAATGGTAATTGAAACCATTTAATACTTCTGGTCCCAGAGTAAAGTAATGTATACCTTATGCAAATAAGATTTGTATTAGAGTCTTGGTTTTGTTGTTAACCCCCCCCCCCATTTTCTCTGGATAAATAGAGGTGGATAGTTGTATCTTACATTTTATTCAATGAATTGTTTTTCACATACAAACAAAACACATGGGGGAGGGGAATCAAAGCTTACCTCAGCTTTCCATTCAATCTTGTATACAGTAATAATGACACTCCTTTTTCAAGTGTCTTGAATTCCTTGTTTACCTTTTTCTAATCTATGCTAAATCAGTTATCCATAGGACACTTTCTATGAGGTTTACAAAAATCACATGGAAAGTCGGTAGTTACTAAAATTGTCATCTTAGTGGGATTTTTTAAGGAAGGGGGAATTCAGGAATTTCACATTTATATTACTCAATGTGTGAACAAAAAGAAATGGCAATCATTTCTTGTCTCAGACGTTCTGTCATACTATTCCCTTAAGTATAAATAGCTTTCAGTATGTCAGATGTGTTATGTCATTGGCGGTCATCTTCTTGAATTTTTGCTATTTATTTTTCAGTATATAACCCCTAAAATTGATGAACATATAGGGACAGCAAGTAGAATGAGGGTTTTGGGATGGGGGTCACCTATACAGTGGTGGTGGTGATGGGGGTGTAAAAGGGAGCTGTCAAGGAGTTCAAGAATGAAAGGATTGCTTGAAACTCATTCTGTTAGCAGTTGTTAAAATACTGCTGATGTGATTGACGTATGGAATGATATATCTGTATTGACTCTCAAATAGTTTTTTAAAACCATAGATTTATTTTTAATGCTACATACAAGAAACGTGATTTTTAAATGATGTCTTGTGAGAAATACATTACTTCATATCTTTATTTTAGATGGAAAAACTTCAGCAAACTTTCAAGAATTTCTACTTAAGCAAGTACAATGGTCGAAAGCTTCAGTGGCAGTCAACGCTTGGACATTGTGTTCTTAAAGCTGAATTTAAAAAGGTGAGCAATGCAGTTTAAACTATTGATTTTGTTTCATTATGTTTTCAACTTAACAATATACTTAAATATCTGCTTCCTCGTGGGAAGAGAGAAAATTGTTGACTTCTCTGAGTGTGTGTGTTCATTGTTTACTTTTCATGTCTATCACTTTTGTATAAGCTTAGGGCTTAATAATAATACTTGCTTGTTCTGATAGTCAACCTTTTTAGGTACAGGGCCTATTCAGTTTCTGCCAACAAACTATGTGTGTTTTTTTTCTTTGAAGTACCTACTTGACTGAAGTTTCTATTTCCTATCCCTTCTTAGAAAATGTTAACAAACTCACTATACCCCATAGGAATCACATATATTGCATATTTTTAACTTAGGGAATATCTTTAGACCACCCTTAAATATTGTTATTTTATCTCTTGATTGTGGTAAAACAATTGTGGGGATTTCTTGAATAGTTGTTAGGTTTCAGGTCTTCCTATAGATGCCCGCAAAGTAATGGAAAAGTAGCTATTTTAGAAAATCGTCAGGAAATTCAGATTTGGTGTCTTCTATCCTGAAAATATAGCGTCCTTTGAGTTGTGGAAGACTCATGCTAAAAATTCTCCCACAAACAATTGAGAATATGAAATAACAGAGAAAACAGCACTATCAGAGGAATGGTAGAGATCCTGAAAGTTGTTGCAACCAGGAAATGCTCTATTCCAAAGGTGTTCCAAGAAGTGTAATAACTTAGAGCTGGTTGCTTTAAGAACAGTTGAGACATTTTCCAGCTAAGGAAATGATCTGCTCCTAGAGTTGTACTGGCTAATGAAGTAAGAAAATTCATGTTTTACGCTTTTCAGACACTTGAACATTTCATCGCTTTTAAAAACTGTTTTATTACCACTTCACCCACATGTCATATAATTAATTGATTCAATAGTATCAAGAAGAATTGTACAATGTCACCATATTCAATTCTATAACATTTTCTTCTTCCGTATAGCCATTGTTATTCATGTGGTTTTTTTCTAATTGTGGCAAAAGTATACCAACAGAAATTTAGTGGTATTGCCCTCCCCATAGCTATCTAGAAACTTGATGTTCACAATTCAAGGGTAATATGTTTTCCTTAGTCATATTTGGATTTTGTTCTTTTCAATTTTGGATCACACATACTTCTTCTACATGGACTTATTCAACTTGTTATCATGCTGAACCTAAGTGTAACTTGTAATTTTGAGTTGTACCTTATCATCTAAAGACTATATAAGCATTAATATAAATATAATCCAGCAAAATATTAAAAAGCAGTTCTACAGAAGCATTCATAGGTATCAGAAATAAAGGAGAAACTGGAAATGGGTGTACATTTGAGCTCTAACTCATGAGAACTAACTTTGATGCTGATTCGTGTGTGTGTGTGTGTGTGTGTGTGTATGTGTGTTGATAGAGGAGATGGGTGAAATTTATCATCATGAATATTATGTCCTGTTCCAAGGTTTATTTATGCTACTATGTATGCTTCCAAGGTTTATTTATTCATTCGTTCACTGATGGACTTTTAGAGTTACTTCTATCATTTTCCTTTAACAAATAATGCTGCAATCAACATGAAGTTTTGAGTAGAAGCATGAATAGACATGCAAGCTGAAGAGGTGTGGAAGAGAGTAGGAGTGACTGTTGATGTTATATGTCACCATTGTTACAGTTCCAATCCATAGTAACCCTAAGCACACCAGAACAAAACACATCCCAATACTGGCCATCCTCAGAAGTATTTCAGTGCCTTAGCCCATTTAAATTATTTCTTGTTTTTAGCTGCCCATCCACTTTACCAACAGAACATGTTTCTCCAGACCATATATCCAAATTATGTAAGATGAATTCTTACATATAACGAGAATTGTAACTATACGTCTTCCAAGATAGATCAATTTGCCCTGTTAGAAATGCATGGTACTTTAAATATACTTCTCCAGCACCACAATTCAAATGCATCAACTCCTCTTCAGTCTTCTCTATTCAGCATCCAACTTTCACATGCATATGAGGCAATGAAAACTACCATGACTTGGGACAGGCACAACTATTTCTCAAAGTAACATCTTTGCTTTTCAATATTCAATAGGCCTTGTGCAGTAGATTTATCTAATGCAACTTGGATCTTGTTCATTTGACTTCTGCTTTCATGGGTATTGGTTGTGGATCCAAACAAGACAAAAACCCTAGACAACATTAACATTTAAGATTTTAGTCTCTACATTGATTGTAATATGTATTGAAAGCTGCCATCCTTGATCTTCATCAACAATTTTTTAGTCCTCCTCCCTGTCAGCAAGCTAAGTTTTGTCACTTGTTTATCCCAAGTTATTCATAAGCCTTCCACCAATCTTGCCACATTCTTCTTCTTATACTTCAGTTTTTCTGATGATTTGATCAGTATAAGAGACATTCCTGACACACACATTTCCTAATCAGACAGTACTCCATTCTTCTGTTCACACAATTACCTTTTGGTCAGAGTTCCACATAAGTGTAATGAAGTGTGCTGGAATTCCCATTCTTCTTAAGGCTATCCATATTATGTTATGAGCCACACAGTCAAATGCCTTGGTATAGTCCATAAAACACAAGTAAACATATTTCTGGTATTACATGCTTTGGCAACTGAAGATCTTGTAGACTCCACTCCCACGTGCTTTACTCTACTTGTGCATTCACTTTGAGAAAGCAGCTACTCCTCAGTCACATTCCAAGTGCCATCTGACCCACGGGGCCCATCTTCTGGCAGTATGTCCTACAATGTTCTATTTTCATTCATTAGGGCTTGCTTTGTATAAGGTTTTCAGCAGCAGCTTCTTCCAAAGTGAGGAACTGAATCCTTCATTGTTGTGTGTTCTTTTTCTGGAAGCTCTGCTGAAATGATTCACTTTTGTTGACCTTGCTGGCATTTGAAATACCAGTGGCATTCAGCATGAGAGCAGAGCGCAAGCCACTACACTACTTACTGTAAACTATTTACAAGTTTCATACAGAAATTTGTAAATGTGTTTATACCTTTTTTGTATTTATATCTATAAATGTGACATGGTACACAGGACAAAATTATGAGAGCTTAAACATACCAACTACCTGTAGTGAATTCGTTAGTAGGCCTCTGGTCAGACTTAGGAATATAGCCTTAGGATACACTGAGGGCATTTGACATTATGTGGATCACAAAAACAAGGTTCTGTATCCTAACTTGGATGAGTAGCAACTGGTATTTTAGAGGCTCATAAACAACCATCTGAGGTACAGCTAGTATACCCTCTCCATCCAGAGGAAAGAAGAGCTAAGAAAATTAAAAATCCTGTGGAAACAGTCTAATAAACTTAAGGTGAATTCAACACAACCCTGAGAACAGAAGAACTAGATTGTGTGTGGTCCCAACTGCTAAGTAAGGAAACATATTAGAAGGTTCTGGATAGAGTAAAAGGAAAATACAGTTCCAAAACACAATACATAAAAGGAACCAGTTTACTTGGTGGGATAGAGACTGGTTGGACCCCAACAACCACGACTCTTAGTTACCTCTCAGGTTTCAAACGGAAATTAATCCCCTGGTTTAATTTTCAGCCAAACAGCACACAATTGATAAGGCATACAGTGACACTGGGAGCCCATGTGTCAGTGGTTATCTGTTAGACTGCATTCTGCAAGTGGGACACCACCAGTCACTCCTTGGGAGAAATATGGGGCTTCCTATTCCCATAAGCAGTTACCACCTTGAGACCTCACAAGGACTGTCCCACCTGGTCATATAGGTTGAGTATGAGTTGCTATTAAATATGTGGTCATGAGTGAGTGATAGTAAAACTAGAGATTGGTACTTACACATTAAAATAATCAACCAGATAGGATCAAAAGGGTCACGCTTACTCAAGGCCAAAGTTCTGATCAATTTTAAAGGAAGGAATGATGGAAATAGGAAAGTCAGGGAGGAATAAGAATAATATTGGTACATTGAGGGGATTATAGTGAATGAGATGTAACAAAATGAACATGCAAATGTTTGAATGTAAAACAATTGTTTTATCAGGAATTATCATAATGCTATTTTCTATCAGGGAAAGAAAGAACTTCAAGTCTCCCTATTCCAAACATTGGTACTATTGATGTTTAATGAAGGAGACCAGTTCACTTTAGAAGAAATTAAAGCAACTACTGGTCTAGGTAAGTATTGATTGTAAATATTTGCATTTGTGACTTAATGAAAATCCTAAATATGTTCTTTTTCATTTAGAGGATAAAGAACTAAGAAGCACTCTACAATCATTAGCCTGCGGCCGAGCTAAAGTACTCATCAAATACTCAAAGGGTAGAGATGTAGAAGACTGTGATAAATTTTCTTATAACGAAGAATTTGAGCACAAGCTCTTCAAGATAAAGATCAATCAAGTCCAGAAGAAAGAAATGGTATTTAGTATTTATCGTTCTTTATTGTATCCCAACATCTTAAAAAGTAAATATATATGTGTATATATAGAAATTAACTTATAATCTTAATTAGATTAACACATTTTATTATACAGCAACTTACACTTAATTGAATTGCATTAGATTAATTTGCATCATGAGCATTTTGTACTATATAACATTTTTAATATTTCACTATTTTACTCAGCAATATCTTTCTGATTGTTTCATATAAAAATTCTTCAATTTCATGCTTAATTTTCTGTAGAAATGTCTAGCAAAGAGCATAAATGGCCCTCATTAAATATTTCTAAATAAAAATTAATATATAAAGAGGTAAGATTTTATCTTCCATGCAATATCTTGAATATATATTGAGTTTACATGTATTTAGGAAGAATACATGTTTGAGGATTCATGCATGTAGATTTTTGTTAATCCTTATTAATGAAAAGGGTCCTGGTTTTCTGTGATTTATGCTTTGGGAAACTAAGTGCATAGCAATGGCTCAGATCCAGCACCTACTTGCTGCAGAAGAAAGATGATTACAAACAATTTATATCCTAGGCCCAGTATGGTTCATAATCAACTTGCAGTGTCAAGAGGTTTGGTTTGGGGTTTTTAGTAAAGATTTCAAATGGATAAACAGGTTGGCTCTTACATATATGCAAAAAAAGATTTTGGAATCTTGAAGCATTTTTGAGTATACAGAATACCTTTAGTAGTGTGCCATTATTTTCCACCTGTAGTATGTAGCCCCCTTAAATTTATTAGAATTTCGTTAATTTATTTTGGTAATGCTTTATAGTTCTAAATATGAAAGTTGTCAATTTCTCTGGTTAAATAATTTTTTAATTTTTGGAAATGTTTTAAGTAGAATTCCTTGCTTGATAATATTTTCAAATTTTTTATCCTTGATAAGTAAAAAGATAAGTGATTATATACTGACCTTTTTTACCTGCCCTTTTGCAAGAAATCATTTATAAGCTGTATGGTACTTTTCTTATGTATTCTGTGAGTTCTTCTCTATATCATGTTATCAATGAACATGGGCTAGATTAATTATTTTCCTTTCAAATTAGACACTTCTTTTTATTGTCAATATTGAGTAGCCATCATGAGATTATACATCTTTGTTATTTTCATTACCTTAAAACATTCCAAGTTTTCTCCAATGAGTGTGGTTTTATGATCTTTTCTATAGTTATTTGCATCTAACCAACGATTTTTCTACTTTGATTTTTTTTTCTAGCCAAAAAGAGAGTATGGGGCCTGACTTTTAATTTTGAATTAAATTACAGTTACAGAGCAGATTACAGTTTTATATTCAATGGTCCGTTTATTGGAATTACCTCCAATCACCTTTCTTCCTTGTCCTCCCTGCCTTTATTCTTAATCCTCTAAACTTTAATTTTGGATAAATACTCTTTTAATGTAATTTGATTAATTACTACAGTGAAGAGGTGATTTTTGTTCCAAACTTGAAAGGTGACCAAGATTATTGATCTTGAGTCCCACTAGTTTGTCTCTAAGGATTAGGCTCATTGTGTTATTTCCAAGGTATATTTCACATTCTTCTCCAACTCAGGAGCTTGTAATGTGATATATTTCGAAGATTTAGTAGTGTTACCCATGCACTGTCTAGTTCTTTGGGCTTTAAGATTGTAGAGATTGATGTTTCTATTGGACTAATTTTTTTTAACAATTTATTGGGGCTCATACAATTCTTATCACAGTTCATACATATACATACATCAATTGTATAAAGCACATCTGTACAGTCTTTGCCCTAATCATTTTTTTCTCCTCTTTTCTTTTTTTACATTTTATTAGGGACTCATATAACTCTTATCACAATCCATACATATACATACATCAATTGTATAAAGCACATCCATACATTCCCTGCCCCAATCATTCTCAAGGCATTTGCTCTCCATTTTAAGCCCCTTGCATCAGGTCCTCTTTTTTTTCCCCTCCCTCCCTTTTCCCCCCTCCCTCATGTGCCCTTGGTAATTTATACATCGTTATTTTGTCATATATTGCCCTATCCGGAGTCTCCCTTCCCCCCTTCTATGCTGTCCCTCTCCCAGGGAAGAGGTCACATGTGGATCCTTGTAATCAGTTCCCCCTTTCCAACCCACTCACCCTCCACTCTCCCAGCATAGTCCCTCACACTCTTGGTCCTGAAGGTATCATCCACCCTGGATTCCCTGTACCTCCAGCCCTCATATGTACCAGTGTACAGCCTCTGTCCTATCCAGCCCTGCAAGGTAGAATTCGGATCATGGTAGTTGGGGGGAGGAAGCATCCAGGATCTGGGGGAAAGCTGTGTTCTTCATCGGTACTACCTTGCACCCTAATTAACCCATCTCCTCTGCTAAACCCCTCTATGAGGGGATCTCCATTGGCCGACACTTGGGCCTTGGGTCTCCACTCTGCACTTCCCCCTTCATTTAATATGGTATATATATACATATACATATATACTTATACACACATATACACATACATACACACACTTATATCTTCTTTTTTTTTTGCATGATGCCTTATACCTGGTACCTTGGCACCTCGTGATCGCACTGGCCGGTGTGCTTCTTCCATGTGGGCTTTTTTGCTTCTGAGCTAGATGGACCCTTCTTCACTTTCAAGCCTTTAAGACCCCAGACACTATCTCTTTTGATAGCCAGGCACCATAAACTTTCTTCACCACATTTGCTTATGCACCCATTTTTCTTCAGCGATCCTATCATGGAGGTGTGCAGTCAATTATATGAATTTTTGTTCTTTGATGCCTGGTAACTGATCCCTTCGGGACCACTCGATCACACAGGCTGGTGTGTTCTTCCATGTGGACTTTGTTGCTTCTGAGCTAGATGGCCGCCTGTTTATCTTCAAGCCTTTAAGACTCCAGTCACTATCTCTTTTGATAGCTGGGCACCATCAGCTTTCTTCACCACATTTACTTGTTCACCCACTTTGGCTCCAGCTGTTGTGTCGGGAGAGTGAGCATCATAGAGTTCCAATTTATTAAAAGAAGGCATTCATGCATTGAGGGAGTATTTGAGTAGAGGCCCAAGATCCTTCCGCCACCTTAATACTTGACCTATAAATATACACACATAGATCAATTTCCCCATCCTCCTATATATATTTGCATGTACATGTCTTTGTCTAGAACTCCATGAATGCCCTTTGACTACTAGCTCTTTCCTCCATCTCCCTTGACTTTCCTCCTGCCTTACTACCATGCTTTGTCGCCACCTGGGCTAGAGTATACCTCTTCTCTAAGCAACCTTACCCTTGATCATTTCCCACCAGGCCTGCCACTCCTCCTTCTCTACCATTTGGGGTCCCATGTTTTTCCCTTTGTCCTGGGTTTGTTAACACCACTTCCTTACCCCCCTACCCTCCCCACCCCAAGTCCCACCGGAATTGTCGGTCCCGTTGTTTTACCTCCAGATAGTTCATCCAGCCTCTCCTATTCAGACAGACCTGTGGAGACACTACCATGCACGAAAACAAGACAGAGGAAAACAAAGCAGCAGTATGCAACCAGACAACAAAACAACAAAAACAAACCACAAACAAAGAACAGAACAAAACAGTTCACAAGAGAAAAGCTTGTAGTTAGTTCAGGGATCCTTTGCTGGCCCTTAGGAGCATTTTCCAGTCCAGTCTGTTGGGGCACCACGCCCTGGCCCCAAAGTCCACTTTCAGCATTCCCTGGGGACCTTGCCACTCCATTCCCTTGCTGTTCCGCTGCACGCCCCCAGTGCTTTGCCTCGGTGTGGTGGGATCAGGTCAGGTGCAATTCCCACACTGTGTCTCCGGTGCTGTCCCCTGTATCGCCCTTAGTCACTGATTGGCATCATTTCTCATACTAGGGCCAGCCATGTTGTTCTCTCTGTGGACTGGCTGCTCTACTCAGGAACATCATCCTCATGGCCTGGTGGGCCAGGCTGTGCTCCACTCTCTCCTCCTGCCCATTCATCTTCTCCCGTGTGCTGTGATCAGATATGTCCATCTCCCGGAGCTGCAGAGTCAATGTCGTCCTTTGGAACAAATTCTTTTCAGGGGAGGGGCCGGAATCCACTTAATTTATGGTGCTGGGGCCAGCCTCCCAGACCTCTCCACTGGTTCCCTACTCCACGCCGGGATGTTGCATTCACACCTTGCGACACTGGGTTGAAGTCTGGTCCCAATTTCCCTATGGAGATATAAACAATACCCTCCCCATGGGTGGATTAATGCCCCATGACCCCACTATACTTTTCTTCCTTGTATTCATCCTTTTGTTTTCCTTTCCCCACCTCCTCCACCATTGTCTACCATGTACATCCCTGGTTTTGGTCTGGTCTCTTCCATACTACACAGTCTTCACTCCTCAAATGTTTGTATACAGTAGCTTTTTGCCCTACGCCAGTTTTGCTTTTTAAGAAATTTTTTAATTCTTACCTTAGCAGGCTCATGTTGTACTTGTCCTTTTGTGCCTGACTTACTTCGCTTAGCATGATTTCCTCCAGTTCTTCCCATGCCGCTATGTGCCTCATATGTTCATCACTGCTTTTTAGTGATACGTAGTACTCCATTGTATGTATATACCACAGTTTTTTAATCCAATCGTCAGTTGATGGAAATTTGGGTTGCTTCCAACTCTTTGCAATTGTGAACTGTGCCGCAATGAACATTGGAGCACGGATGTCTGGTCTTGGTTTGTTCCTTGCCTCTTCTGGGTATATGCCCGGTAGGGGAATTGCTGGGTCATATGGTAACTCTATTTCCATCTGTTTTAGGTATCACCAGATTGATTTCCATAGTGGCTGTACATACTTACAGTCCCACCAGCAGTGGATGAGAGTTCCTATCTCCCCACATCTCCTCCAACACTTGTTGCTTTCTGATTTTTTGTATTGGGCTACCTTTGAGGGTGTCAGGTGGTACCTCATTGTTGTTTTAATTCTCTTATGGCTAAAGATCGGGAACATTTTCTCATATGTTTGTTGGCCATTCAGATTTCTGTACCTGTAAAATTTCTGTTCAAGTCTTAGCCCACCTTTCTAGTGCGCTCTTGGTTTTTTTCTTTTTGGAAGCTATCAGAGTATTGTAGATTTTAGTAATAAGATCTTTGTCTGCTGTGTAATTGCTAAAGATGTTTTCCCAGTCTGTGAAATCTCTTATTACTCTCTTGATTAATTCTTTAGATGTACACATGTGTTTTATCTTCAGTGTATCCCATTTGTCGATTTGTGCCTCCTCTGTGTTTGTGTGCTTCCCTATTTCTGATAGCCTGTGTATTCCCTGCACCAAAGTTCTCAAGTGGGCCCCAATTCCCTCATTGATGGCCCTAATAGTTTGGGGTTTAACTTCAAGGTCTGTGATCCACCTTGAGTTAATTCTTGTGCATGGAGTGAGATAACGGTCTTGCTTCATTTTTCTGCATGTGGATATCCATTTTTTCCAGCACCACTTGTTAAAGAGGGCATTGGCTTCCCATTTAATATATTTGGGGCCCTTATCAAAGATCAGTTGTGTGTACGCTGATGCTTTTATTTCTGGGTTTTCAGTTCTCTTCCATTGGTCTGAGTATCTGTCATTGTACCAATACCATGCAGTTTTGAGAACTGTGGCTGCCTAGTATGTGCCAAAGTCAGGTAAAGCAAGCCCTCCCACGGTGTCCTTCTTCTTGAGGAGTTCTCTGCTAATTCTGGGTTTCTTCCCTCTCCATATGAAGTTGGTAATCAGTTTTTCCATTTCTTTGAAGAAAGATGATGGTAATTGTATCAGGATGGCATTAAACTTATATAGTGCTTTTGGCAGAACTGACATCTTTACTATATTAAGTCTCCCAATCCAAGAGCATGGAATATTCTTCCATTTGTTGAGGCCGCTCTTGGTTTCTTGTAATAGTGTTCTATAGTTTTCCCTATATAGACCTTTTGTTTTTTCAGTCAGGTGTATCCCTAGATATTTCAATTTGTGTTTGGCTATTGTGAAGGGTACCACCTTTTTGATCTCTTCTTCTGTGGTCTTATCTAATGTGTATAACAGTCCGATGGACTTCTGTTTGTTGATCTTGTATCCTGCCACTCTGCCAAACTCCTCTATTGCTTCCAGTACTCCCCTTGTGGAACTTTTGGGATTTTCCATATATAGAATCATATCATCTGCAAATAACGATAGTTTCACCTCTTCCTTCCCCAGACGTATACCTTTGATGTCACTTCTTTGCCTTATGCTGTTAGCTAAAACATCCAGCATGATATTAAATAGGAGTGGAGACAAGGGGCATCCTTGTCTGGTCCCCTTTTTCAGTGGGATTGTGTTAGTCTTTTCTCCATTGACTACGACTTTGGCTGTTGGTTTTTCATATATAGCTTGTATTGTCTTGAGGAACTTTCCTTCCATTCCTATCTTTGCTAGTGTCTTAAACAGGAATTGGTGTTGGATGTTGTCGAATGCTTTTTCTGCATCTATTGATGTAATCATGTGATTCTTATACTTTTTCATGTCAATGTGACGAATAATACTAATGATCTTTCGTATGTTGTACCATCCCTGCATCCCTGGTATGAATCCCACTTGGTCATGGTGAATTATTTGTTTTATATACTTTTGTATTCTGTTGGCTAGTATTTTGTTAAGGATTTTTTCATCAATGTTCATTAGGGATATTGGTCTGTAGTTCTCTATTCTTGTGGGATCCTTGCCCGGTTTGGGTATCAGAGTTATACTAGCTTCATAGAAGGAGTTTGGGAGTTTGCCATCTTTTTCTATATTCTGGAAGAGTTTGTGTAGGATTGGTATTAGCTCTTCCCTGAATGCTTGGTAGAATTCTCCAGTGTAGCCATCTGGTCCAGGGGATTTTTATGTTGGTAATCCCTTGATAACCTTTTCTATTTCTTCTATTGCTATGGGTCTGTTGAGATTCTTGATGTCCACCGAGGATAGTCTAGGGAGGGATTGTTTTTCCAGGAATTTGTCCATGTCTTCCAAATTGTTGAATTCATTGGAGTACAATCCTTCATAGTACTGTGTAACTCTCCTTTTGATTTAATTAGGGTCTGTTGTAATGACCCCTCTTTCATCCCTTATTCTTGCTATTGAGATTTGTTCCCTCCTTTCTTTGTTTAGGTTTGCCAGTGGTCTATTGATCCTGTTTATCCTTTCAAAGAACCAACTTTTAGCGATATTAATTTTTTCCATAGTTTTTTTATTTTCCCTCTCCTGAATCTCAGCCCTGATTTTTATAATTTCTTTTCTTTTGCTATTAGTAGGGTTGTCCTGCTGACTCAGCTCTAGTTTTTGTAAATTTTGTGTTATCATATCCATCATGAGTCTCTCTTCCTTTCTTAGGTGTGCTTGTATTGCTAAGAACCTTCCTCTGATGACTGCCTTTGCTGTGTCTCATAAGTTTTGGTACGTCGTGTGCTCATTTTCGTTGGTTTCTAGAAATTTCCTGATTTCATCTCTGATCTGCACCAGTATGCACTCCTTTTGCAGTGGAGAGTTATTCATTCTCCAATTATTTGCTCTTATTTTCTTTGTCTTCTTTTTGTTGATTTCCAGTCTTATGGCACAGTGGTCAGAGAGAGAGAGGTCTGTATTATTTCAATGTGCTTAAAGTTATGTAGATTTGCCTTATGCCCCAGCATGTGGTCTATCTTCGAATATGTGCCATGGGGACTTGAAAAGAATGTGAATTTTTTTTTATTTGGATGAAAAGCTCTGTAAATATCTATTAGGTCAAATTGTCTAATTGTGGAGATTAGCTCCCTAGTCCCCTGTTGAGTTTCTTTCCCTGTGATCTATCTTTCTCAGTGAGTGGTGTGTTGAAGTCGCCCACTATAATTGTCGAGTCTGTGATTTCTTTCTTAATCTTTTGGAGTGTTTGGTTGACGTATTGAACTGGTCTCTCATTCGGGGAATATATGTTTACAATGCTTAGTGGTTCATTGTCTATGATTCCCTTGAGCATTATATAGTGTCCCTTCTTATCTCTTTTAATGGTTTGCACTTTGAGGTCAGTTTTATCCAAGATAAGGATTGCAACCCCTGCTTTTTTTGTATTGCTGTTTGCTTGGTAGGTCCTTCTCCAGCCTTTGATTCTCAGCCTATTTTTGTCTGTAGCCTTGAGGTGTGTCTCCTGTAGGCATCAAATTGATGGGTTGTGTTTTCTAAGCCATTCTGCTAGTCTCAGTCTTTTAATGCCTGAGTTCAGGCCATTGATATTCAGGGTTATTATCTCAATGTGTGGACTCTCTGATGCCATTTTATACCTTTTTTGTTGGGAGTTTTCCTACTTTCTTTTATCATTAGTATGTGTTTTGTGTGTGTTTCATTCTTGACTTCTTTCCATCCTTAAGCCATTGCTATTTTGGGGCCTGTTTTCTCTTTGTTGTGGTCTGGGTGAAGTTGTTCTATAGGTTGGTCTCTTATTTGTGCTTGGTGAGTGTTGTTCTTCTGCCCATACTGAGTCGGCGAGGATCTTTTGTAAGACTGGGTTTGTTGTAACATATTTTTTGAGTTTTTCCTTGTCTGGGAAGACTTTTACTTCTCCATCGATCTTGATCGATAATTTGGCTGGGTAGAGTATTCTTGGATTTGCGTTGTTTTCCTTCAACTTTTGGAATATGTTACTCCACTCTCTCCTTTTTTTCATAGTTTCTGCTGATAGGTCTGAACATATCCTTATGTGGTGACCTTTCTATGTGATTGCTTTTTTTGCCCTAGCGGCTCTCATGATTTTCTCCTTTTCCTCAAAGTTGGATAGTTTAACTATTATGTGCCTTGGGGATTTCTTCTTGGGGTCCGGTCGTGCTGGTGTTCTTTCAGCCTCCTGGATGGTTGCTTGGTTTTCACTCATTAGGCTGGGGAAGTTTTCCTCCAAGAATTCTCTCGCTACTGTTCCAGATGGCTTCTTTGTTGTGTCTTCCCCGGGTAGGCCAATAATTCTAATGTTGTTCCTCTTCATAGCATCAGACATAGCTCTTAGGTTTTCTTCGGCTTCTCTGATGCTCTTATTAGATTTTTGTTCACGTTTATTAAAGTCTGCTTGGTTGTCCTCCAAGACACTGATGCGGTTCTCTGATTCCTCCAGTCGATTCTCAAGGAACATGATTTTCCTATTGTTTTTCGTTATTTCCTCCAAGCTCCTGTATTTCCCTTTGGTGTATGGCTTTTATCTCCTCTATCGTTTCATCCTTTTTCTGTATTGTTTCCTTCATATCCTGCATGACTCCAAGCAGCATTCTGAGAGTTTCTTTGTATGGCTTCTCAATGTGCTTCTTCTATGAATGTTGCTATGTTCAGCACATTTTCTGCCTTTGTCTTTTGTTTCTCCTGTTTTTTCGCTGAGGTCGTTGGGGCTGATGGCTGTTTGCGTTGAATTGTTTTTGAGGGACAAGGTGCCATTTTCTAGTCTCTCTCTGGAAGACTTATAGGAATGCTTCTTCGAACTGCCTACCACTGATTTTGCTAGGTTATTAACCCACCACTTTATCTTCCTGTGGCTTCCCTATCAGGGGAGTGCCCCAGATGGCAGGTTGGCTGCCTGACCCAGTGTTGCAGGGGCTGGGCTGAAGTTCCTGCTATTGGTTTGAATATTGATAAGTGTTGGCTGAGCTGCCTTATGTCCCCAGGTACACAGGCAGGAACTCCCTGGTGAGAAGTCAGAGAAGTATCCCCTGGAGAGCAAGCAGGCCTTTCCCTAGCCTTGGGCTATCTATGCAGGGTGGAGCTCACCTAGCTGGGTGTGGCCCAGGCACAAATGCAATGGAGTGTGAGAGAGCACTTCAGGAACAAGAGGGGGAGCAAAATTAAACAGTGAGACCGGACTGTGCAGGGGTACAGGGAAGTGAGGGAAGGAAAAGCAACTATGCAGCTGAGTCCCACTCCCTGCCTGTGGACCTGCAAGGGCCCACTCCCTGCCCCAAGCCCCAGCGGCAATCCGCAGCTGAGCCCCCAGAAGAGTCACAAGAAAGCTGCTGAGCAGCCCCCAGAGAAGTGGGGGTGCAGAGAGCAGAGATGTTAACCGGCACCACAGTGTAGCTGAAGCTTGATCCCTGCCTATGGAGCTGTGGGGGTTTGGTTCAGTCCCTGCTCAGCCCACGCGGCGTGGCAAGCTGTGGCTGTGCCCCGAAAAAGCCCCTGCGCAGCCCTCCAAGGCTGCGTGGGAATATAGAGCAGAGAAGCAAACAGAAGCAACAATGCAGCTGAACACCAATCCCTGCAGGTTGAGCCCCAAGGGCCCTGTCCCTGCCCTGAGGCAGGCAGGGGAAAACTGTGGCTGCACCAAGGCCAAGCCCTGCTACAGGCTCCAAATGGTCCCGGCTTTTGCAGACACAGCGGCTAGGCTAGGGTCGAGCCCCAGCCGGCTTCCACTGAGGTAAGCCAAAAGCCCCCAGCCCCTCAAAACCCCGTGGATCTGAGCCTACTTATATTTATGATGCACCTCCTGTGATGATCCAGTGGCATTGAATTTCCCTCTGAGCAACTCTCCTGGGCTGGATTCTGCGGAGTCCCTCTGGTATGTGTTACTCTGTTGTCATCTTCCAGGAAGTCCCTGGACTAATTGTTTAACATTGCTACTTGTCTTTCAGTTTCTCATTATGTGGTGGCTTGTGCAGTGCTGTGATTCTTAAAGTTATGTCACTTGTACTTAAAACTCTAGTAAGGTTATCCAAAGTGAACATGTTTCAGAAGAGCTTCCAAACCAAGACTGCAAAGAAGGAATACATGGTCCACTTTTAAGGAATTAGCCAGTGAAAGCCTTATGAGTGTCAGTGAAACTTTGTTAGATACTCTCATAAATAACAACAATATCAGATGCAATGCCCAAAGAACTCCTTTCTCATGGAAGAGTTGACCACGTGGAGAGAATAAAACTTTTATGACTTTCATTTGGTAATAGAACACAACTCAAAATAATAAACAGTTGTAAACATCTACTAATAATTAGGGCATGGATTATGCTAAGTATGAATTTAGGAAAATTGAATTAATACAAAATGAAGTAGACCACATAAAGATCAATATCCTTATGTATTAATGACAGTGTAGAAACATTAGAACTACCCCCTCCCCATGTATTTCCAAGATGGTAGCACTTTACAAGAGTAGAAAATTCCATATTTATTCCAAGGATTGTCGGTGTTTTTAAATTATTGACCTTGCACCTCACAAATCAACACATAATGACTAAACCACCAGATGTTCCATCTGAAATGGATGGATATTGGTCCACTTGATTCAAGTAATCATATGGTTTACTACTTCAGGAGTGACAAATTCCGGAGAAATGATGTCACATTTATCATCAAAAAGGACATTTCAAGATCTACATTGAAGTATAATACTATGTGTAGTAGAATAATATCTATCTACATATTTAGAAATTCTGTAAATAAACTTAATTGGATTTATAAACCAGGCATTAAGATGTGTGCTGTAGAAAATGAAGAATTTAATAACTTCAATCTGAAACTGATCAAGCTGTAAATCAAGGTGCATTGTTAACTATTGGCATGTAGAATACAAAACTTGGAAATAGAAAGGAAGGAAAAGTAGTTGGAAAATATGAACTTGGTGAAAAAATTGAAGCTGGAGAGCCCATGACACAATTTTACAAGACAAATGACTTAGGCATCGCACGTAATTTTTTCTTCATAACAACATATGGTGACAATCCATATTTACTTCCCCAGATGGAATACATAGAAAGCAAATTGACTACATATGTGGGAAGAGATGCGGGAGAAGCTCAGTACTACCCCTTAAAATAAGGCTAGGGGCCAACTGTGGAAAGACCACCAATTGCTCTTATGTATATTCAGATTGAAGATGAAGAAAAGACAAGTGCAAAAGATAAAAAATATGGCCTTTAATATATCCCATTTGTATTCCATGAATATCCCAAGAGCAGAATACTAATGAAAGAGGACCTGATGAGCCTGCTGTGCAATGACATCAAGACAATGATATATGAGGGAAGCAAAAGATAATTAAAAATTTATTCCATAGTATAGCATGTTTTTAAAATATATTTAAAAGCAGCACATTTTAGAACACTGAGATACTGTAAGCCAATTTTCCTAATAGAATTACAGGGAAATCAAACAACAGGTATTGGAAAGATCATTGAATCATTGAAGAAAGAAGACACAATTTAAAGATTTCTTGAAATAAATGTAAAGGAAAATGCAGCATACCAAAACCTCTTGGACATGACTAAAGCATTACTTAGAAGGCAATTTACAGCAATAAAAACATACATCACACAGACAGAAGAAGAAGAGGGTCAATTTATTACAGAGCGAATCACTATTCAAAGTATAATACATACAATAGAATATTATACATTCTTAAATAATTATAAATGTCAAATAACTGATTAAGTGGGCAAAATAAAAGGACATGATGCTTAGAAAAGTTAGTCTAATTTTCCATAAAGTTAAATATTTTATCATCATTTTAAGGGAAGAGGTCCAAACTGCCCTAAAGGCACTAACCAAAAACAAGCTCCAGGTATTGATGAACTAGCACTAAGACGGTTCAACAAAACAGATGAAGCACTGGAAATTTGAATGACAGCTTCCTGGCCAGCTTACCAGGATGTAATCATATTTGTGCCCATTCCAAAGAAAGGAGATCCAATAGAATACACAAATTATAAAATACTGTCATTAATATTTTTCTAAAAATCATCAGCGGTTGCAGTAGTGCATTCAAAAGAAGCTGCCAGAAATTCAGGTTGGGTTCAGACGAGGTTCATGAACTAGGAATATCATTGCTGATGCCAGTGGATTTTAGCTTAAATTGGAGCCAAAATTAATCCCAGAAAGATACTGCATTCAAATGGATAGAGAAAGAAAACCAGTGGCATTCATATTTGTTTACAGAAAGTCTTTATATCAAGAAAGGTTCCCAGTCCAGTCCAACTTGACTCCATAGGTCAATTGCTAGTTGTTGCCCTCCTCAGACTCATGACTCTGCAGACCAGTGATGCCAAAAGATACAGTGGGAAGCAGGGATATATCACAGACCTGTGGTGCACAGCCCTGTGGATCCATGGTCAATGGAGGCATGGCTAGGCACCAATAATTTTCAGGGTTACAGACCCACAGTTAGTTAGTCTGGAGGCAGCCACAGAGTTCCAGGAAATAGGAAGGTAAAGAGGCAAAGAGGGAAAGGTCTGTTATAAAATGAGCAAACCTCATAGAAATGGATGTGACCTGATAAACAAATTGGACTACTGTCTTGACTGACAGTTTACACAAGTGCAAGTTGACATAAAGTCTTAACTGCCACGGACCACCCCTTGTCAACTTGACACCTACACACAACTCTTTAAGCTACACAACTCTTAAATACAATGCTAAAATAATACTCTTACTTTACAGGGTAAAACTAAAATACCTACAAACAAAAATGCACCAGCCCCAAAACAAACAAATTGGCTGCCATTGTATCAATTCTGGCTACTGATGTGCCTATAGGGCAAAGTATAAATGATCCTTTGGGTAATTCTATAGGAGTAGAATATCTCATCTTCCTCCCATGGAGCTGCTGTGATTTCAAAATTCTAACCTTGTTAGTAGCTCAACACATAACCACTACACTACCTGGGCTTCAAATATGCACCAGCACTATTTAAATTATTCATTCTGTAAGTAAACAAAACTATTCTGTGATTTACAATAACAGTTTTGTGAACACAAATACCTAAATTCTATAATCTTATCAGATCTTCCATCCATGAAAGTTGGTAAGCCAGCCACTTTATGCCTTTTTAAAAATTTATATTTAAATTTTTAAAAATTTGTACCAAAAGATCATTTTATTGGGGGCTCTTACAACTCTTTCTCATTTTAATAACTTTTTATTGGGGGCTCTTATAGCTCTTTTTAAAACATCATTTTATTAGGAGCTCATACAACTCTTCTCACAATCCATACATGCTTATAACTTTTTTTTGCTTGTAACTCTTATAACATACCAGACATGAATTGTATCCAGCATATTTGTACATATGTTGCCATCATTTTGTAGACATTTACATTCTATTAAGCTCCTCAACTCCTTCCTTGTGACCCCTTGATAAATTATAAATTATTATTATTTTCATATCTGGTCCTGATTGCTGTCTCCCTTCCCCATGGTTTATGTTGTTCGTTTCCCTGGAGAGAGAGGACGATCAGTTCCTCCTCTGCCCCTCCTTCTTCGCCTTCCCCTTCCCCTTCTGGTATTGCTATCCCTATTCCTGTGCTGATTCTATGTGTAATGAGCTCTTAACCTCTTTTCTGTGTCTTTGTATGTGCTCTGGTGAGAGGCAGCACTTGGGTCATCATGAGGGGTGAGGAAGCCTTAAGGACCCAGAGGAATAGTTTGTGTTTCGATGGTGCTTTACTGTGCCCTGGTTGACTCATCCCTTCCCTGTGACCCTTATGTGGGGGGATGTCCATTGTCTACAGATGGGCTTTGAGTCTCTACTCCACCCTACCCCCCTCGTTCTCAACAATGTGTTTTTGTTTGTTTGTTTGTTTTAGGTCTCCTGATGCCTGTTACTTGATCCCAGCAACACCTCATGAGTGCACTGCCTGGTTTGCTTGTTCCATGTGGCCTTGCTGCTTCTCAGCTTGCTTGTTTAACTTCAACCCATTAAGGCCCAGACATTATATCTTTTAATAGCTGGACACTATCGGTTTTCTTTACCACATTTGCTTATGCACCCATTTTGTTTTCAATGATTGTGCTGGGAGGTTTAGTATCACAGAATACCAGTTAGTTAAGACAAGGTGTTTTTGTATTGAGAGAGGGTAAGAACAGAGGCCCAAATCCATCCTAGGATAATACCTCTATTTTAATGTATTAAATGTATTTACATATATACACCTATGCTTATAATTTCTATCCATAGCTTTGCTACCTAGATTGTTCCTGTTTCATTTACCTTCCTGTGGCTCCACTCTTACCCTAGTACTTCCTCTCAGATTGTTATTGCTCCAACACTCTGAGGATCTCTACACCCTCCTTGCTGTTGATTTTAATTCCCTAGTTGTTCCACTGTGTATGGCATTGTTTGCTCACTGCTCCATTCCCTCCCCCTTCCTCCCCATACACACCTTCTTCCCCAAGTCTCTCTGGGACTCTCAGTCCCCTTGCTTTGTCCTGGAGCTTACTTCCCATGCCTGTCTTATATAAATAGGCGAACAAACAATAACATAGACCAAACATAAAACAAAAGATTGAAAAGAAAAAAAATAGAAATATGTACATAATTCTAAGCCTGTCCACTGAATTTATGTCTATCTTCCCACTGGTTCTGGGAGGATTCTGGGAGCTGCCCTTCCTGGGCTGAATTCTATTTTGGGGGCTCTTTAGGGACTTTTGGGACTTGGCTTTGCTACCATTGCCTATCTATTTTGTTACCTTTTTGATTCAGACTGGGGATTCAAACTGGACTAAACTCCTCGCTGTTTGTCCCCAGTATTGTCCTCTGTCACAATATGGTCTAATAAAAGGATGACATGCCTTGAGCTGTTACTGGCCCTACAGTTCTCTCTATTCCTTAGCAGTTCCATGCAGGGATGTCATCCTCTAGGTTTGGTGTGTTGGTATGAGGTCTAGACCCTTACTCTCTTTTCTTTCCTTCTTGGTGTATTTCCAGGAGGGCCTGGTATGTCGACTACTCTCCCTAACCTGTAAGTATAGTGGTGTTCGCCATTGCACAAACTTTTAGGGAAATGGTCAGTTTCACATTGATTGGAGCCAGCCTTGTAGGCCAGTCTTTTCATGCATTTCTCCAAGTGGTTACCCTCAAGGTTCGGTGCACCCTGTATGCATGCTCCCAATTCTGTGGACATAACCAATACACTCTGCCTGATTGGGGTTAGTGCCCTGTTCAGCAATGCCATCATCTCATTTTAAAATTTGTTTTTCACCCCTTTTCTCCCTCCCCACCTTCCCCCTTCTTTGTGTTTGAATAACAAGTACCTCCATGGGTATGGTGTGACCTCCATCTGACTCTTGGCTTTTCTTCTATACCTGCTGTGCTGATTATACTTAGCTCAGGGATTCTTATTGTACTTGTCCTTTATGATTGGCTTACTTCATTTAGCATAATTTCCTCCAACTCTTCCCATAAGACGATGTGCTTCATGTGATGATCCGTGATGTTTAGTGATTCCTAGTACTCCAATGTGTATGTGCTAGTTTTCTTTTCTTTTTTATTTATTTATTTTTCCAATCATTTTATTGAGGGCTCATATAACTCTTATCACAATCTATATATACATCCATGTATCAAGCACATTTGTACATTTGTTACCATCATCATTCTCAAAACATTTGCTTTCTACTTGAGCCCTTGATATCAGCTCCTCATTTAAAAAAAATCACATTATTAGGGGCTCATACAACTCCTATCACAATCCATACATACATACAATTGTGTAAAGCACATTGTACATGCGTTGCCCTCCTTATTTCCAAAATACTTCCTCTCCACCCAAGCCCCTGGAATCAGGTCCTCATTTTTCCCTTCCTTCCTAACTCTCTTCTCCTTCATGAACCCTTAATAATTTATAAATTATTATTTTGTCATATCTTGCTCTGTCCCACGTCTCCCTTCCCCCACTTTTCTGTTGTATGTCCCCCAGGGAGAAGGTCACATGTAGATAATTGAAATAGGTTCCCCCTTTCCAACCTACCCTCCTAATATCCTCCCTGTATTGCCATTCTCACCTGAGGGGATCATCTTCCCTGGCTTCCCTGTGTTTCCAGTTCCCATCTGTACCAGTGTACATCCTTTGGTCTAGTCAGACTTGCAAGTTAGAATTCAGATCATGACAGTGGGAGAGGGGTGGGGGAGGAAGCATTTAGAAATTAGAGGAAAGTTTTATTTTTCATCATTGCTACATGACACCCTGACTGTTTCGTCACCTCCCCAAAACCCTTCTGTAAGGGGATGCTGGAATCAGCTCCTCATTTTTCTTTTTTTTCCTCCCCTCCTTCACTCCTCCCTCCTCATAAACCCTTGATAGTTTATAAATTATTATTTTATCATACCTTACACTGCCTGGAGTCTCCCTTCACCCACTTTTCTGTTGCCCATGGTTATATGTAGATCCTTGTAATTGGTTCCCCCTTTCTACCCCCACTTCCCTCTTCCTTCCTGGTATCACTACTCTCACCAATGGGGTTCATCTGTCCTGAATTCCCTGTGTTTCCACTTCCCATCTGCACCACTGTGATTCTGTGGTCTAACTAGATTTGCAAGGTAGATTTGGGATCATGATAATGGGGGTTGTGGGGGGAAGAAGTGTTTAAGAACTAGAGGAAGATTGTGAGTTTTATCAGTGCTACACTGCACCCTGAGTGACTCATCTCTTTCCCACTACCCGTCTGCAAGGAATGTCGACTTGTTTACAGATGGGCTTTGGTTCCTCATCGTCCGCTCCCCTCATTCACGATGATATGATTCCCCCCCATTAGGTGCTTGATACCTGGTCCCCTTGACCCTTTGTGATCACACATGCTGGTGCGCTTCTTCCATGTGGGCTTTGTTGCTTCTGGGCTAGATGGCCACTTATTTACCTTCAAGCCCCCAGACGCTATATCTCTCGATAGTCGGGCACCATCAGCCTTCTTCACCAAACTTACTATGTACACATTCGTCTTCAGCGATTGTGTCGGGGAGGTGGGTATCATGGAATGACCATTTAGCTGAGCAAAGTGTTCTTGTATTAGGGAATGCACACCTGGAGGCCCATTGTCCACCTGCTACCCTAATACTGAACCTATAAATATATTCACATAGGTTTATTTCCCCCATAATCATAAATACATTTACATATGTACATGCCTGTTTTTAGGCCTCTGTGTATGCCCTTTGCCTCCTACTTTTTTCCTCTATTTCTTTATGGTTTCCACCTGTTCCACTACCATGTTCAGCCTTCATTCGGGTGTCAGTAATTCCTCTCGGTTACATTGCCCTTGGTCACTTCCTACAGATCCTCCCACCCCCTCGCTGCCACTGGTTTTGAACCACTCGATGTTCTCTGGTCCCTGGCTTAGCCAACACCTCCTCTTTTCTCCCACCTCCCACACTCTCATGTCCCTCCAGGACTGTTGGTCCCGTTGTTGTCTTCTCCACACTCTTTACCCAGCCTATCTTATCTAGATAGACATGCAGAGATAATAATATGCGCATACAATTGCAGATGGCCTTGACAGCACCAAACAAAGTGTACCAGAGTTTTCTAATCCATTTGTCTATCGATGGAAAATTAGGTTGTTTCCAATCCTTTGCGATTGTGAATTGCACTGCAATAAACATTGGAGTGCAGAGACTGGTTGTGGTTTATGTCTTACTCTTTTGGCTATAAGTCCATTAGAGGGATAGCTGGATCATAAGGTAGTACCATTTTATTTGCTTTAAAGATCGCCAGATCTCTTTCCACAGAGGTTGTATGTATCTACACGACCAGCAGCGGTAGAGGAGAGGTCCTATCTTGCCACATCCCCTCCAACATCTGGTGCTCTCTAATTTCCTGATTTGGGTTAACCTCAAGGGTGTTACACGACATCGCATAGTTTTAATTTGCATTTCTCTGATGGTTAATGATCAGGCACACTTTTTCCTATGTTTAGTGGCCATTGGGGTCTCCCTAGTAAAACTCTGTTCAGGTCTTTTGTCAACTTCTTCAGGGAGTTAACTGTTTTCCTCTTGGTGCAGGTTTTGTGTCATTGCTAAAAATGTTCTCCTAGTCTGTGGGTCTTGTTACCATCTTGATGAAGTCTTTTGACCCCCAGAGGTGCTTTATCCTTAGTACATCCTACTTGTCAATGGCAGGTTCACTTGTGTGTGTACCCTTCCTTATTGAATTAGTTTATGTATTCTCTGAGCCAAGGTTCTTAGGTTTGTCCCGATTCCTCCATTGATGGTTCTGATAGTGTGAGGTTGTATTTCTAGGTCTGTGATCCACCTTCAGTTTGTTCTTGTGCATGGGGTGAGGTAAAGAACTTGTTTCATTTATCTACAGGTGAGTATTCATTGTTTCCAGTTCCACTTATTAAAGAGGGCATCTGCTTCCCACTTGATGCTTTTTTGGGCCCTAGTGAAATATCAGTTGTCTATATGCTAATGGTTTCATTTCTGGTTTTTCTGTTCTTTTACATTGGTGAAAATTTCTGTATTAAACAACTACCATGCTATTTTGACCACTGTGGCTGTGTAGTAGGTGTTAAAGTCAGGTAAAGCAATCCCTCTGAATTTGCCCTTCTTGAGTTATCTGGTAATTCTGGGCTTCTTCCCTCTCCCCATGAAATTGATGTCCAGCTTTTCCATTTTTTTAAAGAAGTTTGTTGATACTTGAATCAGGATACCATTAAACATATAATACCTTGGGTAAGATGAAATCTTTACTATATTGAGACTTCCATTCCATGAGTATAGGATATTCTTCCATTTGTGTAGTCCGCTTTTGGTTTCTTGTAGTAGGATCCTGTAGTTTTCCTTGTATGTATTTTTTGTTGTTATTAAATATATCTTTAGATATTTCAATTTGTTCTTGGCTATTGTGAAGGGTGTTGCCTTCTTGATCTCCTGTTCTATGGCCTTGTCCGATGTGTATAGGAAGCCAGTTGATCTTGTATCCTGCCCCTCTACCATATTTCTCTTTCAATGTCAGTACTCCTGTTGTGGAGCTTTGGGGTTTTTTAATGTATAAAATCATTTGGTCTTCAAAGAGCGATAGTTTCACCACCTCCTTTCCTAGTTTGATACCTTAATGTCCTCCACTGGCTTATGTTGTTAGCTAGCACCTTTAGTATGATGTTGAATGGAAGTGAGGACAAGGGAGCATCCTCGTTTAGTCTCCATTTTCAATGGGATGTTTTTGTCTTTTCTGAATTGACTATGATGTTGGCTGCTGACCTTTTTTAGATAGCTTGTATTAACTTGAGAACTGTCCTTCCATTCCTAGCTTCTTGAGTGTCTTAATTAGGAATGAGTTTTGGATGTTGTCAAATGTTTTTTCTGAATTTATTTTTATGGGTATTATTATGTGATTCTTATACTTTTTCTTATTAGTGTGGTGTATAATATTGATGGATTTTTGTATGTTAAAACATCCCTTCATCCCTGGGATGAATCATAACTGATCATGGTGGATAACATGTTTTATATTCTTTTGTATTCTATTAGCCAAAATGTGGTAAGGAGTTTTGCATTTGTGTTCCTTAGAGAGATTGGTCTATAGTTCTATATTCATGTGGGATCCTTGCCCTGTTTGGGTATCAAAGTTATACTGGCTTCGTAGAATGGGTTTGGGAGTTTGGCATCCTTTCCTATACTCTGGAATACTTTGTGGAGCATTGGTGCTAGTTCTTCCCTGAATGCTTCATATAATTCTCCTGTCAACCTGTCTAGTCTGGGAGCCTTTTTTGTTGTTAGTTTCTTGATTACCATATCTGTTGCTTCTTTTGCTATGAGTCTGTTGAAGTTAGAGACATCTATATGGGATAATCTAGGGAGGGATTGTCTTCCCAAATATCTGTCCATGTCTTTCCCGCTGTTTAAGTCATTAGAATACAGACTTTTATAGTACGTTGTGCTTATCCTTTTAATCTCAGTGGGGACTGTTGTGATTTCCTCTGTTTCATCCCTCTTCCGGGTCATCGATGTTTGCTCCTTCCTTTCCTTGAGTAGGCTTGCCAGCAGTCTGTCTCTTGATCATTTCAAACCACAGATGTTTTGCTCTAATCCTTCTTTTCACTCTGTCTTTGGGAATATTCATAAACTAAACCAAAGTCATTGACATTGAGTTAATTTCAACTAAACAAACCCAGAGGACAGAGTGGAACTGCTCCCAATGGTATCCATTTTGGGGGATCCAGTAAGGTATTTAATATTTCCTCAATAATTATTTACAGAAACATGTAGCCCCATATTTCCCCTGGACTTACAAAAATATATCCCTTAATGTACATCAAAAGGTTTCTTTGAGGGGAACCCATACATGGGGGTAAAATATTTGACAATGCCACAGTGGAAAAAGACCAATTTGTAAAATCTGTGGAATACTGAAATAACTCAGTAAGAAAAAGGTGAACTGAAATGTGAGCAAAAGACTTCACCAAAGACAAAATTGAAATGGCCAACAAATTTGGAGAAATGCTCACAATCAATAACTGTCCTAGTAATACAATTCAAAGTAATAAGGAGATACGAAACCAAAACAGAAAATAGCAAGTGCTGGAGGGATGGTGGAAAGATTGAAACCTCATACATTGCTGGTGGGACTTGCAGCCATGGAAAGTGATATGACACTACTGCAAACAATTAAGCTTTCCATAGATCTAGCAAACCCTCTGTGAGTATGTAGCCTAAAGAAGTGAGAGTCATAACACTAACAGACTTGTGCATAAACATGTTTCTGGAACCCTGTACACAATAGTAAGAAGGTGGAAACAACCTCAACCTCAACGCTCGTAAGTGTAAGGCTGGTAAAGTGGAATACTGTGCAACACTAAGAAAAAGTGACAGAAATCTCAACACAACTGGATATGGCGAATATTAGGCTGAGTGAAATTAGTAAAACACACAAATAGGGTACAAGACCACAATAATAAGGGGCGAAGCCTTATAAAGTCTTTTATACCAAAGGGAACAGACTTTGGATTTGTCCAAAGCAGGGCGGTCAAGGGAGGTAGGACAAACCAATTGGCTAGACATTCATGAATAATGACTTTGGTAAATGAAGATGGTGATGCATAATAGGGACACTAAATCAAACAGTTGGGGAGGAGCAAGTGGTGGGAATCTTGAGTAGTAGTTTAGATTCAGGAATGCAAAGTAAGTGATCTGGAAGGAAAACACACCCCCTAAGTTAGAGAGGTTCTTTTAATTCTGAAAATTTGCATTTTGTCCTTTCATATTTACAGAGAAAGCTGATTATGGATATTGCATCGACTCTGATATTAATAGTTGGTATTAATTTCTTGACACTATTCAGCTTGTCCATGAACATGGAAATGTAATCTTTTTATTCAAATCTTAAAATCTGTGTCATGAAAGGTGTTCGACTTTGATAAAAAGTCTTTAGTGCATTGAGATAATCACAATTTTAATTTTTATTGGCTAAATTAACATGGTGTATTTCCTTGCTAATTTCATGTTAACTTCATATATGTGTATGTATTGTGTATTTCATTTTGATAGGATTTTAAAAGTTGTTTCTGCATTTAGATTAATGAAACATATTCTGGAGTTAAATATTAATGTATTAAAACATAATCACTTCAGTACTGATAAATGTTTAAGGGCTGAAATGGTGATTTCTATAAATATTTGGTAGATTTTGCCTGTGAAGATGTATAGGTTTGTTCTTTGTGGGGCAATTTTTGGATTAGTGCTTTTCATGTGTTACAGATTTATTGGAATCTGCTATTTCTTTTAGAAGTAATGTAGGAAAAGCATATTGCTAGAAACTTGCTCATTTAGTCAATGTTAGCTCATTGCTTCTCATAAAATTATTCATTGTTTTTCTGTGATTATTTTTGTTCCTGTAAAATTAAGTACTATGTTCTACATTTTTTTATTTTGGATATTTTTATTTTCCTTTGTATGTGTAGGTAAAAAAGTGTTTGATTTCATTGAACTTAAAAAAATAATTTTATTGGGGGCTCTTGCGATCTTATCACAATCCATACATACATCCACTGTGTCGAGCACATTTGTACATTTGTTGCCATCATCATTCTCAAACATTTGCTTTTTACTTGAGCCCTAGGTATCAGCTGCTCATTTTTACCTCTCTCCCTCACCCTCCCTTCCTCATGAACCCTTGATAATTTATCATTTATTATTATTTTTCATATTTTACACTGCTTGATGTCTCCCTTCATCCGCTTTTCTGTTTCCATCTCCCTGGGAGGGGGTTCTATGTAGATCATTGTGATCCATACTTCCTTTCTCCCGCCACTTTCCTCTTACCCTTCTAGTTTTGATACTCTCAATATTGGTCGTGAGGGGTTTGTCTGTCTTGGGTTCCCTGAGTTTACAGCTCTTTGTCTGTACCCCATGTACATGCTCTGATCTAGCTGGATTTGTAAGGTAGAACTGGTCATGATAGTGCTGGGCACGGGATGGGAGCATTAAATAACTAGAGGGAAATTTTATGTTTCATTGGTACAATATTGTACTCTGACTGACTGACTCATCCCTTGGTTGTGACTCTTCTGTAAGATGTCCAGTTGGCTACAGATGGGCTTTAGGTCTCCACTCTGTACTACCCCTCATTCACAATGATGATATTTTTTTGTTTTAAGTCTTAGATGTCTGATATCTGAACCCATGGACACCTCATGATCACAGAGACTGGTGTGTTTTTTTTTTCATGTGGGCTTTATTGCTTCTAAGTTAGATGGCTGCTTGTTTATATTCAGGCCTTTAAGACCCCAGTTCCTGTATCTTTTAATAGCCAGGCACCATCCGCTTTCTTCACCACATTTATTATGCACACATTTTGTCTTCAGTGATGTGTCAGGAAGGTGAGCATCATGGAATGCAAGGTTATTACAACAAAATGTTCCTGCTTTGAGGGCGTACTTGTGTAGAGAACCAATGTCCATCAGCCACCTTAATACTACACCTATAAATATATGTACATAGATCTCTTTTGCTATCATTATATAAGTTTGTATTTACATATGTACTTTTCCTGTATTTAGACCTCTGTAAATGCCCTTTGCCTCCTACTTCTTTCCTCTATTTCTTTTACTTTCCTCTTGACCCACTATCTTATTTGGCCTTCATTCAACTCTTGGTAGTTCCTCACAGTTACCTTGCTCTTGGTCAAGCCCTACCAGGCATCCTGCCACCCTCCTTGCCATCAATTTTAGATCACTTATTGTTCCCTTGTCTCTGGATTTGTTAATACCACTTTTTTCCATCACCTCCCCATCTCCCATGCCTTCCACCCCCCTGAAACATCGGTCCATTGTTTTTTCTTTGGATTATTTATCCTACGTATCTTATCTAGATATATTTGCAGAGACAGTAATAAGCAAAAACACAAGACAGAGCCTAACAAAGCAACAAAAGAAAACAAAACAAAAACCAACAACAAAAAAGAGAGAAGCCTATAAATAGTTCAAGGTCTGTTGTTTGTTGACCTTTAGGAGTATCAAGCCTGATGGCCATGCCATGCCCAGGCCCCACCGTCTCTTTTTTGTGTTCCCTTGGGACTTCATATCTTTGCTTCCCTTGCTGTTCTGTTGCACATCCTGTGTTTCATCCCAGTGTTGTGGGGTGAGATCAGGCACATTTGACACACTCTCCAAACTTCAACCCTATGCACCAAGACATGAATACAACATACTGGCATGAAGCAGGGGACCAGTAGAGAGGTCTGAGACGCTGCCCCAATCCCAAGTACATGGACATTCCCCTCCTCCCGGAAGAATTTACTTTTTTGAACTTTTAAAAAGTTAAGAGTTTTGTTGTTTTTTTTCCTATTATTTTCTTACATTCTATATCATATCTATTTTCAGATTTTTGGGTTTTTTTATTTGCTGCTTGTGATTTTTTTCTTGATATTTTCATAGGTGATGTAGTTTTCTTCTTGTGTGTGTTTTTTCACATTTATCACCATTTTTTACGTAGATATTTATAGCTACAGATGCTGTTTGTGCCTTGCTTTTGCTGTACCTTGTAACTTTTGATAGCAGTTTTTCATTTCTGTATGACTTCTGTTTTCTCGGTTTAGTTCTCTCTTTACATTTTAGTTGCTTATTAATAAGACTAGTAGTATTCATAGAAAATAAGCCAAAACATACAAAACTCAGAATTATTATAAAACAGACTTAAGTATGCTTTCGCCTTTATTTTTAAATCTCATATATTTTGTATGACTTTAGTACTTTAAGATTTACTGAGGCTTGATTTTTAACAATTCATTTGCTCTACCCTGGAGAATAATTTAATGGGGGAAATGTATATTGTGCTGTCTTTGGTAACATGCTTTACATATCTCTGGCTTATTGTGTCCTGTATGAAAGTCCTGTGATTCCTTTAGAATCTTTTGTGTATATTCTGTCATTTTTGAGAGTAGTATAATGAAATCTTTACAATTTTATCAGTATTTCAATATATATGTTTATAACCAAAATGTGATTCCTCTCTTTGTCTTTTTGTTGTCTAAATTTGAATAATAGTTGTATTAACTGATCATCCTTGTAACCATATAAACAGCAGTGTATTTCAAAGTAGATCTTGAATATTTTTTAGTGATATGATACCATGCCTCCAGGATCTGTCAATCTCACCATAGTATACTATGTAATTCTCTAATTCTGAATGATCAATGCCAGTTAATTTCAGTTTACTCATGCATAGGACACTTTATCTTAAAATTAACTGATCTTTATGAGTTACAATCCATACGCTTCTTGGTCTGATACTGAATGTTTGCGTGCAGTTGTTTTTCCTCATTTTCAATGATGACATATCAGCAATGGAAGGTTCCAAAAGTTCGTTTCATGCCCATCATTAAAGTTGTCTTTACTTTTAGAAGGTAGCTCTGTCCCACTTGAAATTTTAAGGGTCTTCTTATCTGAGACCCTAACACTATATCTGTTAATTTTAAACTGAAGTTCTTAACGGTTTTAAGTGATTAAAAACTTAGACGTGGACATTCTCACGGATAATCTATTACTTCAGTGGAATTTGTGCTGCAGTGTGAGAACTCTGCTGAAACCTCCTCAACATAGTGACTCCCTGATATTTCAGTTTCCAGTGGAATAATTTTTTTCCAAAATAACAGCACATAAAATGCCACGGTACATCACAGCAACAACCATGTGACAGTATTTAAATGAATGGGGCCGGAGGGAGTGGGGCAAGAATCTCACTGTCCTGGAGTTGATTCTGGCTCATTTGATTGCATCGGTTAAAGCAGAACTGTCCATGTGGTTTTCTGAAGTTGAAAGTCTTCACAGGAGTGAGAAACTTCATCTTTCTGTTATAGAGCCCCTAGAGGGTTTGAACTAAACTTCCCTTAGTAGTCCCAGCATAACTACTGTGCCTCCTGTGCTCCTGGACGTAAATTACTGTAGATATAAATATGTCATAGTATTTAGAGTAGACTAGTCTTTGACCACGTAACTAGCCACCACATCCTCTCTAAGCAGACATGTTTTCTTAGATATGTGCTATTGTTACTTGTATTCCTCTAACAATCTAACCCAAAATATATTTCAAGTTAAATTGTGTAATTTGGGCAAAGTTTAAATGTTATAACTTTAAAATATCCACCTCTTATTTCTATGTCATGGGTTTCATTAGGTACAAGAAAAACAAACTATTTCAACAGAAAGAGTTTTCCAAGATAGAAAATACTACATTGATGCTGCAATTGTTCGAATTATGAAGAAAAGGAAAACACTTAACCATAATGCACTTCTGTCTGAATTATATAACCAACTAAAATTCACATTACAGGTAAACATATTTACCCCAACTTAATATTAATGAAGTAATATTAAAAGAAAAAATGCTGGTATGCAAATTCACGATAAAATTGTACTTATATGTATAATTATAATATGTATGTTTGTATGATTATTGGTATGAGTAAAGCACAAATTTACTTCAGTTAGACTAGATTGTACTGTTCTTTTTAGGAATTACAGGTACTACATGGGTTAAACACTTCGTTGCTAACCAAAACTTCAACCTCCAGTTGCTTCCTGGAAGAAAAAGGAGGGAATCTGCTTGTATAGAGATTGATGGCCTAGCAATCTTTATAAAACGGTTCTACTCTGCTCTGTAGTGACACTATTACTTGGTATCTACTAGATGACAGTAGGCTTGATATGGATTTATAATGTTTTTATTAAGGTATCAATTTGACAGGCAGGAAAAAATAGAACAAATGTGAATTGAGTATAAGGGAGCTCAAATGTTAGGGTGTTAAATGTTAACCTAATCATATCTGCAACAATCTACTTTCCAGTGCATTCTGCATGGTAGCAAGGATATGTACACCCCTGGTCCTTAGTCAAAAGGGCTTTACCATGAGTTTAATCCATGTGTATTTCCCATTCACTTTTTTTTAACTGACAGCTTTAAAATGGTTCAAAAGAGTGATCAAAAGATAAGATAGTACATTTTCACCTAATTACATCAGCTATAATCAGCTTTACAAGGCAGTAAAAGTACATCTTTAAACTAGGTAGGAAATTAAGTAAGTGTGATTATTTTGTAATCATACTTCCCTCAAAAAAGGCACAATTTTTACTTTTCCCTAGGGACTGAAGAGTAGCGAAAGGCAAAACAATAGTCCATGGCAACTGAGATTCTTGACATAATAATATAAAATAAATAAGTTTTCCTGTTTGTGTTTGGATAAAAGAGTTTATTGGTGTAGTCTTTGACACTAGTTGCCATTAATGATTATCATCATTGTTTTATTTTTCGAATTTTATTTTTAACTTGAATAATTATTTCTATCACTTTAAACTGGACAAATTTATTCTTATCCCAGTTCCCTCACCACACCTTGACTGAGTTATTTTTTATGTTTTTGTGAATCATGAACAGGTTTTCCCTTTTATACCCCATTGACAATTAGTCTGTACATTTGGAGTGTGTTCCCTATTGAAATAACCAGGCCTAAGGTATCAACTACCCACTCTTTGAGAACCTTTACTATAGTTTAGCAATGTTTGAAGGATATTTTTATTTTAAATTGTGGTATTGGGTGAAAACACTAATTTACTTTCCACTGAACAATTCGTGGATATTTTGTCTTGTGACATTGATTGAAATCCTTATCATCTAACAGCATTCTTCCTACTTACCGTATATACTCATGTATAAACAGAGGTTTTATGGCATATTTTTATGCAGTTTTTGTGTGGTAAAATTAGGTGCCTCGGCTAATATTAAGGTTGGCTTATACTTGAGTAGATATGGTACTTGGTTAGCATTTCCCATTGTTCTTTTCTATCTTTCCCTTGCATCCTGAGTTTGAACCCTGTATAAAAGATCACTTTGGTAACCTTCAGTTGATTATTCTAAATTTTATAAACCTTTCATTTGCCTGAAAGGTGAGGCACAGGTTATTTCAGTTCTAGACTAAAAGGTTGCCTGAAAGGTAGAGTTTTAGGAGGAGAAGATAAATACTAAATGTAAAAACAGATGTTTAATGTGTTTCCAAAACACATCCACTCTTTTCCCCCCCAATTCTACAATTTCTATATGTGTAATTTATTGCCAAATATTATATACTTTGTGTTCTAAAACCATTATTGTTACCCTTCTCCAAACTGTAGTACCACCATTAACAAACTCAATGTGCCCTACGCAACAACTCTTTCTCCTACCACCATGGTAACCCTTCAATGAAGTTTGGTTACATTTTTCCCATTTTTAAATAGTTAACATTTAGTACTCATAGATCATACACTTCCATGGTTAAATTGCTTTTAAAAGAGTTTTATATCCATTATGATCATTACTTATATGTTCCCTCCAGCTGTCCTGCATTCATTGTTTGCCCGCTAAATCCCTTCACCCTCAGCCTCACACCCCCATGTCCCTAATACACCATTGCATCAAGTTATTATTTCTCTGCATCCACTCTTATGTGCATCACAAACTGGGAAACCCAACAGAAACAACAAACTAAAACTAAAATCAGCAAGAGGAGCAAATAATAATAATATTATGAAGATTAAAATACAAATAAAAAGTAAGAAAAGACCACTGTCAATATTTTAAAAGCCAGAGAAGAAATTTTGGTTATAGAACAATTGAACATATTTAAGCCTAGAGCAAATGCAGGTTGGGTCAAGAGAGGGAGGTCAGCCGACCGAGTATCATTATTCCATGGTTCGATACACCATCATCAAGTTTATAATAATCTCTGTCTGATAGTAAGGCTGTTGTGAGTGCCTTACCAGTGGACAGGGAGGATCTGCCAAAGGCTTAATCTAACTGGATAGTCTGGACAGATTTGGGGCTCCCACTGCCCTCCTTTGCCTTCTACATTTTTGGGTGTTTATAATGTAAGCTCTGGTACTTTTCCCTTTGGATGAAATAACTTTCATCATATTTGAAAACATCCATTTTACTTGGATCTTTATTTTTAATTATATATATATATATATATATATATATATATATATATATATATATATATTACGTACCCTCCGTATATAAAGGAGCCCCAGTAGTGCAGCACTTAAACATGTTGGGTACCATCTGGAAGGTAAGTAGTTAGAAACCACTAAGCACTGCAAGCAAAAAAGTCTGGGCTTTCTACTCTCATAAACAGTTACATGTCTAAGGAACTCACAGGGGCATGTCTACTCTGCCCTATATCTAGTCACAATGAGTCTCAATGGAGTCAATTCCTTATATAGATTTAGCTATATTAATTACCAGTTAGTATAATACAAATTGTATTTTTATAAGTATGTAAATGTGTCATTTGTTTTGTGGATTTGAGAGGAGGATGATAAATGCTTTCAATTTATTTGTTTTAACCTTGAGAATTTACTTTATTTTGTAGCCCAGTGACCTGAAGAAGCAAATAGAATCCTTAATAGAGCGAGGCTACATGGAAAGAGATAAAGAGAATCCAAACCAGTACAAGTATATTGCATAAAGCTGTGGCCTGCATTTTCACTTGCTAATGGATATTTCATGGGTCTGTTAATTTACTTTTTAAGTTCTACTGGTTTTTAAATAAAAATATGCTAAAATATAAGAATATTGAAAAGACTTTCCCCAAAACATTCCCTTGTAAGAATATTTTTATATACATTCTATTTTAAGAATATAATTGAAAATATCTAAATGCCCTTTATTACACTGCTTATTATATAACATTTTAAGATAAATTGGAAATGTTATGATCTAATTCCACTTTCCTTCATGCTAATTTAGTCATGATGATTACATGCAGTGCAATATTACATTCTTATAAGAATTAAGTCCAAATAACAACTAAAGACTAGAAATAAAAGGGTTCATATATTTGAATGTTTTAAATTGTGAATTTAAGAATTAAAGGTAATATTTGTTCTTGTATTGACTTTTCTAGCTGAAATCTTGGAATCATTAAAAAGTACTTTAGCATAGCAATCAGCTTAAAATTGTCCTTCTAAAGGGAATAACACATTTCAGACATATAATAAACAATTTACCTTAGTTACATGTTTAATTGTCTGTGAAAATTAACTTAGAACCAAATGAAGAAAACGTAGGATTTTAGTTTAGACAAGCAGCTATTGTTACTATTTTCAAATTTAAGTGTGTGTTCTTCGTTTCTTAAATAACGAATTACACAAGAGTAATATTAAACTTACCCTACACACACACACACACACACACACAAAGGAATACTCCATTAGATCTTACTCTATACCATGTTGTCCTTTAAGCAATTCTAAAATAATATAAGAAATATTTTGAAGTTTATTTTAATCCAAGTTTAAATTTCACCTGACAAATACTTTCAGTGATGCCTCATAACTGATCCCTTTGACACCTCATGGTCACACAGGCTGATGTGCTTCTTCCATGTGGGTTTTGTTGCTTCTGAGCTAGATGACCGCTTGTTTACGTTCGAGCCTTTAATACCCCAGATGCTATATCTTTTGAAAACTTTCTTTACCACATTTGCTTATGCACACATTTGTCTTCAGCAATTGTGTCAGGAAGGTGTGCACAATGGAATCCCGATTTAATAGAACAACGCTTTCTTGCTTTGACTAAGTACTTGAGTGGAGGTCCAATGTCCATCTGCTGCCTTAATACTAAACCTATAAATATATGTACATAGATCTATTTCCCCACCATCCTAAATAAATATATTTACACATATGCATGCCTGTATTTAGACCTCTATAAATATCCTTTGTGTCCTAGTTCTTTCCTCTTATTTCTTTTTACTTATCTCTTGTCCCACTATCATGCTTAGCCTTCATTTGACTTTCAGTAATTTCTCTCGGTCATATTGCCTTACTGAATCCCTACCCTCCTTGCCACTAATTTTGAATCACATGTTGCTCCCTTGTCCCTGGGTTGGTTAACACTACCACCTTACCCCCGTCCACCCTCTCCTATGTCCCCTTGGAACCATCGGTCCCATTGTTTTCTCCTCCAGACTGTTCATCCAACCTATTTTACCTAGATAGATCTGTAGAGATAATAATATGCATCAAAAACAAGGCATCACAAGACAGGTGACGAATGAGAACACAGCAATTACAACAACAAAAAAACCAATGACCCATAAAAGAAGAAATTAATTAAAAGAAAAAAATTTAAAAAGAAAGAAAAACCTGTAAATAGATAAAGTTTTGATTTTTGAACTGTAGGTGTGTCCTCCTGTCAAGCTCAATGGGTGCCACACTCTGGCCCCAGAGTCTATCCTTGTAAATGAGGGTGAGTGCAGAGTGGAGACACAAAGCCCATCTGTAGGCAACTGGACACCCCTTTATCGAAGCGTTGCAGGGAGAAGATGAACCAGTCAGGGTGAGGGTAGCAACGATAAAACATTTAACTTTCCTCTAGTTTTTAAATGCTACCTCTCCCAACTATCATGATCCTAATTCTACCCTACAAATCTGGCTAGGCCAGAGGATATACATTGGTACAGATAGCAACTGAAAACACAGGGAATTCAGGACAGATGACTCCTGCAAGACCAGTGGTAAGAGTGGCGATACCAGGAGGGTAGAGGGAAGGTGGGTTAAAAAGGGGGAACAGATCACAAGGATCTACATATAACCTCCTCCCTGCGGAATGAACAACAGAAAAATGGGTCAAGAGAGATGTCAGACAGTGTAAGATATGACAGAATAATTTATGAATGATGAAGGGTTCATATAGGAGGGGGTGAAATGAGCTGATATTAAGGTCTCAAGTAGAAAGCAAATGGTTTGAGAATGATGATGGCAACAAATGTACAAATGTGTTTGACACAGTGGATGTATGTTTGGATTGTGGTAAGAATACAGGCCCCCAATAAAATGATTTTTATGGACATTTCTCTATCTTTTAAATTGTGAATTGATTAAATATTTATAAAGCACATCATTAATTTGACTTTAAAAAATTCATACACATTTAGTTTCCATCTCATTCATTGTAATTTCTCAATGTAAAATTCTAATTCTTTCCTGTGTTAACTGATCTCATTCCTCCTTTGTATCCATTCTGAACTTCATCCTTGGATTAAATGCTACCCTTGTAGGCATAAATGAAGGTATGAATACTTCATTGGTGTTACTATATCCCTTGTAGACCTGCCTGAGGTTTGGCTGATGTCAATGGTGAGAGTTTAGTTTCTGACCTGGCTGAGTGGCATAGTCTAGGAGATTTCAACAGTCTATAAATAATCAGAAATCTGATGTTTTCTAATTTTGAGTGTTGTTCCACATTTCTTACTCACTGTATTCAGGATCTTCTTATATGATCCCTGTTAGAATAGTTGGTAGTAGTATATGTCCACCATCTAGTTCTGGAATCAGGATTGTGGATATTGGTGTTTGTATTGTCCATTAAATTTAGCTTTGATTTTCATCACTCTTCTTTCCTCTATTCAGGGAGAAACTAAAAATTGTACCTGTGGAAGAACCAGCCTTCACAACTGATAAAGTTCTAGGGAGCAGTTGTGTAATTGAAAGGAAATAAAGGACAACAGATAAGGCATGCAAGGGCTCACCTTTTTATGGAGTCTGGAACCAGAGAAGGAGAAAATTTATTTTCCAACAAGCTTATATAATCTTGGAGTATGCAAGCCTCATTATACACATATGTGACAAGAAGGGGAGGTACACTATGAGCATACATGTGACAGGAAAGCACATAAACAAACAGAATGGGCAGGTCCGAGAGTTAGAATGGCAGCTTAACATTCGCCGTCCGTAAGCTGAATTGATGGTAGGTGACCCAGACCTCTTTGCCAGGAGAACAATATATGATCAATATCAGATAGCAGTAGGCCATACTTAGGGTGGAGGGGACAATAGGACCTGAACACTAATAGCAGCCTCTGGGTGTATGACAAAGAGGCATGTGCTTATAAGCAGTATCTTAAAATTGGCATCAATACAAGAAACTTTCTTTGAAAGGATTATCAAAAGACAATACTGGCAGACTTAAAGGGAAAATGAGAACAGATGCTAATATCCAGAATAAAAGATGAAAAGGTTGACATTACCTTTTCAAATAAAATGTTTTAAAACTATTCAAACAAATCCTACAATCTAGAAGAAAGGAACGGATACTTGAAATACATCACCCACTCAAATATCTGCAGATAGGTATTGGAAAACTTAACAGACGACTAACCAAAGAAGAAATAGAACAGGTCATTAAGAAACTACCAACCATGAAAAGTCTAGGATCACATGGTTTCACAGGAGAATTCTAATAAGTTTTAAGAGGAGATTTGACACCAATACTATGCAAATTATTGCAAACCATAGAAAAGCCGACAAACTCACAAACATTCTTTGAAGCTAGCATAACACTGATAACAAAACTAGGCAAAGACCTCACTAAAACGCAGAATTAAAGACGTGAAAAGCCTTTTAAAATTCTGGCCAATAGAATTCAACATTAATAAAAAGAAAACATTCACCATGACAAACGGATTCATTCCAGGGATGCAGGGATAGTGCATTATTTGTGGAAAACAATCCAAGGCAAAGAATAAAAATTATATGATCATATCAATACATACAGGAAAAGCATTCGACAATATCCAAAACCAATTTTTGATCAAAACAAAAAAAATAATAAGATTCTCAATACAATAAAAGCTATATATGAGAAACAGTCAATATCACTCAATGGGAGAAAGATAGAACCATTTCTACTGAAAACACCACTCTTAGCATCATGCTGAAAATATTTGCTAGAACCATCAGACAATCGAAATCCAGATAAATAGACCAGGAAGAAAAATTCTTGTAATTTATAAATAATATCTTACTTCCACCATCACCACCACAGATTTGTGCCCCATCTTGACACACCTCGCAGACCAGCCATCTAGACCCTCACCCCTTTTCCCAGAGGCATGCCAGGCACCACAGCACAATCAGGCAGATGGCAGAGGCTGCAGGCCTGCCTTTGTGCTCTGCACAATGCCCCAGCAGACCTGTCCACACACACATATCCCATAGGTGACTGCCCATCTCTTTACTCCTCACAAATCTGCACACCAGTCCACTCCATGGTCCTTCCCCCATACACACAGCATGCACAAATGCATACAGCCCTTAAGGAGACCAAGGTGACAGGGAATCCCCAGGAGGACAATGGAGAAACACAACCCCACAATACAGTTGGCTAAAGACAGCCAACTGAAACACCAACACCAACCTCCCAAAGAGAAAGCCCAGGGCTCTGAGGCACCTGGTAAAATGGCACCTAGTTCCAATAAACTGACCAAAAAACAGCAAGGTGCTTCCACAGTTTCAAAAAGAAAAGAGAAACAAAATCCAATGCCAGAGGACCGCCTGGACGTAACAGCAGCCATAGAAAAGGCAGAGGTTGACCTCCACAGAAAGAAATTTCAGAATGCTGCTTGGAGCCACAGAACATGAGGGAAGCATTACAGAAAAAGGATGAAATAATAGAGGAAATAAAGGCCATTCACCAAAGGGAAATACAGGAGTTAAGGGGTGAGATAACAAAAACTAATAGCAAACACAGACTTCGCCCAGAGAATGGAGGAGGCAGGCAACCACACCAGTGACCTAGAGGATCCACAAGCAGAAATTAATAAACGTGAGAAAATGTCTAACAAGTCCATCAGAGATAATGAAAATCTCAGAGCTATGTCTGACGCTATGAGAAAGAACAATATCAAAATTATCTGCCTGCCGGAGGAATGCACATCAAGGAAACCAACATCCAAAATAGTGATGGAATGCTTGGAGGAAAACTTCCTTAGCTTGATGAACAAAAACCAGGCAACTATCCAGGAGACCAAAAGAACACCAGCTCGACTGGATCCTAAGAAGTCACCAAGACATACAGTTGCTAAACTATCCAACTATGAGGAAAAGGAGAGAACTATGAGAGCAGCTAGGGAAAAACTGGCAACCACATATAAAGGCAAGCAGATAAGAATGTGCTCATGGCAACCACATATAAAGGCAAGCAGATAAGAATGTGCTCAGACCTATCAGCAGACACTGTGAAGAAGACAGTGGAGCAGCATATTCTGAAAATCACAGGGAAATAATGCAAACCCAAGAATGCTCTATCTAGTCAAATTGTCTATCAAAATTGATGGAGAAGAGAGAGTCTTCCAAGACAAGGAAAGTCTCAAAGAATAGGTTAAAAGGAACCCAGTACTGCAAAATATCCTTGCTGACCCAATATCGGCAGAACAACACTCATCAAGCATAGAACAACTCCACCCAGAGACTACCAAAGGGAAAAAAGCTCCCAAGTTAACATTAACCCAACAATATAAAGGCAAGAATCAACGACAAACACATATATGTATAATCCATGGAAAAGAAATAGAGGTAGGAAAACACCCAACACAAGAAGGAAAAAAATGACATCATGGGTTATTCGGGTTATACAGATATATGTAATAACCTTGAAAATTAGTGGTTTGAACTCAAGCCTTAAGAGATAGAGACAAATAGACTGGCTTGGAAAACACAACTCCTGGATCTGCCTTCAGGAGACACCTGTCAACATTACAGACAAAAATAGGCTATGAATCAATGGCTGGAGAAAAATATACCAAGCAAACAGCAATTCAACAAAAGCATGGGGTTGCAATCCTAATCTTGGATAAAATTAACTGCAAACCATAAAAAGAGATAAGAATGGACACTATATAGTGTTCGAGGGAACGTTAAATAAAGAACCACTAAGCATTCTAAGCATTTACACACCGAAGAAGCTTCTAGAGGAATATGTCAAGCAAACACAAAAAACATGAAAAAAGAAATCACAGCCTCAACAATTGTAGGTGACTTCAATACACCTCTCTCTGAGAAAGAGATCACTTGGAAAGAAAGTTAACAAGGAGGCTAAAAATATAAACATTACCATTAGACAATTTTGACTTGATAGATAGCTACAGATTTCTCTACCCAAATATAAAACACTTCACATTCTTTTCAAGCACACATGGATTATATATGAAAATAGACCACATGCGAGGGCATAAATTGAACCTACATAAATTTAAGCACATTGATATACAGATCTCTCTGACCACTGTGCCATAATTGGAAATAACAAAAGGAAGATAAAGGTAAACAATTGGAGGATGAATAACTCTCTTGCAAAAGGACTGCGTACTGGCTTAGATCAAAGATGAAATTAGGGAATTTCTAGAAACCAACGAGAATGAAAACATGACATACCAAAACTTATGGGACACAGCAAAAGCAGTCATCAGAGGAAGTATCATATGAACACAGAAGGAGTATAAGATTATGATTGATACACTGGCACAAATTTTACAGCAACTAGAGCAGAGTGAAAAAGACATTCCAACTAATATCAAAGGAAAAGAAATAATAAAAATTAGATCTGAGATTCAGGAGAAGGGAAATAAGGAAACTATGGGAAAAATCAATGCTGCTAAAAGTTGGTTCTTCAAAAAGATAAATCAAATTGATAACCTCTCACTAATATGACGAAAGAAAAGAAGGAACACATTTCAATAGCAAGGATGAGGGATGAAAGGGAATATTACAATGGACCCTAGTGAAATCAAAAGGATAATTACATATTACTATGAAGGACTGTACCCCCAATGAATTCAAAAACTTGGAAGATGGGCAAATTTTTGGAAAATCAATACCTCCCTATATTATCCCTACTGGCTGTCAAGAACCTCCACAGACCCATAATAATAGAAAAAATAGACAAGGTTACCAAGTGATTACTCACCAAAAAATCACCTGGACCTGATGGAGAATTCTATCAAGCATTCAGGGAAGAACTGACACCAATTCTACACAAATTCTTCCAGAACATAGAAAAATATGGCAAACTCCCAGATTCCTTCTAAGCAGCCAGTACAACTCATACCTTAACCGGACAAGGATCCTACAAGAATTGAGAACTACAGACCAATTCCCTAATGAATATAGATGCAAAAATCCATAACAAAATACTAGCCAACAGAATACAAAATTATATATAAAAAAATAATTCACCATGACCAAGTGGATTCATACCAGGCATGCAGGGATGGTTCAACATACGAAAGACCATTACTGTTTTTTGTCACATTGAAATGAAAAAGTATAAGAACCACATGATAATATAGATAGATGCGGAAAAAGCATTTAACAATATCCCACATCAATTCATATTTAGACACTCAAGAAGAAATGGAAGGAAAATTCCTCAATATAATACAAGTTATATATGAAAAACCAACAGCCAATGTGGTAGTCAATGGAGAAAAGACGAGATCAGTTCTTCTGAAAAAGAGGACTAGACAAGGATGTCCCTTGTCCTCACTCCAGGTTACAAGATCAACAAACAATTCTATTGCACTACTGTACACATCAGACAAGGACACAAAAGAGGTGATCAAAATGGGATACCCTTCACAATAGCCAAGCACAAATTGAAATATCTAGGGTTATACCGGACTCAAAAACAAAAGATCTGTATGAGGAAAACTACAAAACACTATTAAAAGAAACCAAGGATAAACTAAAAAAATGTAAGGAGATCCCATGCTCGTGGATTGGCAGACTCAGTATTGTAAAGATGTCAATGTTCTACCCGAGGCACTATATAAATTCAATGATATCCCAGTCCAAATTCCAGCAACTTTCTTCAAGGAGTTGGAAAACCAGATTACCAACTTCATATGGAGAGGGAAGAGACCTAGAATTAGTAGAGAACTCAAGAAAAAGGACAAATTTGGAGGGCTTGCTTTACCCGACTTTATCACCTACTGGACAGCCACGGTGGTCAAAACAGTGTGGTATTGGTATAATGATAGATATTCAGACCAATGGAAAAGGATTGAACACCCAGAAACAAAATCATCTGTGGGAGGAGGTCAGATGTTTACAGAAATCCCTGAAGGCAATCACTGCCAGACTGCTGTCTCACCCCATCACAGGGGTGGGCCTGCTCCTTGCTGCTGGAGACAATGGATTAGTGGAACAGTTTGGAACAGCCCAAACTGGCTCTGTGACATCCAAAGTTAGCCTGCCATCATGTATCTAGGATCCGCCCATCTTGCCACATGTATACTCCTAATCCCTCCTCTTCCTATTATGTGATACCCCTAGGTCACCCCCTCCCATTACTGTATTACCTATAGCACAGTCTCTTCCTGTGATGTATGTCTTCAGCTGTAATTAGGGGTTTGCATGTCCCCAGAGAATATAAAAGCCTAGGATAGCATTAAAGACTCTCCACATGGACCACCAAGCAGGGCTGAGGTGAGCATTCAAGCATGAATTGTGTCTGACTCCACTTACTTCAATATTTCTCTTCTATCTCTCATGATCTCTATAACTTTACTATAATCTTTACTTAAGATTGCTGTACAATTGCACCTACCAGACCTGTAATGATATGTTAGGGGCTGGCTTCCCCTGGCAATCGCCAGCATACAGACAACTGACCTTTGACAGGGGCCCAAAAAATATCAAATGGGAAGCAGATAGCCTCTTCAGTTTGTGTTGTTGCAAAAAAAAAAAAAACCCAAATGAAAACGATATGTGGCTGCAGAAAAATTAAGCAAGACCCGTAACGCACTCCATACACAAGAATAAAAAGGTGGATCACAGATCTTGATGTAAAATCTCAAACTATTAGGGCCATTAAGGAGGGTATTGGGACAAACCTGAGAACCTTAGCACAGAGATTACATAGACTATCAGAAATCAGGAAGGACACCAACACAGAGGAGGCACAAATTGACCACTAGGATATACTAAAGATAAAACACTTAAGTACAACTAAAGAATTCGCCAAGAGAGTGATAAGAGAGACCACAGAATGGGAAAACATCTTAGCAATGACACATCAGACAAGGGTATTTTTACTAAAATCTACCATGCTCTGCTAGCCTACAAGAAAAAAAAAGTCCACTCAGGAGGTGGGCTAAGGACCTGAGCAAGAGTTTCTCAAGGGCAGGAATCCAAGCGGCCAATAAATATATGAAAAAATGTATCAGATCTCTAGCCATAAGAGAAATGCAAATTAAAACAACTATGAGATACCACCTAACACCCTCAAAGATATCCCAATTCAAGAAATCAGAAAATAACAAGTGTTGGAAGGAATACGGAGAGATAGAAATTATTGTCCACTGTTGGTGGGCCTGTAGGTATGTACAGCCATTATGGACATTGATTTGGCAATATCTACAACAGTTGGAAATTGAGCTACCATATGATCCAGCAATCCCCGTAGTGGGCATATACCCAGAAGAGACAAAAAACAAGCCACGGCCAGACATCTATGCCCCAGTTTTCATCATGACACAGTTCAAAATTTCAAGAAGTTGGAACCAGCCCAAATTTCCATCAACAGAAGAATGGATTAAAAATCTCTGGTACATACATACAATGGAGTATTATATTATGCATCCCTAAAAGGCAGTGATGAATACATGAAGCACATCGCCACATGGGAAGAACTGAAGGAAATTATGCTAAGTGAAGTAAACCAAGCACAAAAGGACACGTACTACATCAGTCCACTAAGGTAAAATCAAAAAATTAAAAAGGGGCATAGGGAAGAAGCTACTGTATACATACAGCCCTCGGGTGAGATCCAGGAAACATGGCAGGAGTCAGGGATACATATGGTAGCCCATTAAGAGGGAGGATGGAAAAAGGTGTGGGTAGCTGAGGGATCTAGGGCTCTAACCCACACATGGGGAGGGTGTTGAGTGTGTCTCCACAAGGAATGAAGGACCAGACTTCAACCTGGGGCTCCAAGACAAGAATGTTACACACTGACATGAAATAGGGAACCAATAGAGAGGCCTGAGTGGCTGGCCCCATTACCAACTAAGTGGACAGCACCACCCTCCCTGCCCTGCTCCAGAAGAATTCCCTTCAGAGGACAGTACTGAAGCTATGGCTCAAGAAGAAGGACCTGTCTGAACAGAGAACACAGGGAGCCAATAAGGGGAGGAAGAAGGGAAAAAAAAGAGTGAAGCACATCTTGGCTCTACAACAGCTCAGTAAGAAAATGACCCACTTAAGATATGGGGAGAAACATGAACATATAAAATTATGTACAAATGGCTAATAAACATATGAAAAAATTTTCACAGTCACTAGTCATCACAGAAATACAAATGGAAAACACAATGCAAAAAACAAAGGACAACAAACCCTGGAGATATGGAGAGATTGGAACTCATATTCACTGTTGGTAGACTTGTAAGGACATACAGTCATTATGGAAATAGATATGACCCTACTTCAAGAAACTGGAAATTGAAATGTCATAAGATCCAGTGATAGCACTATTAGTATATACTGAGATATCAAAAATAGGATGTATGTTCTCTCATGTTCATTAGCAGCACAGTTTACAATAATAAGAAACTGGAAGCAGTCTAAAAGCCCAACAGTGGAAGAATGGATAAAGAAACCATGGTATGTACACACAATGAAATACTACGCATCCCTCAAAAACAGTGAAGAAAGCATGATACACCACGTGGCATGGAAGAACCTGAAAACCATTATGCTGAGTGAAGTAAGTCAATTACGAAAGGGTAAGTATTGTTTGAGTCCACTGTTATAAGAAGAAGTGCCAAATAAACAAATCTGAGACACTAATTCCCAAATAAAAGGGTAGAAAGGCAGGCTACCTATAGACTATGAACTATATATCACCTACACACCCTCAAACCCCTTTAGCTGGGGTCACTCCTTCTACAAGCGAGAGAAGGGAATAGGCCATCCACTTGATACTATACAAAATTGAAACAAGGATGTGACAAATGAACAATCCCTCCACAGGAAAGAGATGAGAATCTTACTGGAAAATCAAGTTAAGATCAGCAGAGGGCAGCATCTTCATGTTAAGGGAGCACTGATATTTTTATTGCTGAGTATGGTGGATAAATTAAGAAAATCAACCAAAAAGAGAATAAACTTTATTGTCTGTTCCTAGGTAGACACTACAAATATGTTTCTATCCAACCTTGGTGACCAAGCACTAAAATAGAAGATATCATTGATGCTGGTATTACTGACAATATCTCTCAAGGGCTACATCAGAAGGACTCAGTGTAAAAGCTTGACTGAAGGAACTGCTCCCTACCTCAAAACAACCTGCATCCTTGGACCTAGGACTTAAATACTCTGAGGAGAGAGGAAGCAAAGGGTAGCCATCCAAGAATGTGGAAATGAAGGTCATTGGACCTTTGGTGGACCCCTGGATTAGTGGATGTCCAATGAGGGGGGCCCCAAACCACCAAATGTTTAGTACAACAATACCCTGCTTGCAGAAATATCACAGGTTTTAATCTAGTAGGCAAGGATCTCTACTTGTATGCAATGACATAGGAAAATTTCCTCTAGCACCATCCTCTTGCCCCCCTCAGTGTAAACACAGCTTAATCAATAAATCTGTGCAAAGCAACAGCTCCTGGATCGCAGGTAAGAGTTGGACTATACTCATGTAAACTCCTTCTGTCAACAGTATTTAAAATTCTGTGTCATTGCATAAATTATTACTGTTATCAGTATATTTGCTTTGTACTTCAGGGAGATGTTGCCAGTGTTTTTCTTTGTTTATTGTTTTGTTTTATGTCTATTGTTTGTTTTGGCTATTCTTGTTGACTTTGTTTTTGCTTTTGTCATAATCTGACTCCCAAACACACAACAGAGTTGTCCATAAATGGTGGACAATCATATGGATTCTGTGATCCCATCTAATTATAGTCCCAATCAAAGAATGATTAGTTCTTAGAACATAACGTTTCTTACCTTCATGAGGAGATTACTGAAGACTACAGTGCTAAGCAAAGTGTGTTGAAGAGCAGATGTTGCCCAGCTATCAATAAGAATAGTGTCTGGGGTCTTAAAGACTTGTGTTCAAACAAGCCATCGAAGCAAGGTGTCAACTAATTCCACACAGAAGAAGTGCACCAGCCTATGGTCAAACACAGATAACATTCAAATATGAAAGGAAAAGTGTCAAAGCTAGGAGGAGTAGAACAGTGGGATCCCAAATCCATCTTCAGAGTATCTAGTCAGATTAAGCCTCTGGCAGATCTCCTCTAACCACGGGTAAGGAAATTTAACAGCTGTACTATCAGACAGAGATTATTGTGAACTTGACTATGGTGGATTAAACCCTAGTATAATATGATCTCCCACTCAATCCAACCTAAATTTGCTCTCAGCTCAAATATTTCTCTTATTCTCTGACAGAAATGTCTTCTCTGGCTTTTAAAATAGTGATGGTGGTCTTCTCTTTTTTATTCTTACTCTTTCCCCCCTCCTCAAAAAATAAACCATTTTATTGGGAGTTAATATCCACACCACTCCAAAGTTCAGTCACATCAAGCATTACTGTACAATTGCTTTGGCAATGTTTCAAAACATCATTTTCCTTCTTGAACACATTGACATCAGCTCCCTTTTCTACCTATACCCACTGAACCCCACCCCCTCCAAAACTCTTACTGTACTTGCTGTACAGCTTCATCAATCCTGGGTTCATATACTGAAAAACAAATACATATAACAAAAACTTCAGAGGGTGACCCCAAATGACATAACACATCTGAGAAAAACCCCAACATGAACAAACAAAATACACATAATATTGCAAATCAGATCCAGCCTGGTGGGCTTATTGAACCAGGAATGAAGTGAAAAGGTTTTGTCTATTCAAGTCAGGTTTCTCATTTGTTCTTCTGTAGTCATCTCTACAATGCACACTATTTGGTAACCAGTTTTTCCCCATACCCCTGTTATGAGATATGGAATCACCAGAGGCTATTTCCTATGTAGATCCCACAAAAGTTTCTTTGGCTCCCATTGTTATCCATAACCTTCTGCAAACCATATTCTTACAATTTAGTCTCTGATAGCTATTCCATCCTTCAGATATGGATTATATAGTTCGTAGTCACTGAATTTGGTGTGCTTCTTCCATGTGGACCCAGTTGACATCTTACTTAGATGCCAGTTTGTTTAGAAACAAGCCTTTAAGACCCCAAAAGTTATTTTTTCTGATAGCCAAGCACCATCTAATTTTTCACCACCCTGTCTTATAGCACTCTTATCTTCTGTGTTCCCTTCCTGAGGGCAAGCATCAAGCAAGGCCATGATGTAAGAACTCTTTGTTCTGAAATTGGAGCTAGGATTTAGTGTGAGCCCCAAACCCATCCCAGACCTATGTTTTTGTTATTGTGTTTTTAAAAATCATTTTATTGGTTCGTACAATTCCTATCACAATCCATACATCCATCCATTGTGTCAAGAACATATGTACATTTGTTGCCATCATCATTCTCAAAACATTTGCCTTCCACTTGAGTCCTTAATATCAGCTGCTCATTTTCCCCCTCCCTCCCCACACCCCCCACCCAGCGAACCCTTCATCATTCATATATTCTTATTATTTTGTCATATATTATACTGTCTGACGTCTCCCCCTGCCCTCTTCTCTGCTGTCCCTCCCCAGGGAGGAGGCTATGTGTAGATTCTTGTAATCAGTTCCCCCTTTCTACCCCACATTATCTTCACCCACCAGGCATCACCACTCTCGTCACTGGTTCTGGAGGAGTCATCTGTCCTGGATTCCCTGTGTTTCCAGTTGCTATCTGTACTTATGTACATCCTCTGGTCTAGCAAGATTTGTAAGGTAGAATTGGGATCATGATAGTGGAGGGGAGGAAGTATTTAAGAACTGGAGGAAAGTTATATGTTTCCTCATTGCTACCCTGCACCCTGCCTGGTTCATCTCCTCCCCCACAACCTCTCAGCAAGGGGTGTCTAGTTGGCTACCATTGGGCTTTGAGTCTCCACTCTGCACTGACCCACATTTTTCAGTGATATGACTTCTGTTCCTTGATGCTTGATACCTGATCCCTTTGACAGCTCGTGCTCAAATGGGCTGGTGTGTTTCTTCCATGTGGGCTTTGTTGCTTCTGAGCTAGATGGCCACTTGATTATCTTTGAGCTTTTAAGAACTCAGACGCTATCAATTGATAGCTGGGAACCATCAGCTTTCTTCACATTTGTTTATGTACACGTTTGGCTTCATTGATCGTATCAGGGAGGTGGGCACCCACTGATATGGTTTTTAGCTCTTTGATGTCTGACAACTGGTTTCTTCTAGACCTCGTGGTCAGCCAAGTTGGTGTGCTTCTTCCATGTGGGCTTTGATGCTTCTCAGCTAGATGGCCTCTTGTTTATCTTCAAACCTTTAAGACCCCAGATGCTATATCTTTTGTTAGCTGGGCACTGTCAGCTTTCTTCATCACATTTACTTATGCACACGTTTTTCTTTAGCAATTGTGTCAGGAAGGTGTGCATCATGGAATGCCAATTTATTAGAACAAAGTGTTCTTGTATTGAGTAAGTGCTTGAGTGGAGGCCCAATGTCCATCTGTTGCCTCAATACTAAACCTTTAAATATATGCGCATTATCTGTTTCCCTACACTCATATAAATATATTTGCATATGTACATTCCAGTCTTTAGACCTCTATAAATACCCCTTTTCACGTAGTTCTTTATCTTCTTTTACTTTCCTCTTGTCCCACTATCATGCTCAGCCTTCATTTGGGTTTCAGTAATTTCTCTTGGTTACCTTGCCCTTGCTGACTCCCTACCAGGCCTCTCACACCCTCCTTGCTACTGATTTTGGATCACTTATTGCTCCCCTGTCCCTGGGTTGGTCAGCACCACCTCTTTGATCCCTCCTCCCCCTTTCCTGTGTCCCCCCGGAACCATTGGTCCCATTTTTTTCTCCTCCAGACTATTCATCCAGTCCATCTTATCTAGATAGATCTATAGAGATAATATGCACCAAAAATATTCAGACCAATGGAAAAGAACCAAAGACCCAGAAATGAAAACATCAGCATACAGGCAACTGATCTTTGATAGGGCCCAAAAATATTAAATGGGTAGCAGATGCAATCTTTAATAAATGGTGCTGTATAAAATGGATATCTACCTTCAGAAAAATTAAACAAGACCCTTAGTTCACTCCATGCACAAGAATAAACTCAAGCTGGGTCACAGACCTTGAGATAAAACCCCAAACAATTAGGGCCATCAATGAGGGAATAGGGACAAATCTGAGAACCTTGGCATGGGATTACATAGGCTACAAGAAACAAGGAAGGATACAAATACAGAGGAGACACAAATAGACAAGTGGGATATACTGAAGATAAGACACCTGTGTTCATCAAAAGAATTCACCAAGAGAGTCCACAAACTAAGAGAGCCCACCAACTGGGAAAACATCTTTAGCAATGACACATCAGACAAAGGCCTTATTACTAAAATCTACAATACTTTGCAAGCTTTCAATAAGAGAAAAACTAATTGCCCACTGAGGAGGTGGGCAAAGGACCTGAACAGAAATTTCACAGGGGCAGACATCCAAATGGCCAATAAACACATGAGAAAATGTTCCCATTCATTGGCCATAAGACAAACGCAAATCAAAACAACTATGAGATATCACCTAACACCCTCCAGGATAGCCCAATTCAAAAACTCAGAAAACAACAAGTGTTGGAGGGGCTGTGGTGAGATAGGAACTCTCATCCACTGCTGGTGGACCTGTAGGTATGTACAGCCACTATGGAAATCAATTTGACGATTTCTCAAACAGATGGAAATTGAGTTACCATACGACCCAGCAATCCCTCTATTGGGCATATATCCAGAAGAGGCAAGAAACAAACCACGGCCAGACATCTGTGCTCCAGTGTTCATTGCGGCACAATTCACAATTGCAAGGAGTTGGAAACGACCCAAATTTCCATCAACAACAAATGGATTAAAAAACTGGTACATACATAGAATGGAGTACTTTGCATCGCTAAAAAGCAGTGATGAACACATTAAGCATATCAACGCATGAGAAGAACTGGAGGAAATTATGCTACATGAAGTAAGCCAAGCACAAAAGGACAATTACAACATGAGTCCACTGAGGTAAGTTTATATATATATATATATATATATATATATATATATATATATATATATATATATATATATATATATATATATATATATATGAGAGAGAACAGAAAGGTAAGTGCAAAAGGGGCACGGGGAAAAAGCTATTGTTTACAAACACTCCAGGGGTGAGGTCCAGGTAGTATGACAGGGGCCAGACCAAATCCAGGGGTACATATGGTAGACAACTAAAATGGGGGTGGAGGAGGAAAGGGGAAAGAAAAAAAGAGATGTGTAATGGGGGAATAGGGCACTGACTCACCCAAGGGGAGGGTATTGTTTGTGTCTCCACAGGGAAAGAGGGACCAGATATAAAGCCAGTGCCAGACGAATACAGTGTGCCAACAAGGAGTGGGGAGCCAGTGAAGGGGCCTGAGGGCTCAGCCCCCATACCAGCCATGTGGACAATTGCCTCTAACTCCAGAAGAATTTACTTGAGAGGACGGCACTAAAGCTGCAGCTAGGGGAGTGGTGCATGTTCAATCAGAGCAAATGGGAGCAAAGAAGGAAGAGAGTGGAGCACATCCTGGCTCATCAGGCCTGGAGGACGATATCCCTGCTCTGAACAGCCAACAGACAGAGTGGATGATATTGCTGATACCGCTATGAGACACACCATTCCTTGATGGCCCAGCACCCTAAAGGGGACAACACTGGAGACTCAGGGTCAGGACTGACCCAGACTGACCCTGTGACACTTAGGCAAACCACTAAAAGCATGCGGCAGAGCAACCGTGGGAGCAGAGCAGGGAGGTCCCGAGGGAGTACAAAGGACAGACTCTGGGGCCAGAGCATGGTGCCCCATTGGACCTGACTGAAGGACACGCCTACTCATCAAAAATCAGACCTTGATCTATTTGCAGGTTTTTCTTTCTTTTAATTTTTTTCTTTTAATTAATTTATTCTTCTATGGATAATTGGTTTCCTTTTTTGTTGTCATAGTTGTGTTCTCTGGTACTAATTTTTAAAGAACTGTTGTGAGAGGTCAATATAGGTTAACTCCATTCTGGAGTACCTGAGTTATTCAATTGTACAGAGTCAATCCTCTCATGACTTGATGCTCTTTACACAAGCAAGGAGCATTCCCTGAGACTGTCAGTCACAGGTTTTCCAGAATAATATATATATATATATATATATATATATATATATTTAAAACCACATATGGCATTGATGTAGCAAAACCACAATTGTCTGCCTACCAAGAGTTCAACAGTCTTTGGACATCTGTGTTCTGCTTCCTCAGAGAGCATGAATTTTCAGTCTTATTCTGCAGCAGGTTACAAGTCTGTCTGAAGTAGAGCCCAGTTCACCTATTGGATTTTCCACAACTGATTATTAGAACGGGAATAACCACCATATAATAGGAAAAGGAAAGTGGACTCGGGACGTAGGTTTTAATTAGCAGGTATAATTAGAGATAATGACCTACCCTGGTGTTCAGAATGGAATGAAAGTAAAAGGAGAAGGGAGATATGAAGACAGAGTGAGGACAGAATAGCTGAAGGTAAGAAAGGAGAGAGGCAGAAAGAGGAAGAGTCAGAGGAATGGATGTGCGGCCACATGAGCGGGTGAAGAAATTCAGAGAGAGCACGTGAACAATGGAATCTGTGTTAATAAACTTTTAGGACAGAAATAAATCATTATGTCTAAAAGTAGCCTGCACAGCTGCCCTATTGACTATGGCACCAGCAGAACAGTGAAGAGAGCAGAGACGGTTTCTGTGCAGGAATGGAGAAGTGGTTAGAGACACAGGTTAAGATTGAGAACCGCCCCTTCACTAAGATGGACCTTATACCAATCTCTCTGATGCTACCTTTGGAGAATGCATTGCACCCTGAAGATCCAGGATTCAGTGCCCCAGTCTTCCACCAGGACTGGGTCCCTGGGATGTCCCCAGAATCCTGGATCAATGTGGCCCATCTTCCTGCCATTTTGTTTTTTTATTGTTTCTGTTGGCGTTCCAGTTTGCGAAGTCCAGAAGTGGATGCATAGAGAGAATAATTGATGTAATGGTTTATTGGGCATATGAGGGTGGAGTGAGGGCTAGGGGGTGGAGATTTGGGGAGCAAACAATGCAGGAGTGGGGAGGGAGCACTAAACTGATTGTAATGGTGTATTTACAAATCTTTTAAAAAGCAGTTTTATAGTGGAAATATGATATGTGAAAATTATAACAAGAAATTGACTAAGAAAGAAAGAAAGAGAAAAAGAAAACAAACTTGACCAATGGTTTCCATGGGTGAAGGAGGCAGAGGTTTTGTTTAGGGAGGCATTGAGCATACTTTAATAGTGGTGGAATAATTTGGAAAGGGATATCAAAAATATATCTATAAGGCACAGAATATAATTAGTGGCAATAGAAATTGTTGAAGAATGTTTTGTTGTGTGTGTTTTTGCCTCAATTAAAGAATAATTACATAAAACAGACAATTAGTTCACATGATGCTTCCCCATCCAATACTTGCCTTCATGAAGATATTACTGAAGATAAGGGTGCTATAGCAAAGTGTGTTGAAGAAATCAGATTGTGCCTGTCATCTTGGGTCTTAAAATATTATCTTAAAGCAAGTAGCCACATAATGATAAGGTAGCTAGTCCTACATGAGAAAAATCACAAAAGTCTAATGATCACTGATTGCAAATAAGAAAATCCAAGATCAGAGAATGAAGATCTATGCTAGGTTAAATTCTGAGCATCCAGATTGCAGAAGGTTGTGACTGCAAGTGAAAACCCAAAATCTATTTGCGGAAACCCACAGTAAATAAGCCTCCATTGAACACTCCTTCATCACTGGCAGCAATGGGAAAAGTTCTGTTCACAGAATACATTAGAAACTGAATTTCTGCAGTTATAGCTAAGTTAAAGTTTAACCTCTATTCATTTATTTCTTTGAGCCCATTTGCAATGTTTATTTCTATTATTCTCAGTTTTCTTTTGGAATTAAAAAAGAGCAACCAATATAACTGAGCAAGTTGTATAGAGAATGTTAAAGGAAAACCTTGTTAACCTTCACCGAAAAGTTGTACTTTATTTTTTTAATTTTAAAGTTACCATAACCAAGATCAGTAAATACATCACATTTGCACAAAGACCGATAAACTTGAAAGAAAATCAACAAAGATAAAGAACTGAACAGCACATTAACAAAATTAAACCCTTAGACATGTATAATTTGCTTTACTCAACAACAAAATTATATTTCCTCCAGTGTACATAGAACATATTTCAGAATAGATCTTATGGTGGAACATAAAGTATTGATATGTTTTAAAATATTAGAAACTATAAACCATCTTTTCAGATCACAATACTAAAAAACTAGAAATAAAGGATTGACACAACAAAAATAACAACAAAGCAATTACATAGGAATTGAACACTTAAGCACCACTTGGTAATTGAAGAAATAAAGATGAATTTTTTAATTTCTTAAAATAAGTGGGAAGAAAAACACATCATATAAAAATTTCTGGGACAGAAAGAAAGCAGTACTCAAGGGGAAATTTATAGTAAGAAGTGCACACATCCAAAGGAGAATAGTGCTACTGATCACACAGTGAGTGAATCCTTTTCCAACACTTAGAAGGGAAACACACCAGGAAAGAGAAAACAACGTGCAAATAATCTCTGAGAATGACTTAGTAGGTAACTACCACCAGCTCACCAAGAACCAGCGATGGAGGCAGTAATGTAGAGGAAGAGGAAAGGTAAATGCAACTACAAGATGCCTAGTCCTTCCTCCTACTGGAAAAGGCTGCTGATCTAACAATAGACTTGAAGAGCCTCCCAACTTTGTAGCTAACTTGCACTCCATACACCATCCCTTGGATTGTCCAGGCAGCTTCCTCCTGCCTTAGCCGCTGAATGTCCCCTGATGACATGCAAGTCACACACTCTTGACTAGGATAAGTCCGGTTGCAACCTCACATTCCTGCCAAAAGTCAGGCTAACTTGAGCACTGTGGACAACTCACAACCCAATCGCCCAGACAGTACCCCATTTAGACCAACCCTGTGCATCCACAACAGCTCGCTCCCTGAGAAGGTGCATGGGTCCCTCCTCCCCAAAGAAAGGTGTCTGTCCCCTCTAAGAGAGTGTGATCACACTTGCTTTGACTTAAGTTGCTTGAGCTCTGTTCCTTTGGGGTAAAAGGTGTCTGGCTTTGCCACCTTCTCCTCAGACCCTTCGCAGAGACCACTGCTATAAGCTGTTCGCAGCCCAGATCAGTGAAACAACTCAATCTCCAAAATTACAAGATTTCCAGCATCTTAGCTCTCACAGCCCCACTTGACACCCCAACCCCAGGCCAGTATCAGTTTAAGGTTATTCCAGTCAGTTCAAGCACCAAAATGAGTGGACTCACTCATTCCTAGGTCCTGATTGTAATTGGTCAATTAATCTCTGGCCTTGGGGCCCCCAGCACATTCCTGAACTCACCTAGAGTTTAAATTCCCAGCTTATTTTGCCCCATCTTGTTTCCCTTTCTTTAAAGCAAAACCTTGTACTATTCTTATAATTCCCTTTTAATTAGTATTAATTTCCTGGCTTTTTAAATTTTTAAACTTTTCCCCCCAGCAATCTTCACATTCTTTAAATTAGCAACACTCTACTCTCCCAATTAGTACCTCATTTAGATCATCCTGGATCCACACATTTTTCTGAGCAATGACCTGCCTGCTGGAACTACCTGTGCCTTGCCTTTTCCTCCATGAGCATACCATCATAGGGCTCTTCTTTCTCCTCCATGGATAGTATCCAGAGACCACTTGCCTCTTCAAAGTCATGAATCCCAATACCACCACATCCATATACACTTAGCACCAAATATCCCTGAGAAACTTTTCTCTCTCCTGCCACTCCACTTGATTCTTTCACGTCCAGACCATTGCCCATTCTAACCCTGCTCCAGACAACCCAGCTACCCAACTGGGAGGAGGAGTGACTTGACCTTTTACACTAATTCCAGCTGCCTAACTGATCCTTGTTACTGGTGCTTCCACCCCAAGTCCTGAACCCACCCAGGCTTCCAAATTTATTTCTGGGAAAACATATCTCTCTGACTCACATCAGCTACAATGCTTTTGGGCAAAGCTTAGACTATAACCAAACACCAACATCTCTTACCTTTTTTCCTTTCCTTTCCAGTCTCTTTAAAGCAAATGTTTGTACTTGTTTTTATAATTCATTTTCAATTAAAACCAATCTTTCATTCTTTCAAAAATAAATGTGGTGGGAAAAAAAAAGAGGACCTGATGCAAGGGGCTTAAGTGGAGAGCAAATGCCTTGAGAATGATTGGGGCAGGGAATGTATGGATGTTCTTTATACAATTGATGTATGTATATGTATGGATTGTGGTAAGAGTTGTATGAGTCCCTAATAAAATGTAAAAGAAGAAAAGAGAAAAAAATGATTAGGGCAAAGACTGTACAGATGTGCTTTATACAATTGATGTATATATATGTATGAACTGTGAAAAGAATTGTATGAGCCCCAATAAATTGTTAAAATAAAAAAAATAAAAAAATAAATGTGGTGAAGGCTCATGGTGCCGGTTTTACTTACTGTGTGTGGTGTCAGAGAAGTACCCACAGCCTGCGCAGTGTGTAGTCGGTGGGTCCAGCGGTTCCTTTTCCCTGAGACTCCTTGCACCTCTTCAGCTCAAAGCAGCAGCAAGGACCAATCTGACTGAAGCTCTCTCAAGATGACCAAGTAGCCGGACTACATCCTGGAGACCACTGAGAACACAACAGAACCCACTGTAGCCAACTTTCCCAATTACCTCTCAGTCATGTAAGGTTTCATGAAGGCCCTGGTGCTGGTCAAGCAGGTGGAAGAGCAGGCCAGCAAACAAATCAGCAGCAAGAAATAGCCCCAGTGATGACCATGAATAAATTTTAAAATACTGAAAGTTTCCCACAAACTTTTTGAAGCCTCTTTGTACATCTATCACACAACTTTTGCCTGTTCAGTCTTTACAGGCTTAAGCCTTGACAGCAAGAACCTATTTATTAGCTATCATACCATGATCCATGTAGTTTTCCAATATTTCTACCTTATACCCCACCCACCACCCTTTCTCTGTACTGACTCTAGTAACCACTAATAAACTTTGATGTCTATAAAAATATTGGGTGAAAGAGGACAACTGATAGTGTAAGGTATGAAATAATAATAACAATATATAACTGATAAAGAATTCACAGGAGTGAGAGGGTAAGGGAGGGAGGGGTAAAAAGCGGAGCTTATAACAATGGCTTAAGTAGAAATGTTTTGGAAATGATGATGGCAACATATGTACAAATATGCTTAATACAATTGATGTATGAATGTTATAAGCACTATAAGAGCCCCCACAAAATGATTAAAAATTAAATAAAAGAAACTTCTGGCAAGATGGTAACCCAGTAACACATACCAGAGAGACTCCACAGAAATCAGTACAGGAGAGTCACTAAGGACATTATATGCTGCCAGGTCACGAGGAGGAGCATCATAAACATAAGTAGGCACAGATCCACTAGATTTTGAGAAGCTGTAGATTTTTGGCTTAGCACTGTGGAGGCTGGCTAAGGCTTAACCTTAGCTCAGTCCCAGTCTCAGCCAGAGCCAGGCTCCTTTGGCTGGTACAAGGACTCTTCAACACAGCCACAGTTTGCTGCTGCAAATGGGCAGGATTTAAACCCCTCCAGCCCCACATTCGGGCAGTCCAGGCTAAGCTATATCTTTACTTTTGTTTCTTTCTCTTTCCTGCCATAGTCTTGGAGGGCTCAGTGTTTGTTTTTTCCTCTTTACTCTCGCAAACCACTGCAGGCCTCCAGGCCACTCCCCTTATCCCAGGGCAAATATGCCTGCCCTCCATCCAGCTGGGGAGCTCCATCCCACCCACCTTCTACTGCAGGGGAATTCATGCCTACCCTCAAGACAGTTTAAGTGGCTCAGAAAGTCCCCAAAACCCATAACAATGGAAGAAATAGACAAGGTTATCAAAGGACTACTAACAAAAACATCCCTGGACCAGATGACTTCACAGGAGAATTCTAAGAAGTGTTTGGAGAAGAACTGACCACAATCCTACAAAACCCTTCCAGAACATAAAAAACGACAGCAAATTCCCAAGCCCTTTTTTGAAGCTAGTACAACTCTGATACCTAAACTAGGCAGGGATCCTGCAAGAATCAAGAAGTACCAACCAATATTCCTAATAAACATTGATGCAAAAACTTTTAACAAAATGCTGGCCAAGAGAATACCAAACCATATAAAACAAATATTTCACCTTGTCCATGTAGGATTCAGGGATGCAAGAATATTTCAACATACGAAAAACCATTAATATTATTTGCCACATTGATATGAAAAATTATAAGAACCACATGATAATATCAATAGATGCATAAAAACATTCGACAACATTCAACACCAATTCCTGTTTAACACTCAAGAAGATAGGAATTGAAGGAAAATTCCTCTAGATAATACAAGGTATATCTGAAAAACCACCAGCCAATGTGGTAGTCAATGGAGAAAAGACAAAACAATCCCACTGAAGAAGGGGACCAAGAAAGGATGCCACTTGTCCCCACTCTTATTTAACATCATACTGGAGGTCCCAGCTAGCAGCATAGGCAAAGAAAAGACATCACTGTTGTTCTCCTGGGGAAGGAAGAGGTGAAATCTCATTATTTGCAGATGATATTATTTTATAAATTGGAAACCAAAAGCTCCACAAGGGGAGTACTGGAAGCCAAATATGAATATGGCAGAGTGGCAGGATACAAGATCAGCACAGAAGTCTATCAGACTGTTACACACATCGTATAAGACTACAGAACAGGGGATCAAAAAGCTAGTACCCTTCACAATAGCCAAACACAAATTGAAATATCTATTGGTATTCTTGACTAAAATAAACAAAAAATACTTCTATGGGGAAAAGTATAGAACACTATTACAAGAAACCAAGAGTGGCCTGCACAAATGGAAGAATATCCCATTCTCCTGGATAAGAAGACTCAATATAGTAAAAATATCAGTTCTACCCAAGGCACTATATAAGTTTAATGGTATCTCAATACACAAATACCATCATTTCCCTTCAAAGAATTGGAAAAACTGATTAACAACTTCATATGAAGAGAGAAAAAGCCCAGAATTAGCAGAGAACTTAAGAAGGAGGACAGAGTGGGAGGGCTTGCTTTCCTGACTTTAGCATCTATTATACTGCCACAGTGGTCAAAAGAGCATAGTATTGGTATAATGACAGATGCTCAGACCAATGGAAAAGAACTGACAACCCAGCAATAAAATCGTCAACACAGAGATCACTGATCTTTGAAAAGAACCCAAAATTTATAAAATGGAAAGCAAGTGGTGCTGGAAGGAAAAAAGGGATATCTACCTTTTCAACAAGTGGTGCTGGAAGAAAAAAAATGGATATCTACCTGCAGAAACATGAAGCAAGACCCTTACCTCACTCCATGCTCAAAACTGAATTCAAGGTGGATCACAGACCCCAAAGTAAAACCCTAAACCAGGGCCATCAATGAGAGAATTGTGACAAACCTGAGAACTTTGGAGCAGGAAATACATAGGCTATTGGAAATAGGGAAAGACACAAAGAGGAAGCACAATTTGACAAGTGATATCTGAATATAAAACACTTGTGTACATTGAGGCAATTTACCAAGAGAGTAATAAGCAATAAGAGCCCACAGACGGGGAAAACATCTTTGGCAATGACACATCAGACAAAGGCCTTATTACTAAAATCTACAGTACCCTGCTAGGTTCCAAAGAGAATAAAAACCTAATTTCCCACTGAGGCAAAAGAACAGAAGTTTCACAGGAGTAGAAATCTGAATGGCCAATAAACATATGAGAAAATGTCCTGATCATTAGCCATAAGAGAATGCAAATAAAAATAACTATGAGATAACACTTAACACCCTCAAAATATCCCAATTAAAAAAATTAGAAAGTAACAGGTTTTGGAGGGGCTGCAGTGAGATAGGAACTCTTGTCCATACCTGTAGGTATGTATAGCCACTATGGAATCCATTTGGTAACATCTAAAACAGATGGAAATTGAACTACCATACAACCCAGGAATCCCCTTACTGGGCAAACAATGGCCAGATATCTGTGCTCAACGAATTGGAAACAGCCCAAATTTCTATCATTGGACAAATGGATTAAAAAACCGTGGTATGTACATATGTCCCTAAAAAGCAGTGGTGAACGCATGAAGCACATCTACATGGGAAGAACTGGAGGAAATTATGGTAAGCAAAGTACAAATGTGGACAACATGTGTCCACTGAGGTAAGCTTAAAAATGCAAAAGGTGCATAAGGTAAAAGATACTGTATACATACCTTCCTAGGGTGAGGTGCAGGTACTATGGCAGGGGCCAGACCCAATCCCAGGATACATATGACAGCCAACTAAAAAAGGAGGGGGAATTTTTTTTTAAAGACATGGTACCAGGGGAACAGGGTATTAACCCACCCAAGGGGAAGGTGTTGGTTATATCTCCACAGGAGAAGGGAGAGAAGGACCAGGCTTAAACCCAGTGCACCAAGACATGAATGTAACATACACACATGAAGCAGAGAGCCAATAGAGAGGTATGTGGGGCTGGCTCCAATCCCAACTATGTGGTCACCTAGCCCTCCCCCGAGAAGAATTCACTTCAGAGGACAAAACTGAAGCTACAGCTCAGGGAGAGCAGCAGGTCTGATCAGAGCACACGAAACAGAGAGGGAAGAAAGGAGAGTGGAACACATCCTGGCCCATCAAGGCGCAAGGACAATAATCCTGCTCAGAGCAGACAATGCACAGAGAGGACAATAGGGCCAGCCACACCACAAGCAGTCCCTCACTGGCCCATAGCACTATGAGGGACAACACTGGTGGCACAGTGCAGGAATTGTGCCCGCGCTGACCCCACCACACTGAGGCAAAATGCTAAGGTTGTGCAACAGCTGTAAAGGGAGCAAAGCAATGAAGCCCCCAGGGAATACTGAAAATAGATGTTGGGGCCAGGGCATGGCACCCTGTCAGACTCAACCAGAAAACACTCCTAAAGGTCTACAAGCAAACCTGGAACTCTTTCTAGGCTTTTCTTCTTTGTGTCATTGTTTGTTCATTTTTGTTTTCTTTTGTTGTTTTTGTTTGTTTTGTACTGCCTTGTTTTTGTGCTCATTCGGGTCTCTACATGTCTATCTACATAAGCAAGGCAGGTGTGGTTCTTACATAATTGGCGTCGATTTGGGACTTGAGAAGATTAAGAGTGAAGGGGTGGAGTCTAGTCTGTCATTCAGGTCATAGCCAATGAGACCTCTGTGAAGACATGATCTTCCCTTGAGGATTCTGGGAATTCCTATATTTCCTCATTGGTGGTGGAAAACTCTCTCTTGGTTCACTCCCTGAGAAACTCTCTGCTAACAAGCACATGGCATATGCTAGTGCCCTGAGCAGGAGATAACATGTAGAGACTCCACCCAGCACTAAGTTGCCTCTACCGCTACTGGATCCACAAGACTTTGCACCCACTGGCCTGTGATCTTCCTGCATTCAGGGTCATTGCATGTATTTCATGAGTCTGAGGAGGAATGTATACATTGGTATCAGACATATGGGCTAATTTGGACTAATGGACTTGATCTGGACTAGGCTGGGATTTTTTCTCATTATTCAGTTGCTCTTGTATGTAAACCTCTTTGTTGTACACATGAGTATGTCTATGAGGGAAAATATGGGACCTACGGTTCTGGAGGTAGGTGGGAGAGGGAGAGGTAGGAGAAAAGAAGTGGGTGTTAACAAAACTGGGGCAACAGAACAAAAATTATCTATAATAGATGGAAAGGAGGATATAGAATGCCTGGTAGACCTTCATCAAGGGCAATGTAACCAAGAGGAATGACTCAAACAAAATGAAGACTGAATATGATAGTGAGATAACAGGGAAGTAAAAGGTCAACAAAAAAATCCCCTGGACCAGATGGCTACACTGGAGAATTCCACCAAGCATTCAGGGAAGAACTAATACCAATCCTACACAAACTTTTCCAGAACATAGAAAAAGACAGCAAACTCCTGAACTCCTTCTATGAAGCTAGCATAACTCTGATACCAAAACCAAGCAAGGATCCCACAAGAATCGAGAACTACAGACCAATAAATATCCCTAATGAACACTGATGGAAAAATCCTTAACAAAATACTAGCCAACAGAATACAAAAGCATATAAAACAAATAATTCACCATGACCAAGTGGGATTCATACCAGGGATGCAGAGACGGTTCAACGTACGAAAGACCATTAGTATTATTCGTCACATTGACATGAAAAAGTATAAGAATCACATGATAATATCAATAGACGCAGAAAAAGCATTCAACAACATCCAACACCAATTCCTGTTTAAGACACTAGCGAAAATAGGAATGGAAGGAAAGTTCCTCAAGACAATACAAGCTATATATGAAAAACCAACAGCCAAAGTTATAGTCAATGGAGAAAAGACTAACACAATCCCACTGAAAAAGGGGACCAGACAAGGATGCCCCTTGTCCCCACTCCTATTGAATATCGTGCTGGAGGTTTTAGCTAACAGCATAAGGCAAAGAAGTGACATCAAAGTTATTTGTCTGGGGAAGGAAGAGGTGAATCTATCATTATTTGCAGATGATATGATTTTATATATGGAAAATCCCAAAAGTTCCAAAGGGAAGTACTGGAAGCAATAGAGGAGTTTGGCAGAGTGGCAGGATACAAGATCAACAAACAGAAGTCCATCGGACTGTTATACACATCAGATAAGACCACAGAAGAAGATCAAAATGGTGGTACCCTTCACAATAGCCAAAAACAAATAGAAATATCTAGGGATATACCTGACTGAAAAAAAAACCCCGAAAGATCAATATAGAAAAAACTATAGAACACTATTACAAGAAACCAACAAATGGAAGAATTCCCATGCTCTTGGATTAGGAGACTTAATATAGGTAAGATGTCTGTTCTGCCCAAAGCACTATATAAGTTTAATGCCATCCCAATACAATTACCATCAGCTTTCTTCAAAGAAATGGAAAAACTGATTACCAACTTCATATAGAGAGGGAAGAAGCCCAGAATTAGCAGAGAACTCCTCAAGAAGAAGGACACCATGGGAGGGCTTGCTTTACCTGACTTTGGCACATACTATGCAGCCACAGTTCTCAAAACTGCATAGTATTGGTACAATGACAGATACTCAGACCAATGGAAAAGAAATGAAAACCCAGAAATAAAAGCATCAGCATACACACAGCTGATCTTTGATAAGGGCCCCCAAAATATCAAATGGGAAGCCGATGCCCTCTTTAACAAGTGGTGCTGGAAAAAATTAATGTCAACATGCAGAAAAATGAAGCAAGACCCTTATCTCACTCCATGCACAAGAATAAACTCAAGGTGGATCACAGACCTTGAAGTCAAAACCCAAACTATTATGGCCATCAATAAGGGAATTTGGACCAACTTGAGAACTTTGGAGCAGGACAAGTACAACATGAGCCCGCTGAGGTAAGTATTAAAAAAATGCAAAAGTGGTATAGGGGAAAAAGCTACTGTATACAAACATTTTTGGGGTGAAAATTGTGTAGTATGACAGAGACCAGACCCAAACCAGGGATGCACATGGTAGACAATGGTGGAGGAGGGGAGATAAGGAAAACAAAGGGATGGATACAAGGAAGATAAGGGGAGTGGGGGCATGGGGCACTAATCCACCCAAGGGGAGGGTATTATTTATATCTCCACAGGGAAAGTGGGACCAGTCTTCAACCCAGTGTCGCAAGGTGTGAATGCAATATCCTGGCGTGGAGTAGGGAACCAGTGGAGAGGTCTAGGAGGCTGGCCCCAGCACCAAAAATTAAGTGGATTTCTGCCTCTGCCCCCGAAAAGAATTTGTTCCAAAGGATGACATTGACTCTGCAGCTCCGGGAGATGGACATATCTGATCAGAGCACACAGGAGCAGATGAAGGGACAGGAGGAGAGAGTGGAGCACAGCCGGGCCCAGCAGGCCGTGAGGATGATATTCCTGAGTAGAGCAGCCAGTCCACAGAGAGAACAACATGACTGGCCCTACTATGAGAAATGATGCCCCTCAGTGACTAAGGGCGATACAGGGGACTGCACCGCAGACACAGTGTGGGAATTGCACCTGACCTGATCCCACCACACCGAGGCAAAGCACTGGGGGAGTGCAATGGAACAGCAAGGGAATGGAGTGGCAAGGTCCCCAGGGAATGCTGAAAGTGGACTTTGGGGCCAGGGTGTGGTGCCCCAACAGACTGGACTGGAAAACGCTCCTAAGGGCCAGCAAACAATCTGAATGAACTACAAGCTTTTCTTTTTTGAAGTGTTTTGTTTTGTTCTTTGTCAGTGGTTTGTTTTTATTGTTTTGTTGCCTGGTTGTATACTGTTGCTTTGTTTTCCTCTGTCTTGTTTTTGTTCATGTTAGTGTCTCCACAGGTCTGTCTGAATAGGACAGGCTGGATGAACTATCTGGAGGAAAAACAACGGGACCGACAGTTCCGGGGGACTTGGGGTTGGGGGGTAGGGGGTAAAGAACTGGTGTTAACAAACACAGGGACAAGGGAACAACATGGGACCCAAAATGGTAGAGAGGGGGGAGTGGCAGGCCTGGTGGGGAATGATCAAGGGTAAGGTTGCGTAGAGAAGAGGTATAGCTGTAGCCCAGGTGGTGACGGAGCATGGTAGTGGGGCAGGAGGAAGGAACTGGGAGTCAAAGGGCATTTATGGAGGTCTAGACAAAGACATGTACATGCAAATATATATATGAAAATGGGGAAAGAGATCTATGTGTCTATATTTATAGGTTTATTATTAAGTTGGTGGAAGGACCTTGGACCTCTACTCAAGCACTCCCTCAATACATGAATACTTTTTAAAAATTAAATTTGCACTCTATGATGCTCACTCTCCCGACACAACAGCTTGAGCCAAAGTGGGTGAACAAGTAAATGTGGTGAAGGAAGCTGATGTTGCCTGGCTATCAAAAGAGATAGTGACTGGGGTCTTAAAGGCTTGAAGATAAACAAGCGGTTATCTAGCTCAAAAGCAACAAAGTTCACATGGAAGAACACACCAGCCTGTGTGATTGCGTGGTCCCGTAGGGATCAGTTATCAGGCATCAAAGAAGAAAAAATCAGATCATTGGGTGCACACCTCCATGATACGATTGCCAAAGACAAACGGGTGCATAAGCAAATGTGGCGAAGAAAGCTGATGGTGCCCGGCTATCAAAAGAGATAGTGTCTGGGGTCTTAAAGGCTTGAAGGTGAACAAGTGGCCATCTAGCTCAGAAGCTAAAAAGCCCACATAGAAGAAGCACACCAGCCTGTGCAATCATGAGGTGCCAAAAGGCTCAGGTATAGGCATCATGCAAAACAAAAAGAATATGTATATACGTGTGTGTGTGTGTGTGTGTGTGTGTATACACACACACACACCATAGTTAATGAAGGGGGAAGTGCAAAGTGGAGACCCGAAGCCCAAGTGTCAACCACTGGAGAGTCCCTCATAGAGGGATTTAGGAGAGGAGATGGGTCATTCAGGGTGTGATGTAGTACCGATGAAGAACACAGCTTTCCCCCAGATCCTGGATACTTCCTCCCCTCAACTACCATGATCTGAATTCTACCTTGCAGGACTTGATAGGGCAGAGGTTGTACAGTGGTGCATATGGGAGCTGGAGGCACAGGGAATCCAGGGTGGATGATACCTTCAGGACCAGGGGTGTGAGGGGCAATGCTGGGAGAGTGGAGGGTGAGTGGGTTGAAAAGAGGGAACTGATTACGAGGATCCACATGTGACCTCCTCCCTGGGAGATGGACAGCAGAGAAGGTGGGGAAGGCAGACTCCGGATAGGGCAAGATATGACAAAATAACAATCTGTGGATTATCAAGGGCTAATGAGGGAGGTGGGAGTGGGGAGGGAGGGGAAAAAAAGAGGACGTGATGCAGAGGGCTTAAGTGGAGAGCAAATGCTTTGAGAGTGGTTAGGGCAAAGAATGAATGGATGTGCTTTATACAATTGATGTATGTATATATGTGGATTGTGATAAGAGTTGTATGAGCCCCTAATAAAATGTTTTAAAAAATAAATTAAAAATATAAAAGAAAAAAAGAGGCATGTAAAAGGAAACAGAGGAAAAAATTAGGAGGCAAATGACATTTATAGAGGTCTAAATACAGGCATGTACATATGTAAATATATAATGATATGGAAATAGATCTCTACATATATTTATATGTTAAGTATTAAGGTAGCAGATGGACATTGGAACTCTACTCAAATACTGCCTCAATGCAAAATTTTTTTCTAAAAACCTGACATTCCATGATGCTCACATTCCCAACATGATTGCTGAAGACAAATTGGGTGTGCATAAAAAATGTAGTGAAGAAAGCTGATAGTGCTCAACTATGAAAAGATGTAGCATCTGGAGTCTTAAAACCCTGAAGGCAAACAAGTGACCATCTATCTGAGAAGCAACCAATTCCATATGGAAGAAGTACACCAGCCTGTGTGATCATGAGGAGTTGATGGGATCAGGTATCAGGCATCAAAGACCCATCTGTAGACAATTGGACATGCCATGACAGAAATGTCACAAGGAAGAGATGAGCCAGTCAGGTGCAGTATAACAACAATGAAACGTACAATTTTCCTCTAGTTGTTTAATGCTTCTTACCCCCATTATTTGGATCCAAATTCTATTTTACAAATTGGGATAGACCAGAGCATGTACACTGATACAGATAAGAGCTGGAAACACAGGGAATCTAGGACAGTTAAACCCCTCAGGGCCAATAATGAGAGTTGAGATACAGGAGGGTAAGAGGAAGATGGAGTTAGAGAGGGGGAACCAATCACAAAGATATACATATGTCCCCATCTTCCGGGTGGATAGACAACAGAAAAGTGGGTGAAGAGAGATATCAGTCAGTGTAAGACATGAGAAATAATAATAGTTTATAAATTATTAAGGGTTCATGAGGGATGGAGGGAAATAAAAATGAAGAGCTGATACCAAGGGCTAAAGTAGAAAGAAAAAGCTTTGCAAACGATGATGGCAATACATGTATAAACATGCTTGATATGATGGATTCATGGATTGTGATACAAGCTGTACAAGCCCTCAATAAAATGATTTAAAATAATAATAAAATAAAAGTTATATCAGTTTCAAAATAAATTATAAAATATTTCAAAACAATTGTTACAATTTTCAAATTAGCACCACTTGATGCTTTTATTCTCTGTCCTCTACTACTTTCCCTTCAGTTTTTTACATCTTTCCTCTCTCCTTTATTTCTCTCTCTTGTTACCTCTTTGAAAGTGTCTATTAGTCTTCTACTACACCACTTAAAAGTGTAGTAGGATTCACTTATGGATGCATGAATCATTTAACTTGGAAGATCAATGAACGTAACTCTTCTGGTCTCTTTTACTCTGGGAGCAGTAGGTGTTGGGGCAAACATGGCTAAGTCAAGAACCACAATATGCACAACCAGTCCCAAAAATGGTGCAGAAAGGGCATCAAGAAACCTGTTACAACAATAGATTCACACAAAGAGATTCATATTGCTCTCTTAAGGAGGGTTCAGAAGTAAGGCTACAGTTCTCAGCGAAAATCAGTGTCACTATCCCATTGTCCATCCCTACATATTTTAACGCGACACCTCACCTCCCCAAGACTTCTCTCAAATACCTTCCTTCCCCCCCACCCCATTTAACTGGTCTACTGGTGCCACAGACAATAGGAAGTAAGCTCAGGCTCCTCTTAGGCATAATGATTTATATTTGTCCCCCCAAAAATACAAAATCCCTTTGTTCGCTCACTCCAGACTTTCTTTGCGTTCTTGTGTGACCACACATTCTTCTGTCTCTCCTTCTCTCTACTTCTCCATTCCTGACTTTCAGCTATTCTCACTATACTACCAGGCTCCCCTCACCTTACCTGCTTTACTCTCATTCTAATTTAAACTCCCAAGGAGGTTGTTAACTCTAATAAGACCTCTTCATTGAAAACAACTCTCTGACTCCACTTTTCCTTATATTCCAGTTCTAACACACCCAATATCCTAAGGAATATATGCTTTGCCAACACCACCAGTGCCAGGGGGGACATGTGTGCTGAAGCCATCAGGGCTCTTGTGAAGGCATAGGAGGTCAAGCCTAGGATCCCAATGGGTATCAACCATAAGCACAGTTGACTGGCCTGCACTGCCCACCCCAAGCTTGGAAAGGAGGCTCAGTCACATATTGTCAAGAATTCTGATGCTCTTCTGGCCAAGACTCAAAGCAAGTCTGACATTCCAGCCAAGGTCTGGACTCTAGCTCAAGCTCCCAAAGGTGCCTACTCTCCTGATCCAGGGTCCAAAGGTGCTCAGCCTCCCCCAAAGCAGAATTCTCTGCTGATGGGAGACACTGGTGTGAGCCCTGAGCTGCCATCCACATGGAGCTGGAGTGCTCCTGTGCTATTTTTACAAATAAATGTAAGGCGAACAAGAAACAAACAAAAACAATCAGTGTAATCCCCAACATAAACAAGGAAAAGACCAAGAACCACATTTGACATCAAAATTTGTAAAAAGGCATTTGTTAATATTCAACATCAAGTTTTTAAATGAAAACCTCAACAAAATAAAATGGAAATTCACATCCAAAGCCACATAAGAAAAAACAATGGCCATCATTGTACTCAGTAGAGACAAACTACATTCCTTATAAATGGGAACCACTCATATTCAACATCATGAGAGAAATCTTAGACAACATTCGACAATAAGAATAAATCGAGGACACCTGGGGCCTAATCTGGTTTTTAAGATGTTCTTTTCTTCTTCATTTATCTCTAATGTATTTTGTCATATTGGGTAGCCCCTGAACTTTTGATATGTGTTTTTTGTTTTGCGGTATATGAAATTCAGGATTGATGAATCTATGGAGACAGCAAGTAAAATGAAGGGGTACCGTGGGAGGTGTGTAAAGCTGGCCTGCATCACCGTAGAGAACAAAGCCCGCAGACCGGGGCACTAGAACTGCCTGTGGCCGGCGCCCCTTCCAATGCTGACACAGCCCCGGGTGCAACAGTTGGTGCTACTGCCTACTGGGAGCACAAGAGGCTGGACTTTGCCCTCCTGCTGGAGCGGCTTTGCCCTCTCCCGCGCAATGCAGGATTTCCAGCGGCTGTCAGCTCCGAGCTCAGAGCCTGCCATGACACATTATTCCCAGGGTTGGGGCAGGCGCCATTCCCGCTGTTTCCTGACATAGCTGCTGTCCAAACTGACTCAGACCACGCCACTGAATAGTCTGCTCCATTCACAGGGCGGGTGGCTCAAGCAATAAACGCCCATCTGGCAGGGAGCCTAAGACACGGCTTAGCAGCCCCTCTGTCAGTGTGCTCCGGCAGGCTCTCACCACTGTGGGGCCCTGCGGGGTCCCCAGCACCAGCTTCTAAACCTGCTACAGCCAGCATAGGAACTGGTGCTGCGGCATGTACCTCCCTCAGCACCCCTTGTGGGCTGGGCCTTTTTGGGTCAGTGCCGGAGACCCGCCTCTGTGTCACTTTTCCTACCTGTGTAGCCTCTCCCCACAGGCTCATGTCTACAGGCCTGCAAGGACCTGGGAGTGCTTGCTGTTTTGAAGAGCATTTTTGCACCAATAGCTGGGTTCTGGAGCCCAGATCAGCACCACATCCCATTGCAGTGAGGCCTTGCCCACCTCCACCTTCTATTATCTCTCCTCTTTTATAGCTTGTCCTTCTTCGTCTCTCTTCATTTTTTATTTTCCTCCTAAAATTTTATTAAAAATGACTTTTAAATTTTTAACCTTTTAAATGCATCTTTTTTATTAATTAAAAAAGGGGCCTCTAAGGATACTCTGACAGACCAGGTCAAAGCAGCCTGGGGCACTCACTGAAGCTCCAGTCACCACTCCAGTTGCTGAAACAACTAATCACTGTGGGTCACTAAGCATTTGGGGAATTCTACCTATACAGTAGTCTGACTCTAGGTCATAGGAAGTTACCTGAAAGAAACCTTAACAGTAAAAAAGATAAGGTTCCCCTGGCCACCCAGAAACATGGGGCCTATAAAAGGATAGACGAAAATTCAACAGATCACCTCACACCCAACAACAAACAGAGACAAAACATAGTAGCAGAGCTAACATCTCTCATAGAAGAAACAGAAACAGATCTGTCACAGAAGGAAATCTTCAGAAGTGTGCTCCCACTAATACAGGAGCTGAGGGAAGCATCCCAGAATGAGGATGCAATGATAGAGGAAATGAAGTCCACAATAAAGGGGATGAAGTCCACAATAAAGGAGATGAAGTGCACCCACCAAAGGGAACTTTAGGAGCTAACAGATGAGGTAGCAGAAGCCATACACAAGGTCACAGAATTTGTAATTAGCCTTGATGAGGTAGAGAACCATATCAGTGATCTCGAGGAACTCAAAGAGACCTAAGCAAATGAAAAAGACAGTCAGATAGGAAAATTAAAGAAACAGAAGATAGCCTGTGATCAATGACAGATGCTATGAAGAGAAGTAATATTTGAATAATTGGTCTACCAGAGCCCAACACAACACACAAGTTGACAGCCAAGATAGCAAAGAAATTTATGGAAGAAAACATTCCAACCCTAGCAAGGGAGAACCAGGAACTCATATAGAAAGCAGAAAGGACGCCAGCTAGACTAAACCCCAAGAAGAACACGCCAAGACATATAATAGTTAAAATATCCAACTTCAAGGAAAAAGAGAAAATTTTACAAGCAGCAAGAGAAAGGAAGACAGTCACATACAAAGGAGTTCAGGTAAGAATATGCTAAGACCTATCAGCAGATACCATGAAGAGGAGGAGAGAATGGAGCAACATCTTCCCAAAAAAAGTCTCCCCCAGAGTTCTGTATCCTGCCAAGTTATCCATTAAGATAGATGGTGAGAAAAGGGTCTTCTAGGACAAGGAAAGACTCAAAGAATATACTGCAAGACACCTGACCCTGTGGAAGATACTAGAGACCACCATATAGCCCATCTCCATCTAGAAGCCAACATGCCAGCAATAATTACCAGGATATCAAGGTCTCAGATGGAAAAGAAGACAAGATAGAAACTCTCCACTCAAACACAGCACACTGATATGAAGTGAGATAGGTAAAGACCCAAAACACAAAAGATAGTATGACAACTATGAATCCACAGATAGTGAAAATAACTCTGAATTCCAATGGACTCAATTAGTAAATTAAAAAAGAGGCTTGAGGACTGGCTCAGAAAACATAATCCATCAATCTGTTGCCTGCAAGAGACACATCTTTTTTTTTAAAACAATTTATTGGGGCACATACAATTCTTATCACAGTTCATACATATATATACATCAATTGTATAAAGCACATCTGTACAGTCTTTGCCCTAATCATTTTTTCTCCTCTTTTCTTTTTTTACATTTTATTAGGGACTCATACAACTCTTATCACAATCCATACATATACATACATCAATTGTATAAAGCACATCCATACATACCCTGCCCCAATCATTCTCAAGGCATTTGCTCTCCACTTAAGCCCCTTGCATCAGGTCCTCTTTTTTCCCCTCCCTCCCCTTTCCCCCTTCCCTCATGTGCCCTTGGTAATTTATACATCGTTATTTTGTCATATCTTGCCCTATCCGGAGTCTCCCTTCCCCCCTTCTCTGCTGTCCCTCTCCCAGGGAAGAGGTCACATGTGGATCCTTGTAATCAGTTCCCCCTTTCAAACCCACTCACCCTCCACTCTCCCAGCATCGTCCCTCACACTCTTGGTCCTGGAGGTATCACCCACCCTGGATTCCCTGTACCTCCAGCCCTCATATGTACCAGTGTACAGCCTCTGTCCTATCCAGCCCTGCAAGGTAGAATTCGGATCATGGTAGTTGGGGGGAGGAAGCATCCAGGATCTGGGGGAAAGCTGTGTTCTTCATCGGTACTACCTCGCACCCTAATTAACCCATCTCCTCTCCTAAACCCCTGTATGAGGGGATCTCCATTGGCCGACACTTGGGCCTTGGGTCTCCACTCTGCACTTCCCCCTTCATTTAATATGGTATATATATATATATATACATATATACATATACACACATATACACATACATACACACACTTATATCTTTTTTTTGCATGATGCCTTATACCTGGTACCTTGGCACCTCGTGATCGCACTGGCTGGTGTGCTTCTTCCATGTGGGCTTTTTTGCTTCTGAGCTAGATGGCCGCTTGTTCACCTTCAAGCCTTTAAGACCCCAGACACTATCTCTTTTGATAGCCGGGCACCATCAGCTTTCTTCACCACATTTGCTTATGCACCCATTTGTCTTCAGTGATCCTATCATGGAGGTGTGCAGTCAATGATATGATTTTTTGTTCTTTGATGTCTGGTAACTGATCCCTTCGGGACCACTCGATCACACAGGCTGGTGTGTTCTTCCATGTGGACTTTATTGCTTCTGAGCTAGATGGCCACTTGTTTATCTTCAAGCCATTAAGACCCCAGTCACTAGCAAGAGACACATCTTAAGCACACAGACAAGAATATGCTAAGAATAAAGGGTTGGCAGAAAGTTTACCAATCAAACTGTATCTCCAAAAAGGCAGGACTGGATATTTAATTTCCAACAAATGGACCTCAAGATCCAAACCATAAAAAGAGGCAAAGAGGGACACTACATGATGCTCAAAGGTCCAGTAAACCAAGAAGCACTTACACTCCAAATAATGGCATGGCGAATTTTGTCAAACTATTAAAAAGATGAAAAAATAAAACACAGACTCAACAATTATAGTAATTTACTCTTACACTCTGCTTTCAGGGAAAGAAGCTCAGCAAAGAGGACAGAGAGCTAGACAATGTAATTAGGCAATAGGGCCTGATAGACATTTATAGAGTTTGCCATCCACATGCAAAGGATTTCACATTCTTCTCAAGTCCACCTGGATCTTTTTCAAAAATAGACCACATTCTGGGACACAAGTCCAGCCTGAGTAAATTGATACACAGAGATATTATCCAGACATCTTTTTCAGACCACCATTCCATAAAGCTGGAGATTAATAAGAGGATGTCCAGAAAAAAAAGGGCAACCAATTGGAGGATGAACAATGATCTCCTGTGACATGAATGGGTACAGGCCCAGATTAGAGTGGATATTTGGAAGTATCTAGAAACTAATGAGGATGAGAATACTGAGTATCAAAAGTTATGGGACACTGTGAAGGCAGTTACCAGAGGTAGCTTGATATCATTAAATGCATACATGACAAAATAAGAGAGGCATATGACAGATACATTGACACAAAACCTCCAACCACTAGAACAGGGTCAGTAGAACAATCGCTCCAATAGCAAGAGAAAAGAAATAATAAAAACAAAGGAAGTGTTAAACTAGTGGAAAGACAAGACAATGTAAAAAATAAATGCAGCTAAAAGCTGGTTCTACGAAAGTATTAACAAAATTGACAGTCCTCTTGCAAATCTTTCCAAGGATCGAAAGGAGCAAACATCAATAGCCAGGATGAGGATTGAATCATTGGCAATAACAACAGACCCCAATGAGATTAAAAGGATAATCACAAAGTTACAGGAAGGTATTCTAATGAATTCAAAAACATGGAACACGTGAATTAATATTTGGAGAAACAGTCTCTCTCGAGATAATCTCAGAAAGATCAAGAATTTCAACAAACTCATAGTGAAAGAAGAAATAGAAAGGGTCGTCAAAAACCTACCAACAAAAAAGCCCCAAGGCTAGATGGCTTCACAGCAGAATTCAACAAAGCATTCAGGGAAGAGTTGACACCGATCGTCCACAAAGTATTGCAGAACGTAGAAGAGGATGGCAAGCTCCCAAACTCATTTTAAGAAGCCAGCATTACTTTGATACCCAAGGAAGGCAAAGACTCCACAGGTATAGAGAATTACAGACCAATATCTCTAATGAACAAAGATGCAAAAATCCGTAACAAAATATTGGCCAAAAGTATATAAAACATATCATCTACCACGACTAGGTAGGATTCATCCCAGGGATGGTTTAATAACCGAAAATCCATCAATATCATACACCACATCGAGAAGAAAAAGGATAAAAACCATATGATAATATCCATAGAAACAGAAAAAGCATTTGACAACATCCAGCACCCATTCCTAATCAAGATACTCATGAAGATAGGATTGGAACGTAAGTTCCTCAAGCGATACAAGCTATCTATGAAAGACCAACAGTGAACATCATTGTCAATGGAGAAAAGACAAAAACAATCCCACTGAAAAAGGGTACAAGACAAGGATGACCTCTCACCCCCTTCTTTTTGTTGTTGTTGTTGCAATTTTATTTATTTATTTAATATTTTATTAGGACTCATACAACTCTTATCACAATCCATACATATACATACATCAATTGTATAAAGCACATCTGCCTAATCTTTGCCTAATCATTTTCAAAGCATTTGCTCTCTACTTAAGCCCCTGCATCAAGTCCTCTTTTTTCCCCTCCCTTCCTGCTTCCCCCTCCCTTATGAGCCCTTGATAATTTATAAATTATTATTTTGTCATATTGCCCGCTTCTATTCAATATAGTTTTGGAGATTCTGGCTAACAACATAAGACAGCAGAAGGACACAAAAGGGATCAAAATGAGAGAGGAGTTGTTGAAGCTATAACTATTTGCATACGACATGATCCTGTACATTGAAAACCCCAAAGGCTCCACAGCTGGAGTACTTACAGCAATAGAGGGATACGGAAGAGTAGCAGGATACAAGGTCAATAAACAGAAGTTGGTAGATTTTCTATACACATCGGACAGGGCCATGGAAAGAAGGGATTAAGAAGGAAGTACCCTTCACAGTAGCTAAGAACAAACTGATATATCTGGGAATATATTTTAAAAAAAACACTAAAGATGTATACAAGGAAAACTATAAAACTCTAGTAAAGGAAAGCCAAAGTGACCTCCACAAATGGAAGAACACCCCCTGCTTGCGGATTGGAAGTCTTCACATAGTAAAGTAGACAAGTCTACCTAAAGCACTTTACAAGTTCAATGCTACACAAATCCAATTACCATCAAACTGACCACCAACTTCATATGGAGAGAGAAGAAACCCAGAATTAGCAGAGAACTCCTCAAGAAGGACACAGTTGAAAGACTCGCCCTACCTGATTTTATGCCTATTACACAGCTACAGTGGTCAAAACAGCATGGTACTGGCACAACAACAGGCACTCAGACCAGTGGAAAAGAATAGAAAGCCCAAGAAAAAAACCATCATCATATAGACAACTCATCTTTAACAAGGTTCCTGAAACCATCAAGCGGGAAGCGGATGCTCTTTTTAACAAGTGGTGCTGGAAATAATGGATATCCACATGTAGAAATATGAAACAGGATATTTACCTCATCCCATGCACAAGAATAAACTCAAGGTGGATCACAGACCTAGAAGTTAAACCTCAAACCATCAGGACCGTCAAGGAAGGAATTGGGACTAACCTCAGAACACTGGCCCAGGGAGCTCATAGGCTCACTGCAATAGGGAAGGGTACACACACAAGTGAACCTGAAATAGACAAATGGGATCTAATAAGAATAAAGCACCTGTGCACCTCGAAATACTTCACCAAGAGGGTGACAAAACCCACAGACTGGGAGAGGAGTTTTAATAATGACACAGAGGACAAAGGGCTCATTACTAAAATCTACAACACTATCATGACCCATAAATAGAGGAAAACAGTTAACCTCTTAAGGAAGTGGGCAAAGGAACTGAAAATAAGTTTCACTGGGAGGAGACCCATATGGCAAGTAAGCATATGAGAAAATGTTCTAGGTCATTATCCATAAGAGAAATGCAAATCAAAACAACAATGAGATATGACCTAACACCTCTAAGGCTAGCCCAAATCAGCAAATCAGAGACCAACAAGTGTTGGAGGGGCTGTGGTGAAGTAGGAACCCTCCTCCACTGCTGGTGGTCGTGCAGATTTGTACAGCCACTGTGGAAAGCAATCTGGCGATACTTTAAAAAAGTGGAAATTGATCTACCTTATGACCCAGCCATCCCTCTACAGGGCATATACCGGGTGGAAGCAACAAATAAAACACAACCAGTTATCTGTGTTCCAATGTTTATTGCGGCACAATTCACAATCACAAAGACTTGGAAACAGCCTAAGTTTCTACTGATAGATGAGTGGGTTAGTAAATTCTGGCACATGCACATGGAGTACCATGCAGCACTGAAAAGCATGGACAACCACATGAAACAAGCCATTTTGTAGAAAGAGGTGGAAGGAATCATGTTAAGTGAGGTAAGCCAAACTCAAAAGGACAGCAATAACATGAGTCCCCTGAGGTAAGTACAATTAGCATGCCAGGAATAGAAGAATAAACACCTATCTGGCAACAAATGGGTGGAAGCATAGATAGTTGGAGGGAGGACAGGCCACACCTAGGGAGGTACATGAGAGTCCAACATAAAGAAGAGGAAGTGGGCAGGTGGAGGGAGAAGCAGGGTGGGGAGAAACAGAGTGGATGGCACGGGAGAAACAGTGCACTAACCCACCCGGGGGAGAGTATTGGTTGTGTCTCCACAGAACTGGAACATGCATACAGACCCCTCCATGGCATGCCAAACCAGGAGGGCAATGTAAAACGTGGAGGAATCTACAAAAAGACTGGACCATACACCGGCACTAACCAGAATTAGCCCAACCCCCACCATGGAAGGGAATAACACAGAAAATTAAAATAGATAGTCTGGTGTGGGAAAGGAACTGACCCACCACACCACACCCAGAAGGAAGCTGAAACAATGGAAGGAGGAGGAAGGGAGTGGAGCACACCTGGGGTCACCAAGCTCAGAGGACGATAGCCCAGCTCAGAGGGCCCAATATACAGAGAAGACCTTATAACCATCCCCACAGTGAGATGCGACATCCTGAGGAGGTCCTGAGGGAGTATGAAGGATGGACTTTGGGGCCAGGACATGGCACCCCATCAGACTCATCCGGAAAACACTCCTAAAGGTCAACAAACAGATCTTGAACTTCTAACAGGGTTTTTTTTCCTGTCTTTTTCTTTCTTTTTTTACTCTTCTTTTAAATTTTGTACGTCAGTGGTTTTTTTGTTTGTTAGCTTGTTGGTGTTGCTGCCATTGTCACCATGTTCTTATGTGCCACTTTGGTGCTGTCAAAGCCATCCACAATTTTATGCACATATTACTATATCTGCAGGTCCACCTAATAAGATAGGCTGGACACACAATGTGAGAAAAAAATAATGGGACCAATGATCCTGGAGGGACATGAGAGTGTGGGAGGTAGGGGAAGGGAGGAGGTGTTAGTCAACCCTGGGATGTGCGACTGAGTGGACCCCACCACACTGAGGCAAAGCACTGGGAACAACAAGTGGTTCAAAGGGAACAACAAGTGGTTCAAAACCAGTGGCAGGGAGGGGATGGGAGGACTGGTAGGGAGTGACTAAGGGCAAGGTAACTGAGAGGAATTACTGAATCCAGAATGAAGGCTGAACATGGTAGTGTGGCAGGAGGAAAGCGTAAGGAAATAGAGGAAAGGATTAGGAAGCAAAGGTCATACATAGAAGCCTAAATACAGACATGTACACATGTAAAAACATATTATGATTGTGGGGGAAATAGACCTATGGTTATATATTTATAGGTTTAGTAGTAGGATAGCAGGTGGGTATTGAGCCTCCTCGTGTGCATTCCCTCAATACAAGAGCACCTTGCTCAGCTAAATGGTCATTTCATGATACCCACCTTCCTGACATGATTGCTGGACAGAGGTGCATAAGCAAACGTGGTGAAGAAAGCTGATGGTGCCCAGGTATCAAAAGTAACACAAGGTGTTGAAGGGATCAGGGAGCAGACACCAAAGAACAAAAACCATCATTGTGTGATCACCTTCCCCACATAAATACTGATGAGGAATGTGTGCATAAGTAAGTATGGTGAAGAAGACTGATGGTGCCTGGCTATTGAGAGATATAGCATCTGGGACTTAAAGGCTTGAAAGTAAACAAGTGGCCATCTAGCCCAGAAGCAACAAAGCCTACATAGAAGATCACATGTTGATCATGAAGGGCCGAGGGGACCAAGTTTCAAGCACCAAAGGCGGGAGTGAAAAAAATCATATCATCGTGAATGAGGGGAGGGCATGATGGGGACCCAATGCCCATCTGTAGACAACTGGACATCCCTTGAAAAGGGTAGTGGGGAGGAGATGAGTCACTCAGGGTTCAGTGTAGCAATAAGGAAACTCACAATCTTCCTCCAGTTCTTAAACGCTTCCTCCCCCCAATTATCATGATCCCAATTCTACCTTGAAAACTTGGTTAGACCAGAGGATGCACAATGGTACAAATGAGAATTGGAAACACAGGGAATCTAGGACAGAAGAATCCCTCAGGACCAGTGGTGAGAGTGGCGCTTCTGGGAGGGAAGACATGGTAGAGAGGGGGGACTGATCACAAGGATCTACATAAAACCCCCTCTCTGGGATATGGGCAACAGAAAAGTGCGTGAAGGGAGAAGCCAGACAGTGTAAGATACGATAAAATTATAATTTATAAATTATTAAGGGTTCATGAGGGAGGGGGAGGTGAGGAGGGAGGGGCGGGAAAAGGGGGAAATGAACTGATTCCAGGAACCCAACCGGAAAGCAAACTTTGAGAATGATGAGGGCAACGAATATATGAGTGTTTTACACAATTGATGTATGTATGGATTGTGATAAGAGTTGTATGAGCCCCAATAAAATGATTTTTTTTAAAAGAAGCCCTCTCTGGTAATTCACTAAATGGCTTGTGGCAAAGTTGGACCTGAAATCCCTTGCTGCAGCCAAGTGAATGTGGGATCTTTTTCTCATAGTCAGTGCATCATGAAAAGCAGAGATAGTGTTTCACTATTTGTTCAATTAGCACTAGTATTATTTGCATGTAATTTCCCCCAAAAGGCTTTTTGTCAAGTAATCTACATATAATATATTTCAATAATTGAATCACATCAAGCAGAATTGTAAAATCACCCCAACATCAATTTTAGAGCCTACTCCCACCTTCCCATCAAATTGCCTTTAACATGCGCTCCCTCTCCCACCCATCCTCATTATTTACTCCTAAAATTCACTTTCCTTCCCTACCATCTACCACCCTCTGCAGCATTCCCTATACCCCTTGTAGCACTTATTATAATTATGCATTCAGTCCTCCGGTGCTTCACAGCTGGGAGACCCAACAGAAAACCAAATGGCTCTAAGGTGGTCAGTAAAAAAAAATAGTATATAGACAGACAACTATGCTAACAATCGCATATACTTTTTATACCCCTCCCTCTATTTGCCTATCTGTTTGCTGTATTGTAGAGGCTACTGTGTTGCTGTGATGCTGGAAGCCATGTCACTGGTGTGTCAAAAAGCAGCAAGTGGACATGTGCCAGTGGTGCTTTCAGATTAAGAAAGGTCTATAAAGGTCTTGGCTGCTCACTTCCTAGGAAATAGCCTCTAAACATCTATGCATAGCTTGAAAACACATCGGATACTGAAGGCCTACTGAATGAAAGCAGAACATTGTCAGAGATAATGCCAGCAGAGAAGCCCCTAGGATCAGAAAACACTCAAAATTTGACTATGGAGGAGTTGCCTGTGGAAATTGAGGCTTTAGGCTCTTCTTTTGCTGGTGGGGCACAACTCAAGGAAAAGATAGAAGGTGAAAAAAAATCTCTTAATGTTTGGATCTTGAAATGTGTGAAATATGACATTTGGAAGTGGTCAAAATGAAATGGAGTAAATGAAGATCAATATCCTAGGCTTTAGTGAGTTGAAATGGACATGTTTCAGTTAATTTGATTCATAAAATCAAAGATTTAATATGCTAGGAATAGCATGACATTGTCACAAAGGATCTTGCTAAATTCATCGTGAAGCACACTGCTATCTTTGATCAGATTATATCCATCCTCCTTAATGGAAACCCAATCAATACATCTATAATTCAATCATATGCACCAACCACAAAAGCTAGTGATGAAGAAATTAAAGGATTCCACAAAGGACTTCATCATGAAATTGAGCAAACATGCAATCAAGACACATTGATAATTATTGAAAACTTGAATGCAAAAGTTGCAAACAAACAGGAAGTAATGATAGTTGGAAAATACGCATTTAAACATAGCAATGGAGCTGGAGATCGCATGATAAGATTTTTCAAGACAACCCTTCCAGTACAATGTTGAATAGGTGTGCTGGAAGTGGACATCCTTGCCTTATTCTCAATTTTTGGAAGAAACCACTCAATCTTTCACCAATAAATATCATTAAGTATGTGGTGCCTGTAGTTCACTTATTGATGCCTTTTAGCAGTTGTGGCAAATTGAAGAAGTTACCTCTTCTGCTGTTCTTCTACGCTTTGTCAAACTGGGAGATGATAGCAGTGATTCTTGTTGCAAACAGGTCAGTTAATAGACATTCGCTATAAGTTCGTTCTTTACATAGTCCTGTGAGACAGGTGTTGTTATAGTAAAGACGTGAATTAATTTTGCCTCATAGCCACTCCAATTACAAAAGAAATGGACACTGCCTAATCCTGAGCCATAGTCATAAGTATTGTTACATCTAAATTCACACTGTAGTCTTTGTGTCAATTCATCTTGTTGACTTTACAAAGCATAAAAGTCCATCGCCATGGATTGATTGGTCCTTCTGAATGATTAGTCCAAAATACATGTGACAAAGTTTCACCCTCATCACTTCTAAGGAACATATTGGCTGTTCTTCTTGCATAAAATTTTTGTCCTTTATTGAACAGGGTATTGAATAATATTTTGATCAAGGTCATAATTTAAAGGCATTAGTTCTTATTTGGTCCTTGTTCATTTTCAGCATTTGCATGCATCTAAAGTGATTTAAAATATCCTGCTTAGTTCTGGTCACCTAAGTCTTCAAGTTAACATCTTTGCTTTTTAACACTTTAAAGATATCTTCTGTTGCAATTTTCTCAGTGCAATATATTGTTTGATTTCCTAAGTGCTGCTACTATGAGCATGAATTGTGTATTCAACTAAAGGAAATCTTTGACAACTTCATTTACCATGATGTCATTAAATATCCCCCAAATTGATATACTAATAAGTGCAATTTTTGTTATAACCTCAACAAGAGTTTTCATCTTGACAATTTTATTCTAGCACATATAGTATGGCAAACACACTGTACCAGCTGAAACAATTGGGAGTGGGGAATGAATTTGGAGAAATCAGTCTACCCAATTCAAGATATGTATGTAAAGTTACTTTCATATGTATATGAATATTAGACAACGGATAAAAATCATGGAAAAATGATTGTAATGCTGAAAAATTACGTTAAAATTATCATGAATAGCATAAAGCACAACCACATCTCTCTAGGAAGAGGTAGAGCCAAACTGCTCCTTAGGGGGTGGGGGGTGGGGGGAAGCCTGATGTGACTTGGTCTCATAATGTTGTGTAAAGTGGAAGGGCGGCGAAAAAGAGGGAGGTCCTCACGGAGATGGATTGACACTGTTGCTGAAACAATGGGCTCTGGCACAGGAACCAGTGTGAGGATGGTACAGGATGAAGCAATGTTTTGTTCTTAGGGTCGCTAGGGTTAGGAAATGACTACATGGCACTGAACACAACAACATGTACAGCAATGTTTGGAATTGGAGGAGGCTTGATATGTAATGAAATAGAGAACCTCAAAGTACTCACAAAAATATGTGAATTGGTTTTCCAAATAAAGCTGCAGAAGTAATTCAAAGCTATTAGATGTTTAAAAAGAAATAAGAGACATCTATGTTGACAAATAAGAGAAAAATTGTCATTTCAACACATGGTTTTGAAGCAATTGGATATAAAGGCAAAAATCTCACAAACTAATTAAAATGTATGATGGCTTAAATATAAAATATATAACTATAAAAATACGTAGAAATCTTCATTTCATGGTCTAGAATATTCGTGGCATAAATTTCAGCAATAGCATTCACAACAGAAATGAATGATTACCGTATATACTCATGTATAAGCCAAGTTTTTCCAGCACAAAAATGAAAAACTGGACTTCGGCTTATACATGGGTCAGTGGTACCTCAGTGAGGTATAACATCTGTTCCTCCACTATTCATTCAAAGTCCTGCTGACACTGCAGAGCTTTGAATGTTTGTTTACTCACATCTAACCAATCAGAGCCATCCTATGTTGTGGACGGTTCCAATTCACAGAAGCAGCCCTAGTGATTCACTTACTGCAGCAACAGAACTGGTAAGGATGTGTCTGTGGTTGTGCTCCATCTTTCCCCTCTGGTCTCTGTGTTAATTCACTTTCTGCATTTCCCACCCTAGGCTTATACTCGAGTCAATCAGTTTTTCTGCTTTCCCAGGTAATAATTAGGTACCCCGGCTTATACTCGGGTCGGCTTATATTTGAGTATATATGGTAATTGGTATTCTTTAAAATTATTGTATTTTCCCCTGTATAATACCCTTTAAGAATATAAATACTTACCACCTGGGGGAAATATTTGGGAACCATACCAGGCCAGTCAACTTATTCTGGCTCTTCTACTTATGATCTTTATAACCTTAACCAAATTACCAGGTAAGATTTTAAAAATAAAGTTCTTTTAGAACACAGAGGGGAATAGATAACTCTAATAATACAAATATGCTCAAACAACTCTTAAGAGGCTGGGATATATGTAATAAAATTTATGACACTAGAAAAGCAATCGTCAATTTTGCCAGGCTGCTGGGCTTTAAATAAGTCATCTCAGAGGCAGAAAAGGAAAGATCTGGCTACCACCAGAAGACATGATAGTGAAACATCTTACTTGGACCTAGAGGTCCTGTGCTAGAAACCTCCTACACCCAGAAGGCAAAAAGTTGCAACATATAGTCAAGCTGAGAAAACGTCAAGAATGTCCAAGAGGTCAAGGTCAGAGAGTCCTGCCTGTGGACATGACGGAAAAGAGGTTAGACTCATCAAAGAACTATATCTGAATCATTTCTTATACTGAATTATTACCTATTGCTTCCCTAATAAAACTCATAATTGTGGAGAAACGTAAGTATTTAAGAGATATTTCTCAACATAATAAAAGGCATATATGCAAATCCAATAGCCAAAATTTTGCTCAGTGGAGATGAAATGAAATAATCCCTTGCTAATGGGAGCCAGATAAGGATATCCTCTTCCATTTCAATTTTGTGCTGCATTCCTATTCTATATTGTGCTGGAAACCTTAACCAAAGCTATTAGATTTCTAAAAAAGAAAGCAAAGACAACCATGGTGACAAATAAGTAAAGCTGGTGATATACACAGAATTTTTAATATGTGTAAAATTAAAAACACCAGACAAGATAATGGTTGGAATAGTTGATAGAATTCACAGCATCACAGGACAAATGATAAGCATACAAAAATTAATTGTGGTTATGTTATTAGGGGGTATCAACTTGGTTCTGACTCATAACAACCAGATGGGCATTCTGCTTTGAGCCAAAATCCACCTGGCATTAGTAATGATATCCAGTGTTCCACTTCTGAATCCAATATGAACCTCTGTTGGTTCAATCAATGTACTTCTGTAACCATGGTTGGATTATCTTCAGGAAAATTTGCATGCAGGTTGATATTAGGATAATTTTCTATAATTTGTTGGGTCACTTTTCTTTGCAATGGGTACATATATGGATTTCTGGGCAGTCAGTTGGTTATGTAGCTGTCTCCCACAATTTCTGATGTAGAGGAGTCAGTGCTTCTTCAGCTTGTTAAAATATTTCCATAAATTTTTCTCTATTTGTGGGCTAATGCTTTCATGGCACCTGGGGTTCTTCCTTCATTAATATTGGTTGTTTCTCACATGCTACCTCTTGAAATGGTAGAATGTCACTCTTTTTGGTACAGTGACTCTGTCTATTCTCTTCAACTTCTTTTGATTCATCCTGCACTATTCAACGTTTTGTCCATTTCTTCCTGTTGCTTTAGCTACTCAGTGAATAAGAGCAAGCTATCTAGTGTCTTCTGGTATTTTTTCCCACTTTGATCTTTTCTCTCTTTCCTGTTTTTTTAATTACTGTTTGTGTTTTTTCTTATGTGTGGTTCTTGATGTCCTCCCACAGCATCAAATATGTTCTTGAGATGTTCTCAAAATTTGGGTAGAATATACTCAAGATCATCATATTTTGACTCTAGTGGACTAGTTTTCATTTCCTTCAACTTCAACCTGAACTTAGAAATGGGCAATTAATGTCTACTCCACATTTAGATGACCCTGGCTTGGTGTAGCTGCTGATATTGAGCTTCTCCACAAATGTAGTCAATTTGATTTCTTTGTATACCATCTGGAGAAGTGCATGTATATAATCACCCTTTGTGCTGTAGCAAAAAGGTATTTGCTATCAAGTCATTGGTCCTGCTAAACTCTATTGTGTTATCTCCAGCTATGTTTCTATTACTAAGATCATACTTTCCAACAACTGTTCCTCTTTGTTTCCAATTTGCATTCTAATTGCCAGGTAAAAATACTCTATCTTCATTTTAAGTTTAATCAATTTTAGACTGAAGATGTTCATAGAATTCTTCAACTTCTTCATCACTAGCTTTAGTTGTTTTTGCATAAATTTGAGTTATATTGCATTGACTGGATTTCTTTGTATGCAGATAGACATTATTCTATCACAGATAGAGTTATACTTCACGATATCTTGAAGAGTGTTTTTTTAATGATGATGAATGCAAAACAATTCCTCTTGATTGTGTCGTTCCTGGTATAGGAACCATATGATTTTCATATTCAAAATTACTAATACCAGTCCATTTTGGGTCACTTATTCCTGGAGTATTAATCTTTATGAATTTCATTTCATTTTTAATGAGTTTCAGTTTTCCTAGATTTGTACTTGACTGGTTAAATTTCCCTTATTAATTGATTTTGCAGCTGGTTTTTCTCATTTTGAGTCAAGCCCCATCAGCAAGTGAAGATCCCTAAGCTTTACTCCCACATGCTTTCTCTCATCCACGTTATTATGGTTAATTCTAATTTGAGAAGGCAGCAGTTGTTTTAGCCATATTTGGAGTGTATTGCCCACCTTTAACTAGGTATCTACAAATTAATAAAGAGAATTGTGTAAGGGAAAGGGATAGGAAGGAAGGAAGGAAAGAAAGAAGGAAGAAAGAGAGGGAGGGAAAGAGGGAGGGAGGGAAGAAGGAAGGGGGAGGAAGGAAGCCCTTTAAAGTACAATGCAAAAAGTCGTATAAACTCATTACCATCAAGCTGATGCTGATCCATAGTGACTCTATAGAACAGAGTAGAATTGTCCTTTTGGATTTCTGAGAGTGAAGCTCTTTATGCCAGTAGAACATCCCATATTTCTCATGTGGAGTGGTTGGTGGTTTCAAACTGCTGCTCTTTCACATCACATCTCAATGTGTAACCACTTGCCACCAGGGCTCCTCAAAGATTACATACTTAGAGAGTAATTGAACTAGAAAAATAAAAGACTTGTACCAGAAAAACTACAAAACACTATCATACAAAATAAAGAGACCTACACAAATTGAAAATCTTAGCATAGTGAAAAATGTCAATACTATCGAAAGTAATATATAAATATCCCACAATTGTGATCCAGACCCTCAATTCATTCTTTGGAGTTGGAAAAACTAATTACCAAGTTTATATGGAAGAGAAAAAGGCCAACGTTGAAGAAAAAAATGAGCTACTGTATACAAACATTTTTGGGGTGAAGACTGTGTAGTATGGCAGAGACCAGACCCAAACCAGGGATGCACATGGTAGACAATGTTGGAGGAGGGGGGTGTAGGAAAACAAAAGGATTAATGTAAGGAAGAAAAGGGGAGTGGGGGCATGGGGCACAAATCCACCCAAGGGGAGGGTATTGCTTATATCTCCACAGGGAAAGTGGGACCAGACTTCAACCCAGTGTTGCAAGGTGTGAATGAAATATCCCGGCATGGAGTAGGGAACCAGTGGAGAGGTCTGGGAGACTGGCCCCAGTACCATAAATTAAGTGGATTCCGGCCTCTCCCCCAAAAAGAATTTGTTCCAAAGGACGACATTGACTCTGCAGCTCCGGGAGATGGACATATCTGATCAGAGCACACGGGAGCAGATGAAGGGGCAGGAGGAGACAGTAGAGCACAGCCTGGCCCACCAGGCCATGAGGATGATGTTCCTGATTAGAGCAGCCAGTCAACAGAGAGAACAACATGGCTGGCCCCACTATGAGAAATGATGCCCCTCAGTGACTAAGGGCGATACAGGGGACAGCACCGGAGACACAGTGTGGGAATTGCACCTGACCTGATCCCACCACACCGAGGCAAAGCACTGGGGGAGTGCAATGGAACAGCAAGGAAATGGAGTGGCAAGGTCCCCAGGGAATGCTGAAAGTAGACTTTGGGGCCAGGGTGTGGTGCTCCAACAGACTTGACTGGAAAGCACTCCTAAGGGCCAACAAATGATCCTTGAACTAACTTAAAAAAAAAAAAAGACCACGAGCCATTTTTTCTTTTCAGGCTGCTGGTCCCTGCACAGGTTGTTGTTGTTCTTCTTCTTTGTTAATAAACTTTTCTATTTCTTTCAAAAAAATAAAAGAACAAAGTAAAAGGTCTTTTACTTCTTCAAACAGTATTCAAACAACTCTGTACTGTACAAGGAGAGTTATGTAGACAAATAGAGCAGAAAGAAAAACCCCAAAATAAATCCATCCATGTACAGAATATTTAATTTTTTTAAAATTGGGGGCTCTTACAGCTCTAATCATGATCCATACATATAATTGTATCAAGCACATGTGTTCATATGTTGCCATCTTCATTTACTTTCTGTCTATTTAAAAATAGGTTTTTATTTGTTTTACAGATGTGCTCTGTGAAATGTGTATTTGATTTCCTAACTGCTACTTCAATGGTCATTGATTTTATATACAAATAAAATATAATTTTCACAACTTCAAAATGTTCTACTTTTCTTATTGTACAACTTATTGGTTTTAAATGTGAATGTTTTTGCTTTCTTTATAAGGAGGAGTAGGTTTCCCTTATCTTCTTCACTTTCAGCAAACACGATCATGTCACCTGAAGATCCCAGATTGTTAATGTGTCTCCCTATAGTCCAGACACCACATTTTAAAAATGTTTAATCTATCATTTTACTTGGGAGGTAGTTGCTGAGAGTTAGCTTCTGGAAGATATCAAGCTTCTTGGATTTCTTGATCAGCAAACAAATTGAAATATCATAATAAAAGATTACAACACTGACAAACAGCTTTCCTGATTTTAAATCATAGTGTTGTTGTTAGGTGCCTTGGGTTGTTTGCAACTCACAGTGGACCCATGTATAACAGAAGGAAACACTGCCAGGTCCTGTGCCATCCTCATTATTGTTCTTGTGTTTAGGCTCATCATTGCAGCAAGTGTGTCAGTCCACCTTGTTGAAGTCCTTCCTCTTTTTTTGATGCCCTTACCTTTAATCAAGCTTGATGTCGTTTTCTAGATGGTCTCTTCTGATAACATGTCCAACTTCAGGCATTTTAAACCATGTAGAATTCTTGTATCCAATTAGGTAAGCTTTGTATGATCACAATTAAGTGTTAATAATGAATATATTATGCATAATATGTATATATACACATAGACAGAGAGCTTTGGAATTTTCATTGTTTACAATATCATCCATAATTTTTTCTAATTCACAAAGTAGAGTGTCTTTGTGTAATTCATAAAGCACAAGATGTGTACTTAAATATCTTCAGGTATTCTCTACTTTCTGATAAGGTCCAGCTAATCTCAGGAAAGGTATTCTGAATCACACATGAAGTTTTGGCAGTTCCCTGTTGCTTGATGTATCACTATTGTAATTTTTGAATTATCTTCAGAGAAGTTTTGTTTTTCTACAATAACAATGATATTGTTCAATAATTTATGTATTCTTTGGGTAACCTTTCTTTGGAATGGACACAAATAAAGATTTATTTCATTCAGCAGATGATGTAAGGTGTTGATGGGATCAGGAATAAGACAATTTAATTTTGACAAGTGGTTAAAATGCATTAAGTGGTGAAGAGATAAATAGTACTAGAAATTTTGGAATTCCACTTGCAAATTACTGATATAAGACTCATACACTTATGTACTCATCACTACATACACAGAATAACCCAAGATGGATTAAAGAAGATACTGAAACTATAAATATCATCAATGAAGATAAAAACCCTAACTTAAGGACCCCACGTAATTGAATAAACACACTATCAACCATAATTAAAAAAACAAAATACATGGCTGGAAACAGGAAACAAAAGAGATGACTGAAAACTCCTAAAACAATTGTGTATATCAAGATTTAATTAGAAGGATAAAAAGATACCTCACAGACCTGGAAAAAATGGCAATGACATATCAGACAAGGGAATAAAGTTTCATGTCAGTGGAGGACTTTAACATGTCAATAAAAGAAAATACCATCTGCCTTTAAAAATGGGCAAAGTACATGAATACATGGTTAAACAGTGAAAATTTATATGTTAACAAGCACATCAAGAAATGCACATGATTATTGGCTTCCAAGAGAGTCAGACTAGAGACGCCAGAACATGATTGTTTGGAAGTCAACGAAAAAGGTTATGCTAGCTGACTGTACAGATATTACCTGGGTCAGATTTTAAAATGTCCACCATCAGGAACAGTTTCATACCAAATGGTGCATAAAGAACAGCGTAAGAACTACTACCACAAACCTTAGTCCCCAAAGAGGACTAATAGTTCCAGGATAAGACCTTCATATTGAACCCTGATATTGGGTCCCATTACACATGCATCCCTTAATTCACATGGAGCCATTTAGAAATGTACAAGGTCTTTTGATTTCAACAAAAACAGGTTATAAGAAATGTTTCGGGAGGGAGGGGGGGGGAAAGAGGACCTGATGCAAGGGGCTTAAGTGGAGAGCAAATGCCTGGAGAATGATTGGGGCAGGGAATGTATGGATGTGCTTTATACAATTGATGTATGTTTATGTATGGATTGTGGTAAGAGTTGTATGAGTCCCTAATAAAATGTAAAAGAAGAAAAGAGAAAAAAATGATTAGGGCAAAGACTGTACAGATGTGCTTTATACAATTGATGTATGTATATGCATGAACTGTGAAAAGAATTGTATGAGCCCCAATAAATTGTTAAAATTAAAAAAAAAAGAAAATGATTAGGGCAAAGAATGTACAGATGTGCTTTATACAATTGATGTATGTATATGTATGGATTGTGATAAGAGTTGTATGAGCCCCTAATAAAACGTTTAAAATAAAAAAAAAACAATGTACAAAAAAAATGTTTCTGAGTTTTTCAAGTTCCAAACTGTCAGGTGGCTGATACACTTCCTCAAACCAAACTGACTGCCAAAGTCAGTGAAATGCTGGCCGATAGCAGAATAGATCTTTCCCTATGAGTTTCTGAGACTGTAACTCTTAATGAGAGTAGAAAGTCCTTTCTTTCTTCCATAGAGTTGCTGAAGGGTTGAACCTCTGACTTTGAAATTAGCAGTCCAATGTGCAACCACTATGCCAGCAGGGCTCTTGGTATACTTTCTAGAAAAATTATACCCCTAGAAGCTACAAGAAATGAAAAGATAGACAGGAAAGTAAGGTGAGCTGTCACCTTGGTTTCACTTTAATGCATAATCCTAGTGACCTTGATTACCCATATAGAGTTCACAAAACACACTAACAAAAATATAAAATATGGGATCAGTTACCAGGTATCAAAAAACAAAAATTCATATCATTGTGTGCTCACCTTTGATACAATCGCTGAAGACAAATGGGTGCATAAGCAAATGTGGTGAAGACAAGTGGTGGTGCCAGGCTATCAAAAGCTATAGCATCTGGGATCTTAAAGGCTTGAAGGTAAACAAGTGGCCATCTAGCTCAGAAGCAACAAAGCCCACATGGAAGAAGCACACCAGCATGTGTGATTATGAGGTGTCAAAGGGATCAGATATCAGGCATCAAAGAGCAAAGAATAAAATCATTGTGAATGACGGGGAGTGCAGAGTGGTGACCCAAAGGCCATTTGTAGGCAACTGGACATCCCCTTACAGAAGGGTCATTGGGAGGAAGAAAGCCAGGCAGAGTGCATTTTATCAATGATGCAACCTACAACTCTCTTCTAGTTCATAAATGTTTACACCCCTGACTATCACAAATCCCAATTCTACCTTACAAATTCAGCTAGGCCAGAGGATATACACTGGTGCTGAGAGGAACTGGAAGAAAAGGGAATCCAGAACAGATGATCCCTTCAGGACAAGTGCTGAGAGTGGTGATACCAGGAGGGTGGAGGAAGGTGGGGTGGAAAAGGGGAACCAATTACAGGGAACTACATATAGCCTCCTCCCTGGGGGACGAACATCAGACATTGTAAGACATGACAATAGTAATTCATAAATTATCAAGAGTTCATGAGGGTTGGAGGAGTGGGGAGGGAAGGGGGAAAATGAGGAGTTGATGAAAAGGGCTTAAGTGGAGAGCAAATGTTTTGAGAATGATGAGGGCAACAGATGTCCAAGTGTGCTATACACAATTGATATATGTATGAATTGTGATAAGAGTTGAATGAGTCCCCCCAGAAGTTATTAACACACGCGTGCGTGCACGTGTGTGCTTGTGTGTGTGTGTGTGTGCGTGTAAGATTTATAGAAGAGTAGTGGATTCACTATCCTTGAAAAGAAAGAAACCAAGGGAGAGAGAAAACCTGTTGTTGTCATCAGGGACCATCAAATCAGATCCTAACCATAATATCCCTGTGTACCGCAGAATAAACTAATACCTTGTCCTGCACCAGCCTTATAAATGTTTCTATGCTTGAACCCATCACTGCAACCACAGTGTCAATACGTCTCACTAGGGGCTTTCCTATTTTTTGCTGCCCCTCAAACTTATGAAACATGATTTCCTTCTCCCAGGACTTGTCTCTCCTGACAATAAATCCGAAATATGTAAGATGAAGTATCGTCTTCCTTGCCACGGAGAGCACTCTGGCTGTACTTATTTCAAGGCATATTTGTTTAACCTCTTAACGGTGCATATATTTTCAATATTCTCCTCTGGCACCACAATTCCAGTGCATCCTTTATTTTTCATTTTTATTCAATGTATAACTTTCACATGTGTATAGGCCTTTGCAAATTCCGTGGTTTAGGCCAGGTGCACCTTAGTCCTCAAAGTAACATCCTTGATTTTTAAAACTCTAAAGAGGTCTTATGCAGCAGATTTACCTAATGCATGCCATCTTTTCATCTCTTGACTGCTGCTTCCGTGACCACTGACTGTAGGTCTATGCAAGACAAAATCATTTACAGCTTCATTGTTTTCTTCTTTCATGAGAGTGGTCCTCAACCTTCCTAATGTCATAACCCTTTTTTGGTCTTTGTTGCATTGAGTTGCAATCCACACTGGAGTATAATCTTTGATTTTCATCAGAAAGTACTCCAAGTACTTCTCATATTCAGCAAGGCAAAGGCTGTGTTATCTGTATATCTCAAGTTCTTAAAAACTTTCTTTTAATCCCGATGCCAAATTTTTCATAGGATCCAGTTTCTGATTATTTTCTCAGTATATACATCAAATAAGTATGGTAAGAAGATACAGCCATGTTGCACACCTCTCTTGATTGAACCATGCATTATTCTCTGGTTTTGTTCACACAACTTCCTCTTGATCCATGTACAAGAATCTCACGAGAACAATGAAGTGTTCTGGAATTCCCATTCTTTTCAAGGTTATCCATAGTTTATTATGGTCTACACAGTCCAATGTCTTCACATAGCCAATAAAACATAAGGAAACATGTTTCTGGTATTCTCTGCGTTGAGGCAGAATCCATCTCCCATCAGCAGTGGTAATCCTTGTTTGATGTCCTCTTCTGAATCTGGTCTTAGCCTATGGCAGTTCTCTGTCCATGTACTGCCGCAGCCATCGTTGGATGATCTATAGCCAATTTTTACTTGCCTGTGATATCAAATATATTGTGCCATAATTTGAGCATTCTGTTGGGTCACCTTTCTTTGGAAGGGTATAAATATTAATCTTTTCTAGTCAGCTAAGTAGCTCTCTTCCCAATTTCTTGGTATTGACAAGTGCATCAAATACTTGTCTTAGCTACTGATAATTATGTTCTCTGGCACCTCTTCTCACAATCATAGTCAATTTAATTTCTTTGTAGTTCACACAGGGAAGTCAATGTGTATAACTGCCTTTGTGTATTTGAAAAAAAATACGAATTTGCTATGAACAAGTCATTGGTTTTGCAAAATTCTGTCATGCTCCATTTCTATTAAGAAGTCCATATTTTCCAAATTTTAGTCCTTCCCATTTCTTTCCAACTTTTGCATTCCAGTTACCAATAATTATAAATGCACGTTGACTACATGTCTGATCAATTTCAAGCTGAATTCATCAGAAGAATTCTTCATCACTAGTTTTTGTGGTTGGTGCATAAGGTTGAATACTAGTTGTATTGACAGGATTTCCTTTAAAATGTTGGCTACAAAATCCTATCACGGACAGCATTGTGCTTCATGATTGATTTGGCATTGTCCGTCCTCTTACATGTGCTATTCCTATCATAGAAAGTCATATGCTTTTCTGATTCAAAATGTCCAGTACCAATCTACTTCAGCTCACTAATGCTTAGAATATTGCACTCTTTATGTTCCTTCTCTTTTGAACACTTCCAATTTTCCTAGATTCATCACACATTCTAAGTACTGATTATTCGCAAGTTTTTGCAGCTGTTTCTCCTTACTTTGAATTGTACCCTACCATCAAAAGAAGATCCTGAATGCTTTCATTAACTCACTTCACCATGGTTGACTCCATACTGAGAAACTAGTTCCTCCTGTTACACTTTGAGTGGCCTCAGACCAGAGGGGTTCAATCTCTGGCACTCTCTCTGACAATGATCTGCTTCCATTCCTCAGATCTTGAGTATCTGAAAGTGTTTTAAAATGGCCCACTTGGTTTTAGTAGCTGCTCCTGCCAAATTGGACAGGTGAGTACTTCTTCATTGTCCATTCATAGTCCGGAAGCTCTGCTGAAACCTGTTCATTTTGGGTTAAACTACACATGTGCCACAGCAGTATGACAAGCTGACAACTGGTGGAAATTATATGAGATATAAAATATAGGCTATAAAGCCATTTTAAAAATTGTCTTCAAGATTACTAGTTCATCTTACAATTTTGCACTTTCAAAGTGTTATCTAACTTTACTGTCTTAATAATAACCTTCTAGTTTTATAGTTGTTTTTGTATGGTTTATAATGTTTGTTATTGTTCTTTGACTGTATCTTTTGTGTGGTTTCTGTTTTGTCTGATTATTCATGCTTTTCCTTAGTTCTTATGTATTTCCTTATCCTGCACCTTTCTTTCCTTCCCTTGTTTCTTTTTTAATTCTTTTCTTTTTTGCCTCCTGTAGCTTTCTCAGTCCTTTTTGGTCCATGTGTTGTTGGACGTTACCTAAGAATAAATCATACTTCTGCGTGTCTTTTCTGTGGTTCCATTGCCTAAGAAGTTTTAAAGATTATTATTCTATGATGGTGGGACAGGAGGAAAGTAAAAGGAAATGGACAAAAGAACTAGGAGGCAAAGGGCATTTATAAAGGTAGCAATACAGGCACATGCATATGTAAATATATTTATATATAAAATGATAGGGCCATAATGCTATATACATATATGTTAAATAATAAGGTAGCAGATGGACATTGGGTGTGTACTCAAGTACTTCCTCAATGTAAGAATACTTTGTTCTAACAAGGTGTCATTCTGTGATGCTCACTTTCCCAATACGATCACTAAAGGCAAAATGATGCATAAACAAATGTGGTGAAGAAAGGTGATGGCGCCTGGCTATCAAATGATATAGCATTTAGAGTCTTAATGTCTTGAAGGTAAACAAGCAGCCATCCAGCTGGGAAGCAACAAAGCCCATATGGAAGAAGCAAACAATCTGTGTGATCATGAAGTGATGATGGGATCAGGTATCAATCATCGGAAGACACAGAACAAACAATCATATCGATTCAAATGGAAACAGGTGTGTGTGCATGGAGTAGAGACCCAAAGTCCATCTCTAGACAGTTGGATATCCCTGCACAGAAGGCTCACAAGGAAGGAACAAGCAAGACGGTGCACTATAGCACCGAAGAAACCACATTCCTCTAGTTCTGCACTTTCATGACCCCAATTCTATCTTAAAAATCTGGCTAGACCAGAGCATGTAGAGAGGTACAGATAAGAACTCTCTACACAGGAATTCCAGGAAGAAAAATTACCTCAGAAACAAAGATTGGAGTAGCTGTACCAGGATGGTAGGGGGAAGGTGGTGGGAGAAAGGGGGGGACTGCCACCTCCAAGGGGACAAACAACAGAATCATAGGTGTACACAGTTGGTGTAAGGTATGAAAATAGTAATAATTTATAAATTATCAAGGTTTCTTGAGGGAGGAAGGGAATAAAAACTTGAAAAGGTGATATCAAAGGCTCAAGTAGAAAAGAAAATGTTTTGAAAAGGGTGATGGCAACATATGTACAGATGTGCTTGACACAATGAATGTATGGATTGTTAAAGATATGTAAGAGGCCCAAATAAAATGATTTTCTAAAATTATTATTCTGTATATTTGTCATGTCCTTGTGACATTTTAACTTGTTTCGTTGTGTGAATTGAAGTTGTGAGTTGTCATATTGCTTGCTTGTTTTATAATTTATTTTAATTTTCCACTTGTTGATCAGCTGGTAATGGAAAAGGTAGCCTTTTTCTATTTGAAGCTGATGCAGATGTGATGGTGGCTGAGTGGCTTGGAGAGAGTTGATTCCATCTATCAGAGTGAAAAATAAATAATAGAAACCAAGGACAAAAATGAACACAACACACACTGAGCAAATGAACACAGAACACACACATACTGTAACCCAATCCAGCTGCTGCTTTTGGTTTTTCAGTATGAGAACAAATCTATCAAAGTCCTGGAGGGTGTGCACAGGTGGTACAGTCACAGGTGCACAAAAGTGGGTGGTGACAGTGTCTCTGGTGATCAGGATGGTAGGGATTTAGGAATAAGTCTACCCCTGCAGGGTCCTGTGTCTTTCTGCCAATGATTCACCAAAGCAACAGGGGAGGAGGGAGCAGAGGATACAGAAAAGTAAAAACTGACAGCCAGAATTAGACCACGTGCCCTGCTCAGAAGTGACTCCTCTGTCCTCCTATGGGAGGGAGGAGGTCCCAGCACGAAGGCTGCCCTTTGGAAATTAGGCAAACATTCCCCAAACCAGAGCATAACCGTACATCCATCTGTCCGTGATGTGGCTTTCGAGTTTGAAGTCCAGCGAGGTTCCACTCTATGGCGAAGGCTGCATTTTCTCCTGGCACCTAGGATTGCCCGGCTTGTGCCCCGTCCCCCACCCCCGTGCCACCCCGTTTCAGGTCCGTGTTCTGGAGCTCCTGAGGTTCAGGCCAAGCCTCTTAGAGCTAGTGCTGGAAGAGATCACGGTGGATTTGGAGCAGGCTGAACTCAGGCTGTGTGTGACTTCTCCAGCTCCACCTTCCTCTCGGTTAACAAGAGCCATCTGGGAGAAAGCGACCTTGGGAACCGCTGGCTGCCTAACTCCCGAGAGGAGCCTGGGGATGCTCATGTCAGAGGCACGCCTGCCCAGGTCAAGTGGCCTTGGCCTTGCTCTCCATCACGGGGTTTAGAGGACCGCTGAGACCTCCCTGGAGGCACAGAGTGGCCATGTCCATGGGGACTTTAGTTCATGCCCCGTCTTCAGCCTGCGCCTGTGAGTCTGCTCATGAGGCTATAGGTCTTCTGGTGTGGTGCACACCCCCAGTGTGGGAATGGCTGTTAACCATGAGTCCTGCACATGCACAGGGAGGCTCGAAGGGGTCAGCGAGTGGGCGGGCCTAAAATTTCATCACCCTCACTTCAGTGCTTGGCTTAGAGCAATGGAATTTGGAGGGAACGGCCTTCACAGCCACTCTGCGCTTTCAGGCATGGGCTTTGGCCGAGACCTGCATTGGTTAAGAAGAGGCACATAGGGGATGGGGAGCTCATAACTGTATGAACATACATGCTCCAAGCTGTGGGGCTCATCATGGGGTGGGGGACAGGTTGTGGAGGTGGCACATGCAGGGAGATGCTCCCTCCCAAGCAGCCACCGGTTCTAACTGAGAGTCAGGGTCTGTCTCAGAGTTTGTTTACCCTGTCCCGAGAGTCTGACATGCACCTATATCGGTGCAACTGAAGATGAAAGGCTGACTATCCAGGTGACCAGAGGCCTCAGAGAAAATGGTGTAGCCATCAACTTACCAAAGACCCACCAGAGAAACCCCGTGGAGCAAGAAGAGGTCAGGAGTAGTTTGAATGTCTTGAAGAAGCACCTGGGAAACCTAGGGCAGAGGAGCTCCGGTGGCATAGTGGTTACCAGTCAGCCTGCTAATCACAAGGTCAGCAGTTTGAAACCACCAGACGCTCCTTGGGAGAAAGATGAGGCTGTCTACTCCCAGTAAGGCGTATCATATCAGAAATGCACAGGGCAGGGTTCCATGCCCTGTAGGGTCAGGAAAGGCTCCGCAAAGACCCAATGGTGGCAGTAAGGTTGAGGGTGGTTTTCTGTTGTTCTTGAGAAACCAGCATTCCTGGGATCAGTCCAGCTCAGAAATACTGCTTCGGGCCAGCAACCTGTGGCACTGGAAGCTTAAACCTTAAACAACACTCCCAGATGACGACAGAGCAAGAGACTGGTGCACTGCAGTGTAGAGGCACGGGGTTAGAACACACATGCCCCGTAAGAAACCCTGTGGAGGTTTTGCCCCACAGTTCCCCTCTGCTGTGGTTTTACTCAAGGGACCTTCTCTTACGCGTACCAGTTGAAATGCACCAGGTGCAATGCTCTGCTTTCTAATACCCACATTCATGCTATGCTCTGCTTCCTAATGCCTCCAAAACATTCTGCTGAGACACTATTTGACTTCCTCCCCTGTCCCCAGAAAACAGCTCCTCTCTGTGTAGGTTTCCAGCTCTCTTTACTGAAGAGGAAGCATGGATGAGCCAATCACAATTCTCTGGGACAACGTCCCCAAACCTGGAGAAGCAAGCTGAGGACTTGCTTTAAAATGGGGAGATAACAAGTTCTTTACTTGGACGGCATAAAGGGGCAACTGGTGAGGGGAACATTGATTGTGTGACCATTTAATATATTGGATATAGAGGTCATTGGTTATGGGGTCATCGGTTATGGTGACCACTGATTACAGAGGCCATGAGTTATGGAGAATATTGGTTATATAAGCCATTGGTAATGGGGGCCATTGGTTATGAAACCATTGGTGAGGGAGATCATTGGTTTTGGATCATTGGTTATAGGCATCACTGGGTATGGGTGTCATTGATTATAGGGACTGTTGGTGTTATGGGGACTACTGATTATAAAGGCCATTGAATATAAAGCCCATTGTTTATGGAAGTAGTTCTCAAACTTCCTAATGTCGTGACCCTTTTAGAATTCCTCCTGTTGTTTGACCCCATATGTGGGTGTATCTGCATGTGGGGCAGACCTGCATGGAGCCGGGTAGAGGAGTGATGTCTTGAGCCCTAAGACCATTGGAAATATGGTCTTAGACGACCCCTGTGAAAGGGTCATTCTATCCCCAAAGAGTCGTGTCCCATATGTTGAGAACCACTAGCTTACGGGGACATGGATTGTGGGGGCCAGTCACTATGGGCATTGGCTATGGTGATGACTGGTCATAGGGGCATTTATTAAGGAGACCATGGGCTATGGAGGTCATTAGCTGTGAACGGCATGGACCATGCAGGGCATTGGCCATGGAGGGAGCAGTCTATGTAGTGCCTTGACTATGGGGATCACTGGTCATGTGGACATAGGTTATGAGGACCATTGTTAATGGGACCATTTATTGTGGGGATCACTGGCTTGGAGGTGCCCCAGGGAGCATCACAGCGAGACTTAGAGAGGCCAACACACTGTGAGATGGGGAGCCCAGGTGAGGTGAATGTGGATGTGGGAGCATGCTAGGGGCAGGTCTACAGCAAGAGGATTGCAGACAGGAAAAGGGTGTGCCTCTTGGGTGCTGAAGGCCACACTAATCCTTTCACATAGCACCATGGCAGCTTTGACCCCAAAACAAAAAGACTTCCGGCCTGAGTGATGGTGCTTGAACCCAGCTGACAAGAGCCCTCTGGGGTTGGGTGGTAATTCTTGTGGGTTCTCCACGGCCCCAAGTCTTTGCAGAAGCAGGTCCCACCTGGGTCTTCCTTGGCACAGCTGATGGCTTGAGCCACAGAACTTGGGACTGTGGTAGGTGCTTCCACTGGACCACTGGACCACTGCAGTCCCTTCTGTTACTGGGAGTGATTTGGTTGGTGTTCACCTCACCAGAACTGGCAATGCACACAGGCTCAGCCTGACTTTGAGTCAACTCCACACTGACCATAGGAGCCCTGGTGGTGGTGTGGTGGCCCAGTGGGCTGCAATCTGCATGCTGTGGTTCAAAGCCACAAGCCACTCTAAGGAAGAAAGATCTGGCTATCTATTCGCATGAAGCAGTACTATCTCAGAAACCTGACAGACAGTTCCATAGGGTGGCTCAGCGTCGGCAAGGACTCGGTGGCTGTTAGTTGACTTGCGTTGAGGCTTACCAAGACACCGCCAAGAGAGCTTGGACAGAAATGTGCATGCTACACAAGGTCTTGAGGGATCTGTTTTAAACCTCCTGTGCAAACCATGCCAAAAACCCAAGTTCAGAACCAGGCCTTTTCTGGAGAGTGCTTCCTGGCCCCGATGACCTCCAGTCAACTGTGAGAAGTCCACACCATACCATGCCATGCCATGCCACACAATGTCATACCTTACCATGCCGAGAGAGTCTACCACTTCGCTTCCTTCCTCTGAGGTGCTCTTTGAAGAAGCCTATTTTTCTAAGGTGCCTGCTGGGTGGGTTCCAACAGCCCACCTCCCAGACCACCACCTGGTCCCTGGGCAGCCCAAGGCCCTTGCAGCCATAACTGTCTGTTATGCTCCACCTCCACGCCATCATTCTGACCACATGCAGCTTTCATGGGGAAGTGCACCAGCCCATGTGCTATACACAGCTATTCTCTGGCTGCCTGTATACCTGACTGCAGATGCTGCTTCTCCCATCTCCCCTCCCACCGTGAGGGGGTGGGCAGACAGACATGTGACCTGAGCCCATGTGACAGAGGACCGCTTTTATTCTTGGGGCTCCATCTCCAGGACATATGTCAGGCCAGGCAAGGGGCCAGGTCCTGGGTGTGAGACCAGGGAAGGTAGGTGCCTAGAGTCCTGGAGCCATGGACCCTGGAAAGAGAGCCTCCAGCTTCTATGCTAGCTAGAAAGCACCCAGGCATCCGGCGTCAGAGCCACGATCCCGATGGCCCACAAGATATGCCTGACATTGGCTGCTGACAGGTGCAGGGAGCTGTTTAGGCCAACAAAAGAAGCTCCAGTTCTTCCCACCCCCTCCCATTTTAACATGGCCAAATCCAGGTGGCTGGCCCCAAATGGGCCTTCTGAGACACAGCCTACAACTGGAAAAACCACCTTGGTGGGTGCTGCCATTTCGGTTCCAACCTATCGCCACCCAAGGCCCAGCACAGTGCGACACTGCCCTCACTCCCAGTCGCCTGGATGTGGGAGCCCCTGGTGCCAGCCTCAGTGTGGGCCCATCTCAGGGAGGGAGGGTCTTCCTATTGCTGCTGCCCCTGCCCTTTATCAAGGCTGAGGTCCTCCCAGGGTGTCACTTTCATGAAGAGCCACCTCACTCCTTTCTAGACCATCTCCTTTGCCTGGGAAATGCGCCTTGAGCATTTCTTCTCCCTGCAACTAAGTTATCCTAAAAAACCTTGTGTAATTAAATTAGCCGTTTCTCCTCCTAAAAAACCAGCTGAAATGGGCAACCCACCTCTTACTCTGTTTTTGCTGTTCTGCAGTGGGAGCAGAAAGCCCCGGGGCTCTTCAGGATAACATGGGACTCTCTTTCCGGGAAGCTAGAAAGCCAGTTTGCTCTTCCTTCTCCCTGGAGGCTGCAGTCACACGTTCTGTGTCCAGTTGGAGGCAGCGCCACATGCTGGCCGTGGTGAGTAATTGCAGGCTGTTCTTGCGGAGGCACCTCTGGAGGAAGCCAAGTTCAATCTTCAGACAGCAATCAGAACTAGGGAACCAGCCAACGTCTATCTTCTCTAGATAGACACGCAGAGATAGTAATATGCACAAAACAAGACAGAGATAAACAAAACAACCAAAGAAAACAACAACAGAACCAATGACTAGAAAGAAAGAAAGAAACAAAGAAGGGAAGGAAGGAAGGAAGGAAGAAAGGAAGGAAGAAAGGAAGGAAGAAAGAAAGAAAGAATAATAGAAATAAAGAAAGCAAAGCCTGTAAATAGTCCCAGGTCTCTTTGCTGACCTTTAGGAGTGTTTTCTGCAGAGTCTGATGGAGTGCCACACCCTGGACCCAAAGTCTCTCTTTGGCATTCCCCAGGGACAGCTTCACCTCTATTAATGGAGATTTCCTCTTGGCAACATTTTTAAGAATTGGGGTGTTGGTGGGGGGTTCACTGCCCTTCATACTTATGAATGAAGGCTTTCTGGGAAAAATCGCTTAGAATGAGGGTTCTGTGGGCTACATAATAGAAAGGGTATTCTCTGGTGTCATCTTTATGAATGGGTGTTTTCTTGCACCATCTTTAATAATGGGGATATCTGGACATCATCTCTAATGATAGGGTTCTCTGGGAGTCATCTTTACTAATGGAAATTCCATGTCATCATCTTTAAGGATGAGGATTTTCTAGTATCATCATTATGAGTGGAGTTCTCTGATGTCACCTTTATGAATTTGGGTTCTCTCTTTATGCATCATGATTTTTCTTTAAGAGTGAGGATTGTCTGGGTGTCATCTTTATGAATGAAGGTTCTTTGGGCATCATGTTTAAGGATAGGGTTCTCTGGCATTATCTTCCAGAATAGGGATCTTCTGGGTATCATCTCTCTCAAAGGGTTTCTCTGAACATCATCTTCATGAATAGTTTTTATTTGAGCATCAGATAAAAAGAGATATATATTAACAGGGGTTGTTTAAGTTTGATTGTTAGGAATAAAGCTTCTCTGTACACCATCTTTATGAAAGGGGGCTCTTTTGGGCTCAACTTTATGAATGCACATTCTGTGTCAACATTGTTAATGATGGAGTTTCTCGTGCATCACTTTTTAGGTTAGGGTTCTTTGGGCTTCATCTTTATGAATGGAGTTTTTTCTGGGAATCATCGTGAAGAAATGGGTTCTCTAAGCATCATCTTTAAGAATGAGGGTTCTCTGGGCATCATCTTTATGAATGAAAGTCCTCTGGAGTTTCTCTGGAGGTAATAGTTGTTAATGGGGTTCCCTGACCATGAGCTATTCAAATGAAGATTCTCTAGGTACCATCTTTATGAATAGGGGTTCTCTAAACCTCATATTTATTAATGGCAGGAATATCCTGCCAGTCATCTTTAAGGATATGCTTTCTATAGGCATCATCTTTATGAATGAATATTTTGTAGCATCATTGTTGAGAATGAGGAATCCCTGGGTTTCATCTTTATGAATGAAGGTTCTCTGGGCATCACTTTTAATGATGGAGTTCTCTGGCCATCTTCTTGATGAAAGGAGTTTTTCTGGTAATCATCTTAAGGATGGAGTTCTGTGGTCATCACCTTTATGAATGGGGGAATTGTCCTTAAGGATTGCGTTTTCTGGACATCAGCTTTATAAATGTGGGTTCTCTCGGCATCTTCTTTATGAGTGAAGATTTTCTGAGCATGTTTTTAATGATAGGGTGTCCTCTGGGTATCATCTTTAATAATGAGCATTTTCTGGGTGTCATCTCTATGGATGGGGGTTCTCTGGGAAACATTTAGGAATAAGCATTTTCTTGGAGTCATCTTTATTAATTGGGATACTCTGAACATCATCTTTAATGATAGGCTGCCCTGGGCATCGATGGGGATTCTGGTCATCTTCTGCAAGAATGAGCATACTCTGGGCATCTTCATTCTGAATGGGTTTCTCTGGGCATCATTTTAAAGGATGGCATGCTCTGGGCATCATCTTTATGAATGAAGATTTCTGGGCACGATTTTTATGAATGTGGCTTCTCTGGGCATCATCATTCAGAATGAACATTCTCTGGTCATCATCTTTACAAATGAAGGTTCTCTGGGCATCATCTGTATGAATCAGACTCTCTGGGCATCATGTTAATGAATGGGAGCTCTCTGGGCATCATCTTTACGAGTGATAATTCTCTGAATTCATGTTTAAAATGGGGGTGTCTTGGGTATGATATTTATGGATCAGGATACTGAATATGTGAATTTACATATTCTGGGCACCATCTTTAAACATGAGGTTTCTTTGGGCATCATATTTATCAATGAAAGATCACTGAAATTCATCTTAATTAAGGGCGATTCACTAGTGTTACCTTAATGGCACACTTTCTATAGGCATTATCTTTATGAATGGAGGTTCTTTGAGCATCATCTTTATGAACCATGGTTCTCAGGGGTTCATCTTAATGAATGAGGGTTCTCTGGGCATCATCTTTATGAATGATGTTTCTCTGGGCATCCTCTTTGTGATGGGGATTCTCTGGTGTCATCTTTACCTCTTGCATCATCTTTAATCATAGGGTTCTCTGAGAATTATCTGTATGAATGTGGGGTTTTCTGAGTGCCATCTATATGAATGGGGTTGTCTGGGTGCTATCTATGAATGGGGGTGCTTTGGCCATCATCTTTGGATAGGGTTCTTTTGGCATCATCTCTATGAATGGGGCTTCTCTGCATGTAATCTTTCTTAAGGGGGTTCTCTGAGCATCATGTATGCTAATAAAGATTCACTGGGCACCATTGTTATGAATGAGTGTTCTCTGGGTTTCATCTCTATGAATGAAGGTCCTCTGGTTGCTGTCTTTACGCATGAGGATTCTCTGGGTGCCATCATTATGAATGGAGGTTCTCTGTGTGCCATCTTTATGAGGGGCGGTTCTCCGGGCATAATGTTTATGAATGAAGTTTCTCTGCACGTCATCTTTATGAATGAAGGTTCTCTGGCCTCTCTTTATCAATGAAGAGTCACTGTGCACCATCTTTATGAATGAGGGGTCTCTGGGTACCATCTTTATGAATGAAGGTCCTCTGGGTGCCGTCTTTATGCATGGGGACTCTCTCAGTTCCATCTTTATGCATGGGATTCTCTGGGTGCCGTCTTTTTGAATGGGGGTTCTCTACACCTCAGCTTTATTACAGGGATAACCTGGTGTCATCTTTAAAGATAGGCATTCCCTAGGCATCATCTTAATGAATGGGGTTCTCTGGGCATCATCTTTGTGAATGAAGTTTCTCTGGGCACTACCTTTAAAAATGAATGTTCTTTGGCTATCATCTTTATGAATGACAGTTCTCTAGATGTCATCTTAATTAATGTGGATTTCCTGGCATCATCTTTAAAAATATGCTTTCGATATACATCTTCTTTATGAATTGGAGGACACTGAGCATCATCATTATGAATGGCATCATCTTTATGCATAAACATTTTCTGGGCCCCACCCTTCAGAATGAGTGTCCTCTGGGCATCATGTTTATGAATGAAGGTTCTCTGGGCAACCTTGTTAAATATGAGAATTCTGCAGGTGTCGTCTTTATGAATGAAGGTTCTCTGTGTGCCATCTTTATGAGTGGTGGTTCTCTGGGAATAATGTTTATGAATGAAGGTTCTCTGCATGTCATCTTTATGAATGAGTGTTCTCTGGACATCATCTTTATGAATTAAGCTTCTCTGAGCATCATTTTTGTGAATGATGGTACTCTGGGCATCATTGTTAAATACGAGGATTCTGCAGGTGTCATCTTTAATAATGGGGTTCTCTGACCATCATCTTTATGTTTGGGGGTTCTCTGGGCATCGTGTATTTGAATGAAGAGTCTCTTAGCACCATCTCTATGTATAGGGGTTCTCCAGACCACATCCTTGTTAATGGTGATACCCTGGCAGCATCTTTAAGGATAGGACTTCTATAGGCATCGTCTTTTTGAATGGGAGTTCTATGGGCAACATCTATGAGTGGAGGTTTTCTGAGTGTTGTCTTTATGCCTCATAGTTCTCTGTCCATCACTTTGTGAATGAATGTGCTATGAACATCATCTTTAAAAATGATGGTTTGGTTTGTGTCATCTTTATGAATGAAGGTCCAATGGTTTACATTGCCCTCCTGGTTTGGTGTGTCCTGGTGGGGTCCGTATGCTTGTTCCAGTTCAGTGGGGACCCATTCAATACTCTCCCCCAGGTGGGTTAGTGCCCTTTTCTCACATGCCCTCCACTCCATTTCTCACCACCCTTTTCTCCCTCCCCCTGTACCACTTCCCCTTCTTTATGCTGGGGACTCATGTACCTCACTAGGTGTGGCCTGCCCTCCCTCCAACTATCTATGCTTCCACCCATTTATTCTGAGATAGGTGTTTATTCTTCTATTCCTGGCATGCTGATTGTACTCGCCTCAGGGGACTCATGCGATGCCTGCCCTTTTGAGTCTGGCTTACCTCACTTAACATGATTCCTTCCAGCTCTTTCCATGAAATGACATGTTTCATATGATCATCCGTGCTTTTATTGCTGAATAGTACTCCATTGTGTGTATGTGCCAGAGTTTACTAGTCCACTTATCTATCAATGGATACTTAGGCTGTTTATAAGTCTTTGCGATTGTGAATTGTTCCACAATAAACATTGGAGCACATATAACTGGTCATGTTTTATTTTCTGCGTCCACCAGGTATATGCCCAGTAGAGGGATGGCTGGGTCATAAGGTAGATCAAGATGACACACAGAAAAACTTATTCATATAAATGATGCCCATAAAACTAACATTTATATATATGATGCCCAGAGATCCCTCATTATTTGGTATGTTGCCCTGAGAACTCACATTCATGAAGATGATGCCTCATAAATCCCATTCTCCACTGCTGTTCCTAAAGATATTCAGTGAAGTGGTCAGATTCAAACTAACCCGTAAGTGTCAGATTTGGTTTACATCTTGAGCAATTGAAACAGGAAGAAGAGTTAAAGAATGTTTTTGTTTTCTTTCCTTTTCCTTTCTGGAAAAATTGGAAATCTAGGCTTATATATGGTGTCAAGTAGAAATGCAATAAAAAATGTCACTTTGACATCCACTAATCCAGAAATTGGATTACAAGGGTATAGATATAGCCACCTCTTTGGGGGATGGAAAAAGAAAAGTGGGTGAAGGGTGACATCGGACAGTATATGCTATAACAAAATAATAATACTCTCTAAATGCATTCATAAACTTCTTGCTGCACTGCCAATATGTCCAAGGTGGGTCACTCTGGGTACGTGGACACCATGCTCTTGGAATCAGATTGGATAGGGAAAGTGAAAAGGACTTTCAAAGAATTGTTCAGCACGCTTGGATTTCTTTCATGGTGACCTGAAGCTCCTAGGCGCCACTTCTCCAGCCACTGTTCCTCCCACCAAAGAAAGTGACCAAGCCAGATTTTATGACTGAGCGAAGCCAAGGTATGGGACACAGTTGCAGAGCTGGACCAAATCGCCAGGTCTCTCTTGCTCCCCAGGACAGCACACTGTGCATCTTGCCTCGGACTTGGGGTGATCTGCACCAGAGCGCAGGGGCCCAGAGAGACAACACGTGCCAATGGCTGTGTGGAGGAATGACTCAATCTTCAGCCACCCTCTCCTGTATTTCCCAGCCTACTTAATCATCAGGATATGGAATATCTTTGCACTCTGTTGATCCCTATCTGGTGGTAGCAGATCAATTCTTGCGAACAGAATGTTCGTGGCTGCTTCAGATCTAAACGGTTTAGGTTCTCAAGGGATTGGGACTATAGTGTGGAGAACATTTTGTCCTTCAGTGACCTGTCCCCCAGGCAGTTTCGGGCCAAGGGTGAGCTGACCTTCGAGTGGAACCTGCTGCTGGGGGGTAAAAGGCATGGTCTCTTGCACAATGAGACTCTTTACCACAAGGTGCTCAAGTTCCACTCGGACTACCACCGAACGCCCTTCAACTTCCTCAGGCATACTTACTGCTGATACCTGGAGAGCTGTCCTGGGGCAGGTGCTGCTGGGCCGAGCACGCGCCTGACTTACTGGTTACCAGCTTCTGCCGCTCTGGGAGCTGAGCAGATATGGCCAGGACTCCTTATGGAGCGACCCCATGAGCCTGCAGATGCTCTTCTGGTGCTTGCGCCAAATTGCTGTGCAGCCCTGCCTGGTACTCTGGAGCACAGCCATGCCCCTAGTGGAGTCCAAGTCCGATGGCTTCCTCCCTCACCAGGGCCTGCCCAGCACCGCGCCCCGGCTGGAAGATGTTATGGAGACTCACTTGTTCAGCTCCACTGAAGCCAGCATGCACAGCTGAGAGGTGCTGGACCCGCATTTCCACTTTCAGCACTGGGGGTGGCACCGGCGGCCAGATGGCGTGAACACTGGAATGAACATGCGCAGCAGAGGCAGCTGCTCCCGGTCCATGTGGCTAAACCCTGGGGCGTCGCCCTGCCCTGCCCAGGACAACTGGGTAGATGGGCCGACTTTGGCCCCGTCCCTGTGGGTGGGAACTCAAGCCCAATGAGAGACTGACAGCACCCCCACCCCCACCCCACCCCACCCCTCCGACCACGGAGCTCAACTTGTGGAGGCATCCCTGTGCCCTTTCTCACCTACATTGCCTTAGCCCTTCTCACCTACACTTGCTCTGGCCCTCCTGCTCCTCTGATACCCTTTGGCCAGCATCTCATATTTCTTTGTTTCCCCACTTGTCCCTGGGACCCAACTCCCCAACGCAGCAGGAGCTGTGGCCCTCCCCACCCCCCTTACTAGACAAACAGAAGAGATGGCCAGGAAGCATAAGGCTGGCTTCCTCCTGGAATCTGTCACCTCATGGCAGTCAGCGACTCTGAGGGACACCATCGACTTCCGTGATGAGAAGGTGCTCAACCCTACCCTCTAAGGTCCCCCGGGGTGTCCCCCTGGTGCCATTGCAGCACCAATGACAGCAGGTCCACAGGTGCCCAGAGGCATGCTTTCACAAGCCCCCAACCCACTTAGGTTTTCACCACTCCCCATGGCATTGTCTAAGTGCAAGGGTTCAACACAGGGCTCAGTAACACCTCAAGTTTCCCTTCCAATTCAGGGCCTCACTTCCAATTAGGAGTGCACAACCCCACATGTGGTAACCCCACATGTGTTACCTCTCGGCTTTTCCCTTACAATTCCTAGTAACCTGCCAACTAAACTCCCTTACATGGTGCAGAAAGATGCATTCCGTCAAAAACTAAATAAGATTGTTTTCACAAACATAATGGTTGCCTTTGAGTTCACTTAGTATATTGGGCATTGTTTTGTTTTTTTCCTATTTGTGCTTATCTCTTAATGCTGTGATATATATATACATATATATTCAGTACATGAGACTACATGTGTTAGTCTGGATAGACTAGAGACACAAATTCATGGACACTGATATGTATATAGGAAAGAGATTTATATACAAGAGCTGTGGGATATTGAGAAAATATCCCAGCCCAGACCATAAGTCTGATATTAGCCCATATGCGTGATACCAATCTATAAAGTCCTCTTCAAACTCAGGGAAACACATATAATGATGCTAAATGCAGGAAGGTCGTGCACCAGTTGGTTGGACGTCCTCTGGATCCTGTGGCACTATAAGTATCTCAGCACCGGCCGGGGTCTCTATCTGGCTTTTCTGGCTCCAGAGGTCTGGTTGCATCAGGGTCAATCCATGTGGCTTCTCAGGCTCCCAGGGTGTAGCACCATGTGTCTTGTCAGGAGAGCATCGCCTCAGGCATTAAGCAGAGGGAGCGGTGTCCTCCTGTCTCCCAAGAGGAAAAACAGGAGTTCCCAGAATTCTCTGGAGAAGGCCATTCCCACATTAAAGTCTCATTGGTTATATCTTGATTGACAGGACAGATTCCACCCCTTCACTGGCAATCCTCTCCAATTGACACCAGATTATGTAACTACCACACCCAGCATTGATGAGCCTACAGGGCTAAAGCAGAATAGGGTGATTTAATGTAGTATAGGTGGAGAGTAGAGTGGCGGTGGGTTAAAGGGAGACAAAGGGAAGGAGTCTAGGTTGATAAGTCATGTTTGGAAAGTCATCATGGTAGCAAATGTACAATACTGCTTTACATGCTTGCACTATGGAATGATAGGATGTTAGGATGAATGCCCACTTAATAATAAGTTTTGAAAATCTTCATTCTGATCCGCGGGGCGGGGCTCCAGGCAATGGTAGAAAGGCCCCTGTTGTGCATCAAGACTGTAAATATGTAGAGATGTAGACATTTTTGAACTTCTGCCTCATGGGCAGTCAGTGAATTGCAACTGCTGAACTCCTACTCTGTAGCCTAAAAGGCAACACACTATAAGACCAGTGTTTACCTTGAGACTCTTGGGGTCACAATTGATGGCCGTGAGGACAAACTGAAACCTCAAACCAGCACAGCGGGAAGACAGGTTCTTGTAATGAGTGATCCCCAATGGTGAAGTAGTGAATGGATGCATTGGTCAAATATGGGCCTTGGCACGGTAGTCATATTTGATCCATGGACCTACCCATTCACTATGTCAGCCTCCTTTGGGGACTTTCATTACAAGGAATCATGCTCCCTAGTGGGCTGACTTCTGCTCTCTTCTGTTTCCAGAATGCAATCAGATTAACTGCATACATGACGCTCTTTGGAGAGGCAGGTAAGGGGATCCCAAGTGCCTTTATTCTGAGCTTCCCCAAACTCCTGGAAGATAACTGAGTTTCCTGAAGTCTTGTTTCTCACTGGTGCTCAGAGACACTGATGTTTCCAGAGGGAAAGTCATCTTAGAGTTGAACTGGCCATTTGTAAGTAATCACACGAGACCCTGAGAAGTGAGTTTTGGCATTTTCAGGTTACACTACAGCTGACATGGGATGAGAACCTCTTGGGGGCACCAGGCAGCTGATTGTACATTACTGTGTAACAATTCTAAGGTCTCAGGGTGCACCGCTAGTATCTACAGGAAGATGAAATCCAAAGTTAAGCTATCTAGTAGGCTCTTAGACAGTTATTCCTTATCCAAGATGACCAAATAGCAAGTATATTTCCATAATCAAGACCTAACAGGGGAGATGATAATGAATGTGACAGTGTGGGGCATGCTCACAGTGTGACCAGTTCTAGAAATGGTTGAAACTATTTGGGGCCATCCACTGTCAACGAGGTTCAGCTATAATGAATAGCAATGTGTGTACCTTGGCAATATTTGGCCTCTCATATTCATTCAGACAAGAGAATCCACCCTGGCTCTTACATGAAAATGCCAGTCCATTGGCATGGCCACGTGAGTTACAAAATGCCTATTGTGTAGGAAGTGTACCTAAACATTGAGACTGGGGTGTGTGTGTCATTGTTATGACTAGCAAATGCATGTGCTGGTGAGAAGATGCCAGGGGTGTTTCTGGCAGGACGACTGAAAACTTATTCTAGCCATGATACCAAGACACAGGAACCCCGATCCCATCTCTTCTTGGAGCTTCCTTATAGCATGCATACTCAAGAAGAGTAAGTCTTGTGTGCACTAGCATAGAGATATTGAGACCAGTGTAGAGCAAGACAGAGTGTGCACCATCAAGAGGCTAAATGCAAATCTGAGTCAGTAAAGGGGCAATATAGCATGGGAAATCAAAGGATCGTGCATAGCAGGATTAATTGAGCCAGATCCTGCACCTCATGTTTGAGAAGAAACGGGAAGCAATTGTTACATCCAAGAAATGTGAACACCTCTCAAAAAGAGAATTAATCAGTGGCCACAGTTACTGGCTAGAGAGAGAAGCCAGCATTTGTTAAATGCAAGATCTGAGCATCTGTGAAATGGAGGAAATGATGAAGTTAATGAGCTCAACAGAAAATTTCAAAAGGTACATTATATGAGAAAGTAAAATATCATGATGAAATGAGCAAGCCACTAGAATTAGAAAACTGAAACGACAGAACATGCTCAGCATATCTTAAACTGGAAGTTCCCAGTATTTCAATTCTGGAGGTGCAATATTGAACAATCCCATAGCATAATATAGAAGAAAGAGGCAGCAAACCTCGATAGAAGATAGCGAGATGATTTAGACACTGTTTGAGAAAGTGTGCACATTCATCCATTTCAGAAAGTTGCACATGCGCAAGTACTAATGGTGCTGAGGGAAGTACAGCTCCGCTGGAAGCATTAGCAAAACAAGGATCCAGAATTGAGGGACTAGAACTGGAAGTTTTTCTACAGTTTGATGGAACACTGCAAGCACTCACTGTGCCAAGAAATTTGAATGACAGCTACTTGGCCAACTGATTGCTAACCCTCCATTTTTGTATGCCCAGGCAGAGTGCTGAATGAATGGAACAAAATCATTGATAACATATAAAAGGGAAATGTAGCTGAAGATGAACCAGGACTGCATTGACAAGGACAGCCAGAATTTCAGGCTGAATTAAAAAGAAGATGTGGAACAAAGGATATCATTGCTGGATAACCTTGAAAGCAAAAGATTTGGTGGAAATATTTACTGGCAACTTTTAACCTTTTATTGGGGTCCCTTACAAACCTTATAACAACCCATCATTCAACTGCATTAAGCACACTTGTAAATATGTTGCCATGAATATCTCCAGAACATTATCTTACTGCTTGAGCCCTTGGTATCAGCTGTTCTTTCCCCCCACTTTCCCAAGCAAATGAATTATCAATTATATATAATTATTATTTTTGCATGTTTTACACTGTCGTTTTCTCACTTCACCCACCTTTATGTTACTCACCCCCTAAGGGGTGGGATTGGGGTCTCTATATGCAAACTTGTGGTGAGGTACCCATTTCTTCCCTTTCCTCTGCCTTCCCTCCCATCCCCACATCCTTGAGCTATTGCTACTCCTGACACTTTCCCTCAAGTTTTTTAAAAAACATTTTATTAGGGGCTCATACAACTCTTATCACAATCCATACATATACATACATCAATTGTATAAAGCACATCTGCACATTCCCTGCCCAATCATTTGCTCTCCACTTAAGCCCTCTGCATCAGGTCCTCTTCCCCCCCCCCACCGCCCCCGAACTCCCCGCACCCACCTCCCTCATGTGCCTTTGGTAATTTATACAATGTTATTTTGTCGTATCTTGCCCTATCTGGGGTCTCCCTTCCCCCTTTCCTCTGCCGTCCATCTCCCAGGGAGGAGGTCACATGTGGATCCTTGTAATCGGTTCCCCTTTCCAACCCACTCACCCTCCACTCTCCCAGCATCGCCCCTCACACCCTTGGTCCTGAAGGTATCATCCACCCTGGATTCCCTGTGCCTCCAGTCCCCATATGTACCAGTGTACAACCTCACTTTTTATACTTACACTGACCATTAGGACAGTGACCCAATCACAGGGATGGCCAGGGTCTGGCCAGCTCTGGTCCTCTGTGCAGACCAGAGACTGTGAGGATGTCTGAGGTCTGGCCAGCTCTGGTCCTCTGTGCAGACCAGAGACTGTGAGGATGTCTGAGGTCTGGCCAGTCCTGGTCCTCAGTGCAGACCAGTGACTGTGGGGGTGGCCAGGGTCTGGCTAGCCCTGGTCCTCAGTGAAGTCCAGTGGCTGTGGGGATGGCTGGGGTCTGGCCAGCCGTGGTCTTCAGTGCATAGAATTATCATGAATCTGAGCTGGCCCTGTGAAGAGGAGCCCAGCCCAGCAGCAACGGTGTCCTGACCCTCGCTGGGTGGTACAAGAAGGAACCCGTCCCCATTTCATGGGTGAGAAAGCTGGCAGGGACGAAGGCCACCAGTTGGTCATGGTCCAATCGTGCTGCATGCCACAGCATGGCCATGTGGCTCCTTGTTGTCAGCGGTAGAGGTGGAGGCTGCGCTGGTCTGGGGGGAAAGCGAGGGTAGGATTCCTTCTGGGTCAGGCACTCGGAATCAAGCATGTTGCCATCCAAGGGCTGTGTGGATAGTGGGCACCCCTCTTTGAACTCTGGGTCTTCAGCTCCTTCTGTCTGTCCAGCACCAACCTGCACTTACAACCCAGTGTGACCCTTGGCAGAGGAGCCCTGGTGGTGGAGTGGGCAGTTCAAATCCACTAACCCCTCTGCAGCGGAAAGGTGAGGCATCCTGCTCCTGTGAAGATTCAGAGTCTTACAAGCTCCCGGGGAATACTTTCCCCTGCACTGTTTGGACCCCTGTGGCTGTACGTGCTGTCCAGATGGTCTTGACCCACATGGACCATACAGACCCCAGGGCGGAAAACTGCCCTGTCCTGTGCCTTCTTCATAAGCATTGTTAGGTCTGAGCCCAGTGCCTGCAGCCACTGTGTCCATCCATCTCCTGCACGGGCTTCCTCTCTGTCACTGCCCTCTGCTTCACCAAGTATGACGTCCTTCTCCAAGGACCTGTCTCCACTGATAACATGTCCGAAGTACAACAGACAGAACCCCTCCATCCTCACTGAGATGTAGTTTTCCAGCTGTGCTTCTTCCAAGGCAGACGTGTTTGTTCTGCCAGCTGTCCATGACGCTTTGAAGATGCTTTGCCTCTGCTGTTGTAATTCACATGCACCCCTTCTCTGGTGGACCCCTGCCTGCTGGACCCACATGGGCAGGCTGTGAATTGGAATTCATCACAGCCCAGGCGAGGGGTGTTGTTGGGCTCCATGGGTGGCGCGAGGCTGCTTCTAAATGTAGATTTTCCAACCCTGGGAACTGGGGCCGCTTCCTCCTTGGAGCCTGTGTGTGTGTGGCCTGGCCGAAGAAACCACTTCTCCCTCTGCCTTCCCAGGGGAATTCTCCAGCACTGAGGGATGTCACCGGACCCTGTGTCACTGAAAGTGCCTTTTCAGAGAAGGTAAACAGTTGGAGATCGCAGACGTGGGCTCATGTGAGAAACCCCTGGTGGCACTGCGGCTTCAGCCGTGGGCCCCTCCTTAAAAGGCTGGTCATCTACACCAGCGGTGGGGAAACTTTTGTCCTCCGAGGGCCACTTTGGCATTGTGCAACAAAGTTACCAACTCCACATGGCTTAGTGGTTTCCTGATAACCACAACGTCAGCCGTTTAAAGTCGTCAGCTGCTCCGTGGGAGATGGGCAAGGCTGCGTACTCCCATAAAGAGTGACGACCTGGGGAGTCCACGGGCCTGTCCTGCAGGGTCACTGTGAGTCATTGTCAACTGCTCCCCCGTGAGTGTCTTTGGCTGGTGAGTGGAATGTCTGGGATTGTCTCTCTTTGGCAACTCCTGGGATGTCGAGTTAGTACTGATGATCTCGTGCACCTCATATGTTTTACATCCTTTGGGCAGGGTGTTGGGAGAGACCAGTCCCTGCAGAAGGACACATCATGCTCGGTAAAGTGGAGGGTCCGCAGACAAAGAGAGGAAGGCCCTCTAGGAGATGGATGGACACAGCGCTTGCAACCGGGGGCTCAGGCATAGGAACACTGGTGAAGGTGTCACAGGACCGTGCAGTGGGCTGTTCTGTTGTGCACAGGGTCGCTGTGGGTCTGAACTGACTCAGTGGCAGTTAACCACCACAACAGTGACAACATATGTTCCCCACACCTGGAGCCAATCCACTTGCTGCTCCCAGGCTGGGTGGCGCGGCAGCAGCCCACTTCCATAAACATTCACCGATGTGGAAAACCTGCTGTGGGGATGTCGTAGTCTGTCCGATGGGGTTTTGGGATGTGGATGAGCTCAGAGGCACTGGGCTTGGCTACTGCACGGTCCCAAACATTTGCAGAGCACTGCCTGCTCCAGGCCCTTGTGCAGACTGAAAGCCTGCACAGTGCCAGCTGGTGAGTGCCAGCAGGGGGTTGGGTTCTGTGGGCGACTGTGTCACTCCTGGAGGCCAGTCAGCATGCTCAGCTTGCAGGCTGGAGTTTCACATGCAGTGGGACCGGACAATGGTGAACCAGAAGTACAGGATGGATCTGTCTCTTTCTGGACACATTCTCTTCTCTGGTCCTGGGTGCAGGCTCTGTGACCTGGAACCAGCTCAGTGCTGCAGCGCCAGTCTCCACTGCTGCAGGGCCACCCCCTGGCACCCATCGCCCTCAGAGGTTACCAGGTAGTGGGCCAGCAGGCAGGGTGCTGGTGGTCCCACCTGGCTTTGTGTCCTGGTCCTCTCCCAGGTACTGGGACAAGGCTGGCTTTCTTCTAGCTGTCAGTGTCTGTCAAAGCCTGCCAGAGCAATTTGCATGACAATCGCTGCAAGGATTAAATAGCAACTGGCATGCTCCATGATTCTGTGGAAACCTTTGAACTGTCTCTCATTGATAAACTGGCCCTGTTGAGCCCAAACCCCTATTCATTCAGTTCTCCCTCAGTGCTTACAAATTGGGTCAATTCCACCCCAAGCCCCTTGGCCTACACCTCTCCCGCATGGATCGGGTGGCGTGGTCTCAAGGGTGATCCCTTGTGGGCGTCCTTCACAGACAGGGTTTCCACAACCCGGGAACCTCACCCAACAGCCAACGTCAAGATGTTCACACTAACAGGCACCAAAGCCTCACATGCCTCCCCTGGATTCCTCCGCAGAAAAACCCACAGAACGCTGGCTCTTTCTGTTGCCTTTCTAGGTCATCGTATGGGAAGGCTCACGGAAAGGGGGTTGCAAACACATTTGCCATGCTGTACTGGCCATCTCTGGAAGCCTGGACACACTGAGGAATGTGAGAATGGCCTTCTGTTCCTGCGTGGCGATGTGGCTGCAGTTAGTCAGGTGCTGTCCAGCGGGTTCCGGCCCAGAGCGACCCTGTGGACACAGAAGGAAACACAGCCCAGTCCTGTGCCGCCCTCCCCATTGCGGTCACATCAGTGCCCATTGTCGCAGATGCTGTGTCCATCCATCTCATTTAGGGCCTTCCTCTTGTTCACTGTCCCTCAAATTTACCAAGCAGGATGTCCTACTCTGGGGGACAGTCTCTCCTGATCACAGGTTCAAAGTATGTAAGGTGAAGCCCCTGCATGTGTGCCTCTAAGGGGCACTCTGGCTGTACTTCTTTCAAAACACATGGGTTTGTCCTCCTGGCTGTCCATGGCACTGTCATCTTCTTTGCCAGCACTGCAGTTCAGGTGCACCCAGTATGCAAATGCTTCACTCTGTCTGGGTTGAAGTTCCTGAGAAGTCCTTCCATGCTCAAGAGATCCTGTTCTGCTCAGTAATCAACGCAAGAGACATAGGTGCTCAGTAAACCTTCACACAACCTCACTGCTTTCTAGCAGGTTCTAGATTCCTTATTTCTGGGTTGCTAAGCCTGTGAGAGCAAGAGGCCCCTGCAGTCCCTGAGGACATCCCTCCTTGGATGTGGCCACATGCCCCTGGAGGATGAATGACTCTCAGATTCACTCGCAGAAAGGCCGCCTGAGGGGCTATGACCACTCAGGGTGCTGTGTGCTGGGCTGCTGACAGCAAGGCTATCCTGTGGGACCCATGATGCACTCCAAGGCAGCCGAGGCGTCCAGGGAGGGAGGACCATCTCCCTCGACACATGAGGAAATGGTGGCCCCAGTCCACCCCACGGTAGAAGAAGACCACACAGCTCCCACGGATGTGCCCAGTATTGACGGTGGGGTTAGGGCGCAGCCACCGGTGCACCTTGGTCAACCTCTGAGGATATCTTGGGCTCTGTAAACTTCTGGCTGGATGGGAACCAAAAGTGTTGTTGGAGACCAGCTGCTTACAGCATCGGCCTTCTCATCCGTCTTTGAAGCAAGGCAGAAGCTGGGCGATAATATTATGGAGGAAGTAGAACCCACGGCCCATCTCTAATCAGACTGCTATCTGTCTGCATTCATTATGGTGGTCAGAGTTCTCAGCAGAAGGAGGGCATGCGCATGAAAAATCCTTTGGCTGTTTCTGAGGAAGCTGAAGAAAGACTGTCCTCTGACCCAGTCATCCAAGGTGCACACCCAGCCCAGGTATACATCTCTCTTAAGTACACATCAATCCCAGGTCCACATCCATCCCAGGACAAATCCATCTACATGTGCATTTATCCCAGTTGCACATCCATCCCAGGTACACATCCATCCCAGGTACACATCCATCCTAGGTACACATCCATCCCACGTGTGCATCCATCCCAAGTCACATCCATCCCAGTTGTACATCCATACTAGGTGTACATCCACATCGAGTGTACATTCCAGGTGTACATCCATCCCAGTTACATATCCATCTGAGGCACACATCCATCCCAGGTGCACATCCATTCCAGGTGTACATCCATGCCTGGTGCATATTCATCCCTGCTACACATCCATCCCAGGTTTATGTCCCAGGTGTGCATCCATACCAGGCATACACCCAAAAGTGAAGTGAGGGTCGCAAACCTCAGTGTTCCTTACAGTGTTTTTTTCACAATTGCCTAAAGGTGGAGCATAATGGCAATGTCTACCAGCAGGTGTTGGGTGAGAATGACTGACCCTTCCCTCCACACAGTGGAGAATTACCCTGTCACGGAGAAGCAACACCCCTAGTGTCCAGCAGCAAATTGTGGGTGGATGAGCACAGTGTGGTCTGTTTGTCCACACCATGGAGTAGTACTCTGTCACGAAGAAGCAACACCCCTAATGTCCATCAGCAGATGGTGGTAGGATGAGCACAGTGTGGTCTGTTTGTCCACATGGTGGAGTACTACTCTGTCACAAAGAAGCAACTCCCACCTTGTCCAGCAGCAGATTGTGGGTGGATGAGCACAGTGTGGTCAGTTTGTCCACACCATGGGGTGGCCTCTGCTGTGAGGAGTCCTGGTGCCTGCCACAACCTGGTTGAGACAAAGGGAGAGATGCCGTGTGATCAGGCAAACACAGGGCCCGTAGGTTAGTCACCATCAGCCGGTCATCAGTATTCTTCAAGTCTCCCCAGAGCAGTGGTTCTCAACCTTCTTAATGTCATGACCCTTCAATATAGTTCCTCATGTTGTGGTGAACCCCAACCATGAGATTTTTTTCATTGCTACCTCATAACTGCCACTTTGCTACTGTTACGAATCGTCATGTAATTATCTGATATGCAGGATGTATTTTCTTTGTTACAAATTGAATATAATTAAATGATTAAAGGATAGTGATTAATCACAACACAATATGTAATTATATCTGGTGAAATATTTATGTATGTGTTTTTCAATGGTCTTAGCGTGCCCTGTGAAAGGATCATTGAACCCCCAAAAGGGTCGTGACCCAAGGGTTGAGAACACTGTCCCAGAGGGAAGGCTGAGATTGTCCTTGCCTTGTTCTGGACATTTCTGCCGCAGCAAAGTTAGAGGACAAGAGTTGTGGAAACAGAGCCCAAAGGCTCAGCCATGCACCACTCTCTGTGGAAACAGCACCCGGCTGGAGAGAGGCCTGGCCATTCTCCTCTCACCCTGCCCACACCCACAGCCAGGGTCTTGTTCTCCCTGCCTCCCCATACTCCATCCCTTAGAAGGCCAGCCACAGGCCCTCTGTGCCCCCAGTGTCCCTCTCCTGACCCTCCTCCAGGCCCACACAGCTTTTCAGACCCAGCCCACCAAGCTAGCCATGAAATTGACCTTGAAAAGCCTTGCTGCCTGGGCCTGGGGCTGGACAAAGGTGGCCTTCTTCCCAGTTCTGCAGACTAGGTGGTCTGATTGTTCAAGTGGCCCCGTGGAGGGGTCCTGGCTCGGCCCATGACCCCGGGTGAACTCGGGCTTGAGGACGGCTGGAGTCCTGGGACTGCTAGGGTGACAGCATTGCTGTGTTCTCAAGCAGAGATGGGTGCATCCTCCCCCAGAGCAGCCATCCTGGGTGCTGGCATTCAACCCCTCCCAGTAGCGGCTGGCCCTGGTGCTGCATGTGATTGGAATGCTGTGCTGTGCTTCATCGCTCTGCAGTGGAGCTCTGGCCTGTGAGTAAATGACAGAGCCCATCAAGGGCCCCACACTGACAGGGCTTATCTTCCCTGGTAAGCGTGCAGCCAGATGCTCCTTAGAGGCCGGGATGGCGAGGCTTTGGTCACCTACTTTGGGCATGTGATTGGGAGGGGGCAGTACCTGGAGAAGGACATTGCGCTTGGTAGAGTGGACGGTGAGAGAGAGAGAGGAAGACCCTCAAGGAGATGCATGGACACTACAGCAGCAACCATGGGCTCAGGCCTATGGACAGTTGGAAGGATGGTGTTTCGTCCTGTCGTGCACATGACGCTCACTAATGGTGTTTCCTCCTGTCATGTACAGGGTTACAACAGCATCAGTCGGCCTGGCCCTATGGGCTGAGGGCTTCTATTCCCCATCAACACGCCAGGTTGGTGTTGTGTCACAGAAGCAGAGGGACAGCCTCAGGGACCACATGGCACTGCCCCGCTCCCAGGAAGAAAGTGGCTTTCTTCCAGGGGCTTCCTCGTTGCCCTTAAGAACCCACTGCCACACACAGTTGTCAGAGTGGACCAGCCCCACCTGGCAGGAAGCTGACACCTGGCTGACAGGTGGGCAGCCGTGCCGATGCTTTGGGCAGGGATCTGCAAGATCGGCTGCTGGAAACCGCCAGCCGCTGCTCGGGAGGAAGATGAGGCTTCCTCTCTGCTCCTGTGAAGAGTGGCATTCTTGGAAACCCAGAGGAATGGTTCCCCCTGTGCTGCGGGCAGGTCCTGGCTGTGAATGGACCTCCAAGAGACGTCGGTGCATTTGGCTTCCTTGTTCCTGTGCTTGGTGGTGGTCTGTGTCTGGTTCTTCACAGATAGCCTTCTCACTCTCTCTACAGAGAGTCTTTCAGGAGACGAGCTCCACCACCACCCCTGGCCTTCTCGAGCTTCCACAACATTCTGTGTATGTCAACCCTGTCCCCTTCTGACTCCTTCACACCTATAGGACAGCGTCGAAATGCCCTACACTTTCTGGGGCTGTCAGCCTTTCTGGAAGAGACTGTCTCAGTTTTCTCCTGAGGAGTGGCTGGTGGGTTTAAACTGCTGACAGTTCTGTTACCAACCCATTGCATAAGCAGTGAGGCTCCTTCAAAGCCCAGCTGGATCAATCCATCAACCAGTCAATCAAATAAATGAACTCACTGCCATCAAGTCAATGCTGATTCATCAGGACCCCATAGGACCACGTGGAACTGCCTCTGTTGATTGGCAAGGCTGTAAGTCTTTACAGGAGTAGAAAGGCAAGTCTTTCTCCCATGGACTGGCTAGTGGGTTTGAACTGCTGGCTTTGTGATTAGCAACGAGGCATGCAACCACTGTTTCCCCAGGGCCCATCAGAGAGCAGCTGGGCCAGGACAAGCAGAGTTTCCCAGGCAGGCTTCACGCAGTTTCCCTTTTTCGGCCCCAGTGAGTTAGCACTGTTCGCTGTGCTGGGGTCATTCTGCGCAGAGCTGCCACCAGGGGCTAGGGGTTGGTGCTGGCCAGGAAAGCAGGCCAGGCCCTCTCATGGGAACATGGCCGCCATGGCTGCATCGGGCAGGGCCGATGGGAAACCCCAGGCCTCTCAGAGGACCCTGCCCGGCCCTTTCACAGCTTGCTATGGCCTTCCCAACCTTGACAGGCCAGACGACAGGCCACACAGACAGATGGACAGGCAGACAGGGACAGGCAGCTGCTTCCCCCTGGAAGGAAGGGTGTGGGCTGTCACAGCTACACACCTTCCTTCTGGGGATGCACAGGACATCCCGGGTGGACACTATATCCAAAGTCCTGGCCCTCACCCCCAGACACAGACAGTGACTGGCCTGGAGCAGAGGCAAAAAGGGCAGGACAGGGGATGTCTGAGTGACCCCCAAAACTCTGGACAAGGTTAGAGACTGGGAGGAAGCCTGGTGATCTGTTTCTGAAAGCTCAGCCATTGGGAACTCTGAGCACACCTTGCTGTCACGTGAGGCCTGTAGCCCTTGACGGGTACTTCCATGCCTTCTTAGTGTTCCTGGTGAGCAAGGACACGACCTTGAAGGTGCATACCTCTCTTGAGAGGAACCAGGCAGCCTCCCCAAGTTCTCTTTGCAGGGCTGCCCTGGATGCAGTGCAGGCTCCACGGGAGCACCATGGAGTGTTGGCTGTAGCCTATGCACGGTGCCCTGCCTTGGCATCGTCGGAGTGACCAGCCCCTGGAGAAGGACATCCGCTGGGGAAGGTGGGAGTGGTGGGGTGGAAAAGCAGAAAAGACAGGCTGGATGGACACAGGGGCTGCAACCATGAGCTCAAATCCCGGAGCAGTGGTGAGGGTGCCAGTGACCAGGTGGCGCTTCCTTCTGCTGCACACAGGGCTGCTGCGGTCTGAACAGGTATGTGTCCAGTGACGTGGTCGTAGCAAGGTCATTGGTTTGAAACCACCCACCGGTCTCTTGCAGAAAGACACACCTGGCTGCTGCTGTAAACACTGACATGTTGGATATCCCCCAAGCAAGTTCTTGGAGGTCCTCAATGGTCCCTATGGAATGGAGCCCACTCAGTGCTGGTGAATTGAGTTTGATGTGTCTCCGTATGGATTGTTGATGAGGTGAACCACTTTCTTAACCCATCACACAGCAAACCATGCTCCCTGCCACCGTGTCAGTGCCGACTCACAGTGGCCCTGTAGCGTACCGAGACTGCAACTCTTTCTATGGGGAGCAAGCCCATCTTTCTCCCAGAGTGGAGCTGCATGGCCTTGAGGTTAGTGGTCAATGTGCCGGCACTGACCAGAGAGATGAAACAAACCAAGAAGAGGGAAGTTGGAGGCCACAGCACAAGGTCCTTCTGGAATGGGGAAACAGCAGGTGAGGGGAGACCAAGGTCATAATGAAAGGTTCATGAAGGAAGTTAGCAAGTTGCTGTGGCAGTCGGGAATGCTGGGGGTGGTTTACACAGACGGGTACAATGTTCTGCCAAGGGTGCTAATCAATGTCCAAAGGGGGCATATAACACAGCTGTGAGCCTCAACCATGAGGTATTCAGCTCAGTTCCTGGGTCAGCATACCCAGGTCCCTGAATGAAGTGCCCAAAGCATCCCACGCCAGTAAACCTCAGTCCAAAGGCACTCCGTTCCATTTCTGTGGGTCAGCAAGCCCGGCATCCCCAATCAAGTGCCAGAGGCCCCCACTCTGAAAGCCTGCCTTCTGCACAAGAGCACGCTGCTCAGCGCTCTTCCTCCTGGTTCTGTTGCTGCTACTCTGATGGCCAGTCTTTTACCTCGAGCCAGGGGTCCACCGTGCAGGGATCTTAGGTCCAGAGGATGAGCCCCACTCTGGCTCTTGCTGGTCATGGGATTCCCCGGCTCCTGCTTCTGAGGGCTCACTTTATACCCAGCAGAACGGTACTCCAGGGAATCCTGTCCATGTGACAGACAGGTGAATCCTATCAGTCTCCCCTCCCACCTTCTTAGCAGACCATGTTAGGAAGGGTCCTTTTGTGGGAGGGAGAGATATGGGCGACAAAAGCCACATACATCATTCACCAGCCCTGTGCTCCCCACTGTGGTCCAGTTGCCCCGGACCCCTGGTGACCCTTAGGGACAGAGTGCAGCTGTCCCGTGGGGCTTCCCGGGGGGACCATCTCATCAGAGCCAGTTGCCACATCTCCTGAAGTGGCTGGGAGTGGGTGAGTCCAGCCACTCTGTCTTTCCGTTAGTACCCCAGTATTTAACCACTGCTTGGCAGAGTTCTCTGAAGTTTTGGGTGTGTGTCTCTGAGTAAGAAGGAGGGGTCCCAGGGAGGGGAGGCCAAGGCAGGACTGCAGAGAAGGCTGGAGGGAACGGGGCTGGAGCCTGCTGGGGGACAACCTGCAGTTCTCAGCCAGGACAGGGGATGGGGAGGACACTGCAGGAAGTGATTGTAGCCCAGTATCTCCGCTTCCGGCTGCCTCCACAAGACTGGACCTGCCTCTGCTGGCGCTGACTCTGGTGGTTTCCCGAGCCGGGTAACCAGAGTCTGAGCACTTTTCAAAGTCACCTCTTCACGCCCCTGTGCCGGGCTGTCCTCCCCACCTGCCTAGTCTCTGGCCAGACCCCATTGCTCACCCAGGCTTCTGCAGGCTGCTGTCCAAATGGGTTCCTGCTCCTGGCAAGGTGCCTTGCGTTTTCCCACACCCAGGACTGTGGGACTGTAACAGCTTCCATTCCAACACCGCACTGGAGCGGGGTCAAGGGCAGCTTTCCCCGGCAGTCTGGACCTCCCTCTTCTTCCAGGAAAGGCCCGAAGGCGGGTGGTCTGCAGAGCAGTCCTGCATTTTCCCAGGGAAGCAAAACATTCCATCAGAAACCTTCCGGAGAATCATCTACTGATAATGTTCATGGAGGCCAGGGTGCTTGAGGGGGGCTTCCAAAAGCACTCAGGAAGGGGGTTAGTCAAAGATAACAGCACTGCCCATGAACACTCTGAAGACTCCTTCATCTACCTGTGCAGCAGCTGCCTGGACATCAGTTCAAATCCACCGGTTGCTGTGTCAGGAGGCAAACGAGGCCGTCTTCCCCCGTCAATATCGACACTGTGGCCGTAGCCATGGGCTCTGGCTTAAGAACCACGGTGAGGATGGTGGAGGATCGGCGGTATTGTGTTCTGCTGTACACAGGGTCAGAATGAGTCAGAACCAACCCCATGACGCTGAAAAACCACCTGATTGGAGGTGGGCAGCCCCAGGAAGCCGCAGTTCTAGCTCTGCCCTGTCGTGTCACAGGGAGCATCCGCCGGAGGGTCCCAGACCTCACTGGCTGCCATCCAGTAGATGCTGACACTCCACATCCCCTCTGGGCAAGGGAGCCACTGTGAATTTCCCAGACCATCTCTCTGGGTGGGAGTAAAAAGCCTCATCTTTCTTGGAGGAGCGCCTCATGGTTTTGAACTGCTGACTTTCAGTTGTCAGCCCAACTCACAACTAATCCCCCACAGGGGCTCCTAACAGAATGATAATGGGGCATCTGCCTGCATGAAATGAAAAGAGCCATTTAAATGTTAAAACAATAGAACCCAAAGCTCATGCCACACATCCCGGCCACAACCCACAACAGTGCAATTCGAGTTATGTAGTGGATCGATCTGTAAATAGTAGGAGCCTGGTGTCATAGTGGCTTACGATAAGTTTAGTCATTCAAAACCACCACTGCCACACAGCAGAAAGGCAGGGCTTTCTAATTCCACTAAGAGTCACAATCTTGGACACTCACAGGGGCAGTTCTACCCTGTCCTATAGGGCCACTATGAATTGGCATTTGATCAGTGGCAGGGAGGGAGGGACGGAGGGCGTGGTGGGTGTGTGAGTGAGTGCATTCCCTTCGTCTGACTCTGACAAGAGAGTTCTCACTGCTATGGGGTTCATTCCAACTCAGAGCAATCCTGTAAGAGGGGGTAGAACTACCCCCTGTGGTTTTCCAAAATGGTGACTCCTTACGGGAGTGAAACCACTGACTGCTTCCTCCCACAGGGCCGCTGAAGCTTTCACACTGTTGACTCTCAGATGGAAGCCCAACTCACTCCCACCCAAAGCTGTGACTCCTCTGCAGACATAGCTAGAGGTCAGCTCATTTCTGTGAAAGGAATGAATGGAGGGTGTAGAGAGCAGGCAGTTAGAACATATGAATCTTCACATTAACTTGTCTTTGTCTCCTGAACCCTCTTTCCTGTGTGAAAACAGCTCTTAGACTCCACTCTCTCTGTGTCCCCTTGTCCTCTGGAAGACTGTGCACCCCCATCATCTGATTCTCCTTCACCCTGCACTGGACACAGCCTTCCAGAACTGGGGCACATCTCCACACACGTGGCCCTGTTTTGTCTCTCAACGCTCCCCCAGAGCCCCGTCTGTGTCCTTGCCCATATGAATCCTGGTTGTTTTGTGTTTTACTCTCATTTCTTGCTCTCTGCGCTTGCTCTCCCACCATCCAAGCAGGGGTCCCAACTCCAGCGTAGGAGTGGGAGAAACAAGCCCTGGAAGACGTTCAGTGGGCGGTGCCCATGACTCACGGGCTTGGCTTCTGACAGGCAGCTTGGATGTTTGAGTTCCAGAAGGCCTCTCCTAGTAATCACATGTGAAAGAGCCTTGGCTACTGCCAACCCTGAGAGCAGAACCCATGACTTCTTGAGCTGTCCGTGCATGAGCTCACCAAAACTGGGTCCCTCGCTGCGGGGTGGAAAGCATCACCCTAATGGCTGTGGTTGCTGAGGACTGTGGGGTTCCAAGCACCCAGGGCTTTCTTGAGACGAGTGCTCTCTGGGACCATCAGAATGTGCTAATCCCAGGGATTGCCCAAGTGCTCTCCAGTGCCCCAGTGCCTTTACATGTGCTGTCTCCAAACCCTAGTGAAGTCCTGGGGCATGGCGAGGGGCAAGGCTTTCTGCCTGTTGTTGTGGGTGGGCTCCCGGAGCTGGTTCCAACCAGAGACGGAAAACCTGCCCAGTTCTGTGGCACCTTCACAATTGATGTGCTTAACCTCAGGGTTGCCAGCACTGAGGACCCCTGGGGGTGCTGTGGTTACTCAGCTTGGCTTCAGTTATTTGGCTTCAGTTTTCCATTTATAGCACAATTCCTGATTTAGTGGACGTCAAAGTGACATTCTTAACTACATATCTAATTGACACGATATGTAAGCCTAGATTTCTAATTTTTTCTGGAAAGGAAAAGAAAACAAAAAGATTCTTTAACTCGTCTTCCTGTTTTAATTTTGCTCAAGATGTAAACCAAATCTGACACTTACGGATTAGTTTGAATCTGATCACTTCACTGAATATCTTTAGGAACAGCAGTGGTGAACAGCATTTATGAGCCATCATCTTCGCGAATGAGGGATCTCTGGGCTTCAGGTATATATATGGTGTGTGTGTGTATATATATATATATATATATATATATATATATATATTATATATATATTAGGTATATATAAGGTATATATATATTAGGTATATATATTAGGTATATATATATTAGGTATATATATATTTAGGTATATATATATTTAGATAGATAACATAAGAAACGAACAGTTAATCTATAAAGCAATACTAATGGTTCAGTGCATCTCACTTCCATGAGACAGGTAATAGACTTCAAGTTTTGATGGTTTATTTATAGATATATGCCAGTTTTATGGGCATATGAATAGGCTTTCTCTTTGTACCATTTTTTGAGTGAGGATTCTTTGGGCATCATCTTAATACATGGGGTTCTCTGGACCTCATCTCTGAATGAGTGTTCTCTCAACTTCATCATTTTCAAGGGGGTTTGTCTGGACTTCATCTATATGAATGAAGGTTCTATGGGTGTCATCTTTATGAAAGAGGGTTTTCTGGGAATCAACTCTTATCAATTATGGGTCCCTGGGAGTTATCTTTACAAATGAAGGTTTTGTTAGCATCATCCGTCTGAATAGAGGATCTGTGGTCATCATTTGGAATGGTGTTCTCTGGGCATCATCTTTATTAATGAAGGTTCTCTGAGCATCATTTTAATGAATGAGGGTCCTCTGGGCACCATCTGTAAGAATGGAGGTTCTATGAGCATCATCTCTCTGAATGAGTTTCTAGTTGTCATCTTTAAGAACAAGGGTTATCTCGGCATCATCTTTCCTAATGAATGGTCTCTGGGAATCATCTTTATGAATGGAGATAGGTAGGTGTATAGTGCCAACATGGCCAATGAACACATGTGAGAGTAATTGAAGGGAAGAGAGATAAATGGCTTGGCATGCCTCACCTTTCTGTCTCTTGCTCTTTGATGATCGGACCAGTGTGGGACTGTCTGGCTTGCTTTGTGCCTCGTCAACCTACTGGAATATATGTGTCTTGAGCTGTGGACTGTCAGATCCTGTCATCTGGCTGACTGTTGGCGAGGCCTTGCTGTTTGCTGCCTGTGGTGAGAGAACCTGAATTGCTCAACAGAGGACTACCAGGGGGCCATCAAAACTTGAAGTATATTACCTGTCTCATGGAAGTGAGATGCACTGAGCCATTTGTACCGCTTTATAGATTAACTGTTTATTTCTTATGTTATCTATCTATCTATCTATCTATCTATCTATCTATATCTATATATATATATCTATATCTATATATGTATATATATATATATAATTATTAGGGTTCTGGTCTAGATGCTGTAGAGAACCCTAACATAACAATGCAGCCATAAAGTTGGATGTGCACAGCAACACTCCATTTTCAAATGGAAGTGGTACAAATGAAATCCAGCTGAAGCAGGAGCTAAAGGTAAGCTGCATGAAAAAGTGGCCCAAATGCCCACTCCTGTCTCAGTCAGTACCTTACTTCTGCCAGTCTGTACCTATGGCTTCCTGGGGAGTGTCTTATGACAAGTTAACTGAAGAACAGAAAATTAATGCATAAAAAAAGAGTCATGCTGAGGGCCTTCATTCTTAAGGATAATGCACAGAAAACCATAATGCATGAAGATGAAGATCAGAGAGCACAGATTTTAGGTCTGACACCCAGGATCCCTCATTCGTAAAGATGATGCCCAGAGAATCCCATTCATGAACATGTAGTCTGGAGAACCCCATAGTTAGCGATGAAGCTCAGAGAAACGCCATTCAACAAAAGCCTTGCACATAGCGACTGGGTCTTAACGTACACTGGTACAGATAAGAACTTGAAAAACATGGAATCCAGGACAGATGATCCCTCCAGGAGCAGTGATGAGAGTGGCGATAACAGGAGGGTGGACGGAAGGTGGAGTAGAAAGGGGGAACCAATTACAAGGATCTACATATAACCAACTCTTTGGGGAACGGACTGCAGAAAACCGGGTGAAGGGAGATATCAGACAGTGTAAGATATGACAAAATAATGATAATTTCTAAATTATCAGGGTTCATGAGGGAGTGGGTGATGGGAGGGAGGAAGGGAGGGAGGGAAGGAGGGAAGGAAAAATGACGAGCTGATACCAGGGGCTCAAGTAGAAAGAAATGTTTTGAGAATGATGATGACAACAAATGTGCAAATGTGCTTGACATAACAGATGGTTGGATGGATTGTGATAAGAGTTGTATGAGGCCCCAATAAAATAATTTTAAAAGCAAAATAGTAGCTACAATGTACATAAGAATGTTAGACTAAATTAGTGTTAATGTGGAAAATTTTTATTAAAAATCATGCCCAGAGAACCTCCATTCATAAAAATGATTACCTGAGACCTGCTTTCCCAAGATGATGCCCAGAGACACCTAATTCTTTAAAAAAAATATTCCCAGAGAAACCGTACTTTAACAAAGATGCCCACAGAAAAATCATTAGCAAAGATGACGACCACAGGACCATCATTTTTAAACATGATGCCCAGAGAAATTTCATTCGTTAACATGATTCACAGAGAAGCCCCATTCATAGAGACGATGCCATGGAAAATTCCATTCATAGGGAAGATGCCAAGAAAACCCTAATTCATAAAGATGATCCCAAATTGCTTCATTCATAAAGATGATACCCAGAGAAACCTCCTTCATAAAGACAAGGCAAAGAAAACCATAATTCATGACAATGATGCACAAAGAACCCTGATTCTTATAGGTGACAACAGAGAACCCTCCTTCACAACTTGATGCTCCCAGAACCCCCCATTCAAACAGATGATGACCTAGGAACCTCCATTCATAAAAAATAACCGCCTCTCACTTTTAAGCATGATGACAAGTAAACCCACATTCAAAAAGCTAATGTACAGAAAACCATAATTCATATAGATGATTCTCACAGAAACCACATCATAAAGATAAGGCATAATTCATGACAATGATGCACATAGAACCCTGATTCTTAGGGATGATACCAGAGAACCTGCTTCACAAGGATGATGCCCAGAGAACTCCATTCATAAAGATGTTGGTCACAGAGAATGTCTTCATGAAGACGGTCTCAGACAAACCCATTATTAAAGATGAAGCTCACAGAAACCCCTTATTAAAGATTAAACTCTGAGAAAAACTATTCCTAAAGGTGATGCCCAGATAAGCAACATTTATAAAAAGCTACATTTATAAAAATGATTCACTGACAGCCTATATTCTTTAAGATGACGCCCACAGAAAAGTAATTCTTAAAGATGATGCCCAGAGAACCCTCTTTTGTTAAGATGATGCCCAGAGAACATTGATTCATAAAAAGGTTTCCTTGAAAAACATCATTCCTAAAGACGGCGCCCAGAGAAACCTAATTCTTAAAATGGATGCCCAGAAAAAGAACATTCTTAAAGATGACGCAAAGAGAACCCTCGATAGTAAAGATGACCATCAGAAAAGGCTCGTTCATAACTACAAAGCAGAAGAACCCATTTCGTAAGAAGATGAACAGAGAATCCACATATTCATAACAATAATGGCAAGACAACCTCATTCTCAAAGAGGACGTCTAGAGAAGACATCTTCATGATGAAGGCCCAAAAAACCTCCACTGATAAAAATGAGTCAATTAGAACCATCATTCATTAGGGTGATGCTCAAGAGAAAACTTAATCCTCAAAATATTGGCCAAGAACTATCATTCATCAAGATGATGCTCAGGATACACTCATTCTTCACTATGATGCCTACAGAACCATCATTTTAAAAGATGACACACAGAGGACCACAATTCATAACGGTGTTTTCCAGAGAACACTAATTCTTAGGGAGGACGCCCAGAGAATCCTCATTGGTAAAATGATGCTCGGAGAACCCAATGAATATAAATGATCCCAGAGGTAATCCTTGCCATAAATATGATGCCCACAGAATCTCCATTCTTAGCAATGACTATGTGAGAATGTTCATGCGTAAAGATTACAAGCGGATAAAACTAAATCTTAAAGATTATGCCTAGATAAACCACATTCTTATGGATGATCTCCAGAGAGAAATCATTCATAAAGATGACAACCAGAGAATTGTCATTCGTAAAGATTCCACCCACAGAACTTTCATTCAAAAGCATGATGCCCAGAGAAAGCCCCCTCCAGAGAATGCTCATTCAGAGGGATGATGTCCAGAGATACCTCATTCATAAAGATGAGGCCAGACAACCCTCATTCGTACAGAGAGCGCAAAATTATCTCCATAAAATCATGAAGATGATGGCGAGAGATCCCTGATTCTTAGGGGTGACACCCAGAGACCCCCATTCATAAAGATTATTCCCACAAAAACTACATTCATAAAGATGGTGCCCAAGAAACCTCCATGCATAATGAAGACTCCCTGAGAACCCTCATTCGTATTGATGACAACCAGCATAGACTCGTGAGGGACCAGTCCTGCAGCCTGACACCGAACGACGCCTGGCCCGGCTTCAAAGAAGCTGGATGGTGGGAGTTGGCTGCCCAAACCCGCTCTCGATATGTATTTAGACTTGTTTAATTGACCTTGCCATCATTATTTGGAGTGCTTTGGGGCAAGATTCTAAAAAGCTTTATCATCCTCTTCCCACAGGTTTTCCCTTTCCTTATCTTGGTTACCGCATAGGGGGCAGAATATGGCATCCCCCCTCCAGCAAATAACCCAAAGAGAAATAGAGTTCCTGGCCCTGATGTACCTTATACGAGGGCTTACAATGAAAATGGCATAAGAATAGTTAACAAAGAAAGGTGTACAAGTTCCTTTTAGTAGTTTAAGTTTTATGGAACGGTTAGCAAGATGAGGGCCTCCGTGATGTCTGAAGTCCACTGAAGCAAAGCTACCTATTGTGAGGCAACTCATACCTTGGTACAGAAAGACTTTTGGAAGTTTAATTTATGGGAACTTAGTGGGAAAGTAAGAACAAGAAATGAAAGCCCTAGAGGAACAGCCTAAGAAAGAACAGCCAAAGCCTGTCAAGTAATTTTTGATAATGAAATGTATTAATGCCTTATTGGTTTCATAGTTAGAACAATGCTCCCTAGTTGGATGAAGTGTGCTCAGTTATTGTTAGAAGGTTTATGTCTATCACCCTTGTATGAGAAAGCTTTGGTTTCAAGATGTACTAATTTTTAACCAAGAATCATGATTTGATTGATGTAACTTGTTACGGTCTTGTGGCCTGAGAATTTCCTAATGTATGATCTCAGACCATAAGCTTTAAGCCAAGAAAAAGAATATAGAAGTTGAAGCTTTACATGAATAAAATTGGAACGGTCACCGCAACCTTTGAGTAGTGTGATTTCTGTCTCTCCCACGTGTCGAAGCCTTACCCACCTAGCGGGGGACCCGAACCTGCTGCGGCTGGACCGTGGCATACTCATTCATAAGGAAAACCCACAGAAAACCTCCCTTGTTAAAAATCATTCATAATGATGATGCTGGGAAGACACTGATTCTTAAAGATAATGCCCAGAGGAACCTGATTCACAAAGAAGATGGCCCAAGAACCGCCATTCTTAAAGATGATGCAAAGAGAACCCTACCTAGTAAAGATGGTGACCAAAGAACGCTCATTCGTAAAGATGGCAGACAGAGAACCATAATTCATGAAAATGTTGCCCTGATAATGCTCATTCTTTCGGATGATGCTCAGAGAATCTTCATTCATAAAGACAAAGCCAAAAGAACCCTATTTAGAGAGATGATATCCAGAAAACCATCATTCATAAAGATTAAGGCTAGAGTACCCTCATTGTTACTGAAGACAACCAGAGGACCCTCATTTGTAATGACAATCCCAGAGAATCAACATTGTAAAGATGATGCCTAGACACAACCTATCCTTAAAGATGGCACACAGTGATCCCTAATTAATACAGATGTTGTCAGAGAATCCCAACTAATAAACACAATCCCCAGATAAAACCAGTACCAAACATTATACCCAGTGAAACCACATTCTCAAGGATGATGCAGAGTGTTAGCTCATTCATAAAGCGCATGACCAGAGAGTGGTCATTGGTGAAGATGACGCCCAAGTCTTTCATTTCTAAACATGATCCCCAGAAAAAGCCCTTCATAAAGATGATGCCCTGAGAAATTCCATTAAAAAAGAAGTTATCCAGAGGATTCCCATTCGTAAAGATGATGCGCAGAGAAAGCCCGCTCATAAAGATGATGCTCCGTGTAACCTCATTCACAATGTTTGCCCAGAGAAACCCGTTCATAAGGATGACGCCATGGAACCCTCATTCATAAGATGACACCTAGAGAATTCTATTCATTAGGACGCTGCTGAGAGAAACCCCTTTCCTAAACACACTGTGCAGACAAATGCCATTCATAAAGATGATGCTCAGAGGACAACAATTCTTAAAGATGACGCCCAGAGAACCCTCATTTATAAGATGACACCCAGAGAAACCCCCATTCATAAAGATGATACTGAGAGAAACACCATTTAAAGGATGTTACCCCCATAGACCTATCCTTAAAGATGAAGACCAGGTAAATCTTATACATAAATATTATAGCCACTCAAGCCCACTAATAATGATGTTGCCCAGAAAAACCTCATTCTTAAAGATGACACCCCAAACCCCTACTACAGAGAAACCCAGATTTAAACATGATTCTGAAAGAACCCCATTGATGAAGATGATGCAAGAGAACACCCAACTCTAAAGATGATGCCAGAGAAATCCACTCATAGAGATGAACACCCATAGGTGCTTTATACTTAAATATGATGCCCCGTGAACCTTCATTAGTCAGGTTGATGTGCGGAGCACTTCATTCCTAAAGATGATGTTGAAAGAACCCAATTCATAAAGATGAAGCCCAGTGAAGCACATTTAAAGTGATGATGCCCAGAGAAACACAATTCATAGAGATGATGATGGGAGAACTTTTCATTCCTAAGGATCACACCCAGAGAACACTCATTGATAAAGATGATTCCCAGAGAACCCTAACATATTTCGAAGATGCCCAAAATTTATTCATTAAGATGAAGGCCAGACAAACCCTATTCTTAAAGATAATGCACACAGAACCTTCATTCATAAAGGTGATGCCCTGAGAACCCTAATTAGTAAAGATGATGCCAAGAGAACCTCATAAATACAGACTGAGAGAGGTTGGGTTAAGCAGTATGTCACAGATCTGGACTCTGAGAATCTACCAGTCTGTGAGGCACTGGAGGATGTGAAAAGGTCCTTGGATTGGTCTTCCTTCCCCTTGGTGGGGAAGGAAATAACACAGTGCAAATCATAGGGGAAAGCTCCCAGTGTGTCCCCCAGCTCGCTCCTATCCTGCTGCTCTAGCTGGCCACTCACTTTAGAAAGGGTCCACGTTCGCACACAATCCGCTCACTGAACATGATCGTCCCTCTTCCCGCATCATCCAGGAGGGCTTTCCAAGGACGGAGTTCACAAGTTCAAGAGCACGGTTTCCTTTATTTATGAACTGCCAATCTGTGGAAGAAACATTTCCTTTTATTGTGCCCAGTTGTTTTGCTCAGGATCTAGAGGCATCTCCTACTAGACCTCAGGCTCTCCAATTCTTGCTCCATCATGCCTCCCGGATCCATGAGGGGAATACTTCTCAATACAGCTTCTTTGAATTTGCCTTTGGCATTCTCCTTTACGGTCCCATCTGGTGTTCACTGTTGTGTGCTCAGCAGCTAGTGACCATGGAAAACAGGTATGAAGACAGAGAGTCTTTTGAGCGAGTGATTTGTACAGAGAGGCACTGAGACCAGGTAAACAGGTGCTGCCATCAGTGTCATCTAGGGAATACTGTTTCTCACCCACTGTTTTCACTCTGCCCACCAATGCTCTTTCCAAATATCTGGTCTAAAGACTACTCTCAAAGGTGATGCTCTACTAGGGTTTGGAGATACAGGAGATACATAGGGATTAGCTGCACCACTGCGTAAACCAAACCCCACACAGCGTTCAAGTTCAGGCTTGAAAGTGATGGGAAGGAAGTTTAGAAGAGGGTGGATGATCTATGTGGACAAAGCCAGGAGGGGGGGGGGGGCTCTGATGGCATGGTAGTTGTGCTTTGGGCTGCTAAGTGCAGAGGCATCACTAAAAACCACCAACCACTAAGCAAGAGGCAAAGGGGGCTCCAGTGCGTTCTCCTTCCATAGAGAGTGACAGTCTGGGACACTCACTTGGGCGGTTGTGTACTCTCCCCCTGGGGTTTACACAACGGTCCCCTCTTTGTAGTCACCATACTTCTGCCTGAGAAGAGTCCCAGGACCTGCTAAGCCCTGTCCGCTTATGAAGAGCTTTTTGTCTCCTGGAGCAATGAATGACCCCAGACACCGGACAGGGCACACGGCAATCCTCTGCCTGAACAGGCTCCTCACCTGTTTCCTCTCCCGCCTTCTACTCTCTCAGGTAGTAGCACAGGGGATTCAGCCAGAGGTCGTCAATGATGATCTGACAGGGCCACAAGACATTTCATGCCAGGTTAAGTGAGCAGCTTCCAAAGGCCGAGGAGCTGTGGACACACCAGTCCCATTTCCAAAGGTACCTAGAGCGACCCACCTCAGCAATGTGATTATACCCTGAGCAATGGTCAGAAGAGAACCAGTGGAAGAAGGTGTGGCTGCTATCACGCTGCCTGCGCTGCTCAGCCTCATGCACATAATCCGGGCACCACAGGATGGACGTGGAATGGGTAGCCATATATCCTGCAGAGGGAAAGCCCAGGCCCAAGAGAATGCAGGAAATCAGTGCTGCTGAAGAGCTCTCCTTGGGAAAGTGCACCCTGGACTCACACCCACTGGGCACACTGCCTCACACACGTCAAGGGAGCGCATACATACCGGTGATGAGAAGCTTGTAGGTTTTAAGCACAACTTCATTCTGGAAGTAGGGATTGCTCCGAAAGAAGAATACAATTTTGCACTGCCCCTTCGGCTTAAAGACTTTCTCTACCTTGAAGGAGGGAGTGGAAGAAAAGGGAGGTGGATTTGGCAGAGAATGGCCAAGGTTGGCTTCCCATGCCCATTCCAGTTATCACCACACCTTCATGTTGGTCATGTAGCTGAGCATGTCTTTATCTTCCGCACTGACCACGCCTGACAGCTGGGGGTGGTTCGCAAGCCATTGGGGGTGGTCAAGGAGCCTCCAGAGGCCAGCCACAAGAGCTGGCTGAGCACACCTAAGGGGCAGCGGCATTTATGACAGGCGAGCATTCCTGACCTCTAACCAATGTCACATCCACACACGGTCTCTCCTCAAATCATGTCCCTTCATCAGATGCCTCTGAGGGCCCTGGTGCATATCTGGACTCTCTGCTCTCCCTCTATCTCTCCCCTGGCTTTGATACCATGTGTGTGACTTGGAGCCCATGAAGTTTTGTACACGTGTCCTGGTCTCTAGCCAGTAAAAAAGGTGAAGGGGCACCTCATGCCGATGACGACTGAGATGCATGCCCAGAGATGTCCCACGGGATGTGTTGGAAGCTCTGAAGTGATCCCAAGGTTTTTGGGAAAGGAGTCTGGGCTATAGGAAAGATATCCAGGTAGACAAGACCTCTGTGCCACCACCCTGGTTCTGCCCTCCTCCCCTCCTTGACCCCTGTGCCTCTCCGTGTGTCCCTTAGTCCAGCTTGGCCTCTGTGGGCCAAGGGCAACAACAAGGATACAGCTTTCATCCAGAAGCCCGGGATGCCTAAGATCGTGACACTTCTTCGCTCCAAGTGAGTCCGGCTATTCTGAAGCAAACTGCACCTCAGGCGATGGCAGCGGCTGCTGGCTCTGGCACGCAGGGTGTTCAGCTGCATCTGTATGTCCTCCAGGGCATACCAAGACTGCTGGGTGCAGGTGGCCCGCAGCCATGGCAGCAGCTCCAGCAAGGGCTGAGATTGGGTGTGGGTGTGGGTCTGGATCTTGCCCTGGGGCTGGAGTTGGGCCTGGGCTGGCGGCTGGGTCTGCTGCTGGGGCAGTTGCTGAGGCTGGAGGAGGGAAGGGCATAGGATCTTCTCATTCGTGCAACCCATCACCTTCCCATTCTTGCAAAGCCCCATCTTCTGTAGCCTATATGGTGCACCTACACCACTACCTCCCCCTGACCTCATGCATCCCATCCCCAGCCCTCAGCCGCCCCGCCCTACCCCCTATCCGGCCCTGCCACAACTCCCCTCCCCCACACCATGACACCTGTAGCAGCAGAGAGTTGCAGTTAGCCTTCTGGAGCGTTTCCTCCTCCCGCTTCGCTTCAGCTACTGTCCGCTGTGCTAAAGGCGGCTTGCCACCAGCCCCAAGGGTCTGCTCACACAGTTGTCCAGGAGGTGCTTTGTGCAAAGGGCCACCTGCCAAACCTGCTTGCTCACAAATAGCTGCCAACAATGCCGCCTCACTCGCCATTGCAGTGGCGTGAGGGGCAGGACAGGCCCGAATGACCACCTTGACACTAGGGAAGCAGAAGCGGCTGGCCAAGTAGGCCTTTCCGGTGGTTCCGGCTGAAGGTGCACAGTGCGCATGCGGCACAACCCCAGGGCCTTCTGGGCATCCGGACTGTGGGCGGGCTGAGGCGGTGATGGCCCCTCCCACACCAAGACATGGGCACCAATGAGGAGACAGACGGGCGTGGCTCCCATGGACACAAACTCTCACCCTGTCCTGCTTTCTCTTGAAGCCTGCCCAGGCTCCAGGCCCCTGTTCATTGGCACAGCCTCTGGCTCCATCTCCACCTTCCTTGGAAGCGTGAGCTGGAGCTCCTGCAGCGTGCATTTCTCAGAAGAGGCTCCGGTGTACAACTCCCAACACAGGCCTGAATTCCACATGCTTTGCAAGATTCCCACCCTTTAAGCCTCCTTACCTGCCCTGTAGACAGGAGACTGTCTTGCAAATTCTCTGCTGCAAGTCCCCTCCTCTCCTTCCTTGAAGCTTCCTGGTGGGTGCCCGAGAAACCACTCAGCCGACCCTGAAGGTCCTCTTCCCATCAGTCAGCTCCTTCAGGTTAACAAAGGATGACAGAGGAACCTCTGGGCTGGGCAGGATCAGGCTCTTGAAGGGCGGGCATGCTTGTTTCTGCATCTACAAACAGTAAGGCCCAAGTTTAAAGTCGGCCAAACGCACGAGGTCAGTCCTACATCATTCTCAAGAACACTAGCCTGGATAACCCTAGCACACCCTTTGGGTCCTCGTCCTTTGCACACACCTCCCTAGCTTCAGGTTTCAGAATGGCTGGTTTGGCCCTGTCCCCTCACCATCTGTGTAAGTGCTGAGGGATCCTTAGGTGTGCAATCAGCTGCTCTGTGTGGCCCCTTCCTCTCTATCTACTGACAGCAGGTCTATCGTTCTGTTACTTGAAGAAGAATGGCAAGGTGGGCGCTCCGTAGCTTCCTGCTTAATATCTGATATCTCCAACGTGGGTCACTCTGCATCCCTGGGCACCATGCTCTTTGGATCAATATGGATGAGGAAATTGCGGAAGACTTTGCAAAGGATGGCCTGGCATCTTGGATCCTTTCCATGGTTACCTGAAGCTCCTCGTCGCCCCTGCTCCAAGCACTGTCCCTCCCAGCAAAGGAAAGTCACGCAGGCAGAGTTGAGGACTGAGCGAGGCCAAGGAATGGGACACAGTTGCAGAGCTGGACCAAATCGCCAGGTCTCTCTTGCTCCCCAGGACAGCACACTGTGCATCTTGCCTGGGACTTGGGGTGATCTGCACCAGAGCGCAGGGGCCCAGAGAGACAACACGTGCCAATGGCTGTGTGGAGGAATGACTCAATCTTCAGCCACCCTCTCCTGTATTTCCCAGCCTACTTAATCATCAGGATATGGAATATCTTTGCACTCTGTTGATCCCTATCTGGTGGTAGCAGATCAATTCTTGCGAACAGAATGTTCGTGGCTGCTTCAGATCTAAACGGTTTAGGTTCTCAAGGGATTGGGACTATAGTATGGAGAACATTTTGTCCTTCAGTGACCTGTCCCCCAGGCAGTTTCGGGCCAAGGGTGAGCTGACCTTCGAGTGGAACCTGCTGCTGGGGGGTAAAAGGCATGGTCTCTTGCACAATGAGACTCTTTACCACAAGGTGCTCAAGTTCCACTCGGACTACCACCGAACGCCCTTCAACTTCCTCAGGCATACTTACTGCTGATACCTGGAGAGCTGTCCTGGGGCAGGTGCTGCTGGGCCGAGCACGCGCCTGACTTACTGGTTACCAGCTTCTGCCGCTCTGGGAGCTGAGCAGATATGGCCAGGACTCCTTATGGAGCGACCCCATGAGCCTGCAGATGCTCTTCTGGTGCTTGCGCCAAATTGCTGTGCAGCCCTGCCTGGTACTCTGGAGCACAGCCATGCCCCTAGTGGAGTCCAAGTCCGATGGCTTCCTCCCTCACCAGGGCCTGCCCAGCACCGCGCCCCGGCTGGAAGATGTTATGGAGACTCACTTGTTCAGCTCCACTGAAGCCAGCATGCACAGCTGAGAGGTGCTGGACCCGCATTTCCACTTTCAGCACTGGGGGTGGCACCGGCGGCCAGATGGCGTGAACACTGGAATGAACATGCGCAGCAGAGGCAGCTGCTCCCGGTCCATGTGGCTAAACCCTGGGACGTCGCCCTGCCCTGCCCAGGACAACTGGGTAGATGGGCCGACTTTGGCCCCGTCCCTGTGGGTGGGAACTCAAGCCCAATGAGAGACTGACAGCACCCCCACCCCCACCCCACCCCACCCCTCCGACCACGGAGCTCAACTTGTGGAGGCATCCCTGTGCCCTTTCTCACCTACATTGCCTTAGCCCTTCTCACCTACACTTGCTCTGGCCCTCCTGCTCCTCTGATACCCTTTGGCCAGCATCTCATATTTCTTTGTTTCCCCACTTGTCCCTGGGACCCAACTCCCCAACGCAGCAGGAGCTGTGGCCCTCCCCACCCCCCTTACTAGACAAACAGAAGAGATGGCCAGGAAGCATAAGGCAGGCTTCCTCCTAGAATTTTAAAGTTGTTTGTAATTTTTTTAAATTTCTATTTTAATTTGCCAATTGGATTGTTGTAAGTGGGTTTCTGAGGTAGTTCCAGAAGACTGCACTGAAAATTAAATTCTTATTCTTTGAGGCTCTCCAAATTAACAGCTATACCTGAAATAAATTTACTAAGATGCTCTGTTTTGTTTTTTGTTCTATTGAATCAGTTCTACTTTCAGATGCTACTATAATTCAGTTTTGCTTTTGTATGAATCTAAAGTCAGTCAGACTCATTACTGTATCCTTGTAAAGTTTTGTCGTCCAGCTTATTAGGATATTTACCTTTATTTCCTTCAGGCCATCAACAGAAACTTTGCATTACTCTTTCAAAAGTTATTCTGTGCCCTGGTGCATTGTTTTTTTAAGTGTTGAGGCACATAAATATGGCTAGAAGTAGTAAGAAGTAGTGTCTCCTGCATCTTGGGTAAGTTTTGAATAATTAATTGAGAAGGTGCTAACAGTGATGAGGACAGGATGAGATGGTAAAATTCCATCCTGACATGTTTCCTTACCTGTCAAATGAATGAATATTTACCAGTAAACTGAATGATGGTCATTATATTGATGCCTTCATTCTCAAAGTAGCGATCTTTTCTTGAAAGAAAAAGACCAATTTTTCACTCGTCCTTGGGATCAAAGGCCTTCTTTTCATGGATGGAGGGAGAACAAAAGAAGTGAGATATATTTGGGAGAACTGACAAAACCTGTCACATTCCACCTTCCTTTCCCAACCTGTTTTACCACCTAAAGACCTTAAAATGTAGCTGAGAAGGTCTTCCTATCCACACTGATCATGGCTGTCATCTGGGAGGGGAGTACTTGGCAACACATTTCTGTCAAGGACCCTGCAAGTGAGCCAGACGTGAGCAGACAGAGCACACCTAGTCAACAGTCACTGTTTCAGAAGGTCTTCCAGATATTTTGTCAATAGCAGATATACCTGATCTGTCCTCGAGACATCCTTCATCAGATGCTTTTGAGGGCCTTGGTGGTCATCTGCATAATATTTTAATCATAGCTTCCTCAGACTCAGCTATAATATCTGTTTCTGAGAGCTATTGTTTGTGTGTGTGTGTGTGTGTGTGTGTGTGTGTTGGTGGTGGGGAGCCTACATGTACGCTTGATCCAACTAAGACTAACATGAGTGGGGAGTCTGGGATCTTCTGTTGCCTAAAACCTGAGGTAAGCTCTCTGTGAGGAGTGGGAGCGACTCCAACCATATGGAATAAATTACCCCCAGGCACAAACCAAGTGGATGCCTGACTGTGTTTGAAGTCCTGCAGTCATTATAAAGCAATGGTAATGTCCATAGGAGAGTGAGTTGTGTGCATGCAGGGAACAGCTTCAGGCTTGTTTGGAAGAGCACTATGGGACAGGAAGGAAAAGTCACTCAGAGCACAGTTTTTGTGTGAGTACAGTGTTTCTCTTCTGTTCACTACACTCCTATCCTTCTGGAATAAAGTTGTGTCTTCCTCCTAAGGACTGCGAGTTGCCTTAGTTCACCTATTAGGGGCCCTGCAGAGTCAAGGATGGAAAGAATGTAGTTTTCATCTATAAGCTGGGGATTCCCCAGATGATGGCGCTTGTGGGGTTCACTTGAGTCTGACTGTATTGCACCTGATTGCCCAGCAGGTGATGCAATCTCCTGCTTGGTGTTACAAGCAGTGCATTCTGCTGCAATGGCGTATCCTCCAAGGAGTGCCTCCAAGGAGTGCTGGGTGCAGGTAGCACCCAGTCATGGCAGCAACTCCTTCTGGGGCTGAGGCTATGTCTGGGGAAGGGGTTTAGATTGCTCTTCTGAACCTCCCTCCCAATCCATTTCTTCCAAAAGCCCCTGTGACTTCATGATGTGCTCAGCTTGCACCACAAATTCTTCTTCCAGCCTCTACTGACCTGTAGGAACAGGAGGTCAAAGGTGGCCTCCCAGGGCATCTGTTTCTACAGCTTCACCTCAGTGGGTGCTCATTCTGCCAATGCCGACATGCTACTATTTACAAGGGGGCATCTCCCACAAGTGTCCTGGACTCCTTCATTCTAAAGGGCCAATTGGAAAGCCCCTGTGCTTACATCCTTCCACTAACAAAGAGCCCAACCCAGATGCTGCCTCACTCACCTTGGTGATGTGGTGAGGTGAACGTGCCAGAGGTTCAGGACTGGCCCTCATGGATGCCCTGAGAGTGCGAAAGCAGGCGCTGCAGCCCATGAAGGCCCAAGTAGGCATTCTGGGCAGTTCCAGGATGAAAGTGCAAAGCGTGCCTGGGACAGAACCTTGGGGCCTTCTCAAGGCCTGGCCTGGAGCTTTCTAGGGGGCTGGGTGAGGGACCTTTGCCACTCCCATTCCTGGGCCCCGGCACCAAATGGGAGTCACCAGGTAAGGGCACCTCAAGACATTCCCTCTCACCCTGCTCTACCATCCCATAAATCCTGCACAATTTCAGTGTGTTGACTCTGCAATACTGGACAGCCTGTGGTGGTCCCCACATCACTGGACACTGCAGAATCTTTGCCCCTGTGGAGGGAAGATGCCAGAACCTTGCTCATTGGTGCAGCCCCTGGCAACATCCCCACCTTCCTTGAAGGTGAGAGCTGGAGCTTCAACCAGGATCACATGCCGAATTCTACATGCCCTGATTTTTGCCTACTCCTTAAGGATTCTCACCAGGTGAAACCTGAAGCCTCCTTTCTTCACTGGCATCCAAGAGAAATGCTTACAAGCTTCTCAGCTGCAAGGTTCCACCTCTCATTCCTTGAGGTTCCTTGGGTACCTACATGCCCCACAGCCCACCCTGAAGCCATCTTCTCATCAGTCAGCTCCTTCAGACAAACAATGGATGACAGGAGAAGCTCCGGGCATGCCAGGGACAGGCCCTGCAAGGTCAGGCATAATTGTTTCTGTGTCCACAGATATTAAGCTCCACATTTAAAGTTGGCCAAATTCAGGAATTCAATCCTACATCACTCTCAGAAACACCAGTCCGAAGAACCGTCACACACCCTTTGCATCATGGTTCTTGGGGCACACCAAGCCAGCTTTGAAGTTCAGAATGATCAGGAGGCTTCATTGGCTGTTCCTCTCTGGGGTAACAGCTGTGTGAGGTCTACATTCTTGCCCCTTTCCTATGGGAAGCGCTATGGACCCATTTCTCAGCCCTTGTCTTTTCACTGGGAGTAATTTGGGTGGAAAATTATGTAGGGAACTGAGGTCGCCAACTATGAGCCTGGTAATCTGGATGGCAGACAGACTAAGAAGAGCCCTGAGAAAGGGAGTCCCTGGTAGCTTTGGGTGCCAGAAGCAGTTTGGAGACAGACTCTCCAGGCTCCTGGCCTTCAGTCCCAGGGGGACTACCACCCTGTTTGCTCTCCGCTGGTATGTACAAGAACATCTGAAGTCCACTTAAAATGCCTAGGGTATGCAATACTGTGGCAGGGGATTCAGCCATGTATCCCATCACAAATACCAAAGACAGGTGGTGGCACTTTGCCTGGAGTTCCCATTAGTGTGAGGTATTCAATTCCTATCATTCCCCCTGTTCAGAATCCCCATTGCACAGGTGAGGAATGAAGGATGAGGAATGCCAGATGACTGGCCAATGTCAGCCAGAATTTGAGAAGCAGAAGTCAGACCTGAAGTCACACCTGTTGATTCCAAAGCCTACCTTTTGCCTCTGTGCTCCTTCTGAGTACCGTCTGTACCCTGCACATGCAGAGCCCAGTCTAGGGATGGGGGACAGCTAGGCACATAAGTGATTGTCCTCACATTCTAGGCACTGGTCATTAAATGAGGTCATTATCTGCTGCTGTTGTGCTCCTGTGTTCATCCCTCAACCATCTTTCCTTCATACTGAGATGATTTTCATGCTACCCGGATGCTTGGGTATGACCAAGTCATACTAGGAGCAAAGGCTTGGTGATCTACTTTCACAATCAATTCATGCAAACCTTAAAGATCACAACAGAACATTGACTGGCACGCTGAATGTGGACCTCTGCAGGCAGGATCCATGGCTAGAGAATATCATGTTTGATGACATCCAGGTCTGGGAGGGCATGTGAGATCCTGTGCAAGATGAATTGGCCCTTTGCATAGGCTGGTGATTGTGTGAGGAATGCAGAATCAAGCAGTGTCTTATGCATTTCCATATAGGGCTCTCCGGAATCAGAGTCAACATGGTAGCAGCTGACAACAAGAACAACAACAAATAGTAGCAACACTAAGTGAATGTCTACAAACAAGTAAACACTTCCAATAATTTACAACTCCAAGCCATTGTTCCTTTTTCTGACAGGTGACTGGAATGGCTGTGGTGGCTCTGCTTCAGGCTCTGGGTGGGGTTCAGGGCAGGCTTCACATCTCTCTGGTTCTCCCAACCCCAGCAGCAGCCCAGTGCTTGTCTTTATGGCAGAGAGGAACATGTGGAACTTCTTAAGATTTGTCCTTGCAAAGGGCGCTTTGGCCCTGGGCCCCACATGCCACAAGAAGTCCCATAACAGTGAGTTTGGGGAGACACTCTCCAGTCATATGGCAAAAGCAGGGCTGTCTACTGTCTCACAGAACTTTAGGAAGTAGCAGAGGCTGATGATCCAAATTCTCTGCCTCGGAGAAGCAAGGCTTGTGGTAAGGAACCTGCATGGCATTTCCTCCAAACAAAGAGTCCATCAACAGCAAGACAAAACATTAAGTTATGTACCCTTAATAAAAAGAGACTGTCAATGAGAGTGAGACACAATGCTTTCTTGTTGAACCGCAAACCTATTTCATTTTTATTGAAAGAGCTATACTTACTCAGACATGGAAGGGACTGCTATAGTTACACTTTTTGACAAGGTTTATTCTTGCATAGGCAGTGGCATTTGTGCCCTAGGGCCACCCACCAAAGAGACTGTGACATGTCATCCCTTGTAAGACACATGAAGATATCAGGGGTATGAAAACGTGTGTTGTGGAATAGATGCAAACTAAAGTGAACACTGAGTGTTGCCGCTGGACTAAGCACAATGCTAGGAGCCTTAGCGGTGTGCTCAGCAGTATCCTCAGGAGCTTAGCAGTATCCTCAGGGTGGGGCTTTCAAGCCCACCCAGGGCCTTGGAGGGAGAACTGCCCAGGCTTCTGCTTCTGTAAAGTTTGCAAAACCTTAAGGGGCAGTGAAACTCTGGCACTGGGGCTCCCTGTGAATCAAAAGTGACTCAATGGCGCCTCACATCATCAATATCACAGGCAACCCATGAGGGAGAGAGGCTCGTCTCCATTTCAAAAACCAGTTGAGCAGGGTGAAAATGCATCTGTTGCCTTGGCTCAGGCTAGCAATCAGAAAGGGGCAGAGTTGAAACCTCAGCGCATCCGACTCCAGAGACAAACTGCACCTCAGAGTTCTCAGCTGTCACTTGGGAATGATAGAGGCAACTCCCACATGGGATACTGTGAGAATCAGTTATAGAAAACAGTGTCAGACACGGAGTGCTCCCAACATCTGGTGACAGTTCTTCACAAAGGTGCTAGGAGCCATCAGGTCGCCTTTGCCTCCCAGAATGTCCCCCACCGCCCCCACCACCCCGACCTTATGTGACGGAACAGACCTGTCCCCACAGGTTTTTCTCAGCTGTCAGCTTTGTGAAAGTAAGTTCCCAGAGCTTGCTTTCACTGGCAGAGGATTTGGCAACTATCTGAGCACTTAACAGTAGCACCCACTAGCGTTCCCTTTTCCTGGTTGAGTAGGGGTCCGCCATTGTGTGTGGGCCAGTGCTTTCTGCTTCACCAGGCGCAAGATACTCCTTTTTGCCCGCGAGGAGAAAGGCCGAGCAGGGCCCTTTCAGTTTCCGGCCTGGGCCGCTGGGCGTGGTGAAAGGCATGGGCTTCTCCGATAGAGGGCGCCGGAGAGAGGAAGTGGAGGTGGGGAAAGTGTTCCATTTCCTGGTTCCGCAGGTACTCCCTGGGCGGGACCTTCCTGGGCCCCACGAGGCGGAGACTGCAGCGCGAGGCGGGTGGAGAGAAGTTCCGGCCGAGATCCCCTTCCCCAAGGACCTCTCTTTGCGGCAGTTGTTAGCCACGTGTGGCCGGTGAGACTGTCTGTGAGCAACTTCTCAGCTTTCCGAAAGGGCTGACTTCTGGTAAGCCCCACTTCTCAGTGGGAGAGCTTTTTCATTTTCGCTCTTGCTGTTCAGTAAACCCCAGCCATGTTTCTTCAATGAAAGGCTTGAACCTGGCCCTTGAAGGGTATGTGCGGGGCGGGTTGGGGTGAGGGTAACTGGAGATGGGGCTAGATCATCCTTGGAGCTGTATTCTCATCTTGTGCGGGGGTCTCTTCTTTGAGCCTCCCAGCGTTGGGGTGACTCTGGGGGCGGAGGTTTTCCGTGGGGGACCTCTTTCAGCAACTCTAAGAGTTAGGACACGGGAACTCAGTGTGCCTTTTCCTGGAGACCATGTCTCCGACTGAAATGGAAAACGCCTCCTCAGAGGTTCTATGCAGGGGTGCGATTCAGATACGTTAACAACCGGCTTGTGCCCTAATGATCATTAGATGCCCCCCAAAAAGAAAGAAGACCTAAAGGTAGCTTATTATTTGGCACAGTCAATGCTAAGACCACTAAAAGAGGTCCATAAAACTACGCTATGTTAAAGGGAAGAGTCTTAAGATATTAATGAAAAATTTAAATAATGCTCCAAAACAAAACAATGTAACGTATCTGAGACACACCCATACTGTCTTCACTTGTAGTAGTATTTACTTGCATGCAACACTATGGGCTGTTTGATTTATCCTTAGGAAGTAGCAGGAGTAGGATTCCTTCCTTTAGAGGTAGACCAATTAGACAATAGTCATTTTGGTTTGATAGATTAGAAATAGCTGGGCGAATTGCCCTCTCTGCATACTTTATGTTCATCTTTGTAAACTACCTTTTCGATCTAATAGCAATAGTTCTGACAGTATTTCTAGCCCTTTGAACACGATCAGGAATTGCATAATTCACACATAGTACTTTGTGGGAATTGGGCATAATGAAAACGGAAAAGAATGGTGACATGTCACACAATGGTTGTTTGGCACTTTCTTTCTTTTACGTTTTATGCTTTACTTTCTGGAGAAACAACAGGTTGGGGGGGAGATGTAGTATTACATTAAAAGCAAAGTGAGGTTTAATAAATAAAAAATAAAAAATATTGCAAGCATAGTTCCTTCTAATTTTTATAGCTGTGGACAGAATGAACATCACTATGTCTCCTGAGAATATGCTGTTGTTCAGAGCACTGTTAAAAAAGAAAAAAAGGGATGCATATTTATGATTTCCACATTGGGTGGCTGCCCGGGTGCCCAGCTGCCCACCTTAGAGAATCCTGAGTTCAAGTGCAACTTTAACCACCAGTTCACTAAACTCACTAAAAAACTAGGTATTGGTTTTGCTGAACTGTTGACAACTGGCTAGATCCCACCACTGGTTCGCCCACAGTTCTGAGAGTAGAAGATTGCTGGGAGGGTGGGAGAGGAGCCCTTGTATCAACCCTCATATCCAAGCCCCTGTGCATGTGAAAGCTGAACAATGAATAAGCAAGCCAGAGAAGCATTGATGCATTTTCATTAAGGTGTTGGCGAAGAAAATTGAAAGAGCCCTGGTGGTGTGATGGGTTACCCAGTGCCCTGTGAACTGCAAAGTCAGTCTTTTAAAACACCGGCCACTCCACATGTGAAAGATGAGGCTTTCTACTCCTGTCAGCAGTAACAGTCTAGGGGACTCATAGGGACACTTCTACCGTGTCCTTTAGGGTTGCTGTGAGTTAGAATCAACTTGATGCCAGGCAGGTTTTGGTTGTAGGTGAACTGCCAGAAAAGTATACAGTTCTGTCTTGGAAGAAGTACAATCAGCCTGTTCCTTAGAAGTGAGGATGGTGAAACTTGGTCCAACGAACTTTGGATGTGTCATCAGAAAAGAGCAGTAGCCTCTTGGAAAAGACAACAAGCTTGGTAAAGGGAGAGTCAGAGGAAAAGAGGATGGCCATCAACGGGATGGATTGACACAATGATTACCAGAAGGAAGGTGCCGCAGGACTTGGCAGTGTTTTGTTCTCTTACACATAGGGTTGCTATGTACGTTAGGCTGGGCTGTTTAGAGAAGCAAAAGCAGCAACACTCAAATGTATGAGAAAGAGCTTTATATCAAGAAGTAATTTTATATCTAGAAGACAGCCCTGCCCAGTCCCACTTAAGTCCCTTGTTATAATGAAAGCTGGGGCACTCTTCAGACTCACAAAGCTGCAGCCCAATGACACAAAAAGGTGAAGCAGGATGCAGGAAGATCAGAAGCTGTTGGGTGCAGAGTCACATGGGTTCAAAGTCAGTGGAAGAATGCTGACAGTTCTCTGGTTGGGCTCTGCATTAGTTTATTGTGCTAACCTGGCTGATAAACACATGTGGGATTAATTGAAGGGCGGAGGGATAAATGGCTTAGTAAGCATCACCTTTCAAGTTCTCGGGTCCCTTGTTTTGTGATGGTTGGACCAGGGTGCAGCTGCCTTAGCAGTTCGCAGCTTCAGCATGCAAGTCTGCCTTCCTGCAAGACATGCCCAAGGAGAAACCACATGGACCTACCCCGATGCAGCCCTAGTTGTGGTTAGGACTAAATGGGAATATTCAACTGGGAGGCTGACAGAGCCTGGATTGAAGGAGGGGCACAGAAGGAGAAAATGGACAGAACTATTATTTTATTTGTGCATTTAAGAGAGGATGTTCAGCAAATGAGTCAGATCCGGTCTGGGCCTGCATCCCTCTCTTCAGAGGGAGGAAAGGCAGAGGGTTGCTGTATTAGAACCAGGGGACACTAGCAATTAACGAAACTTTGGGGAGCAGGTGTGTAGATGCCGTTCTCTAGGAGACTGAGAACACTTGCTCTATTGCAGCTTTACTTTGTAAAAAATGGGGTGCTGGGCCTGGTCCTGCCTTCCAAATGCTGTGTCAGATCTAACACGGCTACAGGTATGGGATTCTTTGGGGCCAAATGCATGGCTAGCAAGATTGGCTTCCTGGAGAATTACAGTGTAATGGACTCTGTAAACTCATATAAACCAAGCAGAGAAAGGGCTGGAAAGAAAGAAGGACCAGGCGAGAAAAGAAGAGGAGGCCAGAAGGTCACCTGACGCAGCAATAACTTGTACTTTGCAACTTCTTGAGGGCCAAGTGAAACAGACATTGGTGATTTGGGTGTGTGTGCGTGAGATGGAGGAAGATATCAAGGCAGAGCCACATTGGGGTTCTGAGCCACAGAACCTTTCCCATCAGCCCTGGGAGCTTGTAGTGTGGCAACTCCATTGTGCTGAAGCTCAAGGGCAGCAGAAAGGGCTTGAACTGGGGAAGACATATCATCGACTAGCTCTTTGCTGTAATATCTTGTGTACTGGTTTCTACTTGGCAAATTTTGATCCCACCATGGACATCTGGCAATCTAGGGAGAACTGTCTGGGTGTCCTGACTAAGCGGTGGGTGCTACTGGCATCTAGTGCCCTTAATTGTATCCTCTTGTGCACAGAGGACAGTTCCACAGCCACCACAAAACCCAAAAGCGTATGCAGCCATTGGTGCAGCTACTGGCTTCTCATCTGGAGCATAAAAGCTTCAGAGAGAGAGAGAGAGAGAGAAAGAACTCATGGAAACACTTTGTCCAAAGGACTGCTGGGCAACATGAGCACCAGCTCCACAGTCCTAAGACCAGCTGCCACTTCTACCAGCTACCTTGGAAAGCTATGACAAAAGGAGGTCCTAGAGAGAGGGGAAGAAAAGTGTAGAAGAAAGCACACACTCATGCAAACTACCAGGCTCCCTGGTCAAATAAAAAGGGATAGCCTTTCCACACTGTGGTTCTTATACATCTCTTGAGCCTGGAACTGAACTCCACACCACCACCACCACCACCACCACCTAGACATAATTCTCAGATCTATGATGTTAATAAGAACACCAAGGCATTACCACCAGTAAAGCATGATCCAAAGGGCTGTGTCTCCCCAGGGGTAAAGCTTGGTAGGCAGCAAGGGAGGGGAACCTGAGAAGAAGGGATGCAGGATTCACAAGGAGGCAGTGGTAATAGTGTTATTTTGATGTGGGGACTGCAAATGATCTCACAAATCAAAATGTGCTTGAACTCTTCTAAGCCAATATGCTCTGTAAATTTTCCCCAAATCAAAATACAGTTAAAAAGTCAAAAACACCCATTGATGTAGCTTATTCTGGCACACAGTGACTGCAACAGTTAAAGACTAGAAAGGATTAATTGGCTTTTCTTGGCGATAATATTGATGCAAAAAGAACTCCAGGCTTACTTCCAGGACTATGGGTGGTTTTGAACTGTCAAACTTTAGCTTAGTAGTCAGAGGCAAACTGTACCTCCCAGACACCTAAAAAAGAAATACTTGGCTCTCCATCAGGTTCTTTTCACTGAGGACAAGATATCCTGTAGTCTAGTGCCTGGTTGACCCTCAGTAAAGCTTAGATGGATGGGCATCTGATTTCAGGCCAAGGGACTGGAAGTCAATTTAGAAAATTCTTTCCTCTTTGCAGTAATTCCTAGGTAATAAGCAGTTAAGCACTCAGCTGATAAGCAAAAGGCTAGAGATTCACATCCATCCAGGGATGCCTTAGACCACTGACCTGGCATCTGCTTCCAAATTATCCACCATTGCATACCGTTTGCACCTGAGTTCCCTTTGGACTCATGGATTCAACTTGTTGGCAACAATTTCTCCTAGTAGTGTGTTGTTTTATCCTAGACTCTGATAGATGCAGACAGAAGTGTTGGTTTCTCCAGAGAGCAAAGGCTCATAAAGGTAGACCCCAGCCCTGAGGAGACCTGGAGGGGTTAGTGTTACAGGGGCCTGGTCTCTGCCTGGACCCTCTTCTCAATGCTGTCTCTGTGAACTCTTATAGCCCTTTTCACTGCTTTTCCCCATTGGATGCCAACCATTCATCAACTCCACTTGGTAATTCTGGCTCTGTATGACCTCAGAGCCACATTTTAATAGATGAATAGGTGGTTTGGGCCTGGGATTCATAATTTGAGACCACCAGTCACTCCTCGGGAGAAAGATGGATCTGCCTACTGACGTAAACAGTTACATTCTTGAAAACTTACGGGAGTGGTTGGTTCTACCCTGTGCTATAGGTTTGTTTTGAACCGCAGACCAATAATTACTGCACCTCTGGTCTCTTAACCTTATGAAGTACGTATAATAATTATACCCATTTGACAGAGGTGGAGGCTGAGACCCTGGACAAGGTCTCATCATTGCTTTCAGTTTTCAGCTTAGATTTCACCTCAGCAGTGAGGTTTCCTGGAGCCCTGCCCCAAAGACATCATCCTGCTTCAACCCTTGTCTCCTGGCTATTGAGTTGGTTCCACCTACCAGCAACCACTGTGGGACAGTGTAGAACAGCCCCAGTGGTTTTCTGAGATTGTAACTGGGGTGGAAAGTGTCTTTTCTCCTCAGAGGGGCAGGTGGATTTGAACTGCTGACCCTGCACTAAGCAGCCCAACTTGTGAGCCACGTGGTCACCACGGTTCCTTTATTGTGGAGCTAACCCCAGAAGTGCCTAAACTGTCATCATCCCCACATACATTGGGGAATAAACAGTAGTGATTCACAACTCTTCAGTCTTAGGTCACCAGGCCTTTTCTCCAAGCCCATCTTAGTCTGATGTTCCCCTGAAAAAAGATAATGGGTAGTTTGTTTGTGGGTGGCTTGACAGCCCCCTCAGGAACTTCATCTACTGGAGCTGGCCAATGAGGATAGCCTTTCATCTTGGCGAAGATGAGGAGGTCTCCAGGTTTGAAATCGCTTGCCATGTTTGGGGGGGAGGGGGGGACTGCAGGGGTCCGGAGCCCAGAGAGCAGCCACAAAGGGTAGATGGACATAGAGGCGGGGCCAGGCTGAAGGAGGCAATGCCTCAGGGCTTCCAACACGCCCACAAGCGGGTGCTGGAGGGGGGTTGCGCACACCCCGGGGGGCCGGAGGAGGGGCCCGCGGGGAGGGGGCGGGGTGAGCGTGGGAGGCAGCGAGGGGAGGGGGAGCTGCCGCCACCCCTCCCCCGGAGGCGTGGTCTCCGTGGCCCTGTAGAGGCCCCCTTCCAGGCTCCACCGTGATGTGCAGGAGCACCCGAGCAGGGATGCTCCCTGCTGTGGCCCCTAGCCCTTGTGGCCCAGTCCCTCCTCAGGCTTCATTCCTGCCACCTTAGCGCCCCTCCCACCCCAAGGAAGGGGCGCAGAGATGGGAAGCCTTAGCGCACCCCCTGCCCCTCGCAGGACGCCCTCCCCGCCAACCTCCACCACCAGCTTCCCAGTGCTGGGGGCCCCGCCCCTGGGCCTGGCAAGGCTGTGGCCCCTTCCCTGCTGCTGCCAGCAGCTAGGCCACCGAGGGGCGTCTGGCCTGATGCTCCCCAGAAACCCGCTCAGCATCATAGTCTGAGCAAGGCTCCACTGGCAGATCCAGGACACAGGTGGGGCATTGGTCAGGAATCAAACCCTGGTCTCCTGTACAGAAGTGTAGGACTGCACCCTTTAACCACCAAGACTTCCTTTATAGCTCCCAAGAAATGGAATATGTTTGAGGGCAGCACCTGGCTCATGGATGTCACAGAGACGGTGCTATCTTGACCTTATGTCACTTCTCTGTACTCTCTCTGACAGGCAGAGATCATCCCAGAGGCCATTTATATCTTCCAAGGAATTGAGTCACACTGAGGTTGTAGACCAAAGTTCAAGCAGCTTAACCTCTTGAGAAAATTACTATAATTTCCTCAGATCTTGGGTGATATAGTGACTGAAATGTATGAAGTGGTCATTTGTATGAAACTGATGAAGCTAAGCTGGTTCTTCCAGGGCCTCTGAAGAGAGCCGGGGCAGACTGGGCACTGGGTTTGGGAAGCATTACCCCTGAACCTGGGCCTCTCTAGAAGGGCCAGTTTGATTTTGTGGCTTGTCTGCAAGTAGAATAATGGCTGGTGGGCACAATGCATTGGGTAAGCTGCTACTTTCCCTGACACTCTTATTTATGTCAATGGTACAAGTTGAAGCCCCTAGGCAGCCTCTTGAGTCAACAGTCCAGGCTTAGCCCTCTCTTAACTTGGGTTAGAAAACTTGTCCTGGTGAAGCTGCTCTCACCAGGGTCTCTGATCTCACATGTTCTTTCTGTTCATGACCACTAACTTTCTGTAAGAGAGCAATTATAAATGTAAGCATTGAATTCCAGGGACAGTGGCAGGCCTGGCCCCACCTGTCTCATCACTGTGCTAGTGGAAATGCATACAATTCCGCCAGCAGCCCATTGTAGTGGTGGTTCTCTTTAGTCATTTTTCAGTGAAGAAACTGAGTCCTGCAAGTAGATGCTATTTGAAGATTGGATCAGAATAAAGCCAGAATGTGAACCTAGTAATCCAGGATTTAAAGGCAAATCTTTTGAGCACCCTACCTCACGGTTTGTTCTCAAAAGCAATATTTCAGAATGAATTGAATTTTCTTTGGGTGGAGAAGTTGAGGCATTTGTCCTTCCCTTCCTTTAGTTGTCCACACTTTATGGGTACCTGCTGTACCAGACATCTCTAGGTGCCCAAAAACTCTTAAGTGGTGATCTACTAGTGAAAACATTGGTGGTTCAGCTCCACTCAGAAGTGCCTGAGTGGGAAGGCCTGGTGATCTGCTTCTGAAAAGTCAGCTCCTGACTCTCCTTGGCTCACAGTTCTACTCTGGCACACATGGGTGGCCCTGAGTCAGAGTTGATGTCACGGTGACCCAGGGTCATGTGCTCAGTGTTTTGGTGCTGGTGTTTCAGTGCTGCACAGCAAATCAATTTCTTGCTCTCCTGAAGTGGCCAATGTGGCTGGGTAAAGCCAGTAACTAGTAAACACGTAACAGTTTCTGGTGGAGACATTCTCAAAGAGCAGACAGAGTAAGGGGTTTATTTTTATGGGAGGAGACTTTACTGAGAGTGGGAAGAGACCAGAGTGGAATGAAGCAGGAGAATGTCGTGGGGAGGAGGTCCAAGTTCTAGGAAAGAGCACTTTCAAAGATCCTATGATGGGGCTGGCAGGACATAGTTGAGTGGCAGCACTGAGGATGGCCTGAGGAGAGGCCAGTGTGGGAAGTACAGACAGAGTGGAGTCCAGGAGTCATTCCATCTGTGCCGCACTGTGCTGAGGAGGTTGTAGACAGCAAGGGCATGGCAGGGCACCAGAGGGGTAGGAAGAGTGATAACAGGAGAGAGAGGGGGCAGACAGCTTGGGCCAAGGTAATTTAAGGAGCCTCTCAAAACAAAACCAAATCAAACTTACCACTGTTGAGTTGGTCCAGAATATAGCCATTTACCGGGCAACGTAGAACTTACCTCTGTGGGTTTCTGAGAAAAGGCACCACCCCCACATGGCTTGCAGGCCCCTTAGATTCCTTGATGGCTGACAACAGGATGGCTGACAAGGATTCAGCCTTGTCACCTCACTTGCTGGCAAGTGAGTCTTCATTGAGAGTATAGAGCTCTTTCTGAAGACCATTCACTGAACACTCTGATGGGATTCAGAGCCCATGACTGCAGTTCTGGTTGTGGGTACTTGTGTGTATGTGATGTGGGGTTCAGAGTCAGCATTCTTTTCCCCATGCAATGGGATCTGGCTCTGGGAAACTTCTTCAGAAATAGATTGATTAGAAAGAAGCTCCAAGCATCTGAAAGGGGTGTTGAGAGAATGGTTTGGAAAACACAGGGACAGACTCACTCTTCAGGTCTTTCTAGGAAGATCTTTTCCAAGCCTGTGAGATCCAAAGAATGGCTGGTCCCCAGCCAGTTTATTCATATCTTGCTGTACTCAGATTCCAGACCCGGCCAGGACCTTAGGCATGTGCCTACTTTGGGCCCGAAGAAGTTCAGTGGCCATGAACCATAATAATGCACCTGGGAGAGGATCACTCCCAGAAAAAAAAAATTGGGGTGGTGACATCAAAAGAACAGGGAACAGGTCCTCAGTGTCTGCAAAATACACAGTGTCCCCTAAGAACTGAAACTCACTGTCATGGAGTCTATGCCAGGATAAAGTCACCCTATAGGACAACGTGAGTTCCAAGACTGTAATCATCATTCCCCTGTGGAATGCCTGGTGTTTTTAACCACTGACCGAGCATCCCAACAACCATCCACTATGTGAGCCGGGCTCTAGGACTGGCAGTCTCCAGGGCATATCTGCCATGCCATAGCTCTGCAGAAAGTGATATGCACTTCAGAGTGGGAAGTATACCCAGGTATGGGGCAGGTTGTAGGACGATGAGTCAGGCTAGAGCTGGAGCTGGCTTCTCTATGAGCAGGATGGGGAGGTTTGGAACTGGGGCTCTGGGCAAAGCTCCCTGAAGGGGCAAATTCACCAAGATTTCAACTGGGATGCGGTGGAGTACAGGGTCAGGAGAACAGCTGATGGATCACCAGGAGGTCAGGGAAAGTAAGCCTGGAGCTGCAGACTGTAGGCATAATTGAGTGTGGGTTTGAGAGTTGAACTTGTGTTTGGCTGGAGAGGAGCTATGGTAGGTGGAAGCAATGTTCTAGAAGTAATACACTGCTTTTTTAGACCACTTACAATGTGTGAAGCACCAGGTGCTCTTCTGTGGCCTCACTTAAACTTCACAGCAACCCCATTAAAGAGATATTGCCATTGCCCACACTACACAACAGACTCTGGGGTCATTTGCCTACACCAGAGGCTTCGTTCACTTGCAAATACTGGACCATGACTACTGTATACTCTCAGGACTGGTTACAACTTCCCCTGTGGATTCCCAGGACTAATCTATGTAGGGGAATAGAAATCCTCAGGACATAGAATGAATGTCTTTAAATTATGGACTTGGTGAAGAATATTGAATAAATCATGGAGTGCTGAAAGCATGAACATTTCTCTCTAGGAAGCAGTAGAGCAGCATACTCCTTAGAAACAAGGATAATGAGACTTTGTCACATGTACCTTGCACATGTTGCCAGAAGAGACCAGTCTTTGGAGACAGACCATATGTTTGGTAAAGTATAGAGTTTCTGAAAAAGAGGACGATTATCAATGAAATGGATGAACCCAGTGATGGATACAATGGCTTACATATAGCAACAGTGATGAGGATGACTTGGCTCTGGCAGTGCTTTGTCCAGAGGTGACTATGAGTCACAACCAATTCAATGCTGTCTGACAACAAAAACCACACAGAGAATGACGTAAGGGGTCAGAGAGGTTAAGTGACTTGGCCAAGTTCACACAGTGACCAAGTAGCCCAGAGGGTTTTGCACTTAGTCCTGGCTGGGAGTTTCTTCTGTTTATAGGGTAGCAGCAGTAAAGTCTAGGATCAGCTTTCCTCACAGTTCTCATTACTGAGCCTTTTCTTCCCCAGTATCTCCTGGGAAGAGAGGGGTGTGGCATGTAGGAGGTTGGAGAAGGTCTGTGTAGGCTTTCTACTTGTGTCTGTAGAGCTGTCTCTCCTCCCTCCTTCCCATTGCAAAGAGCTAGAACAAAGCTGGCAAAGGTGAAGTCAGCAGAAAAATTTCATCCCCACCACAGACACATTCCTGGCTGAAAGATAGTAACCAGCGCTGAGACTTGCTTTTCACATAGGTCTGAGCAAAGCTGTGCCATTGGCATTGCGAGACAGGCTTCTTCTGAATTCACTCTCCTTCTGGAGCCTGTTTTCTCACCATTCTAATGGGGGTGGTGATACTCAAGTTGGGCTGCCACAAACCCCAGTGCTTTGGGGACCTTCCAGGAATAGTTGGAATGGGTAAGAGTAGGGTGCTGTGGGATGTGGGGGATTGGTGGATCAAAACTCAAGTTCACTGCACTTGAGTCAATTTGACTCCTGTCCTATAGCACAGGATAGAGGTACAATCTGAGACTGTAACTTCATGGTATTATATGAGGAGCTCATATCAGGGGCTCAAGTGGGAAGACAATGATATGAAAATGATGATGCCAGGATATGTGCAAATGTGCTTGACACACTGGATGAATGTACGGATTGTATTAAGAGATGTAAGAGCCGCCCAGTAAAATAAGAGGAAAACAAAGAAAGAAATGTTAATGCCCCAGAAATGTTTAAGGACCTCAAGAATTTTACGGTAAGTGAAATAAATCAGATTCAAAACACTCATACTGTACTACTCCATTTATGTGACTTTCTGGAGAAGGCAATACGTTAGGAACATAATTTATAAGAGTACTTGCTAGGGGCCAGGGGTATTTTATAGGATAATAGAAATTGCTCATCTTCATTACAATAGTGGGTATGCAGTTGGCCATAATATTTTAATAGTAAAACATAGAAATATTTGTTAATTTTTATAAGTATAAATCAGTGACATTCTCAGGGGATGAATAACAGAACTTCAGGTGAACAGACACATTGGATGATGTAAGATACAGCAAAATAATAATATAAATAATTTATATATTAGTATATGTAATAATATATAATATAATAAGAAGTATTCTTGGGACATAGGGTGGGGGAGAAAAAGATAAAGGGGAGCTGATATCAAATAGCTCAAGAAGAAAATGTTTTGAAACTGTGGTGGTAGCAATTATACATTTATGCTTGGTCTAATTAAATTGTGGACTTTTATAATATCTGTAAGTGCTCCCAATAAAATGATTTAAAAAATATAAGACAGAAAGTGTTACCCAACATGTAATCACTGCCCTGCCAGGGTCCCTTGAACCCGTGATATTGTCCCTAACAAATACCTGCACTAGAAGAAACTGGGTTTCCAGTCACTGCCTTGTAACTCTCAGGCTGGATTATGTGGATTTCCCAAGGTTACATTTAATATGCATATAAATTAAAAATCAGACATTTGCCTTCTAGTTATGATTTCATATTTATTGATGGGATCTGTAGTCTACAATGTGCATCTAATCTAAGCTCTGGGTTAATAACTGGGACTCAAGTGCTTTGATCAAATCAAGTGTAATCACAGATCAGCAATCTGTGTGCCCAGACCTGTTGGAATCATTGCCATCATCCACATATATCTTTAGCCTGCCTGCTTTAGATTTAAACCTAGTCTAGTTCTGTGACCACAGAGCATGCCACCTTTCTCCCTCCTTGCCTATCCAGAAAGAGAAATGGGAGGGTGGTCTTGAGATTTTCATAGCCAGGGCAGCAACTCCAGGGACCTCTACTCTCAGATACTTCAGCCTAAGATCAAGATTGTGTGTGTGTGTGTGTGTGTGTGTGTGTGAATTTTTAGAAACCCCTGGCTAGAACTGACCCAGTAGTTGCTACCTCCGTGTCTGATGTGGATGTTGCTTGCAGAGCAGTTGCTTTTAATGGAAGCAACTTGGCTTACAGGCCCTCTTTAGAGTGGACTTGAAAGAGATCCGAAGAACTAATGAGGTGAGAATAGATAGGATCTAGGGGTTTTAGTGGCTGATGAGCAAAGTAGATATTTTGGTCATTCACACCATGCACAGAGATGTGTGGGTAGACTCTAGTTTGGGTTGAGAGATGGTATCTGACCAATGGGTAGGACACGGGTACTAGACTCAAATTGCCTGAGTGTGAATATGACTGGCTCACCTACTGTGGAGCTGAGGGACTTGAGCAATTTAGTGAACATCCACAAGCATGTTCCTTGTTTGTAAAGTGAAGATTCTATATCTACATGTGGGTCTTTATAAGGATTGAAAGTGATGCATTTAGAATGAGAATTGGAAAGCTTTTCCTATAGAGGACCAGTCATTAATTATCTTAGCCTCTGAGGACCATATGGCCTCTGCCATCTGTGCCTTTGCAACTTAAACCAAACTCACTTCCATTGGGTCAGTGCTGATACTCACAGACACTATAAGGCAGGGTAGAGCTGCCCCCGTGAGTTTCTGAGACTAACTCTTTACTGGAGTACAAAGTCCCTTCTTTCTCTCTCAGAGTGCATGGTAGAACTGCTGACATTTTGCATCACAGTCAAAGACACAACCCACAATGCAACCACAGCTCATTTAAAAGCCCCCACAAGCATATGTAAATAATGGGTGTGGTTTAGTGAGTTCTGATGGTGCTTTTGGATAAACCTTGCATTGTTAATGATATAGTTTGCTGTTCCAATCCACTAGCCACTCCTTAGGTGAAAGATGAGGATGTTTGTAGGTTCCCCTAAAGATTTCTATCTCAGAATCCACACATGTTAATTAAAAAAACAACAACTGTGTTTGTGTGTGTGTCTGTGGAGTGACTGATTGAAATCTTAAATTTTGGACATAGGAATTAGAATTTCAGATACATATGTGCTACTTAATAATAGTTTTCTTTTTTAATTTCCACCTATATCCCCAGCCATTAAAAACACAAAACCCATTATTTTTGGCTTTTATGTTATATAGAAAGTCAACTGAATTTGGCCTAGGGGTTGTGACTTATCATCTCTTGATAAAAACTAATGCCTGCTAAGTGTCCGTTATCTTTTTCTTCCTCCTATTCTTTTGTTTCTGAGAGGGTCTACACTATTTGGGCCAAAATAGAGAAGACCTGGGGTGGGGGCCAGGGGGAGTAGAAGAGTGGAGAGGGTGGATGTATAATAACTGTTATCAGGAAGGGAGGGTGCTATTTGTCATGTTTTGTCCCAAAGAAACCCTACTAGCCTGATGGGAAGAACTGACAGGGAGATGCATTGTTTGGCTCTGAAGCTTTGAGCAGCTTAAAGCTTGTTGCTGAGTTGACCTTATAGCATGACCACCCTGTGTGCTTCAGACTAGATTTGTGCCCCATAGGGTTTTCAATGGCTGATCTTTCAGAAGGGAACCACCATGTCTCCTTCCAAAGTGCTTCTAGGTAGGCTCACACTTGTAATCTAGGGCAATGGATTGCACGAATCATTACACCATTGACAGCTTCCTTCCAACAGCTAGCCCAAACCAAACCCATGGCCTTCATATCAATTTGGACTCACAGCAACCTGTTGGCCTTTCTGCTGGTTGTTTCTAGGATCTGGTCAAGGTGGATTTGACTCATAACGGCCCTATGTACAAGAGAACCATCCTCACAACTGTTGTTTTGTTTGAGCCCATTGTTGCAGCCACTGTATCACTCTATTTCAGGACAGTCCTCCTCATTTTCTGACACACTAGTTTACGAAGCCTGATGCCCTTTTCCAGGGACTGGTCTTTTTTGATAACATGTCCAAAGTACATGAAGTCTGTCCATCCTCTTTTCTAAGGAACGTTCTGCCTACACTTCATCCAGGACATATTTGTTTTTCCTTTGGGCAGTCCATGGTACTTCCTTCAATCATCCTTATTCGTTGCCCAAACTTCACATGCATATGATTTGGTTGAAAATATCATAGCTTTAGTTAGTTGTACTATACTATGGTAGTTACCTAATCTGTTGTCAATTTGTGATATAAGAATGAAGGGGTACAGTTTAGCATGTCATTCAAGTCGAGTTTGATTAACTCATTTTGAGGCACTAAGGAGATAAATATCTCACTGGATTTGGGATACACTCACTCCTTTTGAGACATACTTGCTGACAAAATACTTGGAGACAGGCTGATGACTGTTAGAGTCTCTGAGGAACCATTTTGAGGAACCAGAGCTGATGTGCTTACATTGCCACTGGATTTACAAGACCTTCCACCCACTGACCTCTGATCTTCCTGCATTCAGTGTCATTGCATGTGTTGCATGAATCTGAAGAGGACTTTATAGATTGGTATTGGACATATGAACTAATATCAGACTATGGACTTGATCAGGACTGGGCTTGGATGTTTTCTTAAGATGCAATTTTTCTTATATATAATGCTCTTTCTTAAACACGCATATATGCGTCTCCCTGGATTTGTTTCTGTAGTCTACCCCTACTAACACGTATACCTTAGTCCTCAAAGTGGCATCCTTTTCTTCAACAGTTTAAAGAGGTCTTTTGCTGCAGAGTTACCAAATGCAATGTGTTCTTTGATTTCTTGACTGCCTCTTCCATGAGCATTGGTTGTGGACCCAAGTAAAATGTATTCTTTGACAACGGCACTGTTTTATCTGTACATTATGCTGTCTTTTATTGGTTTTGTTATAAGGAATTTGGTTTTCTTTGAGTTATGGTATAAACTGAGGTTGCAGCCTTTGATTTTCATTGAAATGTGTTATAAATCTTCCTAGATTTTAGTAAGCAAGATTGATATCTTGGGAATCCATGGCATATTCAATAATCTTTGCCAATACAAGAGTTAAAATACATCCCCCCCACCCCCAATTTACTTATTTATTGTACAGCTTTTACATACCCATTAGGCAATTGAAAATCCTCTGGTTGGGTCAGGTCCTCCTTATTCTGCAAAGGAATTTTTTTTGCTGCTTAACTCTTTAGAGAGGTGGTTTACATCAGATTTGCCCAGTGCAGTATTTTGTATAATCTCTTGATTTCATGACTTCTGTTTCCATGGGCATTGTGAATCCAAGTAAAAAGAAATCTTTGGCAACTTGTATACTTTCTTTCTTTCTTTATGGTGATGTTGCTTATAGGTTCAGATGTGAGATTTTTGTGGTTTTTTTGTGTGAGTTGATGTGTAATCCACACTGAAGATTGTAGGTTTAGATCTTCATCAGTAAATGCTCAAGTCCTCTATACTTTCAACAAACAAAGCTTGTGCAGCCATTCATTGGTGCAGCTACTGGCTTCTCATCTGGAGCATAAACGCTAAAGAGAAAGAGAGAGAGAGAGAGAGAGAGAGAGAGAAAGAGAGAGAGAGAGAAATAGAAAGAACTCGTTGAAACTCTTTTTCCAAAGGACTGCTGGGCAACATGAGCACCAGCTCCACAGTCCTATGACCAGCTGCCACCGGTCAGAGCTATGTCACCACTCATGACAGGGCACCATGTGGTCTCTGTGTGTGGAGTCTCAAAGCTCTTCAAATTCATGCCACTTTGGCCATGCCGTCAGTGAACCTGTCCAATGGGGTAGAACTACCTCCATGGCCTCACAGGACTGTCAGGATGCAGAGCGGCTCACCCTGGCGATGGCCTCCTCCATCACATCATGTGATGATTCTTTCTGAGTCAGGATGAGCAAAGGAGAACCGGTGCATCAGGTGGTGGTGACAGAGCGGAGTGCTGAAAGCACCGTTGATGTCCAGGAGAGCCAACCGTCATCCTGGAAGAACCACAGCCTGAATGCTCCTCAGAGATGAGGGTTGCGAAGCTGAGTCTCACCCACATTGCCCAGACTGTGAGGAGTTTCCAGGCCCTGAAGAAGGACATCATTCCTGTTAGAATGGAGGGGCAGCGACACTGAGGAAGGCCCTCAGGGACATGTACAGACACGTAGGCTGCAGCAGTGGGCTCTGGCTTAAAAACCAATGTGAGGTAGCACAGGACCGGGCTGGTTTCCTTACGTCATGCAGAGGTTGCTATGCTTTGGAACCAACTTGGCACCTAACAAGCAAAGGAACATACTTTCCATATGCACAAAGCCTCGTCTTTCTCTCATAGAGGGGCTGGTGGTTTTGAACCCCTGACCTTGTGGTTAGCAGTCCCACATGGAAACCCCACAACGCCAAGGCTCCCTTTGATTTCATTTGTAGTTACAACATTTTGAATAACTCCTAGGAAGTCCTTTTGAATTTTCTTCTGCTTTCCCATTAATGACGATTTTGTTCTCAAAGACATCATTCATGTTTTTTTAAGAAATCAACTCGCCACAGTGTTGGGACTGAAGCACGGTAGCATGTGACAAAATCACTGGTGACAAAGAAGCCAACAGTGGGTGGTCCTAGCTGATTCAGAGAGACATTGTATTAAAAATCCTCACTCTTGCTGAGTGGAAGTGATGTGCTGATGATACACTGTGATTGAAAACATCACTCCAACCCAGTTAGGATGACAGCTCTGACCAGAGCACATGAGGAGGTTCAATGAGTGAACTTGCACAGACCGGTGAAGTCACACAACCTTGTGGGAGGAATGTGAGCACATGCATGCTGGCCCTTTGAATCAATGTGTGTTGTGGTAAACAATGGCATGGGGATTTTTATAAAGCCATATATTTCAGCTGAAACACGGCCCACAGATTGGATAGACACACAGTTGCTGTCAGCCTTCTGACAGTGTCACTGTTGGGGTCTCCATCCCCATCACAGGACCTGAGATTGGGGTGGGCAGAGTCTTCTTTTGACTTGTAGTGTTGCTGAACACACACACACACACTCTCTCTCTCTCTCTGTCACACACACACACACACACAAACGCACGCACACTGTCATCACATTGAAATTAAGCCTGCTGGCAGGACAATGTGGGCAAACAAGCTGTAGGACACGTGAAATGGAGGGTGGTTTGTCACACTCAGGGCACTGGGCCTTGATACCAAAATAATGCGACTGGCAAATTGATCACAGGAAACACAACAGTAAAAGAGGGATTTTATCCTATAATCATTCAAAAGCAAGAGGAAAGTTGAGCCACATTCTGTCTGGGACTCCTCCCTGGGGTGACTCTGCATCCCTCAGAGAGGCACAGGTTTCTCCTTGGCTGCCTGGGGATTGGGTGAACAGCCTGAGGCTCCCCGTCTAGCCATTGCAGGTGTTCTCACAGTTGCTTAGCCTACTGCCCCCTTTTTGGAGACATATAGTATTCAGCACCCCCGGGCCCTTAAGGACATTTCTATTAATGCCCCCTTTCTAGGACAGCAGTTCTCAACTTCCTCAGGCCATGACCCTCCTAAAGTGGTGACCCTAACCATAATATTCTATTATTGCTACTTCATCATTGTCATTTGTTATTACTGTTATGAATCATCATGTAAATATCTGATATGCAGGATGTCCTGTAATTGTTACAAATCGAAAATAATTAGACATAATTAAAGCATTGTTATTCAACACAAAATATGTCATTATATATTGGGAAATATTTATGTTTTTTCTGATCGTCTTAGGTGACCCCTGTGTAATGGTCATTCCACCCATAAAGGGGTAGTGACTCACAGGATGAGAAACACTGTTTTAGATAAAGTGTTGATACCTGCTTTAGCAGCTCACTCCCACCCTCAAATGTTCCCGTACCAGCCCACACCAAGGCTGGACTCACCCACTTTGGCAACCCTAAGGAGCCTTTGGTGTGGGAAGCCCACAGGGAGGGTTCTGCTGTGTGCTCTGGGGTCACCGTGAGTTAGAGTTGAGTTTGGTGTGGGGGTGGTCTAGAACCCCCTGCACGCTGGGTAGCAGCCCAGTCCATCACCTGTGCCACGCTCAGGTCGATAAGTTGAATGAGAGCCTGTACAGGCACAGGTCATGTTTGATCTGTTGTACATAAGTTTCTTCTGAGTCAGAACTGGCTCAGTAGCATTTAGCAAAACCTTTAATTAGGCTATAATATGATACAATGGCCTGTTACACACAAAGAAATCTAGTGTATCATTTGTTCATGCTGCCTCTGTACCCTTCTCCAAACAACCAATAATACCCCTAAGGGAAAGAAAAATATCAACACACTGTGGCAGAATCCCTAATCCTTGGTAAGAAATATTGGCCTAAGTGGTTAATAAAAAGCGGAAAAGTAAAACTGAGGGAATTTGTGAAGTATTTAGTGTCTTACAACTTGACCACAGAAATATGCATATAGATATGTATACATGCATATATATAAAGAGATGTATATTTTACACAGGTAAATTAAATTAAAATAGCCAAAAAGTGTAGTGAAATGTTTAGACAAATTTATTCTGAATAAAGGGGTGGACCTGTGGCAGAAACACAAGTACGTGTCACCCTCTCGGTTTCATTTGTGTAAATCCCTAAAACGGCTTTATATATTTCATTCCCGGGGTTGCTGGATTGGGGACGTAATCACCAGGATGGCCTGCTAAGCAAATCAAAGTGGGGCATTTGCCCCTGGAAAGGTGTCAGAGAGGCCTGTGTGCCCACAATGTGCCTTTCAAACCCGATACAGTTGTGGTACAGCCTTACACTCGTTGGTCTCCTTCTGTTGTAAACTGTGGGGGTGTTGCTTTTGTCTTTTACGTAGGAGGACAATTGGCTGGAGAAACGCCCTCCTTAGCCCTTGCACATAAACTCACCAGTGAGGCACGATCATCTGCTGTCTCTTTACCTACATCTCCGTACCATAGACAGGGTCAAAGAGCATGGCTGGACAGAAAAGGCTTGTTGGATTCCGTGCAACCACATTCTGTGTACCTAGAGACACCCACATTTGAGACTACCGACATTCAGCAGGATCCTGTAGACCTCCAACGTTGCCTGTCTTATGGAAGAACCAGAAAGATACATTTGCTGCAAAAGCAGAAAGTGAATGAAGCAACACCCTAGATTATTTAGCACACCTAAGACTCCCGAGCACACCCAGAGATGGCACCCAGTCAAGGGGGAAAAAGGAGTATGACACCCTGTGCGTTGACCTGACCTTTGAACCCGTGGCTAATTGTTGTAGACTGAGAAACGCATATACCTGGTCTTCTAGGGCCTGAGCCCGTCCCCAAATACCCTTTAAACTCAGGCTTTGTTAGCCTGAAGCAGCTGAAATGATGGGAAGAGGACCTCGAGGTTGGCCTGGGTGGCTTCCCAGTTGTCCAGGGAGCTTCAGGGAAGGGATGGAGAGACTTCTCTTGGACACCGGACAGAAAAGGAGGCTTTGTGTTGCTTCAAATCTGAAAGGTACAAATGTGGGCATCTTTCAGGGCAAGTGGAATCTAGGCCAGTGATAAGTTGGTGTACACCGGAGGTGCCCCAAAGTACCTTGTCCTGAGAAATGAACACAGGAGGGGGCACAGCACGTGCTTCCATGGAAAGTGTAGACTGCAACGGGCAGTGCCAAATGAGCCAGGCACTCGCCTCTTTCCTCCACAGGGGCAAAGATTCTGCTGCGGCCCTGGAGACAGCGCCCTCTGCACCCCACGGCCCAGTGTTGCAGTGACTGTGGTGGATATGTATGCGGAAGGGCAGGGGAGAAGCGTTAGCCTTAGGAACCCAGTCCAGGCCTGACGCCTCCGGATTAGTGCCTTTGGCCGTGATGCTTTTGGAACTAGGATATTTTCTCACTCAAGTTTCCATAATGAGGCTGCAAATCACTGCGCAGGCACACTTTGCTCTGCAACCAGGCGCTTCTGGAAGGAGGGAGGAGACCAGGGTTCTTCCCTGCAACTGCCAGAGAGGCCTCGGTTGTGAGTTCCACCATCGCTTTGGTTCTGCACAGACAAGCTTCCCATGTCGAGGGAAGCAGGATCTGGGGAAGGCCTTTGGGCCGCCATTGGTTGTGAGGAAGCAGGCTTGGCAGTTGGCTCTTTGGAAAATGCAAGTCCTGGGAACCCTGGGGAGCAGTTCCCTGTGAGCTGTGGCACATACGCAATGGCAGAGCACATAGCAGCTGAGGAGAAGGTCACCGCCACCCACCTTCTGCTTCAGGAGAGTGAGGCAGGGGAGGAACATAGCAGGCAGGTGGAAAAACAGGAGGAGGCCGTAGTGTTAAAGAAGGGTGTGAGTATTGTGGAGGTAGACCTTGAGACACAGGGCTTGTTGCAGAAGCAGGAGGGGGTGGGGCATCAGGAGAAATGTGACCAGCCCCAACCTCACCTACTCTGCAGTCAGCCCCTACCACCGCCTCCCCCATCGCACCCGCTCCCCAACTCGCCTCTGCCACCTCGCCTGCACCTCGGCTGCCACTACCCTCAGAGAGGCCGCCATTGCCGGGTACCAGCCCCCTCCAGGGCTCCCTGGATGCGCTGGAGACCATTCAGTTTGAGTTGAATGACCTTAGTGCCCGACGTGGCAGGGCATACTTCCGTATGAGGCGGAGCCTGGTACAGAACTGCAAGACTTACCTGGAACGTCGGAGTGCCCTCCTCCAAGCAATCCCAGGCTTCTGGTGAAAAGCTGTATCCTTTTCAGATTGGCACCAGAGGACCCCTTAGGGGATGTGGGTGTGGGGATTGAACCTCGGGACATGTAGGAGGTAGCATCCTAAAAGGACACGACAGAGGTGCCCACGGTAAAATTCATTTCTACCTTATAGTTCCCTTCATCCTGGGGCTGCTGCTGTACCTCTTGCCCCAAAGTCCCTTTTGATTGGGTATGTCCAACATTTCCAGGGACCAGATGCAGTGCCCACAGGTTGTCTAAGAATGGCCACACATCTATTGCTGTCAGTCTAACTACAAGGGTGACAGTTGTTATCCTCACATGTGCATCCTCTTCCTACTTGTCTTTTGTCAGTTTTGTGGCTACTCCAAACCAAACTCACCGTGCAGATACTGTTCTCTCCATCCCAGACCTTCAAGATATTACGTGAGGGATGAGTTTGGATAGCAGGCGAGATGCTGTAGGAGTTTCAAAGAGAGAATCCTTTTATGAACTGTCTGTGACTTAACTAGATCAGCGGACTCAATGTCCCACCCCATTACCACCCTCCTTACATCACACACCAGACACCCAGACACATGGAGGTATTTGAAATCCCTCTCTTGCCAAGAGCCCACACAGACATCCTTCCTCAGCCTACATATAGCTGTGGATGAGAACATAGCCCAGAGAACCATTGCATTCTAGAGGGCATATGATCAATGAACGTTAGGTTGGGGGAAATGTGTCTGGTATTGGAAAGAGGTCTAGCAGACTGCATGCTTGAAACACTTGCTGCTGACCTCTTGCTCCTGTCTAGTTCTTTTACTGGCTTGTCCCTCAAGGCTCCTTGACTAAAATCAGATTATGAATCACCCTCAGCTATCGACCATCATCAGTGAGATAGACAAAGACATGCTCAGCTACCTGGTCAATGTGGAGGTTAATCGGGGAAGGGCATGGGGAAGGACTCCTCCTTGGTGGCCCACAAGGCCACATCTTTCTAAATCGATTTTCATGCTCCCTCTCCATCACCTGGCAGGTTGAGGAGCTCATTAGTGTGCACAAATGCTGCAAGATCATGATCTCATTTGGGAGAAACCGCTATTTCCGGAACAGAGAGATCACTAAGAAGTATGACATTAACAGCACTGGTGAGAGGTGGCACCCTGATAGTTGGATAGTATGAAGGGTTGACCACTGAGAAACATCCTCCCCCACTTTAACCATCCTTGCCTTCCCGCTGTACAGGCTATAGTGCCACTCACTCCACCCCAGTCTTGTGGTTCAGGGACTATGAACCTGTGCCCCACTGCAACAGAAACCACGACACCTGGATTGACTTCTTTTCTTGGATCTCAGAGCACAACTGCCCAGGATCAAACAGGATTGCACAGGTAACCATACCGAACGGTTGATGCGGTTTCTCCACTGTTGTGTGCAAGGAGTCTTAGTTCATACCTAACCAGTCTTTTCCTACACCAGGTGATCAGTGAGGACCTGTGGCTCAATCCCATGCAGTCAAGCCTGAAGGAAGATAGGAGGGAGAAAGTTTATAGAGAAGATCTCGGTAAGGTTTGATAGCATTTGTGACCGGGAGGAAAACTGTAGTGTCCTCAGAGTGGCTCAGTGGAATACCAGCCTAACTGACTTACTGGCTTTGGAGTCTGGGTTGCCATGTCAAGTACTCTGGAGCAGGTTTGATCCCCATGCCTCTGGAGAAACAGACTCTGGTGACTCTCAGTTTGTGGTATCATATAGGCGGGGGTTCCTTGGTATGCAGGAACATTTTCACATGCAGAGAAAATCTCCTTTCCTTCCTTCCTGTATGTACTCTTCTCTCACTTAGGATGGAAACATACTCCAGTGTCACATCATGTTTCCCTGTCAATCAGGTGGTCAGAGAAAATAGTTTCAAATCAACATGTGCCAAGGGCTTGGTCAGAAGAGTACCTGTCTGCATATTACATCCCTTTCATAACTGAGTATGACGGACTAGCAAAAGCAAAGGTGCCAATGCAACACCTTTAACTAGCAACCCATGCTTACCCTCCTCTACTTCTTCATGTAGTTTTCACCTCCCTCACTGCTATTCTGATCATGGGAATTTTTCTAGGCAGCATATTTGGCTATCAACAACCAGCACTCATTGTTAACACAGATTGTTAAAAGACAGTACTAAAGCCTAGAGAATCAAAATTAATAAGAGCTCACATGTCATAGAAATTGATAGCTAACAACCCCCCACATACACACTCACACACATGTACATAAACATGCATTCAAAATATCATTAAGTGTCTCTCCAAGACAGTAACTCTTAATTCTCTAACAGAGTGGCCTGTATCAACATTCTTTGACACCAAATGAAAAGATAACATTGCAAAGTAAGTTTAATTGCTTTTTATGTGATGTGATTGAGTGGTCCCATGGATTTCTGGAACTCATCTCTTCTAGGATTCTCGGCACTTTCGATGTGAACAAGACAGACCGTCAAACTACGTCGAACAGCATACAGCCAAGAAGGCTCTTCATTCTTACCAAGGAAGATTCAACCTGACACACAAGGACCTGTGAGCAAAGAAGGAAGGCAGTGTGTGGGTGGGTTTCAAAGAAGGAAGGTTATGAAGAGGTTCTGTTTTATAAGTACCTTGTTCCCACTTTATCCTTTCAAGTAGTGAGTGGAATGTAACGCAACCACTTTCTGGATGTACAAAGAAGAACCTGCAATTCGTAGTTTGTTTCTTACTAATATTGTCTATTACCATGGTCAATTTTAACTCATAGTCCACCCCTACATTTTTGAATGTGTTTAAATAGTCTATTTTTCATAATTATTTTAATATACTACTGAATCTACTCAGATATTTTTTCGGTATATTCCTGAGGGGTATTGATACATACTTTTCGTGTTTTTGTTAGTTTTTCTTTCATTGGTTTTTGGTGGGGTCTGTGTACCCTCGTGACAGCAGCTTGTCTGCTGCTGAGTTTTTGGAGAGTGTCAACTCTTTTCCACGAGTGTTTGTTGATTATGCAGCCTCTGAAACATACATGGTACTTTATTATATCTTATTAATTTATGAGAAGTCAAAATGAACTCCTTGGCCTTCACATTGAGGATTTTTTCCAATAGGAGAACATGTGTGTTTTAAAGAATGATACCATTCCATTGAATGCTTCAATCTTATCTTAATGCATTCTCACAGTAATGTGACAGGTGACTTTTAATGCTGTTCTTCTGCTGTCATTATTATTCCTTATTTTCATATCTACATACTCTTAAAATATTTCCTCCTTTGTTATATATTGGCCTTTCAAATGAGCAACTTTAAAAAAAATTGCATATCCCTCAGTAATTTGTTTCTGTTTAGTCTTTCATATTATTCTGTGAATAATATATTTTTTATTCATAAAACAATATTGTCAAGAAGGAGTGACACGATTTCAACATAATCAGTTAAAAGAAAATGAAAGAACACATCCCTTTGAAATAAGACATCACATTGTATATTATAAAGAAAAATGTTAGTCAGGATAGAGACATCCAGGATTCCTCATATTGCCCTTAAATGAATAGAATCTCTTAAAACAGTGGAACTAAAATATTGAGCATCTCCATATATTTTGTGTACAATCAAACTTGCTGGCATTGAGACTAATCCACCCATAATAGTGCTATCGGACAATGTGGAAATTCTTTCTGTTTTGTGGAGGGGAGGCCCATCTTTTGCCACCAGAGTGTCATGGGTTTGATTTCATTCAGTTAACACAATATGCTGCTATGTCACTTGAAAAACAGAAAGGTACAAGCTGATGTCACAAGAAACTCTAGAAATTGCTAGTGTAGAGTGGCTATGACCTGCTTAAAATGTCCTGATTGGGTCGGATAACCTATGTCCTCAAAGGAACAATCTTAGTCTTGGACACTGTATGATGATCTAGGCAGCATTGGATAAATCTACCCAATGCAATGTTATTTGCTCTCCTGACTGCTGCTTCCGTGTACACAGATCCTTGAGAACTTCATTCTCTATTCTGTTTATCCTACTGTTTATCAACTGATCAGGTTAGAAGAACTTTGCTTCTTCTGCTTTTGTGCTGTTTCAGATCTTATTGAATTGATAGTTAAGACTACCATTCCTCTGAACTCTGGTATTTGTGAACACCAGTCTAATTCCCACACCCCCACCCCAGTCATTTCTTTTATTCAAAGATATTTAAAACAATATTTTGTGGAACTTTGGCAAGCAGCATTTCTCCCTTGTAGTGACATAAATTGTTCTCTTTTCCAATATCTCATCAGATGACAAGCCCATGCAGTAATTATCTTGGTAACCAAGATCACAAGAAACAAGAAAAGGCTAATATCAGAATTCCTTGTAATTTTTGCCTTCACCTGAATAAATCTCAATAAAACCCAAAAGCTTGTGCAGCCATTCATTGCTGCAGCTACTGGCTTCTTTAGCATAAAAGCTAAAGAGAGAGAGAGAGAGAGAGAGAGAGAGAGAGAGAGAGAGAGAGAGAGAGAGAGAGAGAGAGAAAGAACTCATGGAAACACTTTGTCCAAAGGAATGCTGGGCAACATGAGCACCAGCTCCAAAGTCCTACGACCACCTGCCACCGGTCAGAGCTATGTCACCACTCATGACAAGGCACTGTGTGGTCTCTGTGTGTGGAGTCTCAAAGCTCTTCAAATTCATGCCACTTTGGCCATGCTGTCAGTGAACCTGTCCAATGGGGTAGAACTACCTCCATGGCTTCACAGGACTGTCAGGATGCAGAGCGGCTCACCCTGGCAATGGCCTCCTCCATCACATCATGTGATGATTCTTTCTGAGTCAGGAAGAGCAAAGGAGAACCGGTGCATCAGGTGGTGGTGACAGAGCGGAGTGCTGAAAGCACCGTTGATGTCCAGGAGAGCCAACCGTCATCCTGGAAGAACCACAGCCTGAATGCTCCTCAGAGATGAGGGTTGCGAAGCTGAGTCTCACCCACATTGCCCAGACTGTGAGGAGTTTCCAGGCCCTGAAGAAGGACATCATTCCTGTTAGAATGGAGGGGCAGCGACACTGAGGAAGGCCCTCAGGGACATGTACAGACACGTAGGCCGCAGCAGTGGGCTCTAGCTTAAGAACCAATGTGAGGTAGCACAGGACCGGGCTGGTTTCCTTACGTCATGCAGAGGGTTGCTATGCGTAGGAACCAACTTGGCACCTAACAAGAAAAGGAACACACTTTCCATATGCACAAAGCCTCGTCTTTCTCTCATAGAGGGGCTGGTGGTTTTGAACCCCTGACCTTGTGGTTAGCAGTCCCACAGAGAAACCCCACAACGCCAAGGCTCCCTTTGATTTCATTTGTAGTTACAACATTTTGAGTAACTCCTAGGAAGCCTTTTTGATTTTTTTCTGCTTTACCATTAATGACGATTTTGTTGTCAAACACATCATTCATGATTTTTGAGAAATCAACTCGCCACTGTGTTGGGACTGAAGCACGGTAGCATGTGACAAAATCACTGGTGACTAAGAAGCCAACAGTGGGTGGTCCTAGCTGATTCAGAGAGACATTGTATTAAAAATCCTCACTCTTGCTGAGTGGAAGTGATGTGCTGATGATACACTGTGATTGAAAACATCACTCCAACCCAGTTAGGATGACAGCTCTGACCAGAGCACATGAGGAGGTTCAATGAGTGAACTTGCACAGACCGGTGAAGTCACACAACCTTGTGGGAGGAATGTGAGCACAAGCATGCTGGCCCTGTGAATCAATGTGTGTTGTGGTAAACAATGGCATGGGGATTTTTATAAAGCCATACATTTCAGCTGAAACACGGCCCACAGATTGGGTAGACACACAGTTGCTCTAAGCCCTCTGAGAGTGTCATTTGGTGGGGTCTCCATCCCCTTCACAGGACCTGGGAGTGGGGTGGGCGGAGTCTTGTTTTGCCTTGTAGTTTTGCTGAACACACACACTCTCTCTTTCTCTCTCTCTCTCTGTCACACACACATACACACACACACACGCACACAAACACACACTGTCATCACAGTGAAAGTAAGCCTGCAGGCAGGACAATGTGGGCAAACAAGCCAGTAGGACACGTGAAATGGTGGGTGGTTTGTCACACTCAGGGCACTGGGCCTTGATACCAACATAATGCTGCTGCCAAATTGATCACAGGAAACACAACAGTAAAAGAGGGATTTTATCCTATAATCATTCAAAAGCAAGAGGAAAGTTGAGCCACATTCTGTCTGGGACTCCTCCCTGGGGTGACTCTGCATCCCTCAGAGAGGCACAGGTTTCTCCTTGGCTGCCTGAGGATTGGGTGAACAGCCTGAGGCTCCCCTTCTAGCCATTGCAGGTGTTCTCACAGTTGCTTAGCCTACTGCCCCCTTTTTGGAGACATAAAGTATTCAGCACCCCCGGGCCCTTAAGGACATTTCTATTAATGCCCACTCTCTAGGACAGCAGTTCTCAAACTTCCTCAGGCCTTGACCCTCCTATAGTGGTGACCCTAACCATAATATTCTATTATTGCTACTTCATCATTGTCATTTGTTATTACTGTTATGAATCATCATGTAAATATCTGATATGCAGGATGTCCTGTAATTGTTACAAATCGAATATAATTAGACATAATTAAAGCATTGTTATTCAACACAAAATATGTCATTATATATTGGGAAATATTTATGTTTTTTCCGATCGTCCTAGGTGACCCCTGTGTAAGGGTCATTCCACCCCTAAAGGGGTAGTAACCCACAGGATGAGAAACACTGTTTTAGATAAAGTGTTGATACCTGCTTTAGCAGCTCACTCCCACCCTCAAATGTTCCCGTGCCAGCCCACACCAAGGCTGGACTCACCCACTTTGGCAACCCAAAGGAGCCTTTGGTGTGGGAAGCCCACAGGGAGGGTTCTGCTGTGTGCTCTGGGGTCACCGTGAGTTAGAGTTGAGTTTGGTGTGGGGGTGGTCTAGAACCCCCTGCACGCTGGGTAGCAGCCCAGTCCATCACCTGTGCCACGCTCAGGTCGATAAGTTGAATGAGAGCCTGTACAGGCACAGGTCATGTTTGATCTGTTGTACATAAGTTTGTTCTGAGTCAGAACTGGCTCAGTAGCATTTAGCAAAACCTTTAATTAGGCTATAATATGATACAATGGCCTGTTACACACAAAGAAATCTAGTGTATCATTTGTTCATGCTGCCTCTGTACCCTTCTCCAAACAACCAATAATACCCCTAAGGGAAAGAAAAATATCAACACACTGTGGCAGAATCCCTAATCCTTGGTAAGAAATATTGGCCTAAGTGGTTAATAAAAAGCGGAAAAGTAAAACTGAGGGAATTTGTGAAGTATTTAGTGTCTTACAACTTGACCACAGAAATATGCATATAGATATGTATACATGCATATATATAAAGAGATGTATATTTTACACAGGTAAATTAAATTAAAATAGCCAAAAAGTGTAGTGAAATGTTTAGACAAATTTATTCTGAATAAAGGGGTGGACCTGTGGCAGAAACACAAGTACGTGTCACCCTCTCGGTTTCATTTGTGTAAATCCCTAAAACGGCTTTATATATTTCATTCCCGGGGTTGCTGGATTGGGGACGTAATCACCAGGATGGCCTGCTAAGCAAATCAAAGTGGGGCATTTGCCCCTGGAAAGGTGTCAGAGAGGCCTGTGTGCCCACAATGTGCCTTTCAAACCCGATACAGTTGTGGTACAGCCTTACACTCGTTGGTCTCCTTCTGTTGTAAACTGTGGGGGTGTTGCTTTTGTCTTTTACGTAGGAGGACAATTGGCTGGAGAAACGCCCTCCTTAGCCCTTGCACATAAACTCACCAGTGAGGCACGATCATCTGCTGTCTCTTTACCTACATCTCCGTACCATAGACAGGGTCAAAGAGCATGGCTGGACAGAAAAGGCTTGTTGGATTCCGTGCAACCACATTCTGTGTACCTAGAGACACCCACATTTGAGACTACCGACATTCAGCAGGATCCTGTAGACCTCCAACGTTGCCTGTCTTATGGAAGAACCAGAAAGATACATTTGCTGCAAAAGCAGAAAGTGAATGAAGCAACACCCTAGATTATTTAGCACACCTAAGACTCCCGAGCACACCCAGAGATGGCACCCAGTCAAGGGGGAAAAAGGAGTATGACACCCTGTGCGTTGACCTGACCTTTGAACCCGTGGCTAATTGTTGTAGACTCAGAAACGCATATACCTGGTCTTCTAGGGCCTGAGCCCGTCCCCAAATACCCTTTAAACTCAGGCTTTGTTAGCCTGAAGCAGCTGAAATGATGGGAAGAGGACCTCGAGGTTGGCCTGGGTGGCTTCCCAGTTGTCCAGGGAGCTTCAGGGAAGGGATGGAGAGACTTCTCTTGGACACCGGACAGAAAAGGAGGCTTTGTGTTGCTTCAAATCTGAAAGGTACAAATGTGGGCATCTTTCAGGGCAAGTGGAATCTAGGCCAGTGATAAGTTGGTGTACACCGGAGGTGCCCCAAAGTACCTTGTCCTGAGAAATGAACACAGGAGGGGGCACAGCACGTGCTTCCATGGAAAGTGTAGACTGCAACGGGCAGTGCCAAATGAGCCAGGCACTCGCCTCTTTCCTCCACAGGGGCAAAGATTCTGCTGCGGCCCTGGAGACAGCGCCCTCTGCACCCCACGGCCCAGTGTTGCAGTGACTGTGGTGGATATGTATGCGGAAGGGCAGGGGAGAAGCGTTAGCCTTAGGAACCCAGTCCAGGCCTGACGCCTCCGGATTAGTGCCTTTGGCCGTGATGCTTTTGGAACTAGGATATTTTCTCACTCAAGTTTCCATAATGAGGCTGCAAATCACTGCGCAGGCACACTTTGCTCTGCAACCAGGCGCTTCTGGAAGGAGGGAGGAGACCAGGGTTCTTCCCTGCAACTGCCAGAGAGGCCTCGGTTGTGAGTTCCACCATCGCTTTGGTTCTGCACAGACAAGCTTCCCATGTCGAGGGAAGCAGGATCTGGGGAAGGCCTTTGGGCCGCCATTGGTTGTGAGGAAGCAGGCTTGGCAGTTGGCTCTTTGGAAAATGCAAGTCCTGGGAACCCTGGGGAGCAGTTCCCTGTGAGCTGTGGCACATACGCAATGGCAGAGCACATAGCAGCTGAGGAGAAGGTCACCGCCACCCACCTTCTGCTTCAGGAGAGTGAGGCAGGGGAGGAACATAGCAGGCAGGTGGAAAAACAGGAGGAGGCCGTAGTGTTAAAGAAGGGTGTGAGTATTGTGGAGGTAGACCTTGAGACACAGGGCTTGTTGCAGAAGCAGGAGGGGGTGGGGCATCAGGAGAAATGTGACCAGCCCCAACCTCACCTACTCTGCAGTCAGCCCCTACCACCGCCTCCCCCATCGCACCCGCTCCCCAACTCGCCTCTGCCACCTCGCCTGCACCTCGGCTGCCACTACCCTCAGAGAGGCCGCCATTGCCGGGTACCAGCCCCCTCCAGGGCTCCCTGGATGCGCTGGAGACCATTCAGTTTGAGTTGAATGACCTTAGTGCCCGACGTGGCAGGGCATACTTCCGTATGAGGCGGAGCCTGGTACAGAACTGCAAGACTTACCTGGAACGTCGGAGTGCCCTCCTCCAAGCAATCCCAGGCTTCTGGTGAAAAGCTGTATCCTTTTCAGATTGGCACCAGAGGACCCCTTAGGGGATGTGGGTGTGGGGATTGAACCTCGGGACATGTAGGAGGTAGCATCCTAAAAGGACACGACAGAGGTGCCCACGGTAAAATTCATTTCTACCTTATAGTTCCCTTCATCCTGGGGCTGCTGCTGTACCTCTTGCCCCAAAGTCCCTTTTGATTGGGTATGTCCAACATTTCCAGGGACCAGATGCAGTGCCCACAGGTTGTCTAAGAATGGCCACACATCTATTGCTGTCAGTCTAACTACAAGGGTGACAGTTGTTATCCTCACATGTGCATCCTCTTCCTACTTGTCTTTTGTCAGTTTTGTGGCTACTCCAAACCAAACTCACCGTGCAGATACTGTTCTCTCCATCCCAGACCTTCAAGATATTACGTGAGGGATGAGTTTGGATAGCAGGCGAGATGCTGTAGGAGTTTCAAAGAGAGAATCCTTTTATGAACTGTCTGTGACTTAACTAGATCAGCGGACTCAATGTCCCACCCCATTACCACCCTCCTTACATCACACACCAGACACCCAGACACATGGAGGTATTTGAAATCCCTCTCTTGCCAAGAGCCCACACAGACATCCTTCCTCAGCCTACATATAGCTGTGGATGAGAACATAGCCCAGAGAACCATTGCATTCTAGAGGGCATATGATCAATGAACGTTAGGTTGGGGGAAATGTGTCTGGTATTGGAAAGAGGTCTAGCAGACTGCATGCTTGAAACACTTGCTGCTGACCTCTTGCTCCTGTCTAGTTCTTTTACTGGCTTGTCCCTCAAGGCTCCTTGACTAAAATCAGATTATGAATCACCCTCAGCTATCGACCATCATCAGTGAGATAGACAAAGACATGCTCAGCTACCTGGTCAATGTGGAGGTTAATCGGGGAAGGGCATGGGGAAGGACTCCTCCTTGGTGGCCCACAAGGCCACATCTTTCTAAATCGATTTTCATGCTCCCTCTCCATCACCTGGCAGGTTGAGGAGCTCATTAGTGTGCACAAATGCTGCAAGATCATGATCTCATTTGGGAGAAACCGCTATTTCCGGAACAGAGAGATCACTAAGAAGTATGACATTAACAGCACTGGTGAGAGGTGGCACCCTGATAGTTGGATAGTATGAAGGGTTGACCACTGAGAAACATCCTCCCCCACTTTAACCATCCTTGCCTTCCCGCTGTACAGGCTATAGTGCCACTCACTCCACCCCAGTCTTGTGGTTCAGGGACTATGAACCTGTGCCCCACTGCAACAGAAACCACGACACCTGGATTGACTTCTTTTCTTGGATCTCAGAGCACAACTGCCCAGGATCAAACAGGATTGCACAGGTAACCATACCGAACGGTTGATGCGGTTTCTCCACTGTTGTGTGCAAGGAGTCTTAGTTCATACCTAACCAGTCTTTTCCTACACCAGGTGATCAGTGAGGACCTGTGGCTCAATCCCATGCAGTCAAGCCTGAAGGAAGATAGGAGGGAGAAAGTTTATAGAGAAGATCTCGGTAAGGTTTGATAGCATTTGTGACCGGGAGGAAAACTGTAGTGTCCTCAGAGTGGCTCAGTGGAATACCAGCCTAACTGACTTACTGGCTTTGGAGTCTGGGTTGCCATGTCAAGTACTCTGGAGCAGGTTTGATCCCCATGCCTCTGGAGAAACAGACTCTGGTGACTCTCAGTTTGTGGTATCATATAGGCGGGGGTTCCTTGGTATGCAGGAACATTTTCACATGCAGAGAAAATCTCCTTTCCTTCCTTCCTGTATGTACTCTTCTCTCACTTAGGATGGAAACATACTCCAGTGTCACATCATGTTTCCCTGTCAATCAGGTGGTCAGAGAAAATAGTTTCAAATCAACATGTGCCAAGGGCTTGGTCAGAAGAGTACCTGTCTGCATATTACATCCCTTTCATAACTGAGTATGACGGACTAGCAAAAGCAAAGGTGCCAATGCAACACCTTTAACTAGCAACCCATGCTTACCCTCCTCTACTTCTTCATGTAGTTTTCACCTCCCTCACTGCTATTCTGATCATGGGAATTTTTCTAGGCAGCATATTTGGCTATCAACAACCAGCACTCATTGTTAACACAGATTGTTAAAAGACAGTACTAAAGCCTAGAGAATCAAAATTAATAAGAGCTCACATGTCATAGAAATTGATAGCTAACAACCCCCCACATACACACTCACACACATGTACATAAACATGCATTCAAAATATCATTAAGTGTCTCTCCAAGACAGTAACTCTTAATTCTCTAACAGAGTGGCCTGTATCAACATTCTTTGACACCAAATGAAAAGATAACATTGCAAAGTAAGTTTAATTGCTTTTTATGTGATGTGATTGAGTGGTCCCATGGATTTCTGGAACTCATCTCTTCTAGGATTCTCGGCACTTTCGATGTGAACAAGACAGACCGTCAAACTACGTCGAACAGCATACAGCCAAGAAGGCTCTTCATTCTTACCAAGGAAGATTCAACCTGACACACAAGGACCTGTGAGCAAAGAAGGAAGGCAGTGTGTGGGTGGGTTTCAAAGAAGGAAGGTTATGAAGAGGTTCTGTTTTATAAGTACCTTGTTCCCACTTTATCCTTTCAAGTAGTGAGTGGAATGTAACGCAACCACTTTCTGGATGTACAAAGAAGAACCTGCAATTCGTAGTTTGTTTCTTACTAATATTGTCTATTACCATGGTCAATTTTAACTCATAGTCCACCCCTACATTTTTGAATGTGTTTAAATAGTCTATTTTTCATAATTATTTTAATATACTACTGAATCTACTCAGATATTTTTTCGGTATATTCCTGAGGGGTATTGATACATACTTTTCGTGTTTTTGTTAGTTTTTCTTTCATTGGTTTTTGTTGGGGTCTGTGTACCCTCGTGACAGCAGCTTGTCTGCTGCTGAGTTTTTGGAGAGTGTCAACTCTTTTCCACGAGTGTTTGTTGATTATGCAGCCTCTGAAACATACATGGTACTTTATTATATCTTATTAATTTATGAGAAGTCAAAATGAACTCCTTGGCCTTCACATTGAGGATTTTTTCCAATAGGAGAACATGTGTGTTTTAAAGAATGATACCATTCCATTGAATGCTTCAATCTTATCTTAATGCATTCTCACAGTAATGTGACAGGTGACTTTTAATGCTGTTCTTCTGCTGTCATTATTATTCCTTATTTTCATATCTACATACTCTTAAAATATTTCCTCCTTTGTTATATATTGGCCTTTCAAATGAGCAACTTTAAAAAAAATTGCATATCCCTCAGTAATTTGTTTCTGTTTAGTCTTTCATATTATTCTGTGAATAATATATTTTTTATTCATAAAACAATATTGTCAAGAAGGAGTGACACGATTTCAACATAATCAGTTAAAAGAAAATGAAAGAACACATCCCTTTGAAATAAGACATCACATTGTATATTATAAAGAAAAATGTTAGTCAGGATAGAGACATCCAGGATTCCTCATATTGCCCTTAAATGAATAGAATCTCTTAAAACAGTGGAACTAAAATATTGAGCATCTCCATATATTTTGTGTACAATCAAACTTGCTGGCATTGAGACTAATCCACCCATAATAGTGCTATCGGACAATGTGGAAATTCTTTCTGTTTTGTGGAGGGGAGGCCCATCTTTTGCCACCAGAGTGTCATGGGTTTGATTTCATTCAGTTAACACAATATGCTGCTATGTCACTTGAAAAACAGAAAGGTACAAGCTGATGTCACAAGAAACTCTAGAAATTGCTAGTGTAGAGTGGCTATGACCTGCTTAAAATGTCCTGATTGGGTCGGATAACCTATGTCCTCAAAGGAACAATCTTAGTCTTGGACACTGTATGATGATCTAGGCAGCATTGGATAAATCTACCCAATGCAATGTTATTTGCTCTCCTGACTGCTGCTTCCGTGTACACAGATCCTTGAGAACTTCATTCTCTATTCTGTTTATCCTACTGTTTATCAACTGATCAGGTTAGAAGAACTTTGCTTCTTCTGCTTTTGTGCTGTTTCAGATCTTATTGAATTGATAGTTAAGACTACCATTCCTCTGAACTCTGGTATTTGTGAACACCAGTCTAATTCCCACACCCCCACCCCAGTCATTTCTTTTATTCAAAGATATTTAAAACAATATTTTGTGGAACTTTGGCAAGCAGCATTTCTCCCTTGTAGTGACATAAATTGTTCTCTTTTCCAATATCTCATCAGATGACAAGCCCATGCAGTAATTATCTTGGTAACCAAGATCACAAGAAACAAGAAAAGGCTAATATCAGAATTCCTTGTAATTTTTGCCTTCACCTGAATAAATCTCAATAAAACCCAAAAGCTTGTGCAGCCATTCATTGCTGCAGCTACTGGCTTCTTTAGCATAAAAGCTAAAGAGAGAGAGAGAGAGAGAGAGAGAGAGAGAGAGAGAGAGAGAGAAAGAACTCATGGAAACACTTTGTCCAAAGGAATGCTGGGCAACATGAGCACCAGCTCCAAAGTCCTACGACCACCTGCCACCGGTCAGAGCTATGTCACCACTCATGACAAGGCACTGTGTGGTCTCTGTGTGTGGAGTCTCAAAGCTCTTCAAATTCATGCCACTTTGGCCATGCTGTCAGTGAACCTGTCCAATGGGGTAGAACTACCTCCATGGCTTCACAGGACTGTCAGGATGCAGAGCGGCTCACCCTGGCAATGGCCTCCTCCATCACATCATGTGATGATTCTTTCTGAGTCAGGAAGAGCAAAGGAGAACCGGTGCATCAGGTGGTGGTGACAGAGCGGAGTGCTGAAAGCACCGTTGATGTCCAGGAGAGCCAACCGTCATCCTGGAAGAACCACAGCCTGAATGCTCCTCAGAGATGAGGGTTGCGAAGCTGAGTCTCACCCACATTGCCCAGACTGTGAGGAGTTTCCAGGCCCTGAAGAAGGACATCATTCCTGTTAGAATGGAGGGGCAGCGACACTGAGGAAGGCCCTCAGGGACATGTACAGACACGTAGGCCGCAGCAGTGGGCTCTAGCTTAAGAACCAATGTGAGGTAGCACAGGACCGGGCTGGTTTCCTTACGTCATGCAGAGGGTTGCTATGCGTAGGAACCAACTTGGCACCTAACAAGAAAAGGAACACACTTTCCATATGCACAAAGCCTCGTCTTTCTCTCATAGAGGGGCTGGTGGTTTTGAACCCCTGACCTTGTGGTTAGCAGTCCCACAGAGAAACCCCACAACGCCAAGGCTCCCTTTGATTTCATTTGTAGTTACAACATTTTGAGTAACTCCTAGGAAGCCTTTTTGATTTTTTTCTGCTTTACCATTAATGACGATTTTGTTGTCAAACACATCATTCATGATTTTTGAGAAATCAACTCGCCACTGTGTTGAGACTGAAGCACGGTAGCATGTGACAAAATCACTGGTGACTAAGAAGCCAACAGTGGGTGGTCCTAGCTGATTCAGAGAGACATTGTATTAAAAATCCTCACTCTTGCTGAGTGGAAGTGATGTGCTGATGATACACTGTGATTGAAAACATCACTCCAACCCAGTTAGGATGACAGCTCTGACCAGAGCACATGAGGAGGTTCAATGAGTGAACTTGCACAGACCGGTGAAGTCACACAACCTTGTGGGAGGAATGTGAGCACAAGCATGCTGGCCCTGTGAATCAATGTGTGTTGTGGTAAACAATGGCATGGGGATTTTTATAAAGCCATACATTTCAGCTGAAACACGGCCCACAGATTGGGTAGACACACAGTTGCTCTAAGCCCTCTGAGAGTGTCATTTGGTGGGGTCTCCATCCCCTTCACAGGACCTGGGAGTGGGGTGGGCGGAGTCTTGTTTTGCCTTGTAGTTTTGCTGAACACACACACTCTCTCTTTCTCTCTCTCTCTCTGTCACACACACATACACACACACACACGCACACAAACACACACTGTCATCACAGTGAAAGTAAGCCTGCAGGCAGGACAATGTGGGCAAACAAGCCAGTAGGACACGTGAAATGGTGGGTGGTTTGTCACACTCAGGGCACTGGGCCTTGATACCAACATAATGCTGCTGCCAAATTGATCACAGGAAACACAACAGTAAAAGAGGGATTTTATCCTATAATCATTCAAAAGCAAGAGGAAAGTTGAGCCACATTCTGTCTGGGACTCCTCCCTGGGGTGACTCTGCATCCCTCAGAGAGGCACAGGTTTCTCCTTGGCTGCCTGAGGATTGGGTGAACAGCCTGAGGCTCCCCTTCTAGCCATTGCAGGTGTTCTCACAGTTGCTTAGCCTACTGCCCCCTTTTTGGAGACATAAAGTATTCAGCACCCCCGGGCCCTTAAGGACATTTCTATTAATGCCCACTCTCTAGGACAGCAGTTCTCAAACTTCCTCAGGCCTTGACCCTCCTATAGTGGTGACCCTAACCATAATATTCTATTATTGCTACTTCATCATTGTCATTTGTTATTACTGTTATGAATCATCATGTAAATATCTGATATGCAGGATGTCCTGTAATTGTTACAAATCGAATATAATTAGACATAATTAAAGCATTGTTATTCAACACAAAATATGTCATTATATATTGGGAAATATTTATGTTTTTTCCGATCGTCCTAGGTGACCCCTGTGTAAGGGTCATTCCACCCCTAAAGGGGTAGTAACCCACAGGATGAGAAACACTGTTTTAGATAAAGTGTTGATACCTGCTTTAGCAGCTCACTCCCACCCTCAAATGTTCCCGTGCCAGCCCACACCAAGGCTGGACTCACCCACTTTGGCAACCCAAAGGAGCCTTTGGTGTGGGAAGCCCACAGGGAGGGTTCTGCTGTGTGCTCTGGGGTCACCGTGAGTTAGAGTTGAGTTTGGTGTGGGGGTGGTCTAGAACCCCCTGCACGCTGGGTAGCAGCCCAGTCCATCACCTGTGCCACGCTCAGGTCGATAAGTTGAATGAGAGCCTGTACAGGCACAGGTCATGTTTGATCTGTTGTACATAAGTTTGTTCTGAGTCAGAACTGGCTCAGTAGCATTTAGCAAAACCTTTAATTAGGCTATAATATGATACAATGGCCTGTTACACACAAAGAAATCTAGTGTATCATTTGTTCATGCTGCCTCTGTACCCTTCTCCAAACAACCAATAATACCCCTAAGGGAAAGAAAAATATCAACACACTGTGGCAGAATCCCTAATCCTTGGTAAGAAATATTGGCCTAAGTGGTTAATAAAAAGCGGAAAAGTAAAACTGAGGGAATTTGTGAAGTATTTAGTGTCTTACAACTTGACCACAGAAATATGCATATAGATATGTATACATGCATATATATAAAGAGATGTATATTTTACACAGGTAAATTAAATTAAAATAGCCAAAAAGTGTAGTGAAATGTTTAGACAAATTTATTCTGAATAAAGGGGTGGACCTGTGGCAGAAACACAAGTACGTGTCACCCTCTCGGTTTCATTTGTGTAAATCCCTAAAACGGCTTTATATATTTCATTCCCGGGGTTGCTGGATTGGGGACGTAATCACCAGGATGGCCTGCTAAGCAAATCAAAGTGGGGCATTTGCCCCTGGAAAGGTGTCAGAGAGGCCTGTGTGCCCACAATGTGCCTTTCAAACCCGATACAGTTGTGGTACAGCCTTACACTCGTTGGTCTCCTTCTGTTGTAAACTGTGGGGGTGTTGCTTTTGTCTTTTACGTAGGAGGACAATTGGCTGGAGAAACGCCCTCCTTAGCCCTTGCACATAAACTCACCAGTGAGGCACGATCATCTGCTGTCTCTTTACCTACATCTCCGTACCATAGACAGGGTCAAAGAGCATGGCTGGACAGAAAAGGCTTGTTGGATTCCGTGCAACCACATTCTGTGTACCTAGAGACACCCACATTTGAGACTACCGACATTCAGCAGGATCCTGTAGACCTCCAACGTTGCCTGTCTTATGGAAGAACCAGAAAGATACATTTGCTGCAAAAGCAGAAAGTGAATGAAGCAACACCCTAGATTATTTAGCACACCTAAGACTCCCGAGCACACCCAGAGATGGCACCCAGTCAAGGGGGAAAAAGGAGTATGACACCCTGTGCGTTGACCTGACCTTTGAACCCGTGGCTAATTGTTGTAGACTCAGAAACGCATATACCTGGTCTTCTAGGGCCTGAGCCCGTCCCCAAATACCCTTTAAACTCAGGCTTTGTTAGCCTGAAGCAGCTGAAATGATGGGAAGAGGACCTCGAGGTTGGCCTGGGTGGCTTCCCAGTTGTCCAGGGAGCTTCAGGGAAGGGATGGAGAGACTTCTCTTGGACACCGGACAGAAAAGGAGGCTTTGTGTTGCTTCAAATCTGAAAGGTACAAATGTGGGCATCTTTCAGGGCAAGTGGAATCTAGGCCAGTGATAAGTTGGTGTACACCGGAGGTGCCCCAAAGTACCTTGTCCTGAGAAATGAACACAGGAGGGGGCACAGCACGTGCTTCCATGGAAAGTGTAGACTGCAACGGGCAGTGCCAAATGAGCCAGGCACTCGCCTCTTTCCTCCACAGGGGCAAAGATTCTGCTGCGGCCCTGGAGACAGCGCCCTCTGCACCCCACGGCCCAGTGTTGCAGTGACTGTGGTGGATATGTATGCGGAAGGGCAGGGGAGAAGCGTTAGCCTTAGGAACCCAGTCCAGGCCTGACGCCTCCGGATTAGTGCCTTTGGCCGTGATGCTTTTGGAACTAGGATATTTTCTCACTCAAGTTTCCATAATGAGGCTGCAAATCACTGCGCAGGCACACTTTGCTCTGCAACCAGGCGCTTCTGGAAGGAGGGAGGAGACCAGGGTTCTTCCCTGCAACTGCCAGAGAGGCCTCGGTTGTGAGTTCCACCATCGCTTTGGTTCTGCACAGACAAGCTTCCCATGTCGAGGGAAGCAGGATCTGGGGAAGGCCTTTGGGCCGCCATTGGTTGTGAGGAAGCAGGCTTGGCAGTTGGCTCTTTGGAAAATGCAAGTCCTGGGAACCCTGGGGAGCAGTTCCCTGTGAGCTGTGGCACATACGCAATGGCAGAGCACATAGCAGCTGAGGAGAAGGTCACCGCCACCCACCTTCTGCTTCAGGAGAGTGAGGCAGGGGAGGAACATAGCAGGCAGGTGGAAAAACAGGAGGAGGCCGTAGTGTTAAAGAAGGGTGTGAGTATTGTGGAGGTAGACCTTGAGACACAGGGCTTGTTGCAGAAGCAGGAGGGGGTGGGGCATCAGGAGAAATGTGAGCAGGCCCCAACCTCACCTACTCTGCAGTCAGCCCCTACCCCCGCCTCCCCCATCGCACCCCCTCCCCAACTCGCCTCTGCCACCTCGCCTGCACCTCGGCTGCCACTATCCTCAGAGAGGCCGCCATTGCCGGGTACCAGCCCCCTCCAGGGCTCCCTGGATGCGCTGGAGACCATTCAGTTTGAGTTGAATGACCTTAATGCCCGACGTGGCAGGGCATACTTCCGTATGAGGCGGAGCCTGGTACAGAACTGCAAGACTTACCTGGAACGTCGGAGTGCCCTCCTCCAAGCAATCCCAGGCTTCTGGTGAAAAGCTGTATCCTTTTCAGATTGGCACCAGAGGACCTCTTAGGGGATGTGGGTGTGGGGATTGAACCTCGGGACATGTAGGAGGTAGCATCCTAAAAGGACACGACAGAGGTGCCCACGGTAAAATTCATTTCTACCTTATAGTTCCCTTCATCCTGGGGCTGCTGCTGTACCTCTTGCCCCAAAGTCCCTTTTGATTGGGTATGTCCAACATTTCCAGGGACCAGATGCAGTGCCCATAGGTTGTCTAAGAATGGCCACACATCTATTGCTATCAGTCTAACTACAAGGGGGACAGTTGTTATCCTCACATGTGCATCCTCTTCCTACTTGTCTTTTGTCAGTTTTGTGGCTACTCCAAACCAAACTCACCGTGCAGATACTGTTCTCTCCATCACCAGACCTTCAAGATATTACCTGAGGGATGAGTTTGGATAACAGGCGAGATGCTGTAGGAGTTTCAAAGAGAGAATCCTTTTATGAACTGTCTGTGACTTAACTAGATCAGCGGACTCAATGTCCCACCCCATTACCACCCTCCTTACATCACACACCAGACACCCAGACACATGGAGGTATTTGAAATCCCTCTCCTGCCAAGAGCCCACACAGACATCCTTCCTCAGCCTACATATAGCTGTGGATGAGAACATAGCCCACAGAACCATTGCATTCTAGAGGGCATATGATCAATGAACGTTAGGTTGGGGGAAATGTGTCTGGTATTGGAAAGAGGTCTAGCAGACTGCATGCTTGAAACACTTGCTGCTGACCTCTTGCTCCTGTCTAGTTCTTTTACTGGCTTGTCCCTCAAGGCTCCTTGACTAAAATCAGATTATGAATCATCCTCAGCTATCGAATATCATCAGTGAGAAAGACAAAGACATGCTCAGCTACCTGGTCAATGTGGAGGTTAGTCGGGGAAGGGCATGGGGAAGGACTCCTCCTTGGTGGCCTACAAGGCCACATCTTTCTAAATCGATTTTCATGCTCCCTCTCCATCACCTGGCAGGTTGAGGAGCTCATTAGTGTGCACAAATGCTGCAAGATCATGATCTCATTTGGGAGAAACCGCTATTTCCGGAACAGAGAGATCACTAAGAAGTATGACATTAACAGCACTGGTGAGAGGTGGCACCCTGATAGTTGGATAGTATGAAGGGTTGACCACTGAGAAACATCCTCCACCACTTTAACCATCCTTGCCTTCCCGCTGTACAGGCTATAGTGCCACTCACTCCACACCAGTCTTGTGGTTCAGGGACTATGAACCTGTGCCCCACTGCAACAGAAACCACGACACCTGGATTGACTTCTTTGCTTGGATCTCAGAGCACAACTGCCCAGGATCAAACAGGATTGCACAGGTAATCATACCGAATGGTTGATGCGGTTTCTCCACTGTTGTGTGCAAGGAGTCTTAGTTCATACCTAACCAGTCTTTTCCTACACCAGGTGATCAGTGAGGACCTGTGGCTCAATCCCATGCAGTCAAGCCTGAAGGAAGATAGGAGGGAGAAAGTTTATAGAGAAGATCTCGGTAAGGTTTGATAGCATTTGTGACCGGGAGGAAAACTGTAGCGTCCTCTAAGTGGCTCAGTGGAATACCAGCCTAACTGACTTACTGGCTTTGGAGTCTGGGTTGCCATGTCAAGTACTCTGGAGCAGGTTTGATCCCCATGCCTCTGGAGAAACAGACTCTGGTGACTCTCAGTTTGTGGTATCATATAGGCGGGGGTTCCTTGGTATGCAGGAACATTTTCACATGCAGAGAAAATCTCCTTTCCTTCCTTCCTGTATGTACTCTTCTCTCACTTAGGATGGAAACATACTCCAGTGTCACATCATGTTTCCCTGTCAATCAGGTGGTCAGAGAAAATAGTTTCAAATCAACATGTGCCAAGGGCTTGGTCAGAAGAGTACCTGTCTGCATATTCCATTCCGTTCATAACTGAGTATAACGGACTAGCAGAAGCAAAGGTGCCAATGCAACACCTTTAACTAGCAACCCATGCTTACCCTCCTCTACTTCTTCATGTAGTTTTCACCTCCCTCACTGCTATTCTGATCATGGGAATTTTTCTAGGCAGCATATTTGGCTATCAACAACCAGCACTCATTGTTAACACAGATTGTTAAAAGACAGTACTAAAGCCTAGAGAATCAAAATTAATAAGAGCTCACATGTCATGGAAATTGATAGCTAACAAACCCCCCACATACACACTCACTCACATGTACATAAACATGCATTCAAAATATCATTAAGTGTCTCTCCAAGACAGTAACTCTTAATTCTCTAACAGAGTGGCCTGTATTAACATTCTTTGACACCAAATGAAAAGATAACATTTTAAAGTAAGTTTAATTTCCATTTATGTGATGTGATTGAGTGGTCCCATGGATTTCTGGAACTCATCTCTTCTAGGATTTTCGGCACTTTCGATGTGAACAAGACAGACCGTCAAACTACGTCGAACAGCATACAGCCAGGAAGGCTCTTCATTCTTACCAAGGAAGATTCAACCTGACTCACAAGGACCTGTGAGCAAAGAAGGAAGGCTGTGTGTGGGTGGGTTTCAAAGAAGGAAGGTTATGAAGAGGTTCTGTTTTATAAGTACCTTGTTCCCACTTTATCCTTTCAAGTAGTGAGTGGAATGTAACGCAACCACTTTCTGGATGTACAAAGAAGAACCTGCAATTCGTAGCTTGTTTCTTACTAATATTGTCTATTACCATGGTCAATTTTAACTCATAGTCCACCCCTACATTTTTGAATGTGTTTAAATAGTCTATTTTTCATAATTATTTTAATATACTACTGAATCTATTCAGATATTTTTTCGGTATATTCCTGAGGGGTATTGATACATACTTTTCGTGTTTTTGTTAGTTTTTCTTTCATTGGTTTTTGTGGGGGCTGTGTACCCTCGTGACAGCAGCTTGTCTGCTGCTGAATTTGTGGAGAGTGTCAACTCTTTTCCACGAGTGTTTGTTGATTATGCAGCCTCTGAAACATACATGGTACTTTATTATATCTTATTAATTTATGAGAAGTCAAAATGAACTCCTTGGCCTTCACATTGAGGATTTTTTCCAATATGACAACATGTGTGTTTTAAAGAATGATACCATTCCATTGAATGCTTCAATTTTATCTTAATGCATTCTCACAGTAATGTGACAGGTGACTTTTAATGCTGTTCTTCTGCTGTCATCATTATTCCTTATTTTCATATCTACATACTCTTAAAATATTTCCTCCTTTGTTATATATTGGCCTTTCAAATGAGCAACTTTAAAAAAAAATTGCATATCCCTCAGTAATTTGTTTCTGTTTAGTCTTTCATATTATTCTGTGAATAATATATTTTTTATTCATAAAACAATATTGTCAAGAAGGAGTGACACGATTTCAACATAATCAGTTAAAAGAAAATGAAAGAACACATCCCTTTGAAATAAGACATCACATTGTATAGTATAAAGAAAAATGTTAGTCAGGATAGAGACATCCAGGATTCCTCATATTGCCCTTCAATGAATAGAATCTCTTAAAACAGTGGAACTAAAATATTGAGCATCTCCATATATTTTGTGTACAATCAAACTTGCTGGCATGGAGACTAATCCACCCATAATAGTGCTATCGGACAATGTGGAAATTCTTTCTGTTTTGTGGAGGGGAGGCCCATCATTTGCCACCAGAGTGTCATGGGTTTGATTTCATTCAGTTAACACAATATGCTGCTATGTCACTTGAAAAACAGAAAGGTACAAGCTGATGTCACAAGAAACTCTAGAAATTGCTAGTGTAGAGTGGCTATGACCTGCTTAAAATGTCCTGATTGGGTCGGATAACCTATGTCCTCAAAGGAACAATCTTAGTCTTGGACACTGTATGATGATCTAGGCAGCATTGGATAAATCTACCCAATGCAATGTTATTTGCTCTCCTGACTGCTGCTTCCGTGTACACAGATCCTTGAGAACTTCATTCTGTATTCTGTTTATCCTACTATTTATCAACTGATCAGGTTAGAAGAACTTTGCTTCTTCTGCTTTTGTGCTGTTTCAGATCTTATTGAATTGATAGTTAAGACTACCATTCCTCTGAACTCTGGTATTTGTGAACACCAGTCTAATTCCCACACCCCCACCCCAGTCATTTCTTTTATTCAAAGATATTTAAAACAATATTTTGTGGAATTTTGGCAAGCAGCATTTCTCCCTTGTAGTGACATAAATTGTTCTCTTTTCCAATATCTTATCAGATGACAAGCCCATGCAGTAATTATCTTGGTAACCAAGATCACAAGAAACAAGAAAAGGCTAATATCAGAATTCCTTGTAATTTTTGCCTTCACCTGAATAAATCTCAATAAATCCCAAAAGCTTGTGCAGCCATTCATTGCTGCAGCTACTGGCTTCTTTAGCATAAAAGCTAAAGAGAGAGAGAGAGAGAGAGAGAGAGAGAGAGAGAGAGAGAGAGAGAGAGAGAGAGAGAGAGAGAGAGAGAAAGAACTCATGGAAACACTTTGTCCAAAGGAATGCTGGGCAACATGAGCACCAGCTCCAAAGTCCTACGACCACCTGCCACCGGTCAGAGGTATGTCACCACTCATGACAGGGCACTGTGTGGTCTCTGTGTGTGGAGTCTCAAAGCTCTTCAAATTCATGCCACTTTGGCCATGCTGTCAGTGAACCTGTCCAATGGGGTAGAACTACCTCCATGGCTTCACAGGACTGTCAGGATGCAGAGCGGCTCACCCTGGCAATGGCCTCCTCCATCACATCATGTGATGATTCTTTCTGAGTCAGGAAGAGCAAAGGAGAACCGGTGCATCAGGTGGTGGTGACAGAGCGGAGTGCTGAAAGCACCGTTGATGTCCAGGAGAGCCAACCGTCATCCTGGAAGAACCACAGCCTGAATGCTCCTCAGAGATGAGGGTTGCGAAGCTGAGTCTCACCCACATTGCCCAGACTGTGAGGAGTTTCCAGGCCCTGAAGAAGGACATCATTCCTGTTAGAATGGAGGGGCCGCGACACTGAGGAAGGCCCTCAGGGACATGTACAGACACGTAGGCCGCAGCAGTGGGCTCTAGCTTAAGAACCAATGTGAGGTAGCACAGGACCGGGCTAGTTTCCTGACGTCATGCAGAGGGTTGCTATGCGTTGGAACCAACTTGGCACCTAACAAGAAAAGGAACACACTTTCCATATGCACAAAGCCTCGTCTTTCTCTCATAGAGGGGCTGGTGGTTTTGAACCCCTGACCTTGTGGTTAGCAGTCCCACAGAGAAACCACACAACGCCAAGGCTCCCTTTGATTTCATTTGTAGTTACAACATTTTGAGTAACTCCTAGGAAGCCTTTTTGATTTTTTTCTGCTTTACCATTAATGACGATTTTGTTGTCAAACACATCATTCATGTTTTTTGAGAAATCAACTTGCCACTGTGTTGGGACTGAAGCACGGTAGCATGTGACAAAATCACTGGTGACTAAGAAGCCAACAGTGGGTGGTCCTAGCTGATTCAGAGAGACATTGTATTAAAAATCCTCACTCTTGCTGAGTGGAAGTGATGTGCTGATGATACACTGTGATTGAAAACATCACTCCAACCCAGTTAGGATGACAGCTCTGACCAGAGCACATGAGGAGGTTCAATGAGTGAACTTGCACAGACCGGTGAAGTCACACAACCTTGTGGGAGGAATGTGAGCACAAGCATGCTGGCCCTGTGAATCAATGTGTGTTGTGGTAAACAATGGCATGGGGATTTTTATAAAGCCATACATTTCAGCTGAAACACGGCCCACAGATTGGGTAGACACACAGTTGCTCTCAGCCCTCTGAGAATGTCACTTGGTGGGGTCTCCATCCCCTTCACAGGACCTGGGAGTGGGGTGGGCGGAGTCTTGTTTTCCCTTGTAGTTTTGCTGAACACACACACACACTCTCTCTCTCTCTCTGTCACACACACATACACACACACACACGCACACAAACACACACTGTCATCACAGTGAAAGTAAGCCTGCAGGCCGGACAATGTGGGCAAACAAGCCAGTAGGACACGTGAAATGGAGGGTGGTTTGTCACACTCAGGGCACTGGGCCTTGATACCAAAATAATGCCGCTGGCAAATTGATCACAGGAAACACAACAGTAAAAGAGGGATTTTATCCTATAATCATTCAAAAGCAAGAGGAAAGTTGAGCCACATTCTGTCTGGGACTCCTCCCTGGGGTGACTCTGCATCCCTCAGAGAGGCACAGGTTTCTCCTTGGCTGCCTGAGGATTGGGTGAACAGCCTGAGGCTCCCCTTCTAGCCATTACAGGTGTTCTCACAGTTGCTTAGCCTACTGCCCCCTTTTTGGAGACATAAAGTATTCAGCACCCCCGGGCCCTTAAGGACATTTCTATTAATGCCCACTCTCTAGGACAGCAGTTCTCAAACTTCCTCAGGCCTTGACCCTCCTAAAGTGGTGACCCTAACCATAATATTATATTATTGCTACTTCATCATTGTCATTTGTTATTACTGTTATGAATCATCATGTAAATATCTGATATGCAGGATGTCCTGTAATTGTTACAAATCGAATATAATTAGACATAATTAAAGCATTGTTATTCAACACAAAATATGTCATTATATATTGTGAAATATTTATGTTTCTTCCGATCGTCCTAGGTGACCCCTGTGTAAGGATCATTCCACCCCTAAAGGGGTAGTGACCCACAGGATGAGAAACACTGTTTTAGATAAAGTGTTGATACCTGCTTTAGCAGCTAACTCCCACCCTCAAATGTTCCCGTGCCAGCCCACACCAAGGCTGGACTCACCCACTTTGGCAACCCTAAGGAGCCTTTGGTGTGGGAAGCCCACAGGGAGGGTTCTGCTGTGTGCTCGGGGGTCACCGTGAGTTAGAGTTGAGTTTGGTGTGGGGGTGGTCTAGAACCCCCTGCACGCTGGGTAGCAGCCTAGTCCATCACCTGTGCCACGCTCTGGTCGATAAGTTGAATGAGAGCCTGTACAGGCACAGGTCATGTTTGATCTGTTGTACATAAGTTTGTTCTGAGTCAGAACTGACTCAGTAGCACATAGCAAAACCTTTAATTAAGCTATAATATGATACAATGGCCTGTTACACACAAAGAAATCTAGTGTATTATTTGTTCATGCTGCCTCTGTACCCTTCTCCAAACAACCAATAATACCCCTTAGGGAAAGAAAAATATCAACACACTGTGGCAGAATCCCTAATCCTTGGTAAGAAATATTGGCCTAAGTGGTTAACAAAAAGCGGAAAAGTAAAACTGAGGGAATTTGTGAAGTATTTAGTGTCTTACAACTTGACCACAGAAATATGCATATAGATATGTATACATGCATATTTATATAGAGATGTATATTTTACACAGGTAAATTAAATTAAAATTGCCAAAAAGTGTAGTGAAATGTTTAGACAAATTTATTCTGAATAAAGGGGTGGACCTGCGGGAGAAACACAAGTACGTGTCACCCTCTCTGTTTCATTTGTGTAAATCCCTACTAGGGCTTTATATGTTTCATTCCCGGGGTTGCTGGATTGGGGACGTAATCACCAGGATGGTCTGCTAAGCAAATCAAAGTGGGGCATTTGCCGCTGGAAAGGTGTCAGAGAGGCCTGTGTGCCGACAATGTGCCTTTCAAACCTGATGCAGTTGTGGTACTGCCTTACACCCGTTGGTCTCCTTCAGTTGTAAACTGTGGGTGTGTTTCTTTTCTCTTTTATGTAGGAGGACCATTGGCTGGAGAAACGCCCTCCTTAGCTCTTGCACATAAACTCACCAGTGAGGCACGATCATCTGCTGTCTCTTTACCTACATCTCCGTCCCATAGACAGGGTCAAAGAGCATGGCTGGACAGAAAAGGCTTGTTGGATTCCATGCAACCACATTCTGTGTACCTAGAGACACCCACATTTGAGACAACTGACATTCAGCAGGATCCTGTAGACCTCCAAGGTTGCCTGTCTTATGGAAGAACCAGAAAGATACATTTGCTGCCCAGCAGAAAGTGAATGAAGCAACACCCTAGATTATTTAGCACAACTAAGAATCCCAAGCACACGAGAGATGGCACCCAGTCAAGGGGGAAAAAGGAGTATGACACCCTGTGCGTTGACCTGACCTTAGAACCCGTGGCTAATTGTTGTAGACTCAGAAACGCATATACCTGGTCTTCTAGGACCTGAGCCCATCCCCAAATACCCTTTACACTCAGGCTTTGTTAGCCTGAAGCAGCTGAAATGATGGGAAGAGGACCTCCAGGTTGGCCTGGGTGGCTTCCCAGTTGTCCAGGGAGCTTCAGGGAACGGAGGAGAGACTTCTCTTGGACACCGGACAGAAAAGGAGGCTTTGTGTTGCTTCAAATCTGATAAGTAACAAATGTGGGCATCTTTCAGGGCAAGTGGAATCTAGGCCAGTGATAAGTTGGTGTACACCGGAGGTGCCCCAAAGTACCTTGTCCTGAGAAATGAACACAGGAGGGGGCACAGCACGTGCTTCCATGGAAAGTGTAGACTGCAACGGGCAGTGCCAAATGAGCTAGGCACTCGCCTCTTTCCTCCACAGGGGCAAAGATTCTGCTACGGCCCTGGAGACAGCGCCCTCTGCACCCCACGGCCCAGTGTTGCAGTGACTGTGGTGGATATGCATGCGGAAGGGCAGGGGAGAAGCGTTAGCCTTAGGAACCCAGCCCTGGCCTGACACCTCCGGATTAGTGCCTTTGGCCGTGATGCTTGTGGAACTAGGATAGTTTCTCACTCAAGATTCCATAATGAGGCTGCAAATCACTGCGCAGGCGCACTTTGCTCTGCAACCAGGCGCTTCTGGAAGGAGGGAGGAGACCAGGGTTCTTCCCTGCAACTGCCAGTGAGGCCTCGGTTGTGAGTTCCACCGCTTTGGCTTCTGCGCAGACAACCTTCCCATGGCGAGGGAAGCAGGATCTGGAGAAGGCCTTTGGGCCGCCATAGGTTGTGAGGAAGCAGGCGTGGCAGTTGGCTCTTTGGAAAAGGCAAGTCCTGGGAACCCTGGGGAGCAGTTCCCTGTGAGCTGTGGCACTTCCGCATTGGCAGAGCACATAGCAGCTGAGGAGAAGGTCACCGCCACCCACCTTCTGCTTCAGGAGAGTGAGGCAGGGGAGGAACATAGCAGGCAGGTGGAAAAACAGGAGGAGGCCGTAGTGTTAAAGAAGGGTGTGAGTATTGTGGAGGTAGACCTTGAGACACAGGGCTTGTTGCAGAAGCAGGAGGGGGTGGGGCATCAGGAGAAATGTGAGCAGGCCCCAACCTCACCTACTCTGCAGTCAGCCCCTACCCCCGCCTCCCCCATCGCACCCCCTCCCCAACTCGCCTCTGCCACCTCGCCTGCACCTCGGCTGCCACTATCCTCAGAGAGGCCGCCATTGCCGGGTACCAGCCCCCTCCAGGGCTCCCTGGATGCGCTGGAGACCATTCAGTTTGAGTTGAATGACCTTAATGCCCGACGTGGCAGGGCATACTTCCGTATGAGGCGGAGCCTGGTACAGAACTGCAAGACTTACCTGGAACGTCGGAGTGCCCTCCTCCAAGCAATCCCAGGCTTCTGGTGAAAAGCTGTATCCTTTTCAGATTGGCACCAGAGGACCTCTTAG